>NC_085138.1:225123079-225739746 GCF_035046485.1 Aedes albopictus
AATACCTTCTTGGATGACCTGGAAGAAAGATAGCATACCAATCAAGTGTCGAGACAGGATCTTGACTATACCGTTCAACAGCTTAACAGTTCTTTGATCACGCTGTTAAAATAGGCAAACCAAGCCTATTAGAATTTTGAGAGCTGGCTCTATCCCAGTTGAACCGTAATGCAAATACTAATAAGAACCGTTGTGAGCAGATTCATTATTGATTAGTCTCTGATGTGTGTCTGTTTTCTGTCTAAATATATCGCAAAGAATCGGTAACACCGAGTCTTTGTTCTGTGAGAAGCAACGATACAGCAGCAACATCATCATCGCCATTGATAGGCATTTCTATGGCATAAAGGATTCCAGCAGATGAATCATTCACAAGCAGCCAAACGATAACTCCGGGCATTAACCGTACACAACGTGAATCCCCAAATCGAGCAGAAACAATATCCCCGCACTGAATATATTTACTTGGAACTGGATTGATTGCGTTCAGCATATGCAATATTGAAATGAGCTGTGCCTGGTGGTCAGCAGCCGGTGCCGGTATGGATGGACCCCATCTATAAACATGGCCGGCTCACGGAAGCATCGATCAAATTCGATAATAAATCATGTTTCTTTTTCATCTCGATTCGGGTTTGAATGAACGCTGAAGGGAAAACATCCTCCCACACCATACGTAAATATGAACTGAATGATTGTAATTTGGTGATTGTGAATAGAGTTGCCAGTGTTTCACCAGAGGTTAATAACTGTTGAAATTCTCATATAACACTGGCATTGAGAAGCTAGCTGTGTTCCAATTGGGACGTTGGTAACCTTACATGAACGATTGGTAACTGTAACCTGTGAGCACCCAACCAAAACGATAAAATAAAACATGGAAATCATTCGAATCATGCTCTCAATTGTGAAGCATTCCAAAACCAGCATGAATTGTTGCTATTTTTAACCATTGTGACCAGGCGTAAATGAACAGATTTTAGGTAGGAGGCCTGTAAGGCTCACACAGTTCTTTGTCACAATAAATCCGACACCTCTGCACCAAGCGAAATTCCCACAAAACCAAAAATTATGACTATCACCGCATTAACATAATTGGACTTAACGGCTTATATATGGATTTGTCGCATCCATGTAACCAAACGCCACCAGTAACACCAAAGCACCAGGATCTACCGCCGCCGTAGAACTAATTTCAAGTCTAATGAGAATTAAAGGGGTTCCATCAATTTGGCCAGGAAACGAAATGGGAAAAGTTACTTGCCGGACGTGCTCCTGATTTAAATGCAAATTGACCGACCAGATCCTGGGGACCGTACAGCTTCGCACCGTATGCATCTATCTAGCCAGACAAATGGAGATCGGTGTTTTTCCTAGCCCTCATGGATCTCCCAGTACAATATATCATGGGACAACAAAACATGGAGTTGTGTTTTCTAGCGAAAATGATAAACTTTCGAATAATTTTTCCATAAGCTTTTATTCTGTCGAAGCTGTGGTCAATGTCAATTTCCAGATGGGTAATTGTTGGGAACATAAAAAGCGGAGGATGACAACGAAAAATAAAACTTTTCGGAACTGTTAGGACTTTCTCGGAACGCTCTGGGACGTTTCACTTTGGCGTGATTTATGGGTGTTATGTGTCGTTGGCAATATAATGGAAGTTAATCATAGAAAGGAGTCAAATTTTTGCTCCATCTCATAATTGTATGATGTACAATTGCTTTTAATTATGCATATTTTGTTGGAAGATTCAATTTTAAAACACAAAAAATACAGAATTAGAACAAAATCACTGAATCAAATTTCAACCATCGCGCAACAATATTTTTTTTTTTTTTATTCTTTTATTTATTTAAAAGGCTCAGGCGCCGTTAAGCATTACAGAGCCGAAATGGTAGAATTATATAAAATAACAAAACTATTTGTTGCTCTTTCGAGCAGATTTTTTTGGTCTCAGCTCCGTTGAGCCTGATGCTGCAAACTGAGCCCGTCGTTCACTCGCCCGATCCTTACCGCTGCTGTTGGGAAGTGCGTCGATCATGACCGACAATTTGGCGATATTTTCACTAAAATTCTCCAAACCAAACTGCTCTGCCGCTCTGTCCATTTCCTCCAAATGTTCCACGTCAAATTGCTCCATGTATTTTGCTGCCTTCGAAGTTACTTCTTTTTCTGCTGTTTCCATACTATTTTGAGGTTCTATTTCTTCTTCCACTATCTCAATGATGTCTCCGTCGATGGGGTCTGTCCTGCTCGATACCGCTGCTACTCCTGTTTCCACCACTCCAGCATAAGTGTTCTTATGGCATTTGGCTTGTTCCCGTTTCTTCATTGTCGACGGACAAGTATTCCTTTGGTGCCCTTCCAATTGACAAGAAAAACACTTTCCCTTGAGTCCATCGTAGAAGATATTCGCCTTCCATTCGCCGACATCCAAAGCAGGAGGTATATCGGTACTGATCTCCATGTAAATCCCTCGCACACCAGTAAACAGGTGATCGAGGCCTAGTCCAGATGGAAACTTCTCCCGCGTCGTCCGGTGTATTTTTCCGTACTTTCCCAGTGCCGCAATCAACTGCTCGTCGTCCACCTCCGGAGGGATATCGAATGCCCGTACATACTGCACATAAATTCCGGCCGTGAGCATTCGGATTTCCACCGATTCACCACTCGCATAGAGAAACTTGACACCATCTTTATTCCTTTGCAGGGCCACCTGCATTGCATCCTCGGACTTGTATTTGATGTACAAGCTCTTATCCGATCCCAGCTTATATACTGCTTCCATGCTCATTGGATCGGAATCCAATTTTGTCACGAAACCAGCGATTTCGGCCCAGGACGGTCGTGGTGCACCGAGAGGGAACACAAACTTCACCGTGTTGGTGATAATTTTTTGTTTGTCCATTTCACTGCTGTAGGACACAGGCGATGTACCGAAGGTCAAACAAAGCACACACAGCAGAACAGAAACTAGCTGCGCGGCGGTGCGGTGCTTTAAATTTATTGTTCAGAGCGTACCGGGTAGCAAGCGCGTCCGACTTTGGCGAGTGCACAACAATGACTCAGCGCGCAACAATAGTTACAATGTCGCAACTTGCATTTGTTGCGACAATCCACCAAATGCGACATAGGTTGGAACAAACAAGTTGAACATACTAGGATAAAGATCGTATTCCACCAGTTTAGAGATTGGAAGGCTTCAATCCATAGCGATGTTCGAGAGTTATCTTCGAGTTGGTGAACGTTGCAGTTGAAGATCTACTATCAAACAGTTTCGATTTTGGGTTATAATCGAGTATTAACGAGTTGAAAAGTATGCAAAAAGTTCAGCTTCTGTTTTGACACCAACAAAAATTTTCGAGATCATGTCATTGTCTGTTACCAATTGACATAAAGAATATTCACCACGGCTTCTTGTTGCTTGCTTTGTGGTTCATTTGGTCAACAATTCTCTTCTCTGCGCAAAATGGCACTGTATTCAGCATTCCAGTTTCCTCCACACCTGGAAACATTAGCAGGTAGTGCGGCTATCGAATCCAGGTATACCTCACGGCAAACCATCAGCGTATAGGCCGATATGCCTATTGTATACTGTTGGGAAATGGTTGAAGAGGCTGGTCATAAACAGGCTTACTAAGTACATGAAGAGTTACAGCAGTCTTCCGGAGATGCAGTCCAGAATTATATGGAAAGTCAGATCCACTTTTGTGGATTTTATGGAGACAGCAAAAAAGTATTCAAGTTAAACCCTTCTATGAAGAGCGTATCGTGTGGTTGGCGGCAATAAAGAATGGAAGGAATCGTGTCCAGCTGAATCGTACACTCAGACAGGCTGATGCCGATGCGTGTATCGAGTTCATAGTGAACCATTTCGTCCGACGAAGTGCACGTGATAGCCGACATAATCCCTATCTAACTTCTGCTGGAAGAAGATAGCGAGTGTTACAGGGACAGAGAGGCTAGATGAGTTCGGAAGAGAGTGGGAGCCAGCCCATTATTCAAGTGGCTGCAGCAGTTGGATAACGCGGTGAATGGCAGGTGAACTCATCGTTCAATTCCCAATCTGTCCTTATAAACCCCTTGGAACGTTACTTTAGGGAGTGGGGGTAATGAGTACTCTCTTTTGGTAAGCTGTATCCTTGAGTTGTCCTCGTTCCCCTGGAAGATTGGGTCGTGGCTATAGATTGGACTCAAGCTCCCGGGTGGAGAGGAGGATGGACAACCCAACTTGCTGTTGGTCGGTTCGTAATTTTCTCTGTCGTTCAAGCACGTGGAAGTAACGGAATCCCATATTCCCGCCCCCGTACATATCCTGTCAACAGTGTTGTCCAGAGTGATATCTCTATCGCATATCTCCTACATACTCGACCTTTGAAACACGAAACGTGGGTATTCAAAGAGCACTTGTTCTGCCGTCTCGCCGCAGTTTGCGCATTCCGGACATGAAGGGGAACTTGCATGTCTGACAGAAATTGTGTCAAGCGAAAGTTAACCTCACCATGGGGCCTGCTCGTCCATTTAGCTACGCTCGGTATCAGCCAGGGTGTCCTTCTTCCTTGCTGGAGGAATCGCCAGCAGGCAGATCCACTTCAACATAGACGATGTTCTGACGATCCATCTGGCACCTCTTATGCCGCGTCGGTCGAAGCAGTCTTTGTCCTCTGCCACCACTAGTGTTATGAGCATCATGCCCGCTGGCACACATACCGAGTCGTTTGAGACCGTGTAACATGCGATAACACCCTAAGGCACACCAGCCTGTGGCCCAAATAACACACGTGTCACAGAGGAGTCACGGCGGCGCAGGTTTTTGTTGTACAGAAGTACCTGTAATTTACTTCTAGCAAGTGAGTATTTATTTGTCAGAAGTAAGTCGTAGTGACTGCTGCGCAACAAAAACCTGCGCCACCGTGACTTTTCTGTGACAAGTGTATTACTTGAGGGGTACTCTCGCATCGCTCCACGTTTCGGTTGACCACTATCGCACTCAACCATGCAGCGGCGCTTTACCATAGTGTTGTGTCAAGGCATATTCCACGCGGATTCCGAATTTCAGCTTACCGCCGATCATGACCCCCAATTGCTTCAGTGAGCACAGAGAGTTGATCGCGCACCCGTCTGTGGTGACTACTGCCTGTTGTTCAGACTTTTGCGGTTATTTACGCCCATCACCTCCGTTTTGTGGTGCCAGCTGTCTCGACCTCATCCAGTCCTTCAATATTCCAATTGCGTCAGCTGCTGTCATTTCCTCTTTTGCTATCAACTCGTCGTATACCATGAGGTTAATATCATTGACAAAGCCAACCAGCTTTACGCCCGGTAGAAATTTGAGCCTCAATACTCCATCATACGCCGCGTTCCATAGTACCAGATCCAGAATTGAACCCTGAGATACTCCCGCGGTGATGTTGTAGCTCCTCTTGCCCTCTTCGGTGTCATAGATTAGCACCCTATTCTGGAAGTGGCTCTTCAGTATCCGGAATAGGCTAACCGGGACTACTAGGTGGTGTATGGCGCACTCGATGGCGGCCCAGCTGACGCAGTTGAACGCATCCTTTATGTCCAGCGTGACGACCGCGCTATAGCGGATCCCTCTTCACTTCTGTTGCGGAGGCAATAAAGAACAGGATCCAAATTCAATGAATTTATTCTCTGGGTGGGAAAAAATTATAAAATTCCTAAAAATACAAATTCATAAGCATTTTCTTAGCTTTTCTTAATACGTTTAACAAGCTTACTCTTAGTGATCCAGCCTCAGATCGTATCTCCTGCAACAGTGTCCCTTGCTGAACGATTGTGGAACCTCTGTATTTATTAAGAGAAGCTTAGTGATTTCTCTAATATTTATGGAGAATGTGAAATGCGGCTTATAGTGTAAATATTACCTTTTGAGCTGTACCTAGACCAACTAACGATACTGTCTAGGGTTAGCCAATAACAGTTCTAGCTCGACCGACCTACTCCTGTTCTGAGCAAAAAGATATAATGTCAATCAACATAGCGTAGGTAGAACCTACCGTAGAGCATCATACGCTAACCTGCTGCAAACTATATCACCGATACTATATCAACTAATCTGACTTCTAGTTCACCGTCTAGCAAAAATTATAGCGTATCCTAGGGTAAACAAATTTAGTTAGTTAGATAAGATCAACTATCACTTTCTACACGAATTACTTAATATGCAAACATAACTCGCAGGCAACGATGCAATGGGTCGTATGAATAAAAAGTGGCGAACTTTACTACTTGTAGTATCTACTCAGAAGTAAAGTCCACAGTGTTTACTACATGTTTGGTATGAATAAACCAAAATTCGAACATGTAGTAAATGCTACTTTCGAACTTAGAGTTTACTACATGTGTGTAGCAGAGATCTGTCAAAACAAATCGTTTGTTGTTTTCGCGACTTCTGATCTGCGCGGTGGTGAAAGTTTCGTCAGTTTCGCGATGGAGGATAATTTTGAGGTGCTTCGGTCCCTGGAAATCGGTTTAACCGATGCCGACGATCATCAGACCCTTCAAGAGGACGAGGCGGACGAAACGGTCCATGATGTTCCGGGAAAATCCAGTAACATAAGCGATTTGGAATTCGCCACTGCGGTGAGCCGACTGGGAAGTGTTTTGCTCACCAAAAATCAGACTCCCCAAATGAAAAAGAAAAAATCCGATGCAGTCAAGGAGATTGCGATGCATTTTTTGGTTGAGAAGGGACTGGATTTGACCGAAAAACAAATCATCAAAAAGGTCAATAACATGAAATCCAGGATTAAGACTAAAACAGACAAGAAGGCCACTGGGAACAAAAAAATCTCCTTGAATCCTGGAGAGCAAATAATGTACAACCTCCTAGGTGCTGAAGACAACCCAGCGGTAACGAAAGTTAACTGTAAGTATTCATAAACGTGAAGGTTTATTTTTTCTCATTTAGTTTCTATTTACAGACGGGATTTCAGTTGGAGCTGACAAAAAGGTCCTTCATGAACACAACAGTAATGCTTCGGATGAAGAACTGCATCCAGCTACGTCAACTTCCACAACAAAGAAGCTTCCTACGCCTCTCATCTCTTCACCTCGAACCCTTGCTGCCCTATCCAGTGCCGAGGACATGCTAACTCCGCCTCCGCCGAAGATCAAACGCCTCAAAACGGTAAAAGCACAATAGTTTAACTAATTAATTTTTAACAAATAATTAAATATTTCAGAATGGAACCAGGCCAGTCAAGTCCCGTCCGGAGCAAGAAAATCTGTCAACAGCTCAACTACATCGACTGGTTCTGGCCAAGCAGCTTGAAGCTCTGGATCAACAAATGCGTGTTAATACAAAGCTGGAGACGGTGCTGGACAAAGCCGAAGAAATTTTGAATAATTACATAACTCCAAAATAAAATATGTGTATGAAAAATATTTTTCTGAAAATAAAACGGGTATTATGCACAATTAAATCTAAAGGTTGGACGACTTTTTTACTGGAAAGTGTGCAGTAATTCCAATAATGAGCAAAGCAGATGTTTTCGAATACCTCCGGGTCTCCTCTAGTAAATACTAGAATTTCTGGAATTCCACCACAGGTTCTTTCTGGTATTCCTCCATCAATTCCTTCTATGATTCCTCCAAGATTTCTTTATAAGTTTTATCCAGGGATTCCTTCCGGGATTCTTCTTGGAATTCCAGGATTCCTCCAGAAATTCCTTCTGAGATTCCTCTAGTAAATCCTCCAGAACTTCCTTCCGGGATTCTTCCAGGAGTTCCTGCCGGCATTCCTTCAAGATTTCCGCGATTCCTCCAAAAATTCTTTCCAGGAGTTCCTTTGGCGATTCCTTTTGAAAATCCTCCCGGGATTCCTCAAGGAGTTTCTTCCGGAATTCGTACAGGAGTTCCTTCTGGGATTCCACCAAGAGATCCATCTGGGATTCCTCCAGGAGTTCCTTCCAGAATTCAACCAGAAGTTCCTTCAGGGATTTCTTCAGAAGATCCTTCCGGGATTGTTCCAGGAGTTCCCTCCGCGATTGCTCCAGAACTTTTTTTCCGGGATTCCTCCAGGAGTTCCTTTTGGGATATCTCCAGGAGCTTCTTCCAGGAGTTTCTTCTGTGATTCCTCCAGGAGTTCCCTCCGGGATTCTTCCAGGAGTTCCTTAAGGGATCCCTCCAAATGATCCTTCTGGGATTTCTCCAGAAGATTCTTCCGGGATTCCTCCAGGAGTTCCTTCTGGGATTCCTCTAGAAGTTCTTGCCAGGATTCCTCCAGAAGATCCTTTCAGGATTCTACCAGGAGTTCCTTCCAGCATACATCCAGAAGTTCCTTCTGGGATTTCTTCAGAAGATCCTTCCGGGATTGTTCCAGGAGTTCCCTCTGCGATTGCTTCAGAACTTTTTTTCCGGGATTCCTCCAGGAGTTCCTTTTGGGATTTATCCAGGAGATCCTTCCAGGATTCTTCCAGGAGTTTCTTCTGTGATTCCTCCAGGAGTTCCTTCCATGATTCCTCCAGGAGTTCCTTAAGGGATTCCTCCAAATGATCCTTCTGGGATTTCTCCAGAAGATCCTTCCGGGATTTCTGCAGTAGTTCTTTCCGGGATTCTTCCAAGAGTTCTTTCCAGCATTCATCCAGAAGTTCCTTCTGGGATTCCTCTAGAAGTTCTTGCCAGGATTCCTCCAGAAGATCCTTTCAGGATTCTAGCAGGAGTTCCTTCCAGCATTCATCCAGAAGTTCCTTCTGGGATTCCTTCCGAAGATCCTTCCGAGATTGTTCCAGGAGTTCCCTCCGCGATTGCTCCAGAACTTTTTTCCGGGATTCCTCCAGCAGTTTCTTTCGGGATTCCTTCAGAAGTTCCTTCCGTAATTGCTCCAGAAGTTCCTTCCGGGATTCCTCCAGGAGTTCCTTCCGAGATTCCTCCAGGAGTTCCTTCCGGGATTCCTGCAGGAGTTCTTTTAAGGATTTCTCCAGGAGTTCCTTCCGGGATCCCTCCAGATGTTCATTCCGGGATTCTTCAAGAAGTTCCTTCAGGGATTCTGCCAGGAGTTCCTTCTAGGACTTCTTCAGAAGATCCTTCCGGGATTCCTCCAGCAGTTTCTTCCGGGATTCCTTCAGGAGTTCCTTCCGTAATTACTCCAGAAGTTCCTTCCGGGATTCCTCCAGGAGTTCCTTCCGGGATTCCGTCAGGACTGTTCCTTCCGTGACTGCTCCAAAAGCTTCTTCCGGGATTCCTCCAGAAGTTCCTTCCAAGATTAATCCAGGACTTGTGAGATTCTTCAAGGAGTTCCTTCTGGGATTCCTCCAAGAGTTCCTTTTGGGATTTCTCCAGAAGATGCTTCCGGGATTCCTTCAGGAGCTTCTTCCGGGATTCCTCCAGGAGTTTCTTCTGTGATTCCTCCAGGAGTTCCCTCCGGGATTCTTCCAGGAGTTCCTTAAGGGATCCCTCCAAATGATCCTTCTGGGATTTCTCCAGAAGATTCTTCCGGGATTCCTCCAGGAGTTCCTTCTGGGATTCCTCTAGAAGTTCTTGCCAGGATTCCACCAGAAGATCCTTCCAGGATTCTACCAGGAGTTCCTTCCAGCATACATCCAGAAGTTCCTTTTGGGATTTCTTCAGAAGATCCTTCCGGGATTGTTCCAGGAGTTCTCTCTGCGATTGCTTCAGAACTTTTTTTCCGGGATTCCTCCAGGAGTTCCTTTTGGGATTTATCCAGGAGATCCTTCCAGGATTCTTCCAGGAGTTTCTTCTGTGATTCCTCCAGGAGTTCCTTCCATGATTCCTCCAGGAGTTCCTTAAGGGATTCCTCCAAATGATCCTTCTGGGATTTCTCCAGAAGATCCTTCCGGGATTTCTGCAGTAGTTCTTTCCGGGATTCTTCCAAGAGTTCCTTCTAGCATTCATCCAGAAGTTCCTTCTGGGATTCCTTCCGAGGATCCTTCCGGGATTGTTCCAAGAGTTCCCTCCGCGATTGCTCCAGAACTTTTTTCCGGGATTCCTCCAGCAGTTTCTTCCAGTATTCCTTCAGAAGTTCCTTCCGTAATTGCTCCAGAAGTTCCTTCCGGGATTCCTCCAGGAGTTCTTGCGGGATTCCTCCAGGAGTTCCTTCCGGGATTCCTGCAGGAGTTCTTTTAAGGATTTCTCCAGGAGTTCCTTCCGAGATCCCTCCAAATGTTCATTCCGGGATTCCTCAAGAAGTTCCTTCAGGGATTCTGCCAGGAGTTCCTTCTGGGACTTCTTCAGAAGATCCTTCCGGGATTCCTCCAGCAGTTTCTTCCGGGATTCCTTCAGGAGTTCCTTCCGTAATTGCTCCAGAAGTTCCTTCCGGGATTCCTCCAGGAGTTCCTTCCGGGATTCCTCCAGGAGTTCCTTCCGGGATTCCTCCAGGAGTTCCTTCCGGGATTCCGTCAGGACTGTTCCTTCCGTGACTGCTCCAAAAGCTTCTTCCGGGATTCCTCCAGAAGTTCCTTCCAAGATTAATCCAGGACTTGTGAGATTCTTCAAGGAGTTCCTTCTGGGATTCCTCCAAGAGTTCCTTTTGGGATTTCCCCAGAAGATGCTTCCGGGATTCCTTCAGGAGCTTCTTCCGGGATTCCTTCAGGAGTTTCTTCCGTGATTGCTCCAGCAGTTACTTCCAGGATTCCTCAAAGAATTCCTTCTGGGATTCCTCTAGAAGCTGCCGGGATTTCACTAGAAGATCCTTTCGGGATTCTTCCAGGAGTTTCATATGAGATTCCTCCAGGAGTTCCTTCTGGGATTCTCCCAGGAATTTCTTCTGGGATTTCTCCGAAAGATCCTTTCGCGATTCTTCCAGGAGTTTCTTCCGGGATTCCTTCAGGAGTTTCTTCCGTGAATGCTTCAGAAGGTCCTTCCGGGATTCATCCAGAAGTTTCTTCCAGGATTCCTGCCTAATTTCCTTCAGGGATTGTTTCTGGAGTTCCTTCAAGGATTCGTCCAGGAGTTCCTTCTGGGATTCTTCCAGGAGATCCTTCCGGAGTTTCTCTGGGAATTCTTTCCAGGATTTCTCTAGAAGAAACTCCTGGAGGAATCCCGGAAGGAACTCCAGGAGGAATCCCGGAAGAAACTCCTGGAGGAATCCCGGAAGGAACTCCAGGAGGAATCCCGGAAGAAACTCCCACAGGAATCCCGGAAGGCACTCCTGGAGGAATCCCGGAAAGAACTTCTGGAGCAATCCCGGAAGGAAATCCTGGAGGAATCCTGAAAGGAATATCTGGAGCAATCCCGGACAGAAATCCTGTAGGAATGCTGGAAGCAATCCCGGAAGCAACTTCTGTAGCAATCACGGAAGGAACTCCTGGAAGAATCCCGGAAGGATCTTCTGGGGATATCCCAGAAGGAACTCCTGGAGGAATCCCTTTAGGAATTCCGGAAGGAATTCTTGGAGGAATCCCGGAAGGAATTCCTGAAGGAATCCCGGAAGGAATTCCCAGAGGAATCCCGGAAGGAACTTCTGGAGCAATCCCGGAAGGAAATCCTGGAGGAATCCCGAAAGGAATATCTGGAACAATCCCGGAAAGAACTCCTGTAGGAATGCTGGAGGCAATCTCGGAAGCAACTTCTGTAGCAATCACGGAAGGAACTCCTGGAAGAATCCCGGAAGGATCTTCTGGGGATATCCCAGAAGGAACTCCTGTAGAAATCCCTTTAGGAATTCCGGAAGGAATTCTTGGAAGAATCCCGGAAGGAACTCCTGAAGGAATCCCGGAAGGAACTCCCAGAGGAATCCCGGAAGGCACTCCTGGAGGTATCCCGGAAGGAACTCCTGAAGGAATCCCGGAAGGAACTCCCACAGGAATCCCGGAAGGCACTCCTGGAGGAATCCCGGAAAGAACTTCTGGAGCAATCCCGGAAGGAAATCCTGGAGGAATCCTGAAAGGAATATCTGGAGCAATCCCGGACAGAAATCCTGTAGGAATGCTGGAAGCAATCCCGGAAGCAACTTCTGTAGCAATCACGGAAGGAACTCCTGGAAGAATCCCGGATGGATCTTCTGGGGATATCCCAGAAGGAACTCCTGGAGGAATCCCTTTTAGGAATTCCGGAAGAAATTCTTGGAGGAATCTCGGAAGGAATTCCTGAAGAAATCCCGGAAGGAATTCCCAGAGGAATCCCGGAAGGAATTCCCAGAGGAATCCCGGAAGGAACTTCTGGAGCAATCCCGGAAGGAAATCCTGGAGGAATCCTGAAAGGAATATCTGGAACAATCCCGGAAAGAACTCCTGTAGGAATGCTGGAGGCAATCTCGGAAGCAACTTCTGTAGCAATCACGGAAGGAACTCCTGGAAGAATCCCGGAAGGATCTTCTGGGGATATCCCAGAAGGAACTCCTGTAGGAATCCCTTTAGGAATTCCGGAAGGAATTCTTGGAAGAATCCCGGAAGGAACTCCTGAAGGAATCCCGGAAGGAACTCCCAGAGGAATCCCGGAAGGCACTCCTGGAGGAATCCCGGAAGAAACTTCTGGAGCAATCCCGGAAGGAAATCCTTGAGGAATCCTGAAAGGAATATCTGGAGCAATCCCGGAAAGAACTCCTGTAGGAATGCTGGAAGCAATCTCGGAAGCAACTTCTGTAGCAATCACGGAAGGAACTCCTGGAAGAATCCCGGAAGGATATTCTGGGGATATCCCAGAAGGAACTCCTGTAGGAATCCCTTTAGGAATTCCGGAAGGAATTCTTGGAGGAATCCCGGAAAGAGCTCCTGGAGGAATCCCGGAAGAAACTTCTGGAAATATCCCGGAAGGATCTTTTGGAGGAATGCCGACAAGAACTTCTAGAGGAATCTCAGAAAGAACTCTTGGAGGAATCCCTTTAGGAATTCCGGAAGGAATTCTTGGAGGAATCCCGGAAGGAAATCCTGAAGGAATCCCTTTAGGAATTCCGGAAGGAATTCTTGGAGGAATCCCGGAAGGAACTTCTGAAGGAATTCCCAGAGGAATCCCGGAAGGAACTTCTGGAGCAATCCCGGAAGGAAATCCTGGAGGAATATCTGGAGCAATCCCGGAAAGAACTCCTGTAGGAATGCTGGAAGCAATCTCGGAAGCAACTTCTGTAGCCATCACGGAAGGAACTCCTGGAAGAATCCCGGAAGGATCTTCTGGGGATATCCCAGAAGGAACTCCTGTAGGAATCCCTTCAGGAATTCCGGAAGGAATTCCTGGAGGAATCCCGGAAAGAGCTCCTGGAGGAATCCCGGAAGAAACTTCTGGAAGTATCTCGGAAGGATCTTTTGGAGGAATTCCGACAAGAACTTCTAGAGGAATCTCAGAAAGAACTCTTGGAGGAATCTCGGAAGGAATTTCTCCAGGGATCTCTTATGGAATTCCTCCTCTATGGATTTTTTTTTTAACAACTCCAGGGATTGCTCACTGTGCGCTAGAGTAGCAACATCAAGACCTACCTACAAGTAGTAAAGCCAAAACCTGTAGTAAACACTACTTTTAATCATACCAAATGAACTGTTTGTAGTATGTTCGAAAGTTGTAGTGCAGTAAAGTGTCTTTTATTCATACCAACATGTTCCACAAGTAGTATTTACTACCACAATTGTAGTAAACTTAAGATTACTACTTTTTATTCATACGACCCAATGTTGTGGATAATCAACACTCTATTGTTGCGCCGTTCCTTCCACGTTGGACGTCTCGCATACTGTAGCAGGTTCACCACCGTGTGTGTCACTCAGTGGCGTAGAAATAGATGGGGTCGACCGGGCGTAGTCAACAGTCCCCCCCGAAATGCGCGGTGAGCTCCCCAGCTGCGTATTTCCGCTAACGCCTACGTCGAGAACAGCCAACGACACTGCTGATCGCTCGTAGATTCCACCGGACGCAGTTTGTACGGTGGCACGACGGACTTGACCATCGGAAGCCTTGTGCGTAGCAATTACTCTGCCCTTCGGCCAGCAATTTCTGGATAACTTTGGGTCAACGATGATGACGATGTCGCCAACGGTGATTGGTTTCACTGGTGTGAACCACTTAGACCTTCGCGTAATAGTTGGCAAATAGTCTCGCAACCAGTGCTTCCAGAATACGTTCGCCATAGCTTGGGATTGAGTGTAGGAGTTTCTAAGAGTCACGGGACTGTCATCAAATGGAACCCATGACCTCAGGCCATTTGCTGAACCTAACAGGAAGTGGTTAGGCGTCAACACGGGCGAATCATCATCGTCTATCGGAATATCAGTCAGTGGTCTGGAATTGACTATATTCTCTACTTCTGTGAGTGCGTTTTGTAAAACTTCATCGGTGGGTAGTCTGTTGGGTTGCAACACTGCAAGGTTTTGCTTGACGCTGCGGATCAACCGCTCCCACGCTCCTCCCATGTGGGGCGACAAAGGAGGAATGAAGGACCACCGGGTGTGGCTTGAGGTGAACTCATTAGCAAATCGGTCGTGGTCGAGCTGCTGGATTGCGGCCTTTAGTTCCTTGCTGGTAGCTTGGAAGTTGGTTCCACGGTCGCTATATATAACAGCGGGAACTCCCCTCCTAGCCATTATGTTCCGGATTGCCATAACGCACGAGTCGGTTGTCAGTGTGTGACTGATTTGCAAGTGGATGGCGCGAGTGGTTAAACATGTGGCGAGAACCCCCCACCGTTTCTCGGAGCGACGACCCACTGACACTAGCATCGGACCAAAATAGTCCACCCCCATATAGGTGAAAGGACGACTGAAGGCTGCTAAACGTGACTGAGGAAGATCAGCCATCATCGGTACTTGTGGGTTTGCCTGTTGTATTTTGCAATACTGGCAATTTCGACGGACTGTATGATATGTAGCCTTGATTCGAGGAATACGGTAGCGCTGCAAAAGTTCGTTGATGATTGTCGCATGGTTCTGGTGATGGAACCTCTCATGAGCGTCGGCAACGATTAACCATGTAATACGGTGTTTTCTCGGAAGGATTATAGGGTGGACGGCATCACGGTTGACGAATGGACATGACTGGGTTCGTCCCTGGATCCTAACAACTCCGCTTTCGTCAACGAACGCGCTACGGAATAGTGGATTGTTTCGAATGATCCGCTTCAATGAGCTCCCAGTGCGATTTGAAGTCAATGTAGCGATTTCATCTGCATAGGTATCTAGCTGTGCCTGGCGGAACAAGTAGTTTTCAGCTTTAGCAAGCTCTTCCTGAGTTAATGGGCCATTTAAGCGAATTTCCATTTTAATAGAACGTCTTAGGTTTCCGATGAATCTAAAGACGTAAGCAGTTCGTCGAAGCAGAGGAATCCATTTGGAGAAATTTTGTGGATCTATGATCGGCTCCGCTACTGTAGTGTGAATGAGGAGGTGTGGGCGTAGCTCTTCATCAGTTGATCCCCCGAAACTAGGTGTAACTGGCCACGAATCCTTGTCTCGCCAAAGAAAATCTGGTCCACGGAACCAACGGTTGTCAGAAGAAAGATCCGGCACTCTTGCCCACTTTGTCCCTTCATCGGCTACATTCTGCTTTGTTGAAATCCATCGCCATTCGCATACTTCGGTCGACTCCAGAACTTCACTCACACGAAAGGCAACAAATTGACTGTAGCGGCGATGATCCGACTTCAGCCAACAAAGAACATCTTTGGAATCTGTCCAGAAATGTCGCTTGCTTATCTTGATCGAGAGAGATGTCATTATACTATCTGCTAAACGAACACCGAGAAGAGCGGCTTGTAGTTCAGAGCGAGGAATGGATAGGAACTTTAGCGGAGCTACCCTGGTCTTTGCTCCTGCAAGTGCGCATTCAACAAGATCTCCCTCTTGGAATCGTAGATAGGTAACCGCGGCGAATCCGCTCTCACTCGCATCAACAAATGTATGCATTTCAACCAGTGCTTGAACTGATGTCACACGCCTGTAGCAACGCGGTATTTCAATCGATTCCATCTTTGGAAAAACGGATAACCACGTAATCCACTTCTCGAACTGTGCGTCTTCAATGGGGTCATCCCAGCCGACATCCGTTCGCCAAATCTCTTGCAACAGCACCTTTAGAAACATCAGTAAATGTGCTATGAAACCCATTGGATCAAAGATCATCATGAGCGTCCTGAGTACTTCGCGTTTGGTTGGCCGGCGGCTGCCTGATAACAAATGTTCGTCATATCTGGATGACTTTTTGTACGTAAAGCAATCAGCTGACGTGTTCCAGTACATCCCGAGCACCTTTTCTGTTGTATCTGCCTCTCCGATGTCCAAATTCTTCTCGTTTGCGACCGTCTCTGTTAGTGAAGCTTGAACTGCAATGGAGTTGGAAATCCAGTTACGCATTTCAAAGCCACCCTGCGCGTGAATTTCCTTCACCTCTTGGGCCAGATTTACGGCTTGCTCTTCTGTTTCCACACTGACGAGCATATCGTCGACGTAGTGTCTTTTGATAATAGCGTCGACCGCATCTGGATGATCCTGCTCAAAGCGTTTCGCGTTGCTATTCTTAACGTGTTGGGCGATACTAGGAGAACAGCAAGCGCCAAAGGTCAACACCTGAACGACGTAAATGCTGGGTTCTGTTTCACCACCGCTTTTCCAGAAGAAACGTTGACATTGTTGATCTTCCTTGCGTACTTGTACTTGGTGAAACATTTCTTTAATGTCACCACATACTGCCACCCGGTGTTCACGGAAACGAATCAGAACCGATAAAAGCGACGTCAGTTGATCTGGTCCTTTCAAAAGAACCGAATTCAGAGAAACATTATGCACAGCAGCTGCCGCGTCCCATACTACCCGTATCTTGCCTGGCTTGTTTGGATTGACGACTGCGAAAATCGGGAGGTACCAAATTCGTGCATGTGATTCGTTGATTTCTTCGGAAGTCAGCTTCCTAACATATCCCTTGTTGATATGCTCATCAATCCTTTGTCTGAGTGCCTCAGCTAATGCTGGATCCTTGTTCATCCGATTCTCTAAACAATTCCATCTTCTAATTGCCATTGCTTCACTGTTTGGAAGCCTAATCTGGTCGTATCGCCACAGAAGGCCAGACTCGTAGCGATTGTTCGTTCGACGCGTGAGTGATTCTAACAACTCTTGCGCCCGCTGATCTTCTTGAGAAAGAATTAGCTTGTTCGGCTTGATAACTCCCATGCTCTCTAGCGAGAAATAAGATTTCATAGCTTTATGGAGACTATCATCCAACTCTGCATTACATTCGCACCTTTGTACACTATGATAGTTCGTATACACAACAGTGTCATCTTTTCCGGAACAGTTCCCGTAGACCATCCATCCCAAACGTGTCTTCACGGCGATAGGCTCATTCCATTTTCCTTCTCGGCTCTTAGTGCTATGCCCGAGATTGGCGTAGTCCAATCCAATGAGAAGTCGTGGGCTAACTTCCTGATACGATTCGAGGGGCAAGCCTTCGAGATGTGAAAATCGTTTTTCCAGTTCGGGAAATAGTAGCGTCTGCGGGCGAATCTGTAAGGAGGATAGGGTGCTGATTCCTAGAAGATCGAACTTCGTCGCTTCGCTGTTCACTCCGGATATTTTTAGGTTGACTTGCTGCGATTTGTTCTCAATTTTGCGGGTTCCGCCAGTCCATTTTAAACATAGCGACTTTCTTGGTCCTTCAATACCTAGTTCCTCGGCGAGACTTTGCTCAATGAGAGTAAGCTCAGATCCGTCATCTATGAATGCATATGTTTGTATCGCCTTTTTCGGTCCATACAGTATGACCGGGAGGATGCGGAACAACACTGCAGACTGTCCTTGGTGCACATTACAACTTGGCTCGGATTTGGCTGGCTCTGGTAAAGATGTCGTAGGTACCGGCCCAGAAGGTCTGGAGTCCTGGATTTCTGGTTTATGGAGTAGAGGGTGATGCAGAAAAGTGCATCCATTCGTATCACATTTCTTCTGTTGCTTACAGGAACCATTATGCTTACGAAGACATTTGCGGCACAGCTTGCATTCTTTTACCGCTGCCCATTTCGACTCGTAGTTAAGTTCGGCAAATCTTCTACACTTGGTGATAGCAGGACAACTTCCCTTGCAAACTGCGCAGGAGTCTGTGGTGGCATTTGGCGTTGTGACAGATATTGGCTTGTTGGACGGATGAGTAACGCTCTCATCGTTCAGCTCCGACTCGGAGTGGAAGTTCAGGAAGCCATCTTTCTTACTTCCTTTAGTTCGTTGCTCTTGGCCTGAAGTGGCCATCACAGTGCTTGCATCCTCAGCTATGGTGTATAACCAGCCACTGAAATCAGCTAGATTAGGATCTGGATAGTTCCGAGCAAACCTAGCCCAATCCAACTTGAGAGTTGCCGGAAGGCGTTCAACTAATTCGTAACGGAGTGACGCATTGAAGATGAAGTCGTTAACTTCGCAAGCTCTAATCGTTGCAACCATGTTTTTCACTGTTAACGCAAAGTTTACTAGTGATTCTAGCTTTTCTGTATTTGGTTGCGGCAGATGTCTAATCTTCTTAACGATGGATTGGATGATCGCGTCTGGCCTGCCGTATAACATCTTCAACGTGGATAAAATATCTCCTACGTTCGACGGATGGAGTAACTCACATTTTACCGCCTCTAGTGCGTTCCCTTTGAGACATTTGCGTAGTCGTAGCATGTTCTCCTCGTTTGTAAAACCACACATCTGCGTTGACGAGTTGAACATGGCATAAAATAGTGGCCAGTCCTCTAATGAGCCATCAAAATCTGGCAGATCTCTGGACACTGCCTGACGCGCTGCAATTTGGCTTCTATTGAGGACACAGACGGTTTCATCATCGAACACTGGTGAGCCTGAGTCCTGCTGAGCTGATCTAATCGGAGTTGAACGTTGGCCTGGAACAAATTCGTTCACTAGATTTGGATTCACCGCTGAAACAAACTCCCTCCTGGCTGATAGTTGGCGACATGGTTGTCCTCCTGGAAGATCTCTCGAGTATTGGCCGTAATGCATTTCTGGTAGCGACGAAGACACGACTCTTGGATGACCGTAGCTCTGTGGGTAGGCGGAATGCCTTTGGTGACCTTCGGCTTGGCAACGTTCGTTCTGGTGAAGTATGTGAACAGAGTTCAGTTGAGTGCTGTTAGCATAATGCACTCCTTGTGAGAGACGGTTGTACTGTGGACGTGTAGCTGACGTAGACGGGATCGGTTGATCTTGTTGAATCGACTGCTGCACCGATGAAAAGGGTTGATTCCCTGCAAGGCGTTGACCGCGCCGGCTAGATCGGAGAATTGATGGGTGTAGATTTCGCTGGACCTCCAGAGCGTGGTGCTCCTCGAGTTTTCCCGTACTGTTCGGGGTATGCTCATTTGCCACTTCCGCAACTAACCCAGAATCCTCAGCTTCACCATGACGTTCTGTTTCGGCTAACCATTCTTCGATTTTCGATAACTTCCCTTCCACACTTTCCTCAGTCACAGATGATGTCTCGCTAACACATTCCTTCAGGAGCTTATACTTTCGCTCCAAGAAACGCTTCTCCAACTCAAACTCTTCTTCGAGCTGCTTCATCTCTAGCTCTTTCAACCTCTTTGCTTCACTCCTTGAGCTAGCCTTGCTATTCGACCGTATTGATGTGATCTTGCTTGGAGGAGCTAGATTACGCTGCTTTTCAACTATGCGGTTGGTGTTGGTGGGGGGCACAATAAACGATGAAGCTTTGCATATCGGACACATCCAGCTTACATTGGCGATGTCTTCCGCCACATGCACACATGCAAAGTGAAACCACCGATCGCAACCATCACACTGCACCATTTCTTCGCTGTCACGTTTTCCACACAACTGACACCTATACTCTACATTCCTACGAACTTCGCGTAACGGATTCCTTCTAATGACATGCGCGGAACCGGTGTTGGCAATGATGTTCGATTGACCGATATTGACAGGATTTTCAGAGTTCAGACCGGTTGCCCCGGCTACGTTATTATTGGCAACGTCAACATTTACCTTGATTCCAGTACTAGGAGAGGATGCGATGGTAACAGGCGGGGTGGTACTCGAACCGATTGCCGCTGTTCCTGCGACTCCGAGATCGTATCCATCGGCGTGGCCAGGCATCGATGTTCCAGTATTCGTTTCAGCAATTGCCGACTTTTTCGACATTATAAGAGAATTTTATAAAATGTTGCGGAGGCAATAAAGAACAGGATCCAAATTCAATGAATTTATTCTCTGGGTGGGAAAAAATTATAAAATTCCTAAAAATACAAATTCATAAGCATTTTCTTAGCTTTTCTTAATACGTTTAACAAGCTTACTCTTAGTGATCCAGCCTCAGATCGTATCTCCTGCAACAGTGTCCCTTGCTGAACGATTGTGGAACCTCTGTATTTATTAAGAGAAGCTTAGTGATTTCTCTAATATTTATGGAGAATGTGAAATGCGGCTTATAGTGTAAATATTACCTTTTGAGCTGTACCTAGACCAACTAACGATACTGTCTAGGGTTAGCCAATAACAGTTCTAGCTCGACCGACCTACTCCTGTTCTGAGCAAAAAGATATAATGTCAATCAACATAGCGTAGGTAGAACCTACCGTAGAGCATCATACGCTAACCTGCTGCAAACTATATCACCGATACTATATCAACTAATCTGACTTCTAGTTCACCGTCTAGCAAAAATTATAGCGTATCCTAGGGTAAACAAATTTAGTTAGTTAGATAAGATCAACTATCACTTTCTACACGAATTACTTAATATGCAAACATAACTCGCAGGCAACGATGCAATGTTGTGGATAATCAACACTCTATTGTTGCGCCGTTCCTTCCACGTTGGACGTCTCGCATACTGTAGCAGGTTCACCACCGTGTGTGTCACTCAGTGGCGTAGAAATAGATGGGGTCGACCGGGCGTAGTCAACAACTTCTTTATAAGCGCTATCTCGGCCGTTGGTTACTGCTTTAATAACATCCACCATCGATCGACCCTTTCGGAAGCCGAATAGGCTAGCCTATCCGAAAGGCCAGAGCCGTCGAGTTTCTCTGTCAATAGGGCACGATCGATGAAGTACTAGATTTGTAGTGATGAGCCGTTTTTTTGTATGGTGAGAAGGTGAATTCTCCATGTCTGCAAGGAAATGGTACAATAGGCGTGGGTATTATGATTCCTTGTCTAATTTGATGCTGTTTGCGCAAAACTTTGGGAAACTGTGCTGTTGTTACTACCAATCTAGTACTTCACCGTTCGTGCTCTATTAGCCTCGATAGATTGATCCATTCCAACAGTTTCCTGGCGGTGTCCAGAAGGCAGATAGGTCTGTATGCCGACGGCTCACCAGGTGGCTTCCCGGGTTTGGGCACCAGAACCAATCTTTGCCTTTTCTACCTCTCTGTCTAGGCACATCTGCATAGCCATTCTGAATATCCGGAGCCTTGTTCAACTTAAGCGACTTCGCTATTGCGATAAGCTCGTCGTTCGTTATCGGGGAGTGATCTAGCTTTGGCCGGTTTGGCCTTGTGGGGCAGGGGCCCATGGTCTTGTATCGTTCTGGGGGTACTGACGCGCCCTTCGTTTTGGTCACGACTATTCTGTTAGGAGGGGCATCCGTTCAGTACGTCACGCAAAAATAGGAAATTTCAACACCCTCCCCCCTTCGTACGGATTTTTCCTATACTTAAATAATACATTGCTTGTCTGTGGAGCGGATCTGGTGTGATGGTTGAATCACGTGACTTTCACGCCAAGGACCTGGGATCGAATCCCACTCGCGACATACTCACAAAAAGTTGATTCTACCATTGAAAGGTAAGTAAAGCGTGGGTCCCGAGGAGAACAGCCTAGGGCTAAAATCTCGTTAATACAGAAAAAAAAAACACTGAAGTCTCCACCGCTAAACACGGGCCTCAATCCCGCTTAATGTTGCGAATTCAGCATAGACGAGAATTAGCCATCTTGTAGGGGCATATAAACTGCAGTAGTACACTCCGTTGATCTTCGTTATTGCGAAGCCCTCATGCGACGTGGAAATTATTTCCTCGACCGGAAAACGACCGGTTGTACAAGTCGCCGCTAGCTTGACCTTATCCGCTACCCAGTTCCCGTTATCGGGAGGGATGTGGTATGGGTCCGATAGTGGGGCGATTTCTGTACTTGACTACAAGACTGACTGCCACAACAACTGTTTTGGGGCTTCACAGTGGTCCAGGTTTAGCTGTGTAACCTACATTATCGTCAGTTGGTTTAACCACCTAGCGTGCATGGACATTTAGGCCCACCCGTCGCGTCGTGTGACCCTTGTTCGCCGTGCAAATCAGGCATTTTGGTGCCGAGTTGCATTCCCTGGCAATATTTATTCTGTCGTGTATAAACTTCCAACAGATATTCACCTGTTCACCATTACGTGCGAAAATCGGACCAAGTTTTGGATTTTTCTTAAAGGTACAGGCAAATTAAGAAAATAAGATCAAGTCTTCCCTACACATTTTCCGCCGATTCAGTTTCAATCTAGGTTCAAAAAGAAAAACGGCATAAATTAGACAAACCCTGCTCGGTGGCTAGGTATGTGGAGAGCGAACATAAAGATGCTAGTACACAGGCTCAAATATTTGACCGAAAACAAACCAATGCTCAAACATCTGGTTCGACTCGATCAAATTTTCATTAGGGTCAAACAGATATTTACACTTCAGTTCATTCCATGTCAAATATTTGACCCCATTTATTTGATGCCATGTGTAGCATAGTTGTCCCATTGTCTATGAAATTATCATACCAACCTATTCACATTGGACAACTATGCTGCTCACGGCAGTTAGTCTCGGCTTCACAAGAACAATTCGGTCTCACATGTAGTTAGTGGGCACAACTGCTAGTGTGGTCATTTTGACTTTCTATTCCGCAGAATCGTTACCTGCTCTGCGGCTTAGTGGATTAATGCATCGATCTAGCGAATACGGAGTCGCAGGTTCAATTCCGCCATCAATTAGCAACGTTATGGGCCTTCAAATTACAAATTTCAATACATAATGACTATCGAGTTTTCTAGAGATTCATGGATTTCAGCAGATTATGCAACATTTTTATTTGATATAAAAAACTGTTTAAAATTCAGTATTTAACGCTCTAGCTGTTGTTTTATTTATTTTATTTTTTAGATTCTTGGTTTTCAAGATGTTCTGGTATATCATTGATGATGATGATGATATGATGATGATGATAAAAGTGTACCCACCAACATCGCAAGGATTACCTATGGCTGCAGAATCATTCCGGAAGGGAATGATCTACCTGTTGGTTTGTTGTAGCAGGGTGAGTTAAAATCGCTGAATTCCTTCGGTAGTCAACAAAAAGTTGCTAGCTCATGACAAAAGACTGGCTACTCCACGAACTTAAGTCCGGTCATCAGTTCATAAAACTCCCGTAGGCTACCCCTCCCCGTGTGTGTGTAGACCCAGCAATATGAACATTGAAATTATAGAATATTATAAAACAGAAAGCTATTGCGAAAGAGCTTAAGTTAAGATATATAGTGGAAAATATTGGAGAAAAATAAAATAAATTACCTGATTACACCTGAGAGAGTAAGGAGGATTATGAAGCTAACCTTTATGAATCAATTGTACTACATGTTAAAAAAAAAGAACAATCTCACCCAAACGATAGTTCGAATCGTTCCAATAATTTTCTCCCAGAATAGTAGCTGGGGCATGCCACAGGTACACCAATCTCAACGCTAAACTCTTGGACCTTCTTGTTTCAACCGCAGAAATGCCTCTGCGTCCTGCTTCCAAAAATCGATAGTGGAATGCCACATCAACCAGGGTTCCAACCAGCTCCAGTGAGAGTTGCGCAGTCATTGCACAGCCACGTTTTCAGCTATGCACGTACGGTCGTGCGGGGCTTCTTTTTACACTTTTTCATGATTTTTCAACTTTATGACATTATAACTCCCAGAGTAGTGAATGGATTTCCACAATTTTTACACATAATAATTGTGAGTATGTATGTAGGATGTATGCAAAATTTGAACTAAATCCATCTATAAACAAAAAAGTTGTTTATACACCAATCGGACACATTTCATATAGAACCAGATGGGGGCTACTTTGGACATTTTTATCTAAAACAAAATTGCATTTCAAATTCCAGGTTTATTTAGAAAACTACTTTGTACCAATACTGTAGTATACTATATCAGACATGATTTCAATAAATTTATGCGTTTGAAGATGGTTCCGTGCTACCTTTGGTATTATGAGCAGCGTGATATTGCTATATAAATAGCCTGAAAAAAAAGGACCATCAATCCTTTATTTGGGTGAAATGGTCATTTATAATGTATAACAATACAAATATTCGATTGTATATGCTACGTTGATATATTTTGAATGAATTGATCAACCCTTTGAAATTTATGAACTGTAGAAACAATGCTTACAGACCAAATGTTCTGATACGTTATGTATATTTTATTGGTTTATTCGATGTTTTTTTTGCGTCCTGACAAGCAATAAACGGTCTGTTTGAAAAATAATTTTATCCAAATGGAGAGAAAACTATTGCTTCATAATAGTCCCAAAGACATCAAATAGATTTGAACCATATTTCGAATTCAAAACATCCGTATTCAAAAGTGTCCAAAGTAGCCCCGCATTTCAAAAGTAGCCCCGCACGACGGTATAGAAGTCAGGTAGACTTTCCAACCCCGCGAACAGTCTAGCTTTAGTCTTTGTTATTAACAAGTTCGTCATCTGACCCTAGATCTGTGTTGCTTGAATGAAATTTTGATGCACAAAACACTGATTCTGAGCGAAACTCCCGACGAACACGACACACGGAACTTTCTTCTCCTTCTTTTCCTCCTTGGATAATTAAATGGTCCGGGTTAACTGGATCACACCAACGTTCTTTTCATCACAGTCGCAACCAAAACTGATAAACCAATCGCGAACATGAGGATTTTAAATTAGAAAATTGGATTAAAAAAATTGAAATTGACGGGAGCGAAAAATTTTCACTTCCGTCAATAGGCGCGGCACACTATGATCTGTTCAAGATGTTCTGGTATATCATTGATGCCTCAAAACTCAGTTACTCATATGTTTGCCTCAAAGAGGAGTAGATTTGCAATAATTTTGCCTGAGATAAAGTTTACATATTTCTTATGGATAATTTTATAAAGCCATTTTGGTTTTGGGATTAAATGTGACACTTCCGAACCCAAGGAGTGAAAAGGCGAAATGCAGCTTCAAATTGCGCCTTTAACGGACTGTGTAACCAGTTCAAGTCTTTGAACTTGCACACGCAAACAAAATTCGCTTAAAAATTGCACTCTTTGCGAACGCACTTGCTGATCTTAAGATTTATCATGGCATAAAAAGATCATACTTGTTTAGATATGAGTTAAAAGATTGAGAAATTGCAAACTATCATACACTTTTCTTCCTTTTCTTCTATGTGGCTACGTTCACCCTAGAGCTAGGCATGCCTCTCTCATCTAAGTGTTCTTTGAGCACTTCCACAGTTATTATTGATTGAAAGGCTTTCTTTGCCTGCCATTGCATGAATTTGTATATTGTGAGGCAAGCACAATGATTCACTATGCTCAGGGCAGTTGAGAAAAGTTCCCAACCGGAACGGGGATCGAACCGTCTCCTTGCCGCTAGGCTAACTAGAGACTCCCGCACATCTATGAGAAAATCACAAGTTTCTGTTTTGTGTTTCGATGGAACCAATCAAATCTGCCTCCGTAAGATTTTTCAGGAAAAGCTTCATAACATAATGTAATCTTCTCTACTATCCGAAAAAAAAAAAAATACAATCCGCTGTTTTGCGCCACTGGGACCGACGATGGCTTGACAACATTCTCCAAGATAAAAATAGTATAAACTAGGATTTCCCATTTTTTTTACCACTCCTAGAATACCAGAACAACATGAGGACAACTCGACAAACAAACGTTGTCCTGCTTCTTGCTCATGCCAAAAGATATGTATGGGTCCCATGTGGGAACACTTTTCAACAAACTTTTGGTCGTTAGTTTCGCTTTTCTGTCTGTGTTTATGTTCGATTCGCAGCCTCTGCACTACATACCGGGTCCGCCTGGCCGGCCCTCAGCACTCAGCGGCCAATCATTTCCCAGACTATACGAAGTGATTCTGGTGGCGTTTTTCCTCCGACCTAAGGTATGGCGAAAGTGATCTCATCTTGTATTGGACCGATGATGGGCTTGCCGGAAGGGAAAAAGAAAACATATCAGCAAAGTGATTACTTAGGATTATTTTCGTATTGTGCTTCGGTCGGTGACACGGGACATTGGCCGGCATATTTCAAACTAGAACAAGACCATTTTCATTCCCGAATCGCAAAGTGGGCCCCCTAATTGAAACAAAGTAGTGGCACTTACCGTCGGAAATTTTTTGTTTCTTTCTTCGTGCAGGGTTGGATCGGTAGAGCCTAAGCCATCGACATTTACTTCCATCATCAGCTCATTCGGCTGCCGAAACGAGGGAGGTCGAACGATAAAACCAAATGGTTTCACATCTGTCCGATGAACGATTCCGGAGCTTTTTTTTTGCGCCTGTCTATGTAGCTTTAGCAGGGGTTTTCAGGATTTCGTCGAACAATGCTCAGGAAGTGAATCAAATTTTAAAAAAATAAATAAATAAAGCTATGCTACGACTTGCTTGATTTGCATGTTTCTAGAGGTTTTAGGAATAAAGGTTGAAGCACAAAGTATTGAAAGACAAAAGGCCGAAAGGACTGAGGGCGAAAATTATTTGCTCCCGGAAAATTCACCCTTTGTTCTTCCCATCACTCAACCTTCTGTATTTTCAACCTTTTATCATATAAATGTCGTGTAGTCGTGGCGCTTTTGTCGTGTAGCTCTATCGATGGAAGCAGTCCACTAAACAGGGTGAGGGGACATCCACAAATGACGTAGCATTTTTTTTCTATTTTTTTATCTCTGCTCGGAACACAAACCACAGCGCCAATATTTAATCTATTGTGGTATATACCGTGTCCTTTGCATAGTCCATGTCGTTTAACTTTTTCACAATTGAGAAGGTTTGTTACAATAGTCATTTTCAACTAAATCACTAGGAAGGATTCTGATTGATAGGTTCCGCTGTTTTCCCATGCTAATATATGGTTCGTACCTAGCAATTTAAGGGACTCCTGAGGTTTCATTAAAATTCTTTCTGGTTTTCCTCTGGAAATTCTACGGGTTTCCTCCAGAAGTCCGTGCGGGGAATCTTTTTGGAACTCCAGGACGTATTTTTTCAATACTTCTTCATGAATTCCTTCTGGGATACCTCAAATACTGCCTTTTGAAATTCCTCCTTAAATTTCTTCCGTACTTACTTCAGAAATTGTATACAGGATATCACATTCTGAATTTTTTACAAGATTTTCTTCCGTGATTCCTCCTGTGAGTTTCTTTCGGGACTCTCCAAGGCATCTACATATTCCATGATTCCTTCAGGATATTTTAACATGTTTTTTTTCCTTGCGGGATTCCTTCAGGAGTTTCTCCTGGGATTCCTTCAGTGTTTTTTTTTTCAGGACTCCCACATAGGCATTCCAACCCCAATTCCTTCAGGAATTTTTCACATGATACCTTCTGGAATTCGTCCAAGATTATTCCAGGAGTTCCTTCCTGGCTTCCTCCTGGAAATCTTTCTGAGATTCTTCTAGGAGTTCCTCCACGGATTCTTCCAGGAGTTTCCAACGAAGCTCCCTAAGGAACTCCCAGGCATTCTTGCAGGAGTTCCATCAGAGATTCCTCCAGGTGTTTCTTCTGGGATTTCTCCAGGAGTTTTTCGAGATTTATCTACGAGCTCAATTCAGAATTCCTCCACGAGTTCCTTCTGCGATTCCTCCAGGAGTTACTTTCTGGGTTCATCCAGGAGTTCTTCTTGGGATTCCTCCAAGAGTTCCTACCGAGCTTCCTCCTCCAGGAATTGCCCGAAGAATTTCTCCGGAAATTATTCCGGGATTTTCTATAAGATCTCTTCTAGGAATTATTCCAAAAAAATCTTCAAAAAATCCTCCAGGTATTTTTCCAGGAATTTTACCAGGGATTCCTTCAGTAATTCATTCTGGGATTCCACCAGAAATTCCTAACGGGGCTCCTGTACGAACTTCTTCAGGTTTGAAATAATCCTAGATAGAGCTCCTGAAGGAATCCTGAAATAAATTCATGTATGATTTCCGGAAGGACTTTTTAGAGAAATTCTCGAATGAATTTCTAGAAAAATGGTGGAAGGAATTACTGGAAGAATCCTAGAAGGAACTGTTCGAAGAATCCCGGAAGGCATTCTTGTGAGAATCCGAGAATAAATATCTGAAAAAAAAATGGAAGGGAATAGCTGGAGGAATCCTTGAAGGATTTATTTTTGAATCCCTCGGCAGGAAGTCCCGGAGGAATTGTGGGAGCTCTTGGAAAAATCTCGCAAAGAATCTCGGGAAGAATTCTTGAAGGAATTCTGAAAGTAATTCTTAGAGGCATCCCAGGAGAATTACTGGAGGAATTTCGGGGATATTTCCTGGACAAAGCCCGAGAAGATGTGCTGGAGGAATCCAAAGAAGAATTTTATTTTATTATTATTATAGAGCAGGGGTTCTCAAACTTTTTCAGCTTGCGACCCACTTAAGGTTGTAATAGAATTTGGCGACCCACCAGCAAATAATAAGCTATTTTTTAAATTGTAACTTAATTTTCGCTTTCGTGACTGCAAACACTTATTGTTACAAATGTTTAAGGTTTATCTTTTACAGTGTTAAGTGCAGCGCTTTATCCCTTTTTCTTTTAAATCAAAATATGGTTCAGTTTTGAGTAGTCTTAAGATTTTGAGATAAATTGGCATGTTTCGAATGTTAAATATATCTTCTATAGGCTCCAAGCAACAGAACAAAAGTTAGCAGAACAGATTTTAAGTAAAGTATCATTTTACTAATTACAGAAATAAAGAAAACATAAATTTTCAAATATACTTTTAAATATAAAAAAAAATCGAATCGATGCAATTTCTCGTGCATTAAATTAAGAACATCAAACAGATTGGACCGAACATTCAGTTCTATTTTCTCTATACGACGAGCTGGTAACAATTAAGAGTAGTTTTTTGTTTCAATCACTTATATAGCTCTTTTGATGTCTGTTAAAGTTCAGATTACCGTAATTCAGCCATTTTTCCGAAGTTAAGTTTTACCGAAGTTTGTTAAAAAAAAACAGACAATTCGGTTGAGGTTATACCAAAAGTTTGGTGATTAATTTTCGGAATTAGTTAGTTTGTTGCTGTTTTTGGCATTCATTTCTTTTATTCAAACTACCGAACGCGGCGTGAGAGTCTAACTGAAAAGCTAAAAAAACTGAATCTTCAAATAACAACTTGAACTCATTTGTTTTGAAAAACACGAGAAAGATCTAACATTTTTCTAGTATCTTAGACCTTTAATTGAAAATCTAAGTTTCAGAATCGGTTTTAGAACACAGAGAAAAGTTTCAATATTCAATATATTCCGGACTAGGACCGATAATAAAAAAGATAAAGAATTAACAAGAAATATGATCCCCTTAAAAATATCTGCTTGTTTTCAAAAAAGTATTTGCCAATTTTGAAATTTGTCAACAACATTATTAGGCATTAATAGACATTTATTACAATATCGCTAAAGGTTTCGCGACCCACCAAAGTTCAGCTCGCGACCCACCAGTGGGTCGCGACCCATAGTTTGAGAAACGCAGTTATAGAGTGATGGCACTTCTCAACAGAAAATGCTGGAAACTTTCACCTTCCTCCAGCAATCGGAACGCCACAGAGATTGGGCTTTGTGGGTCTCATTGGCCAGTTTGCTTATATCCTAATGAGTCTGCTTCGGATGTACTGTCAGTTGTGGTGATTCCAGGAACCGCCTAACTATACTACAGACTCCAAGAATCACCGCTTTCAGGATGCTGTTCAGGTCCTTCTTCAATTCCACTCCTCTGAGGAACTAAGGATAGATTTAGGGACAACTCCGGTTGTCGAGAGGACAACCGAAACTATACGGACGCCCTTAAGGTGCCACATCTACTTCAACTCCTCCGCTAGGTCGTGGAACTGGGTTAACTTGCCGGAGAACGTTGATTGAACATTACGGTCTAACGGTAAAGCGATGTCGATCAGGGTTACCCGCTTCATCTTTTTGTCGTAAACCATAATGTCGAGCCGGTTGGCACGAACTAAGACGTCCGTAATGGTGTCAGGCTATTCGGCCGGAGGTCATTAGGCCGAAGGTCATTAGGCCGAATGGCCATTAGGCCGAATGGTCAGTAGGCCGAATAATCATTGGGTCTTATTTTTTGCCGTTACGTCCCCATTAGGACAATTCCTGCTTCTCAACTTCTATGTTCTATGAGTACGTCCACAGTTATTAGCTGAAAGCTTCCGCTGCCAATGACCATGTCGTATGTGTATATCGCACGGAAGGCACGAAGATAAACTCTAACCAAAAAAGTCAAGCGAATTTCCATTACGGAAAGTTACTGGACCGGAAAATTGAACCCAGTACCCACCCCCAGCATGATTTTTTCCTTCTTTTAAACATATATCGTTCTTTTTAGTATAATTGCCAAAATAGTTTTTGGCACTGAAACTGCTGATATTTAAATAACAAATTGGTCTAGTGACCATTTGACCTAATGGCCTTCGGCCTAATGACCCTGCATCTTCCGTAATAATCTCACGATCCCAGTACAGCTTTATGTAACCGGGTACGATCCCAGTACAGCTTTTCTAGAACCGGGTCCGGCTGGTACTTTTTGTAGGGTACAAATCTGTCAACCAAGTTGTGCTTTAAAGTAAGCTGTTGGTGTACAATCTTGGCAACTTCGTTGTGACGATCGAGGTAGGATTATTCAGCTAACACTGAACGGCCTGCAACGACATTCTCGATCGTTTCTCTTACTGAATTGCACTTCCTACAATGGTCCTCCACGTCTTCGTTCAATATGTACCGCCGATAGTTCTTCGTCGCAATTACCCGGTCCTGGATGGCTACCTCGAAACGTTCTGTTTCCGAGGAGAGGTTACCTCGCACCAGCCACGCGTTCGACGCCGCCTTATCGATGTGCTTGATGGGGGTGCATCCCATGCAACTCCTTCTGATTCCACGCTACGATCATCTCGTCAATGGTCTTGATGTCGCTGTTCAGCTGATTATCCTCCTGCGCCAGATGCAGGGCGCTGTAACCGTGGTCAGCCTTACATACAGTGCGGTACATTTCATGACGGTGCTGGCTTTCTACGAAACTGCTGGATCATAAGTGATACCCCTGGTAATGAACTCTGGTAGCTGCGTGGGATCTTCTAGCACCATGTTGAGTTTTTTGTACCAAAAATTGTGCACGAAATCGGGTCCTGGTGCACTCCAATTTCTGGTATACCGGGTTGCCTCACGTAGCGGTTACTATGACACCACATCCCATCGTCGCTGTGCTGGACAGGGTTCTCCCATAGATTAGCCCGAAACTGTGTGAGTTCTCCAATCTCCAAAGACCTTTTACATAATCAGGCTTGCCGTTTCGGATGCAGTTGCAGAGCTCCCTTTCGTTAATGTTGAACATCCGGCGTTGTTCTTTCCGCTTCGAACATTCTCCATAACGCCGAAATCATCTCACACGAGTACTCAACCGCTGTACGTGGGTGTCGAGAATCTCCGTAATGTTGACTTCTGTGAGATCTCGTAGTTCTGCGGGCTTCACAATTGCAGCAACATAACGTACTAGCCTCGTTGATCGATTCCCCTGCTTGTACTTTGTTAATCGACCAATCAAGTGCGACCTTCACCATCTCTTTGCGGGCGCGTCTGTAATCGTAATCCCAGCGTCTTGACAACAGCCACCGCAACTGAATACACAGTAAACTGCAGATCCTCGAGGTTCTGTACGGTCTCCAAGTACTGTGGCAAAATATCTTGGTTTAAGATGCTTCCCGCACTTGTTAACCGATAGGAATGCCGCAGCTTTGGTATTCGGTGTTGGGAAATGGGATCTGTCCCACGGAACTGCGTGACAGTGGGGTGATGTACACAGGCTCGTGATGGCAAAGTCACGAAGTGTCTCCAACTGAACTGTCTCCAGAGATGATATAGTGGAACATCGCCGGACTCTTCCTGTGTCCTTCACCTTTTTTCGTAGAACCGCTGAGGGCTGGAACTGGCGATGAGGGAGTGGTCATCCGTGAGGAACTTGCGGGCATTGCAGGAACCTTCAACGGAGTTCCGAAACTGGAAAATCCGTATGGATTTCCAAACCTTGCCTTAAAAGTAGTTATTGCAGATGTTCTTGGGATATTCTGCTATGCTATCTGCTATCTGCTCTGATAATACCACCAGACGCACCAGACCAAACCCTCTCCGAAACAATATCTTCTGATAGTCCCAGAAAGATAGATTTTGCGGAAATGGGAACGACTAGGGCTAGGCCGGGAAATAATCCCTCCGCTTTCGCTGGCGTTGGAGATTCCTAGTCAACTCACGATCGCATATGATGTTAGGTTTCCCTCCCCTCCCCCTATGTAACAACTTTTGTATGGAAAATTTTAAAATTTTGCATGAAGCGTAATACAGCCGTAGACCCCCTCCCTCTCCCCTTAGCGTTACGTAATATGTGAACATACCCTTAGGTAGAATGCAAAAGTCGAGGCGATAACGCACACTTTACACGCGGTTAAATGGAAGCAGGTACGCATATGGCCTCCACTTTAGCATCCTATTGAACGTCATATAAGACTTTGTGTTGGCTGGGTTGACACAGTCTCAAAAAAGGCAGTCATGACGAGCGCGAACAATCAAAGCAAAAGTGAAAAGGTAATCGATACTGCGTTTATCACTGGGATTGTCATGCATGATTTACGCATAACCCTGCAAAGATGTAGTTAGCATTCAGAGAAAGGCCAATCGGCTCATCTCTAACGTGCCGTTATGATCGTCCAGAAAACAGGTGAATTTTTATCTCTCACATTTTTTCAGGGCACCGACGCTTTAGAAACTTACAATGTTTTGGACCAAGGCACTCGGGGCTGGAAACCGAAAGTTTCAAAAACTAGATTGATTTACTGAACCTCTGTTGCAAAAACACAACCTATCACACCATAACGAGTACATCCCCAAAGGTTGTGCCAGCCGAATTGCACAAATTGAGTTCAAATAATGTTGTCAACATTGATCATAATATGAAAACCCCTGTTGCATTGCACCTCGCACCTTCTCCGAAGGCTTCCGCGAATGGAACCCGAGTTAGTGTGCTCGGGGTGTCCGGAACTCAGTGCTAATCAAATTAGCACCAAAGTTTTACCCATCGTCAAATACACCGACCGACGCGACGCGACGCACCAAATTATTCACACCAGCTTGACGGGCATCGCGGTTCATTAACGTGGGTGTAATGACGCGTAAACGAGGACCGGAACATGTACACTACCTATACCAACCAGCGCAGCGCCTTTGGCTTGGCCATCGCCACTTTTCGCCACAATGACTCTGAATGGCGGCGGGATGGGAAAATCGATGACTCATTCATTGAGAATGGGGAACTCCTTTTTAACAACCCTTTGGATGGGTTCTTTAAGCGCGTGTAGTTCGCCCTCTGCATTATGATTGATTTCGTTTTCTTAGCCTCGCCTTCGGATGAGCGTCGCCAGAATTGCTTCTGATGATGGCAGCATTTAATGGCCCTCGACAAGTGTAGTGGTGAGCTCCCATTAATGCCGCCACTTCCTTTTTATGGGGCTTAGGCAGCGAAATTGATTGCAAGGCTGCGATCAATTTTCTCGTTTGATGATCAAATTACGGTTTAGCTTGAAGGTTATTTTTGTCCTGTTTTGTTTATTGAGTGTTCTCTTGACCTTAAGGATGTATTTTACTCTACCGTCTCTTCCAGAAAGCCATTCACTTAAGATATTTCTTCGTCTCTACATTGTGTTTTCTCTTCTTCTTAATCTTCTTCATCTTGCCTTGGAATAACGTCCCTGCAGGGACAAAGTCTGCGTCTCCGTATAGTGTTATATTATCAGTTCCACAGTTGTTAAATAAGAGTTTCCTTGCTAATGATTTCAGGTATCAGTAGGTTGGCTCCAGAGACACGTTCTCCTCCATTTGGGAAATTTGTGTCATAAATGCTAATGACTTACTGTTTTTGCATCCGTATATATAATGTATCTCAATAGAAATGGTTCAAGTTGGACTCTTTTTCAAAGATTGTTTCCATAAATTTTCTAAAATACTAAGAAGATTTTTAATACAATATTCCCTAGTGTTTGTGAACATTTGTCTACTGAAATTACTGAGTTCTTCTAAGACTTTTTCAAAAAATTCTTTTAATACATCGTGTGAAGTTCCATCAAACATCTTTTATAGGTGCCTGTATCAAGTAACCAACATGAAAAAAATCCAGTTTCTGGAATTAAAAAAAAAGAAAAAGTGCAAAAATTTCCATTACGGTTCCACGCCATTTATTTAGTACGTGACTCCAGTATACGCGATTCTGAGAGCCAAGCAATACCATCGTAAGAAAAGCAAATTATGGCCGGCAGTCTTGGCTGGTTGCGCTTTTGTTTCATTTGTCGAGCTTAGGCTCGGAAGCTTAAAAATTCAATAAAAACGAGTGGAAAATAGAACATTTCCCTCGTCCTCGTTCACTCATCCATCACCCACACCCGCTCGGAGGGCGCTTGTGTCGGCTTGTGTAGCGGGACAGCCCGATGCTCTCTTGGTTTCCCAGATGTCAAAACGATGCTTATTTCACCGGAAGGAAAACATTTTAGCATCGCCGGGACATTGCTCATCACCAGCGGAGCAGCACAAAACGAGGACGGTTTTTAAGAAGACGGGAGGCACGTCACCCTCGGCGATATATAGACGGCAGCAAATGCCACGCCATGGCCACGGCTGGAACGTGTATCGGAAAGTGGCGAGCACTAGCAGGGACTACGGAATGGAGGAAGTTTTCAATGCAAAAACAATTAAACGTTGATTCAACGAGAAATGAAATATGCTGTTCTCTGGATGAGGCCTGGGGCGATGGTGGATGGGTGAAAAACGCTAATGGCATTTCTGGCATGCTTGCGTCTTTTGTCTGGTTGTGGTGTTTCCAACAAATTGGCTTGCCATGTCGATGTACAGTTTAATTTAATTGCGCATCACTTCACTGCAATCTAACAGAGCCGCAGAGCACTGTGCCCGTTTCATAGTTGCTAATAACTACCAATACCACATAGCACCATCATCACGGCATACGATGAATAACGCTGTTATAAAAGGACGTCAAGCCAATAATTATGCTCATGATCATCTCGTATTATAATACCGAGTAAATGAAGTCAGCTGCAGCTGCGTGTTAGTTTTACCGAGCTTACAAACTAAAATATTTGGGAAGGTGTACACTGACAGTCATTATATTCATCAAAAGGATGATAGCAGTTGCGTGAAAAACCTATCCCACGCATTGTAATCCTCATTAGCATACTTTGCACCTAACGAACTAGTCTGCCTCTCTTGATGGATTTAATTTGGACATGCAACTTCGCTACGTGGGCTTCGCAACTCGCAGACAGGGATTGGCGGCATGCACCGTGCGGTGCGAAAAAAGCGTGTGCTTCACACAATCGCAAGTGCTCGTCTCCCGTTTTGCCGAGAGACAAGAGACGTATGAGTGAGAGCTTTCGTAATTGTGCGAGAGACAATCGCAGCACTAGCTCTACGGCGCAGGGAGTAATGCACGGTGCTTAGGACTGCGCTTGTCTCCAAACAGAAAAAATCAATTAATAAATTAATTGAAGAGTTTGTGTTTTCGGCAAAGTTGTTAAGCTTGTCAAGGGTTGACAAGTGATGGGTCGTTTGATTCGAAATTTTTGCAATCATGCGTAGTATCAAGCCAAGTGAAAAGCACGGAGACAAGCACCGAGAGAGTGCAGCGTGAGAGACAGGAGAGCTCCAGCGCGCGGCAAAGCAAGCGAGCAACACACAACCGATTGCGCGTACTCGTCTCCTTCTAGTTTGTTGTGCTGTCTCGTAGCAGAGTGTGCGGCACGCAAAGAGTTTTGAGTCGCACCCTATCCCTGCTCGCAGATTTGTGAATCATTACCCAAGCAACACACATGTTATAATAGAGTTACGACAGCGCAAGTTTTGGTTGTATAGAAGTTTATTTTACGTAATTTTAACATTGTGTTGAAATTACGTAAAATAAACTACTATACAACCAAAACTTGCGCTGTCGTAACTTTTATATAACATGTGTGTTACTTGGGTAGGGGCTGTCCATTTATCACGGTAGGCAATTTTTACGATTTTCGACACAACTACCCCTCCCCCCTTTGTAAGATTTTTTGTATGACTGCCCAAATATTTTTGTATGGAGAGTAAAATTTCTCAAACTCCTCCCCCTCCCTCCATAAACCCTAACGTAATTAGTGTACGGCCCCTAGGCAGTTAACTTTCGCATTCATGTACGTGCACAATAAGAGGTAATATGAACAAGTTACGTCATTTAGAACCCTATTCGTGTTTTTCATTCTTTCCATACATTTCGTGTTACTAATATTCGTCCCCAATGTAGCAAAACTCCGGAACCATCAAGAAGGCATTGCTTCAGAGAGGGCTTCAAATGGGCATTTTTGCGTGACGTAATTTATGTACGTTCCTCCTCCTCTCTCCTCTTCTTGGCGTAACGTCCTCAGTGGGACAAAGCCTGCTTCTCAGCTTAGTGTTCAATGAGTACTTCCACAGTTTTTAACTGAGAGCTTCCTCTGCCAATGACCATTTTGCATGTGTATATCGCGTGGCAGGCACGAAGATACTCTATGCCCAAGGAAGTCAAGGAAATTCCCTTTACGAAAAGATCCTGGACCGACCGGGAATCGAACCCGTCACCCTCAGCATGGTCATGCTGAATACCCGTGCGTTTACCGCCTCGGCTATATGGGCCCTTAATGTACGTTCCCTAAGGGTCGATTTCGACCGCCGGGCACCGGTATGGGGCCGTTCATAAACCAAGTAGACTTTTAGGTGGGGGGTGGGGGTGCTCTGTTCAAAGTCTTTTCTCCATACATTTCATTTTTTTTGTATGGACAAAAGTCTATGAGGGGGGGGGGGGGGGGGGGGGGGGGCTGCCGTAATTCTGTAAAGTGACGTTACCGACATTGAGCGCAGGAGTGCATCGGCAATAGCCGGCCAACTGGCGCTATTTAACGCGTTCCTTACATCCAGAGTCACAGTAGCGAATCGCTTTTCTCTTACGCTCGAGTGCTTTGCTGGCGGTTTTTGTAACCAACAGTATAGCGTCTACGGTCGACACCCCCCTCCCCCCCCCCCCCCCCCTTCCGGAAGCCGTACTCGAGCCGTAGCGGCTACTCGAGAGACCATTTACACCCTCGGTGTGCCTCAACATTCTAATACCGGTGATCTTTTCGAGCACCTTCCCCGCCGTGGCGATCAATCATATTGGTCTATATGCCGACGGGTCTCCGGATGGTTTCCCCGCCTTTGGCAATAGAACCAAGCTCTGCCTTTTCCAAACTTCTGCGAAAACTCTTCCAGGCATTTCTGCATAGCAGAATTGAATATCTCAGGGGCATCTGCAATAGCTACTTTTAAAGTCAGGTTCGGAACTCCATCCGGACCTGGGGTCTTACCTAAGGCACTTTGCTATCCCCACATGTTCCACATCGATGACCCTCTTCTCATCGCCAGCCCCAACCTATAGTATAGTATACTAACTGGCAAGCAAATTGTTCAGAACGCGCGTCGTTGAAAAAAGTACAACACTACCAGAAAACCTCGCTCGTCGTAGACAGCGCGAGCGCGGTGCATTTTGTTAGGATCAAACAGGCGCTCGTTCTGAAAGATTGATGGGGCTGACAAATGATGGAAAGTTTACCAATTTCCATAAGATAAAATATACAATACCTCCCGTATTACCAAAGATACCCCAGTACAGAATAATGATTATGACATGTTGGAAAACCCCATAAACATATAACAACTTATCACAAACGTATACATCTTTAAATAGATTTTGCAATCAAACATTTTCGTAATTTCGTAATCAGTGTACACCAATGAACCGCCTTTTTCCTACCATGTAGCCATCAAGGGCATGACACGACAGAATTATAAATTTCCGCTGTTTTCCCATGGCGTCGTAAATTTCAAAGTTCTCAACCTCAGTGCCGAAGATTTACACAACAGCAGTGCACGCCGAATGCAGGAGACGGGGGGTTGTTTTCGATTTTTCATTATGTGCATTTGTTGCGCTACCGTGTTTTTCGTAAATTTTATCCCACGAATTGAGGCTACCTACCAATACTCCTGAGTCTGATGATGATAGTCGTCCTGAGAGACGACACGGAGCCCACGACCGGCAAATCTCACCGGTGCCGGTGGTGTGCGGTGGTACTGCTCGTCCCCAATGCTTCTTGTGTTCGGGCTCCGGTTCCCAGCATGATGAGATCGTTGTTGGGAACCGAAGATGATTAAATTATGAGGTAAATAATGCAGTGGGGCTATGTGATGGCACCGCCACGGGAGGCAAATCAGCGAAAAGCTTCTCAGGCATTTTGTCTTTTCCGGGCCCCAGAGTAGGTACATAACGAAGATAAATTAGAATTTTGCCGCTTCAATGAAAATTCGCGCATCGCAGCAGAAATCCGCTCCGGCTTTGGCGTTGCACCGGATTTCGTCCACCGCATTGGGTGTTGGTTTTGGTTGCCCTATTTTTCCTTGTCATGTTTTTAATTATGCCATTTTATATATTTTTATGTCATTAAGGCATAGTGTTGTCAAGAACATGAGAGCACAATCCATCCACTAAGTAATACAAGATGTTATGAGGCGACGTTCCTTGACTAGATCGATTCATTTAGGTATTTTTCCATACCGCAAAACGGGGTAACTTTGATAGTGCGACAGGCACAGTATAGTTTATCTTATAACTATGGTTTCTTCAACCAGTTAAGAAAAAGGCAAAAGTAGATCAAAACTATACATGTGAAAATTCATCCTTAACGTATTTTCAATAAAACTCAGGCTATATTAAACTTTTTGGACCACGAAGCCGCACGTAGTTCACCCGTAAGGGGGCATCCATTTAGTACGTCACGCTAAAACTGGGAATTTTAAACCCCCCTCCCCCATTCGTACGGGTTTATCCTATACTTAATACACTGATTGTCATACTTTTCATAACCCCCCTCCCCCTCTAAGCGTGACGTACTTCATGGATGCTCCCCAAAACCCGGGACGATCTTCTTTTGGTAGAAATGCAATAGGTATCTTACATGTTTTAGAACATTTTTCCCTAGAGTCTTTTTTATAGCCAACCCAAGTAACACAACTTGTTGTATATGTGTTTAAAATTCACTATTCATACAAAGTCGCATGATTTTTCCGTGTATTATCAACTTAATATCAAACAGCGCAAAAAATGGCGGCTTATAAAACATCTTGCAGGTTATATAAGATGTATTCCAATACACATTTTGTACTAAAATGGTACGTTCCACCTTCTCTTGAAAATTTATTAGTTGTAATCAAGTTGTTTATCAATTATAAGATCATGCAGAATACGAATATACTGCAATCACACTCATTGGTTGAAGTTAAGCTTTGTTCTGGTGATATAACCTGCATAAAACATTTATGGTAGGGTACGAGTGCCATCAGTAATCTCACGCTCCCATATTCATCCTATTCGAAAACAAGCGATTGCGACATCGATTGATTCCGTTCTTTTTGTTTTCATGCGTGCTCACATCCAACAAAAAATACAAAAATAAGAAACACAACAAACAGCGCTTCAATCCTTTGTTTTTCGTAGGATGAAAATGGGAGCCACATGCTTATTAAGGGAACCAATACCCTACATGACTATCTCAATTTTTATGAAGAAGATTTTTGGACGTTACATAGCTTGGAAAATTCATTTATATAACAAGCTCTTCAGATACTCGACTTTACACTGTTTAAACTGACAAGATGAAAAGCGTCAACAAAAATATTTATTTCACTAGATACAGCAAGCTTCATCAGCATAAGAATTGCTTCTAATGATGAAGTCCATTATTTTTACATATTCGAATAACAAACTTCATAATGGATTTCGCTCAGTGGGGTGCTATGCTGTTTGATCTGCGCTTCATGATTTATCGTGAAACATCCACTTTTATACATCCATGACTCATGCGCCTCTGAAATAAGCTAAAAATGTAGCATAAACCAGTCATGTAATGCAGTTTTGTGAGATTTGTTTCATATATTTACACAAAAAAGAAATATGGTAGACAATCCATGAAGCCAGAGTGCCGTACAAAAATATTGAACCATTAACAATTTCAATAAATACCATAACTGCGTGCATGATTAATTATTGTCTGATTATTGCGCAATCAAATCAATGGAATTGTTAACTAATCACAACTGCTAGTTTTTGTATTGTAATAAGAAAACAAAGTATATGGGAATGCTTTTAATTAATTATTTGTGTACTAATATTTTTCTTCGGAACTGTTAACATATTTTTTTTTCTAATGAGAAATAGAATACATTTTTGTGACCTTTTAATAGATTCAGCAGACTAATGAAATCACCATTCAATTACATTTATCGAGCAACAGATACAACAGATTTTATAACAACTTATTTTAACGTTTTGAATACATCTAGATAACGTTTATTCAACAAACTCATTTGTAACTTATAATTTAGTTTTATGGTAGTTACCCAAGCGCCAAAATAACTGAATTACAACTTGTTGCTTGCCTTGTTTACGTCTGTCAAAATGTCAAATATTCTCAATAGTAAACACAAATAACAGGCAGAGGTTTGTCATTGTTTTGCAGTTCTCGCGGGATTCTAAGCACACAGCGTAAATCGTCTGTTTAATTTTATCAGAGTTCGGAATAAGCGCGCCAGATCCTTGTCGGGAAGTGTTTACTCTGTTTTGGACTGGACGTTAAAATGAAAAACGGAGGCTGCTCGGTAAACGCCATACCGGGAAATTGACAAGTAAGTGAAACCGTCTGACTCGACTGCTACACCATTGCTTGCAATAGGACTCAGCAGATCTTTTCTAGGCGCTCAGCTGAGAATCACGCGAACGGTCTCGTTTTAATTCTACCGGAGCTCGATACTACCCGTGATTAGTTGGTAGTGAGCATTGGTTAGCTTTAGTGATGACATTTTGAGGGAACCATTGAGGTAGAATCGCAGGAAGATATCGCAGAAGAAAATCACAAACCATTTGCCGCAAAGATGCCATGATAATCACAAAATATAATAAAGCAAAAAGGTAAACATTGGATGTCGTTTTGACGAGATAGTTATTAGTTGTGGATGCTCTATAAATGTTTTATATATGTAGAATCATTGCATTTTAAATATGATAAAGCCAATTGCACTCTGTTGAATTGTGTTTGTCAGCCTACACAAATATAACTCAATTATCACATAACATGTTGTCTGATACGCTTATAATGCTTTTATAAACCATCTTTTGAAACTGAAATTTTCAAAGATGTTTTCTGTGTTACTTGGGAAGGGGAATAGTTGTGCTGAGAAATGCACCCACCTTTGCACCCACCTTTGCACCCACCCCCTTTTGCTGGTAGCCGAAAATACGTGGCTTTTTTGTATTTTTTTTTTATAAATTCTTCATGATTTTGCTCTAATTTCATCGTTTTGCTAATCATCAATTGATTTGACTGATCCTCCCCCGAGCAGAAGAAAATATCAAAAGCATAATAAAAATATGTTATTTTGACTTAATAACTGTATAATAGAACCAGTAATTTTTAAGTTATTAGCATAACATATTATGTTATAAACTTGTCTGTCATAACCCAAGCAACACACTTGGATATTAATAAGTTACTGTAATTTGTATGTAACTATACTGAAAGTTATGCCGTTTGAACCAATCGTCTTATTAACGACTAAATTGCAACTAAAAAAGCGCAAGAGGTGGAGCCAATATAAAACATCCATTCGTGATATAAACGGTTTTAATACGTAATCGAATTATAACCAAGATACAACATATAGTCGACTTACAAATTGTGACCGATTCGACAACTAGTCAGCTAGTCACCACATTCGTCACTGTCAGTGACTATGCGTCAACAGTTTCATCAATGTGAATAATAATTGTGTGAGTAAATTTACCGCAAAAAAAGGCTGAATGAGAACGTCAATTTTTGTGCCGCTCCTGATTTATTGGTAAAGCATGCATTCTGGCTCAGTATTTTCAACGCGCCTCAGTCTACTTATCATTTTGCCAGTGAAAATTTAGGCATTTGTAGTAAAAATGTACGCGCCATATTGCTTTGACTGAGTTCATTTCAGCAGCTTATTTAATGCACCCGTAAAATGCAAAAATTTGCTTGCTCAATATATCTTCACACGGTAAGACATAAACAACCAAAAAATGTTAACACTTGGGCGATTACTTCTCGTCGACAATCAAGGGGATGTCCATTTATAACGTAAAGGAATTTGATCATTTTTTGAACCACCCCTCCCTTATTTTATTTTTTTTTTTCGTAGGAAACCCCAAATATTTTAGTACGGAGCATACGATTTCTCAATCCCCCTCTCATCTAATATTATTACGTAATTGATGGATAGCCCTCAAATACCTTATGCCTTTTTTAAATTAATCTAAGTATTCTGCTAGCAACTGTGGAAGTGCATGTAGAACTTCTGTTTCATTGTAATGATCAAAAGAAGATGATAAAACTTGCGTACCATACACACTTAGTTTTTTCTGCCGACTGTCAGCAAAATAATTGCCGAGATCTGCACAGCCGAGCGCTCAGCAATCATCTCGGCAAAAGTTCAAATTGCTGTGCGATCGGCATTCTTGTATTTTGACGAAATGTCAAATGTTGCTGAAATCCCGGCAAAAATGTTGCTGTCTGCTCGGCAAAAAAAAATCAAAACCAATCACGGCTTGCCGAGTGATCAGTAAGTTGAAACATTTCATGAATTCCCTAAATGACAGTGTTTTTTCCTGGTTTACGGACAAATTTGTCTGTTTGTAGCCTTTTGTCATAAACTCAACATTGTTTTTGGATAATTAATTTTATTGTTGCGATTGATATTAAACCAAATATTACAGCGAAATAACTGATTTGCTCCGTCACTTGAAACACGGCTGGTGAACTAGAATGGCTGATTACCATGCCGCTGCAGCTCGTCGAAATTACGTCTGACAAGGAGTCTGCTGCAAAAATATGTAAAAACATTAAGGTCCCACGCAGCAGATTCTTACCTTGATTCTTACATTATTTGCTCTTAAAACTTCCACGATACTGCCAACTCAGACACCAAAACTTGAATTAAAATCGTTTAAAATCTTGACTCGAGCTACATTCCCTAAACACCTGCAAACACTTGAATTCAAGATGGTGCTAAAGAAAGATGCAAAGTGACAGCAGCTTTACTGAATATCAGCAAAACTGAATGCATTTGCCGAGATTTCGTCAAACGCGTTTGCTGATCTCGGCAAAAACAACGATTGCCGAATAGTTCAGTAATGTTTTTTTCCGAGTTTCGGTATTTTATGTTGTTGTTATGTATTCTCAGTAATTATTTTTGACGAATATCAGCAATAAGAGTATAAATTGCTGAACAATCGGCAATTTATTCAGTTGCCGTTAGATCTCGGCAATTTAGATTGCCGAGATCGAGAATCGGTTTTAAGTGTGTATATTTAAAAACGGAATGCTGTGTCCTAGGCTGTGTCTGACATTTTGCCTGATTAGGAATCAAAGTTGGTTCGAAAAAAAATGTCAAAATTTGAGCTAACGGAATGCATTTGCCTGATTAGGAATCAAAGTTGGTTCGAAAAAATGTCAAAATTTGAGCTAACGGAATGCTGCATCTTTTCGCCAGATATTTTTAGGAAGCTTCAGAAAACCACTATCTAGTCCGACTGTGACATATATTCAAATCCTTCCAGTGGTACCAGTCGCTCTGTACTAAGTAAATAGTGCAGAATTTAACAACAAATGAAGCATTTAACAGTGCTTGTATATTCTTTTTGGGTTGAGGAAGGAACGGTATAATGTACACACTAAGATTCTGATTTTCCAGCGCAGTAAAATTTTCGCTCAGTTCTGTAATTTTTTCATCTTTTTACTGAGTTTTCAACAGCAGATTTAACTCGGTACACTCGGTAATCAACATTTACCGTTCATCAGTAACGATAGAGTAAGGTGGGGCAAAAGTTCGACCCTAGTTGAAAATTCATTTTTTTTTCAAAAAGTCGAAGCAGATAGAAATAAAAGAATACCGTGTGGTGATTCTGCCATCCATAAGCTAAAATTTTGCTGAACAAAGTTACGCCAAATGTCTTTTCAATTTTGAGTTACAATACTTTTTGTATGTGTGTGTTCTATTCGAACTCTTGCCCCACCACTGGGGCAAAAGTTCGAATCTAGTGTTAGTGGAATTTCGCTAACCATAGCACATTATTTTGACACTTTGGTAATAGGAATACCTGAAACCACTCAATATTTGATGTTAAAACTGGAATACACTTTAAAACTCTATCTGAATTTTACCCAAATTAGGGTTAAATTTACTACACTAAAAATTAGTAGTTTTCCGCCAAATTCAGATAAAACAAATTTTTTTTTCAACTTTAATCGAATTTTCTCACTTATTTCATCACTCTTAGAGATAAAATGTACATTTTGCAAAATTTTAGGTTTATACCTAAAGTTGCCAAATGACTCGAACTTTTGCACCACAATTCGAACTTTTGCCCCACTATGTGTAAAATATGATTTTCAAATCTTTTTTGCAAAAAGTTATACATGCTAAAGCATCTTCAAAATATACCTAGTTACGCCCCAAAATAAAATATCGAATTCGATTTCATTACAATTCAATTCCATGCGTTGGAAGGACCATCGCATGTTACAATATTTTGATCAAAAACCAACATTTTGTCATAACTTTTCGAAATATTGATCAATTTTCATAATTTTTGGAATGAAAGACTCTTTTTCAAAAAGGGAACAACCGAACAACGAACAACCTTGACACCCGAAAGATATAATTTGGATTGAGCTCAAAAACTTCAAAAGAAACTCTTGCCCCACTCGAACTTTTGCCCCACTTTACTCTAATATTTGATGTTGGAACTGGAATACACTTTAAAGTTCGATCTGGATTTTACCCAAATCAGGGTTAAATTTACTACACCAGAAATTAGTAGTTTTCCGCCAAATCTAGATGAAACAACATTTTTTTTTCAACTTTGATCGAATTTTCTCACTAATTCCACCATTTTTAGAGATAATATGTAGATTTTGCAGAACTTTAGGTTTTTACCTAAAGTTGCGACATGACTCGAACTCTTGCCCCACAATTCGAACTTTTGCCCCACTAGTTATGTGTAAAATATGATTTCCAAATCTTATTTACAAAATGTTATACATGCTAAAATATCTTCAAGGTGTACCTAGTTACGCCCCAGAATAAAAGACGGAATTCGATTTCATTACAATTCCATTCCATGCGTTGGAAGGACCATCGCATATTACAATTTTTTGATCAAAAACCAATATTTGGTCATAACTTTTCGAAATATTGATCAATTTTCATATTTTTTGGAGTGAAAGACTCTTTTTCAAAAAGGCTTTGAACAACCTTGACACCCGAAAGAAATAATTTGAACTGAGCACAAAAACTTCAAAAGAAACTCTTGCCCCACTCGAACTTTTGCCCCACTTTACTCTATTTACCGTTCATCTGTAATTTTTGACAGTTCATTTGTAGAACTCGTTAACTCATTTACAGAGTATTCAGCAAAAGCGATAACCGAGCGTACCGAGTATAATCTGCTGTTGAGAACTCAGTAAAAAGATGGGGAAAATACCGAGCTAATCTTAGTGTGTATGAATTATTTATTGTGCAATTTACTGATGTTTATGATGATATTTCAATTTAATATGGAGCAACTATAGTATAATTATGAATCAGATGTTTAAATATGTAAATAAACTTGCATTTTTTTATGAAACAACACTATTTAACCTCCAATTAGTTGTTTAACTTCTTTAATATAATAAAAATATAGAATATGTTGAAAAATTTATGAAGAAAATGATACATTTTATTTGTACTTGACTTCGTTTTTTTGGAAACATTAAAGTTTTTATAGTGCATTTTATTATTTTTATGATCCCAAAAACCTTTTGACGCACATTTTGCAGCTTCCATCCCTTCTGTCAAAATTTTTCGTTATGTTTTAAATTAGTTCCAAGCAAACATGTTTATAACAATCAGTAGAGTAAGGTGGGGCAAAAGTTCGACCTTAGTTGGAAATTCAACTTTTTTCAAGAAATCGAAGCAGATAAAAATAAATGAATACCGTGTGGTAATTCTACCATCCATGAGCTAAAAATTTGCTGAACAAAGTTACACCAAATGTCTTTTCAATTTTGAGTTACAATACTTTTTGTATGTGTGTGTCTAATTCGAACTCTTGCCCCACCACTGGGGCAATAGTTCGAATCTATTGTTTGTGGGATTTCACTAACCGTAGTACACTATTTCGACACTTTGGTAATCTGAATACCTAAAACCAATGAATATTTTATGATGTAACTGAAATACACTTTAAAGTTCGATCTTGATTTTACCCAAATCAGGGTTAAATTTACTACACCAAAAATTAGTAGTTGTCCGCCAAATTCAGATGAAACAATATTTTTTTTTCAACGTTAATCGAATTTTCTCACTAATTCCATCATCTTTAGGGATAATGTGTACATTTTGCCGAATTTTAGGTTTTTACCTAGAGTTGCTACATGACTTGAACTCTTGCCCCACAATTCGAACTTTTTCCCCACTATGTGTAAAATACGATTTCCAAATCTTTTATGCAAAAAGTTATACATGCTAAAGCATCTTCAAAATATACCTAGTTACGCCCCAAAATAAAATATCGAATTCGATTTCATTACAATTCCATTCCATGCGTTGGAAGGACCATCGCATATTACAATTTTTTGATCAAAAACCAACATTTTGTCATAACTTTTCGAAATATTGATCAATTTTCAAAATTTTTGGAGTGAAAGACTCTTTTTCAAAAAGACTTCGAACAACCTTGACACCCGAAAGAAATAATTTGAATTGGCTTCTTTAACGCTGTTGAGATAACTCAATATTCTGAATCTGTATGTCAAACTGAGCCGAAATCCAAATTTTCATGAATTTTGGTGCCTGGGAACCTATTCAAAAATCAATTTGAAGTATGGGAGCGATTTCTCGCATCACCCCTCGTCACAGTTTGTACTGGGCGGAGCTGTCAAACTGTAGCCCAGCTGTCAAAAGATGATTTCAAAAAATCTCTTTGAAATTGATTTTAGGTACCAAAATAAAGTTCTAAAAATCTGAAAAAAATCATAGTGGCTCAGAAAAAGGTGCTCTTTCGTATGAAATCAAAAAATCAATACATTTTTCAAAATTTAAAAACCCAATTGAGCTCAAAAACTTCAAAAGAAACTCTTGCCCCACTTTACTCTATCAATGTTTTGGTTGTTTTGGTTTGTAAACGGTCGTAACTAAGATTCGTTGAAACAATCAGATTATACCTCAGTTACAAATTGGTTTCGCAAGTTTCAACTAACGATGACGTTTATTTACATTGCGCTAGTTGTTATAAATATGTTATACCTCAGTTTGGCTTCAACAACAGGATTTTAATATCCGTTGTTTCATGAAAACTCAGTTGCAACATATTTAGCAACGATGATCATTTCTATTTTAGTTGCAGGTGCTACTTGGGAAGCGGCAAAATAACAAATATCATAACAAAAAAATGTTCCTGGAGGACTAACTCAATAACATGTTTTGTTAGACCAATCACAACTTAATAACAGGTAATTTGTGAACTTATTACTGTTTTGTTATTGTTCATCACATATTTGTACATTCTCTATAGTAGAATAATAACTAAACTTGTTCTTCAATAAAGTATATTATTCAAATGTTATCTTGTGGATATATCCCAATAACTTTAACATAACAAAATAAGATTGCCCAACAAAACGTGTTATTAAAAAGATATATTTCGATAAGTTAACAATAACAAATTATGATATAAAAACAGGTTATGTGATTCTTTTGTTATCAATTTGCCTTTATCCTTCTCTGCTGATCGCTTATGTGTCGCCATTTCATTGGTATTTCGTCGTATTTTAACGAGTAATGGTTTTAAGTTGAAACAAATTAGATTCGTGTCCTCCCCATCGCTAGTAGCAACTTTGACCAGAAGAGAAAAAAACCCTAATTAAACCACCTAGCGGTGATGATGCCTTTCTCGTGCTTTAAAATATCCTTTCAACAAAACTCGAGTGACATGTTGATGACATTGACATAAATTCAAAATGAAAACTGCTAGCTAAATCTATTCAATATGGATACATTTTATATTAGCATAACATCCAACATTCAAAAAATATAAGACAACGATCCAAAACTCAAACCAAACAAGTGTCATGAAGCCGCAAAATTTTGAAACGTCCATTTTAGATTTTCCGGTCATCATTTTATGACTCCGGATATCTAACCCAACTAAACTAACCGCCATCTTGAACATTGAGACACCATCTTGGATGTTCTGGTATTCATTTTTGGACTCTGCACCTAAAATTACATAAAATAGTCGCCGTATTGAATTTTGGCATGTCGTTTATGATTTTCTGGTTACCAGTTTTGGACGAAGACCGGCATTCTTCCCCATTCAAACTAAGTCATATTGCAGACCTTGTGAAACAGCGCACAGCTTGGGTTTTCTGATTACAAATTTTGAATTCTGGACATATTTTCATACAAAATATGCCCATAATGCAAGAATTCAAAATCCTATAAAATAGGCACTAACTTGAATACTGGGCCATTATCTTGGACTTTGGACCGCTATCTTGGATACTCTGGTGGACTCCGAACATATTTCCCATACCAAATACATTTATTTTACATAGTTTTAGAGTTCAAAATTCCTTAAAAGAGCCACCATCTTCTGTTGAGGCGATCAAATTCTTATTTTTCCATTCAACGTTGACCCATCCTGCTATCAATTTACACCACAGGAATCTGAAATGGTCTAGAAATGGTACGATTTGATGAGATCGCTTTAGTTTTGTCTATATTTTGTTCTCATATATGAGAACTTAGACCTATTCGTCACTGTTGTTCATATCTAATGTTTATCAGGCCATTTAACAAAGCCACATTTCGGCGGGAACCCCGGAACGGGTTCCGGAACACTACTGGTTCAGATATGGTCTGAGATGGTTTTCCTGCTCATTGTCCATCAGGTCATCGAAAATGCCGTGGTTTCATGTTTGTCGCATGTATGGGTTTGGTTCAATTGTATATTTGGCCACTTCCAGCGGGACGCCTAGAACCGGTTCCGGAACACTACCGGTTCAGATATGATCTGAGATGATTTTTCTGCTCATTATCCATCAAATCATCGAAAATGCCGTGGTTTGATGTGCCGCATGCATTGGTTTGGTTCAATTGTATATTTGGTCACTTCCAGCGGGACGCCTAGAACCGGTTCCGGAACACTACCGGTTCAGATAAGATCTGAGACTATTTTCCTGCTTACCGCTCATCAGGTTATCGAAAATGCCGTGGTTTGGTGTGTCTCATGCATGAGTTTGGTTTACTTGTATATTTGGCCACTTCCAGCGGGATGACAAGAACCGGTTCCGGAACACTACCGGTGGTTTGATGTGCCGCATGCATGGGTTTGGTTCAATTGTATATTTGACCACTTCCAGCGGGACGCCCAGAATCGATTCGGGAACACTACCGTTTCATATATGGTCTGAGACTATTTTCCTGCTTACCGCTCATCAGGTTATCGAGAATGCCGTGGTTTGATGTGTCTCATGCATGTGTTTGGTTCACTTTGATATTTGCCACTTCCGGCGGGACACCCGGAACCGGTTCCGGAACACTACCGGTTCAGATATGGTCTTAGACTATTTTTCTGCTTACCGCTCATCAGGTTATCGAAAATGCCGTGGTTTGATGTGTCGCATGCATAGGTTTGATGCATTTTCATATCTGGTCCCTTCCTGGGGTACCGTTCCGGAACACCTAAATGGCCATATCTCCGGAACGGCTGAACCGATCCGAACCATTTTTAATAGAAAACAATGGGACCAGATTCCGCGTCGAATGAAACGTCGGTCATTGAAATCGGATGAGGTTTACTGCCAAAAAGTGATTTGAGTTTTTTTGTACCCACACATACAGACACACACACACACGCACACACATACACACACATACACACACACAGACATCACCTCAATTCGTCGAGCTGAGTCGATTGGTATATGTGATTTGACCCTCCGGGCCTTCTATCAAAAAGTCATTTTTGGAGTGAACATATAGCCTTTCCAGTACACTTAGTGTACGAGAAAGGCAAAAAATATAAGATCTTGTATAGGTAAAGTACGGAGCCATTTTATTTTGTACAAAATAAAACGTAAATTAAACAAGAATGCCCATTTACCTGTTTCAATGGGATTTGTTGTGTTAAAGAGGCATGGGTGCATCTTATCTGGTTGATTCACACCATTCTCACCTATTAAACAGGCTTGTATTCCTATTGTGGTTAATTTTGTCCCAAATTTACGTTTTATGATGTTTATCTTCGATATAACGGTTATTTTCATGAAAGTCAGCCCAAGTTGAGCTAACTTGAAAATTTCTTACCATATCATCACTTAAATTTTATTGTTTAAGCCTTAGTATATCCATTTGGTACAAACTCAAAATTTATTCTTATGGACTCTATTTCGCTACCGTAGAATGAAAAAAAATTTCGGATATTTTTCTTGCGTGCCGGAGAAAACGAATTTCAGAAAACAGAAGTGTACCGCTAGGCTCATAAAAACAAATAGAAAATAAAGTTATTCTATACCGTATGCTTTATTTAATCAGTATTATGTGGCTTTTCAATTCATGTATTCATTTTGGAAATATGAATCACATATGTGAAATAAAATGATATTTTCTAAATTTGTATTTTGTATGAGAACTTATTGGACACGGTGTAGTTACGATGATGTCCAATGGACATTGTCTGCATAATGCATCACACTTTAATTGTAAAAAAAAAAATATTCGTGGAATGTAGTCTATACTGCTGATGAAGCTTCAGTGCACAACTTTAATGTTTTTGGTACATTCATGGGATATTCCAGGCTTTCCAAACTTTTCTGGAATTAGGGCTTTCAAAGTGTACAGGCTCTACTCATAATATTACAAGTATCTCTATGTGTTGCTATTTGTGTGTCCACACTGGCATACAAATGGGCTCCAATGCATTCGGAAGTTTGGGTTGCAATATCTGTAAATCTTTGAATTTTTTTATTGCAACGAATGCTCGCGGAATATAACCTACGCCACTTCTAGAGCCTCAGAGTGCAATTCTGATAACCAAGCATCATTCACTTGGTGATCCAGGTCATCCAAACTTTTCTGGAACTCAGACTATCAAGCCTTGCAAGCTCTACTCTTGTATCTCTTCACTTCATCGATGCAATTCTTTCATGATTATTCACGAGAATTCTTCCAGGACTTTCCATGAAATTCTGCAATTCCTCCTGGAGTTCCTCAGGAATTACTCCAGCAACCTTTCGAAAATCCCCGCAGGAGTTCCTCGGGAATTCCTCCAGGAGATCCCTTAGGATTCCACATGACACTTTTTAGCACAGTTGTACACTGAAAATTTACCTTTTTCTTGTTTTTAAACTGTTTTTGTGCTTCGTTCTTTCGTTGCCCAGTATCTAACTGTTCGTAGGTACAGTCTTCTATAAGAAATTTAATATTTAAGGTTATTTAACCTCTCGGTATTTGACCACTACGCTTTTATGCTGCATTTGGCTACCATAATCACCATCTGTGGGTTAGTACAAGAATCGGTCTAGTAAATATTTTTAGGCCTTGTTCACACTTTGACCGGGCATGAGTGGAAAGAAGAACGCTCACTCACTCGCGTCGTATCAACTATAGTGAGTTCGATCAGTTCCTAGTGGTACTTTTGAGAAGGGTATATTTGGGTCCGGGAGGAGAATGAGGATTGATGGTGGAGCCAGCAAAAATTCGGGGATGGCTGACCTCGCGCTTCGGTGAGCCGGCATTTGTAGTACTATTGCTCATGGAAGGTAACACCACAGACCAGGCCCGTGCACAGAAGTGGCGCCAAGGGAGGGGTTTTTCCCAATTTCGACAAAAGACGGAGGGATGGCTAGTGTATGGAGCGTCGGTAAAGGGAGGGGGGGTTAACACCCAACCCATTCCCCCCCCCCCCCCAGTGCACGGGCTTGCCACAGACAAACACACGTAACACTCTGATAATAACCATCGTACACCGGTTTGACGGTCTATTAAAAAATTGATAGTTGGCCAACTGCCGTGCGATTGCATCGTTTTTGTTCGAGTGTGACGTTTGCCCACTACCACCACCTAGTTGATTGTTGACCAAACTCAGTCCCTTTAGCATTGAGCGAACATGACTATGGTTTGAATCGAAACATGTTCGATGTGCTACGTCTGTTTGTCTGTGGTAATATCGACGATCTGTCTAGCGACGATATAGTCGAAACCCAGCGATGTCGCAATGCCTCGACGATCCCTTCCCAGGAATGGACACAAACCGGTGTACTGGTGGTGTCCAGAAATCGCATTAATCCGTACATCCTTCCTAAAAGCTAGGAGAAGGATGCAAAGAGCCCGCCGCACCGATGATGAGGGTCGAGTGCAGAGAAGTGATGCCTACAGGGCGACTAAACTTTCATTGATCAATCTCTTTGAGGCACGAATACGTGCTAGCTTCGATAACACTAGTTTACAGCATTTTTGAACTCAGTAAGCTGATGATCATTTTTGGTGTAGAATCATTTCCTGAGTTCGAAAACGCGAAGGAAAAAAAAATACAGTAGAGCAGACATTTTTTCGACTTTCCATACAGGGCTGTCGATTTGAAATCATTTTTGTTCTATTTTTAAGCAAACTTGTTCCCTTCATACATCTCTATTTCCGTAACCAATGATCCGATTGAGCGGAATTTTCTACTGTAACTCGGCCACATATGATATATGAAATGAATGTCGAAATAGTTATTTATGCAACAAGTTGCAAAATGATGATTTTTTCAGCACGAGTCGTACATTTATCCAACGAGGCTTGCCGAGTTGGATAAATACGACGAGTGCTGAAAAAATCGAGTTTTGCAACGAGTTGCATACAAAGTTTTTTGTAATTACGAAAAACACCCATTTAGTGCAGTCTTTTCTAGCTACACAAACATGTATCAGTAGGAACCACGTGCGTGCGCTCATGCTTGTCGGCGTAGTTTTTCGTTTGATCAGGTAGGCTCTGGTGTAGTAGGCGTCACCAATGATCGAGCTCCCGTTGTCAAACAGTTGTGCGCGGGCAAAAGCAAAAGCAGATTCAGCAGCTGCCTCTACGCTTGATTTGTAAGTAGTTCGAATCCGAATTGAAATTGTCCTGATTCGGATTCAAGCTGCTCAGTAGATGTAGAGGCAGAGGCTGAATCTACGGAAGGCATGGTGGTAAGTAAAAAGTACGTATGAGCAAAAGTGCCGAAAAGTGCTACTTTTCAGCACTCTTAAGAGTGCCGAAAAGTAGTACTTTTCGGCACACTTGCATTAGGGGTGAAAAGTAGGCCATTTCAGCAAACTTCAGTCATCTGAAATGTTCAACTTTCCACAACGTAATTACAAAAAATAATTTTTAAACTGTTTTTTTTTTCTTTAAAAAAATACATTTCTTCACATATTATTGGAAATTTTGCTAAAAAGATTGGTGGGTCGCGAAAGTTTAAAAGATATTGTAATCCATGTCATACTGAACTTATGCCTAATTATTTTGATAGCCATTCTGGGAATCCACAAATACTCTTTTGAATTTATTGGAATTATGTCTACAAATTAGGTTTCTCCTTATTTCTATCATTGTTTTTGCATTAGTGATCGTGCTGCCGTCTGTGTATTGAGCTATGAGGCTACTACAAAAAAAAATAAGAATCTGGTAAATTTTATTTAATTTTTCATATGTTCTTGGAGAAACGCAAGATTTTACAATTGCGATTAGATTTTGGTTGGAATTTAATAATGGTGCCACTGCTGCTGCTCTTTATTTTACAAAAAAAAAAGTTGAAGAATGCCTATTTGACTATCCAACAGTACTACCATTCTGAAAATACCTGTTGATAGGGAGCTCAGCCGCAGCATAGAAATCAAAATATGCGCTGTAAGTCTCAAAAAAGTTCAAAACTTCTGAGAATAAGTGTTACGTAGCGCAAGCTTATCACAACTATCAATTGGATTCTTCGAGGGTATCCAATCCAAATTATTCATGCCATCATCAAAATATCCGAAAATCCCGAACATGAAGCGTGACCCAAAATATCATCAATTTGTGAATCGAATGTGTTTGTATTATAACAATATTCTATATGATTTTCAAATTGATAAATAGCCTTATTGCAACTAATCAACGCTAAAGATTGGTGGGAACGTACCTCGGGAGTGTTATTAGTGTATGGGGATACATCTTATATAACCTGTAAGATGTTTTATAAGCCGCCATTTTTTGCGCTGTTTTGCTTATATAAGTGTTCAATATTGAGTTAAGAATACAAAAAATAAACAAACGATTATGTATGAATCGTGAAATTATAACAATTATATAACAAGTTGTGTTACTTGGGTAGTGTAATCTCTACCAGACATACAACACCACCCCCTGGGGTGGTGCCTGCATGGGTACCCAGACAACCAATTTACACGTATAAAGAAGTTTATGTTCATGTTATACGTACTTTTATGCGGTAAAGTTACATCGCATAAGATGCAGTAAAAGTGCCTTATGCGTACAAAAGTGGAGGCGCTATACGTGCATTGACGGAAAAATAATAACGCTATATGACTTCAGGCGATATCTTATGCGATGCACGGTGTGCACTAATACGACGTAATATATCATCTTATGCGACTTAATAATATTCGAAAAAAAACATTTTTGTCACCTTTGTATCGAACTAAGAACCTTTGGATTTTCGAGCCACACTTCACACTGAACACCAAACACTACTTATGAATCACACTGATTAAATGTCATGACCTTCTAACTCACCTCAGTGTCTGAATGCACTTGGTTTCCGTGCGCTACCTAGAGCTCAAAATGACAAAACGTGATTTCCCGCACAGTTATCACTACCTCTCTCTTGCTAGCACCACCCATTATAAATGATCAGGTCATTGAAACAAAAATGATGACTTTATAACTTATTTTGTAACCATAATTATGACTGTTAACTTTTTGTAGCTTTTTGGCACTCTTTCATTGTTATCACATATCACATCGCAATATACCAACGTTAACGATTCTAGCTTATGCGAGTTTGTATGCACATTTTAACGAGTTTATTTTTACTTTTATGCGATTTAGTTTGTACACCAATGTGAGTTTCACTGATATAATTAGAAAAATATCAAGCGAAGTCGTATAATCATCGCAGTGTGCAATTATGCGAATTCAATTGACACTTTGCGAGTCCGCTCGAACTCTTTTGCGAATAAGTAATGTTCGTCGCAATAAAACATCAGAGTATCGTCTACTACGATGTAGTTATAATATAGTTATAATAAGTTCAAAAAATAACTTCATATGCGATGAAAATTGTCATTCAGCCGCATATATATGTGATAGTGAGTTAAATAGTACTTAATACGATATACAGCGTACATCCTTATGTGATTTCCGGTTGTCTGGGTAGTCATGGTCAAAACGAAGGGCGCGTCAGCACCTTCAGAACGCTCGCCCGAGATGCTGCAGAAGATAGTGGAAACGTTGTTCCTGCTCCACCGTATGGCCAAACCGGTCAAAGCGAGGTTGCCTCGGCGGCGAACAATGAGTTCATCACAATAGTGAAGTCGCTCAAGTTGAACAAGGTTCCGGGTCCGGATGGTACCTCCCGACAATAGCTATTAAGGCGGCCATCGAGGCTATCTTTGACATATTCAGAATAGCTATGCAGACTAGACAGAGGGGTGAATTTCCGAAGAGGTGGAATGGACAAAGACTGGTTCAACCGCCCGACCACGGAAAGCCACACAGCGACCTGTCGCGTCGGTATACAGACCTATCTGTCTATTCAACACTGCCTGGAGTGGATCATTCTGTCGAGCCTAGACGACTCTGGGCTCTCGGGTAACCAGTTCGGCTTCCGGAAGGGTTGAACGACGATGGACGCTGTTAGGGCTGTAACATGGGCTGTAACCAAAACGGCCAAGATAGCGCTCCAAAAGAAGCGAAGAGGAATCCGCTATTGCGCGGTCGTCACGCTATAAGTAAAGAATGTATTCAACAGAGTCAGCTGGGCCGCCATCAAGTATGCCTTACACCATTTAGGAGTCCAAGATTTTTTTCCCCAGGCTCTACTTTTAACCACTGCGTCCATTATTTAGGAATATTGTGGTATGACCCATATTTAATTTGCCAACTCGTTTTATAAAGTTTACCCTGTTGGGATTACTTCTCCAAATTTCCAAGGGCTCTAGAAACCCTTTACCAAATATCGCCAATCTATGATGGTACAGCACTCCGCAGTTGCAGAGTAAATGCTCGGCAGGAGTCCAAGATAGCCTTTGCTGCATATTGGAGAGCTGCTTCCAGAACAGGGTGTTAATCTACGAAACCGAGGAAACAGAAAAGATGTACAACATCACCACGGTGGTACCTCAGGGATCCATTCAGGGCCCGGTACTATCCCGGCTAGAAAATTATATCAAGTTTGTATCATATTTTGTTATGACGTTGTAATATTTTTCTCTAACTTATTATGTTATAAATTAGCTGCAGGGTGATGTTCAAATAACTAAAAATTGTAACAAAAAGTACACTAGTCTAATCAAGATCATATCTTTTTTTTCTATCTGTATTAACGAGATGGTAAGCTCTAGGCTAGTTCATCTCGGGACCCACGCTTTACATCCCTTCCGAAGGAAGAACTCATATTTTGTGAGTTTGTCGGGAGTGGGATTCGATCCCAGGTCCTCGCCGTAATAGTCAAGTGTTCTAACCATCACACCAGGTCCGATCCAAGATTATATCTTATTTTGTTATAATCATATCAAAATTATAACAAAATGTGATTTTAATTGTAGCCTACAGGTTTCTATCATAATTTGATATAATTTTGTTGTCAAGAGCAGCGTTTCTCAAACTGGTGGGTCGCGGGCTGATTTTTAGTGGGCCGCAAAGGCTTGGGCAATATTGTAATGAATGTCTTTATTAACATTAGTCGAATGATATTACTCGCTAGCCATTTTCAAATTTACAAATACTCCTTTGGAGAATCGGCAGAATTATTTCCAGTACTTCGGTTTCTCCTTAATTCTATTCAAAATTCTGTATTATAAGTCTTAGCCTGGAGTTTATTGAATATTTAAAATACTGTCGGAGTTCTGATATCGATTCTTAAACTATGAGCTTTCAATCAGAAGGTTTGAGTTTAGGGTAAAATTTGCGATTTTACTTGTGTCCTGGAGAAAAATGAATTCAAGTAGCAGCTTTCCATTTTCAGTTGCATTTACACGCAAAGTTTAGCAGTTGATATAATACTGGACTTCGACAAGATAATCCAGCAGTACTATAATCCTAAAACTCTAATTGATGCTCACACACGCGCTGTAAATATTTTAGCCTTTACAATCCGATCTTTCATTTTAAAGTAGATTTTTAAGTTCTGCAGTTCATGCTTCTGCCAGCATGCCTTCAAACGTTTTGAATAAATTGTATGATTTTTGTTCATTTCTAGAATATGTAAGAGAGAACCTGAAACCTATTCTGTAGTGTTGCATGGAGCCAGACTGATTAAATATATTAGAAACTTGGAAACTTATCTCAAATTTGTGTGCTTCGTGGCCGTGCGGTTAGAGCCGTCAGCTGTCTGGCCGGTTCAATTCCCGCTCTAGTCGGTTAAACTTTTCGTCAAAAGGAAAATTCTCCACTGGACCACTGGGTGTATCGTGCACAGATCGAAAAATGAGTGTAAAATTCTGTGACATATGATGCACATAATTGGAGCGTGGGATATCACAGAAGTTTACATGACATATCATGTAAAGTTCATGAAATATCATGTAAACTTCCATTATATGTCATGTAATTCAGCATGACTCTGAGAGTTTACATGACATATAACACAAATTTACATGATATATCATGTAAACCATCATAACATCAAGTTTACATGACTAAAATGAAGTTTACATGACGTGTAAATCTCATTATTTTTATCTGTGTGTGTTGTCCGTTGTCTCATGTTTGTGATTGTTCAGTCTGTACAACCTCTGGTCGAAGACGGTGTTGTGTTTTTTTTTTCAATTATTTAGACTAACAGTTTACTAAAGCTGGACACCTGAGCACCTTAACCTTACTTTGACTTTTCCAAAAATCGAGAAGAGCACTATCAATAAATAAAACATTGTTTTTAGTTTAAATACTATGTATCGTAAGTTTATCAAAACGTATGTAAGGCTGATACAAATTTAATTTTGACTTTTTGTCTCCCCCCCCTCCAAAATTTTTTGGCTGGATTTCGCATTTTGCATGCCTTCAAACGTTTTGAATAAATTGTATGATTTTTGTTCATTTCTAGAATATGTAAGAGAGAACCTGAAACCTATTCTGTAGTGTTGCATGGAGCCAGACTGATTAAATATATTAGAAACTTGGAAACTTATCTCAAATTTGTGTGCTTCGTGGCCGTGCGGTTAGAGCCGTCAGCTGTCTGGCCGGTTCAATTCCCGCTCTAGTCGGTTAAACTTTTCGTCAAAAGGAAAATTCTCCACTGGACCACTGGGTGTATCGTGCACAGATCGAAAAATGAGTGTAAAATTCTGTGACATATGATGCACATAATTGGAGCGTGGGATATCACAGAAGTTTACATGACATATCATGTAAAGTTCATGAAATATCATGTAAACTTCCATTATATGTCATGTAATTCAGCATGACTCTGAGAGTTTACATGACATATAACACAAATTTACATGATATATCATGTAAACCATCATAACATCAAGTTTACATGACTAAAATGAAGTTTACATGACGTGTAAATCTCATTATTTTTATCTGTGTGTGTTGTCCGTTGTCTCATGTTTGTGATTGTTCAGTCTGTACAACCTCTGGTCGAAGACGGTGTTGTGTTTTTTTTTTCAATTATTTAGACTAACAGTTTACTAAAGCTGGACACCTGAGCACCTTAACCTTACTTTGACTTTTCCAAAAATCGAGAAGAGCACTATCAATAAATAAAACATTGTTTTTAGTTTAAATACTATGTATCGTAAGTTTATCAAAACGTATGTAAGGCTGATACAAATTTAATTTTGACTTTTTGTCTCCCCCCCCTCCAAAATTTTTTGGCTGGATTTCGCATTTTGAGGGGGCAGACAAAAAAATATTTATCAAAATATTGGGTTTTGCTAAACACTCTTTAACAAATCCGATGAGTTTTTAATATTTTTCATATCAAATGCTTTATTATTTTTATCCCCTCCCCTCGACCAGCTAAAGACTGGTGGGACAAAAAGTGAAATAAATATTTGTAACGGCCTAATTAATAAAATGTATTTATTTAAAAAGTCAGTCCGAATTTGCAAAAATGACTTATTTTATAAAATTACTTGCGGGTGGGTCGCCAAGATCTTTAAAAATCGAAAGTGGGTCGCAAGCTGAAAAAGTTTGAGAACCCCTGGTCAAGAGCATCCAAGGCACATCAAGGTGGTCAGCGCGTATATAGTACCTAGAGGAAAATCGCTTTCGATGCTATCATTTGTATGCTTCAAGGTTAGTGTGGCGAAATATCGCAAATCGAAGGCAATGGATCCGGCATCACAGCCACAAGGAATCTAATTCCGAGAGTTTGCTGACCATGACGCCAGCTATTCCTCAACCTATCATCCTGCGACTAGGATAGATATCGTGGTTTTCACAGAGACATGGTTGCATTCCAACATCTACAAGTCAGGGCTTGCCTCTCATGTTACAGTATTTTCCGTTGCGATAGGAGGTCAACTATCAGTGATCTTGAACGTGGCGGTAGTGTTTTGATTGCGGTGAAATCGTCTCTCGACTGCTGGGCTGGTCAACGGAAGTGCAAGGCTGTGGTAGCCTCAAACAAGCTATTGTGTGTATCGAATTTCAAAGTTCATCAGGGTGGAAGGTTTGATAGCATCCAACATCATCGTGAATCCACATTCACAATGCATTGGATTCACAAATATTAACACACAAGCTGTTGCATTCTAAAAAATGGCGGTGACGCACCCGGGTACGTTCAGTAGCTTAGCGGAATCGCATACAATGTCTGTGATCGTAATTGTGGGTGATCGTAACCTTCCCAGTTACGGAGAGGGAGAGGGACGATGACGTCAACCCTCTGTTGCCGTCTAATGCATCATCTGAATAAAAAGTCATCTGACTTGAGACAAGTGGTTGCTTCTGCTCTGCACCAAATTAACACCTTTTACAACACGTTAGGTCGCACACTGGATTTGGCATTCGTTAATGGTGATGGGAAGATGTAGAGCTGATGGAACCACCGACATCCCTTCTTACAATTGATGACCATATTGATGGATCCATATCAATTCCCGTTCCAGTGGGGAAAATTTTCTTGATTCTCTGGGCATAGTGTATCATTGTACTTGCCTCACAATATACAAATTCATGCAATAGCAGCCCATCAATTAATAACTGTGGAAATGCTCAAAGAACACTAAGTTGAAGCAAGGTAGGCCAAGTTACAGTGGGGGACATAGAGCTATGAAGAAGAAGAAGAAGAAGAAGAAGAAGAAGAAGAAGAAGAAGAAGAAGAAGAAGAAGAAGAAGAAGAAGAAGAAGAAGAAGAAGAAGAAGAAGAAGAAGAAGAAGAAGAAGAAGAAGAAGAAGAAGAAGAAGAAGAAGAAGAAGAAGAAGAAGAAGAAGAAGAAGAAGAAGAAGAAGAAGAAGAAGAAGAAGAAGAAGAATAATAAGAAGTTTCAATTTCTTCGAATATTTTCGGACGGCTAGTTGAAAGGAAGGCAATTATTGCCGTGAGTGTAAATGTAAACTTATACCTCTTTCTACATTTGACATGTGACCCAAGTGGTCAGATTTCGTATCAGATGCGTCGTCAGATGCAAACGGCATTCAGGAAGGTAGTGCTACAAAGAAGTAGCCACCTAGCCACCAGTCAGTGAAAACTCTATACAAAATTTCAAGTGAATCGGTTTGAAATTGACTTAGTTATAGCGGCAAGTGCTCAAAATAGGTACACCTGCCCAAATGGTACTAGACCCTATATTCGAATAGAGGTAACACGCATGAAATGATTCATAATCGAAAGGTTATAGAGGAAACTTGATCTAACGATACTTTCCCAAGTACGTCCATATTGATCTAAGCGTTGCGTTCAGTTCATTTCAGTGTGGAATAGACTAAAGGATTCTGCTTCCTGGTAAGTGGGGACGCGTGATAGAATTTTTGTTTTTGCTTGTTTTCACATGGAAAAGTAGTCGATTGTGCGCGATGGTTTGTGTATATTGACCCATTGTTAGGTCACATCACCAACCATAGGTGACTCCTAGACCTGACAATGTACCCTACCCTACTAACAAAAACTCCTTCCTGAAACTTGGCAGAATAACTTGGAAATGACTCGTGGCCAACCAAAAACCAGCGCTGTCAATACTCTTTTGTGAGTTGTGTGTTGCTTGGGTCATATTGAGGGTGGCGTGTTCGATTCCCGGGCCCAGGAAAAGAACTCAATAACTTTTCGAATTGAAGATTTTCTTGACTTTCTTGAGTATGGAGCATCTGCCACACGATATACACATGCAAAATGGTCATTGGAAGCTCTCAGTTTTAGATAACAATTGTGGTTTTCCAGATGGATAACAGATTGGTTTCACTCCTATATGACCGACCGCAAAGTGTTTGTTAGTATTAACGACACGCAATCTCGTCACTTTCCTATCACTTTTGGCGTGCCCCAAGGCAAGGGTGATCACTGATCATATCCAAATTAAGGGAAGAAGGACATTTCGACCAATTCTAGTTAAAAAAGGAAGCTCTCCAAAAATTGCATACACTTTCTAAAACGGTAGCAGACAAAAACGAAAAATTCACGTTATTACAACTCGATTCATATCTATTCAATAGAGTATACAGATTCTTTCAGAAGCTAGCCGAATCTCTCAAAAATTAATTGAAATCCAAAATCTCCTCGAATTAAAAAATCAAAAGTTTATCATTTTTGGTGCACTGTGATTGTTTTCATTTAAAGTTTGAAAGGGACTTTCAAACTCGAAGGCACAAACGCGAGTGTATTGTAGATTGGCATCCAAACCGAAAAGAGAGATGGGTTTGTTAAAGAGGAGTGTTCATGGTGTGGCTTCGGAGCCAGTTTGGCTTTTTATTCCGCAGAATCATTCTGTGACTGTTTTGTGGCTTAGTTGGTTAAAACGCTGGTCTAGCGAAACAGAGTCGTCACTTATTGGTTTGTTTTGCTAACGTAAGAACTAGGTACACGACATTCACAAGACGCGACACGCGAGACAAGACATAACACTTATCGTTCTTACAATCGTCAAAGGGTTAAAATTACCTTTGTTGTCGACCGGTTTCGGGTGTGATGTTACCCATCCTCGGGACAATGTCCGAAAGGTCGGACATTGTCCCGAGGATGGGTAACATCGCACCCGAAACCGGTCGACAACAAAGGTAATTTTTAACCCTTTGACGATTGTAAGAACGATAAGTGTTATGTCTTGTCTCGCGTGTCGCGTCTTGTGAATGTCGAAACAGAGTCGTGGCTTCAAATCCCACCAGAATGCGATTTTTTCACAAATTTCATCTCTCAATTTGACAATTAGCAACATTTTGTGCCTTCTAGTTACAAGTTTTTCCTGTATGTTTCAGACATACACTGTGGTGCATAATTGATCGGACAAACGCCGATTTTCATACAAAATGGCCAAGTTTGAGATGCTGTAACTATGGTTTGCTTTGGTGGATTGAGCTCAATTTTTAACACGGAACTACAGATATGCTGAATTTTGTGTATACAAAGTATAAAATGTTTTCGTTCACAGGTCTGGGCGTGGCAAGGTGTTGAAAATATTGCAAAAGTGATCGGACAGCGGTACCCCTTTGATTTACACGCGAGCCGCTGTCAGATCACTTTTGCAATATTTTCAACGCCTTGCCACGCCCAGACCTGTGAACGAAAACATTTTATACTTTGTAGAGTAAAGTGGGGCAAAAGTTCGAGTGGGGCAAGAGTTTCTTTTGAAGTTTTTGAGCTCAATTCAAATTATTTCTTTCGGGTGTCAAGGTTGTTCGAACCCTTTTTGAAAAAGAGTCTTTCACTTCAAAAATTATGAAAATTGATCAATATTTCGAGAAGTTATGACAAAATGTTGGTTTTTGATCATAAAATTGTAACATGCGATGGCCCTTCCAACGCATGGAATGAAATTTTAATGAAATCGAATTCGATATTTTATTTTGGGGCGTAACTAGGTATATTTTAAAGATGCTCTAGCATGTATAACTTTTTGCAAAAAAGATTCGGAAATCGTATTTTACACATAGTGGGGCAAAAGTTCGAATTGTGGGGCAAAAGTTCGAGTCATGTGGCAACTTTAGGTAGAAACCTCAAATTCTGCAAAATGTGCAAATTATCTTTAAGAGTGATGGAATTAGTGAGAAAATTCGATTAAAGTTGAAAAAATATGTTGTTTTATCTGAATTTGGCGGAAAACTACTAATTTTTGGTGTAGTAAATTTAACCCTGATTTGGGTAAAATCCAAATCGAATTTTAAAGTGTACTCCAGTTCTAACATCAAATATTAAGTGGTTTCAGGTATTCCTATTACCAAAGTGTCAAAATAGTGTGCTACGGTTAGCGAAATTCCACAAACACTAGATTCGAACTTTTGCCCCAGTAGTGGGGCAAGAGTTCGAATAAAACACACTCATTCAAAAAGTGTTGTAACTCAAAATTGAAAAGATATTTGGCGTAACTTTGTTCAGCAAAATTTTAGCTCTTGGATGGTAGAATCACCACACGGTATTCATTTATTTTTATCTGCTTCGATTTTTTGAATTAGGTTGAATTATCAACTAAGGTCGAACTTTTGCCCCACCTTACTCTATACACAAAATTCAGCATATCTGTAGTTCCGTGTCAAAAATTGAGCTCAATCCACCAAAGCAAACCATAGTTACAGCATCTCAAACTTGGCCATTTTGTATGAAAATCGGCGTTTGTCCGATCAATTATGCACCACAGTGTAGGTACCAGCAATATGCTCCATTGTAGGGATTTTTGATCTCATTAAATGTGATGTTTTGATTAAGTAAAATTGCGATAATATGGCTTAACAACTTAATTATTTGCTTTCTGGCTTTATAACAGTTGAACTTTAGCAGCAAACGCTGAATATTAATTAGAACGAATCATAGCCATCTCAGTTTTCCGAAATCCATAACTTTTAACACGGGCTGCTTTTGCCAAACTCCATTCCAACTCCTGGAGATTTATCAGATAATTCAGTAGATTTAATACGTCCCTGGAGCTGATCAGAGCTTCTAAATAATATCCACATAATATGAGTTTAGCTGAGGTAGACAGTTAACCCCATTGGTTTGAATAATAAATATCGAACTGATGCATTCAGGATACCAACCAATGAAAATCTTGTTGGTAGGCAGTGCTTGGACAGTGATACGTTTTTTTTTTAACCCAAAAAAAAAAGGACATTGGTATGGGGAAGGATGACATTTGATTTTTGTTCAAAAAGAAGGACATTTCCTCCTTTGGGAGACTATACTATAAGGCAGTGTCCCGGGACCGCTAATTTTCGTGATATTAGTGAACGATCTCTGCTACTTATTGAAATCAGAAATAAAGTACTGTTTGCTGATGGCCCAAACATATATAGAACTCCTACGTCTTCGTCTTTGGGTCGACCAAGTGGAGGACGATCTGCGGACCCTACGCAGAGTGCGGAACTGAAGACAAACAGCCATGGACCGAGTGGAATGGAGGAGGCTACTATGTACAGCAGAGGCCACCCCGGCCTTAGCCTGATCGGGATCAGGGTCTTTCGTAGTGAAAACGTAGAGTGCTCTCGGTCTTTACTTTTGTAGCAACAACCATTACACTATAACACTCCAACATTCCTTTCCCCTCCCTACTGTTGTAAGGACTTGGCCGGCGCCGTTATGGATCATAATTAAGCTACCAGAATCGCACATTGAGAATAAGCGGAATGTCCTAGCCCTTATTCGTTTGGATATCAGTGCAATTGATACCCGATTTGGTCAATTGATTGTTTAATTTAACAAAAAAATGATGTATGTTTGCTAGTAGTACATTTGATGAGACGTAAAAATATATAAAATTTCTGCAAAAAGTATCTATGTTAATGTTCTGTACAATTCGAATAAAAGATACATTTAATAATAAATACGAGCGGCACAGTCACGCTAATAGAGCCAGGGTCTACGTAACAAACACCATGTAACCAGTAAATGCTGCTTTTGGATTACCTACTCATAACTAATTTCGGTTCATTTTCTCATCTGATGCTGCCGGCAATTTACATGCAGTGCCAAAGCATTTTCAAATGACTTCAAACAAAATAATTTGAGTCGAATACCAGCACCTGATGCCCCCATCGATAATCACACTTTTGATTGCCCATTCATTAGCAAATGTGCCCGAAAGCGTTTCACAGCCGATGGAATGAAATTTATTTCAATGTTCCATCAGCATAGCAGTAACTAATTATTACTAGACTCTAGCTACTAAATTATAAATAGCCTCCTACCTGCCAGTTGGTTAGCCACTGCCGTTGATTAGAGAGCTCTCATCTATTAAATAACCATCACACAGTGTTATCCGATGGGCTGTCAAATTGGGACAGTAGCACATGGGGTTCCCATAAAACAGCATCCAGCAGCAACTGTCGGGTCTTTTCGAGTACCACCTCAACAGCACACTCTCACTAACACCTCACTATACGATAAGCACGGTCGCCTCATGGTCTGGTAATGATTAATAATTTATTCCTCGTTCGCTGCCGCTATCTATAATCAATCACATTTACAGCTCTCCAACGACGACGACGAGTGCTAATAACACCGTTCCACTTTAGTATTCATCACTAAGACACGCGTTCTGCCGCATTGACCACACGAGACTAGGCTTGAACATAATCCTCGTGAAATTAGCGAGCCTTGGTTTCGTGTTTATTCTATGACCAAGGATCAACACACAGTCGAATCGATTTCCACTACCTCATATGGTGCACTGACATACGTACATCATACGAATAATCCGACAGGATGCATGTGAATCTCATTCCACAACCTGATGCAGCTGCCGACACCAATCTCGTAATTAATTTTCCAGTATTTCACACTCAGTATATACACGAGCGCAGAACTATTTTCAGCATTTCACTGGAATTTTATATCCTTTCATTCGCTTCAAAACATCCCAATCCCGGCTGATTCCGTATTCACATCATCCACAGCATCCTTCACACTTCTAGTTCAAACACACGTGGAAATAGGTTATCGGGATTGAACACCTTCCAATTACCATAGGTCAGAAGCCACAAAATTCACCCCCCGCCTGGAGCCAAATCGAGCACCCCGACAGTCGCAAAAACACCGTAAAAGAAATCCACCAGTCGAAGAGAGATATCAGCCCACTGACATCGAATGCCTGTACACACTGACAAGAAATAACACCATCCACCAAAAATGGGAATGTCCGTCCAGCCAGCAAAACTTGGCACTACTACTCGGTTGACGTCTCGCGGTTCACTGAGGATGTAAAATGGATGCAGTGGGAAAATTATCTTGAAATTCAGACACACGGTCCTTCACAGAGCATTAGGGCCATGAAACGGGTGTTAGAGAGCCGCCCCTACTGCGCATGACCCATTTACAAGAGATCCTTCTGAACCAGAGTGAGAATAGTGCTGAATGCACACATTGCGCTCCAATGACACCCTACCACTGTGAATCGGAATAGGATGCTCCACAGACACGATAAGGCTTCTTCTGGTTACACACCACTGATCCGGTGCCCTATTCCGCTGGAGAAGAGTGGCCTACATCTGGCGGCGCGGCCTGTGCGATGAAGTACGAAAGGCTTTGGGAATGAATGCAACATTCATGATGAATACGCCGGCTTGTCGGTGAAGCTTTCAGTGAAACATATATTATCTAACCTATAACCTTTTCTGCAGTTATATCTATTGAACAACATTGTAGTTCTGGATAAAATGCAATATCAAAAAGGTCAAGAGTGTGGAGGCCAGCCTGAAAACATAGAGGTATTTTTTTGTAGTGTGTTTTACCAGCTTGCAAAATTAACTTTATTGTGTTTCAACATGCAGAGATCAAAACTACATAAAAGCAAAACTATGTCCTTATTTCCGCCGAAAAAACTAAGGGCAACGTCAGGCCCGGATTTAGGGGAGGGCAAAGGGAGCAAGTGCCGCAGCTCCGTGCGTTTTTTTTTGCGTCATTATTTGAATCCTCGTTTGAAACAAGGGGAGATTTCCTGAAACATTCCAAAACAAACTTAATGGTTCATATTATTGGATTATGAAGACGTTTTTCTGCAGTGTAAATTTTCTGTCAATTGTAATATAAACGTTATTCGTATGAATTGGTTTGTTTACATTTCGAACCGGCAATTACTTGCGTTTTTATCCGTGTAAAACCGATCATTTTTATTCGAGTTTCGTGTTTATCTTGCATTTGCCATTCTGTGTTCCTCTGTGTTATCGCGGTTTCCGAATATTAGGTGTGAATATTGCGAAAAACTTGTGATAAATTTTCCGTATCGTGATCTATTTTATGTGCCTGTTGTTGTGATCTGCTGTTCCCTTGCTTCACTTTTGTGGCATCCGTACATTGGCCCTGTGTGTGTTTCGCGACGCGCCATCTATATCTGGATAACGTAAAGTGGCTTATTGGCGATCTAACTGAACTGATTTAATTGGCGATCATAAGCACATTATTCGAAACGTAACAGTTGAGAAAATCTCTTCGCGCGATATGTCTCTTGTGTGTTGTTCCTGCGCCGGTGACATCGGTGACATTCAGATTGAGTGTCAAGGCTTTTGTAAGGCAATTTTTCATCCTCGTTGTTGTGGAGTGCCTGCTGATATGCTTGAGGAGTCGAAGAGATGTTATCAAATGTTATGGTTTTGTCCTTCGTGCACGTCCCTTATGAAAGACATGCGTCTTCGGAATACAACTCGTGCCGCTTATGAGGTGGGCCAAGGGCATGCCCTCAATTCCCATAGTGACATTATGCAGAACTTGAAAACTGAAATAATGGATGAATTGAAGGCCGAAATCAGAACCAACTTTGCGAAGCTAATCAATTCTAGTACATGCACTCCGAAGTCTTCCAGGCGGGCAACAACCCGTGTTGATCCAAGGTTCACCAGAAGCAGAAGGTTGTTTAGCACAGCTGCTGAACCATCTCAGGATAAGCAGCCGCCTCTGTTGCTTGGGACAGGTAGTACACCCTCTCCATCATTAGAAATCGCCACAGTACCGCCTAGTCAACCGAAATTTTGGCTGTATCTGTCGCGTATAGCAAGAGATGTTTCTGTCGATCAAGTTTCCGCATTAGCCAAGAAACGCCTTGGCACTGAGGATGTACAAGTTGTCCGACTTGTGGCCAAAGGAAGAGACATAAGCACAATGTCCTTTATTTCATTCAAAATTGGCATAAATATGGAGCTGAAATCCAAGGCATTATCTACCTCTACGTGGCCGAAAGGTTTGGTCTACCGGGAGTTCAGTGACAACAGATTTGGAGAAAATTTTTGGCGCCCTGGAGCTGCTGCTGCATCCGACGATCCGTTGAGTTTTACGTCAGAGGAAGTTGTTCTAATGGAATAGGCTACAGCAAACTCAATTTATTCTTCAATCCGGGACGCACGCTTGCCACAAGTTTTGAGGAAGCCCCTATTCCACTCACCGCAGTCGAGCCCATCCAGCCAGCGACCAGCAGTCGTCCCGGTCCTGCGTGTGAGATGGGAGACGGGGTCTTCCGAGTTCCGGCTACAGGCAAGTACCCTGCTATTTTAACTAGTTCGTCCGCTGTACCCCTCGTTGTTTCCAGTTTTACACCGTATACCCAAGCATGTTTGCCATCATCATTCTTGACACCGGGACGCAGATTTACCGCCAGCCTCAAGGAAGCCCCTATTCCTCTCACCGCAGTCGAGCCCATCCAGCCAGCGACCAGCAGTCGTCCCGGTCCTGCGTGTGTGCTGGAAGATGGGGTCTTCCGAACTCCGTCTACAGGCAAGTTACCTCCTATCTTGAGCACTGCGTTCGCTGTACCCTTCATTGCTTCCAGCTCTGCATCGTCAATCCAAATACGTTCGACTTCATCAACATTCTTGACACCGGGACGCAGATTTACCGCCAGCCTCAAGGAAGCCCCTATTCCTCTCACCGCAGTCGAGCCCATCCAGCCAGCGACCAGCAGTCGTCCCGGTCCTGCGTGTGTGCTGGAAGATGGGGTCTTCCGAATTCCGACTACAGGCAAGAACCCTGCTTTTTTGAGCACTTCGTCCGCTGTTCCCTTCATTGCTTCTAGCGCTGCATCATCAACCCAAGGATGTTCACCACCGTGGCAAAGATTTGCCGCTAGCCACGTGGAAGCCTCTATTCCTCTCACCGCAGTCGATCCCCTTCAGCGAGCGACCAGCTGTCGTTCTGGTCCTGCGTGGGAGTTGGAGGTAGGAGTTTTACGAAATCGACTCGCATCTTATACCGACTATGGAAACGTTGGACGCATTCCGAAAGGCGCACTCACTGACGCGTGCATGTACGACCTATGGAGGGCTGCGATTGGAAGTACTCAGTTACCGGTAGCCGGGCCATCACGTAATAGCACTATACAGCCCCGACACTGCGTCCTGATGGACGCTAATGACACCATACTCGACAACGCCTGTAGGATAGGGTCGCGTGATAACCTCACAATCCCCCCTCTGGACTTCGTGGGATCGAAGATAGCAGATAAGGCCTTGGGTAGCCGGGGCCCCCCTGGTGCGGAAGTCATGGCTCAACCGGAACTAGGGAATACCCTCCGGCGCTCTTTGGCAGACTCTGTAAATAACTCGTCACAGGACAACGTGGGACGCAAGACTACTGTTGTAGGGTCGCGTGATAACCTCACATTCCCCCTGCAGGACGCTAGGATTCATCCGTCATCGCCCGACACAACCTTGTACCGCAGTTCTCATAAGTCTTCCTTTGATCGGTGTCTGAGTTCCACAGTTAGTTCTGCTAGCAATACGTCGTTTGATTTGCGAATTTATTATCAGAACGTTAATGGCTTGCGTACAAAAATTTGCAATGTCTTCCTCTCCACTGCCGAACTGGACTACGATGTTTATGTTTTCACAGAAACGTGGCTTGATGATTCCATCGTATCACGTCTATTGTTCTGTCGAGAGTATACCGTTTTCCGAGTTGACCGTAGTCCTTCCAACAGTTCTCGTTCCCGTGGTGGAGGTGTGCTTATAGCCGTCAAACAGAAGTTCTCATCGTCGATTGTTTACACTCGATCTGATATTGAACAGCTGTGGGTGAAAATTACTGTTCAAACAACTGATGTATTTATCGGTGCTCTCTACATTCCACCTGATGGAAGCAACGATAAAAATGTTATGCAGCTCCACCTTGAGGCGGTGTCCAATGTTTTCCGTTTGAAAAGTGATTCAAGTGCAGTGCTCCTGTTTGGAGATTTCAATCAACGTAATCTGACTTGGCAATCGAGCATTGACCATGCTTTTGTCGATCCACTAAACTCCAAAATATCCATATCTAGTCAAATTCTTCTTGACAATATGGCGTTTCACGGTCTGCGACAACGAAATTTGATTCGCAATTGCAATAATCGAATACTAGACCTAGTGTTCAGTAATGATTCCAGTATGACCAACGGATTTGCTTCGTTAGCGGTAGAACAGGTTGTCCCTCCCGATCGCCATCATCCAGCTCTTGATATCTCTATGCAGTTGACGTCCCCCATAAGTTTCTTTGACGACATTGATCTTTCGGAACGTGATTATCGCCGTGGTGAATTTGATACTTTGAATGATCTTCTGTCGCAAGTCGATTGGTCCGAAGTTTATCATTGTGTGGATGTCAACAGTGCTGTCACAGCTTTTAACGACATTCTCCATACCTTCATTGCTCAAACAGTCCCATTAGTAAGACCTCCAAGGAAACCAATCTGGTCTAATCGCCATCTTCGTGATCTCCGACGTCGACGGTATAAGCTACTTCAACGCTACAATTCGCGAAAGTGTCCGTTTACCAAACGACAGTTGGATGAGGCTAGCCGTATTTACCGCGGATGCAATCGGCGTTTGTATAAAAACTACGTCGCAAGGAAGCAGAATGACCTTCGCCGGAATCCGAAAAGTTTTTGGAATTTTGTAAATACGAAACGCAAGGAGAGTGGTCTGCCAACAACAATGCACCACGGAGATATTTTGGCAAGTAGCCCCGAGGAGAAATGTGAGCTTTTTGCTCGACAGTTTTCAAGTGCATTCGATATCCGCATTCCAACAGCTGCCGAAACCGATGTAGCCAATCGCATCGTGCCATGTGACGTATTAGACTTTGATGTATTCCATGTAAGCGAATCAATGGTTGAGCTCGCGCTGAGGAAGCTTAAAGTGTCATATTGCCCTGGACCTGATGGCATTCCGTCTTGTATTTTCAAAAAGTGTGGTACTTCTCTGGTGGCTCCACTGGTAGCTATTTTTAACAAATCGCTTCAGTCTCAGCAATTTCCTAGTGCTTGGAAAATGTCCTATATGCGTCCTGTTTTCAAGAAGGGTGACAAGACTGACGTTCTCAATTACCGTGGGATAACCTCCCTTTCAGCAGGTGCGAAGTGCTTGGAAACTATTGTCAATAAAGTGATGTTCAGTTCGTGTAGCAGTTACATTAGTGAATCTCAACATGGATTCTACCCAAGGCGTTCAGTAGAAAGTAATTTAGTTGACTTCACTTCTACCTGCATCAGTACGATGGATGATGGGGCGCAAACAGACGCAGTTTATACTGACATTAAGGCTGCTTTCGATACTGTAAACCATGACATTCTCTTGGCTAAACTGCTTCGTCTTGGTGTGTCTGCGCGTATGTGTAATTGGCTACATTCGTACCTTAAAAACAGAAGGTTGTGTGTTAAGATTGGATCAACCGCATCGTTAGCTTTTACCCCTACTTCTGGTGTACCACAGGGCAGCAACCTTGGGCCTCTGTTATTTTCGTTATATTTCAATGATGTGACTATTCTGCTCGCCAACGGTGGTTTGCTAATCTATGCCGATGATCTGAAAATTTTCCTGGTTGTACGAAGCTTAAGAGACTGCAAGGAACTTCAAGAGCTTCTGGATCATTTTGCTTGTTGGTGTCGCATAAATTTCTTAGCGGTAAGTGTGTCCAAGTGCTGCGTCATCTCGTATTGTCGCCGCAAATCTCCAATAGTGTACGACTACAACATAAATGGACAGGAACTCAAACGCGTTGAGAAAGTTGTAGACCTAGGTGTTTTGCTTGATTCCCGATTGACGTTCAAGCTACACTACTCTTCTGTTATCGACAAAGCCAACCGTCAACTGGGTTTCATCCTAAGAATGTCAAAAGAATTCGACGATCCCATGTGTCTCCGTTCTCTTTATTGCTCTCTCGTCAGATCAGTCCTGGAATTTGCGTCGATAGTTTGGTCACCGTACGAGGCGGTCTGGGTTGCAAGGTTAGAAGCAGTACAACGAAGGTTTGTCCGATACGCCCTGAGGAATCTGCCTTGGCGTGATCCGTTGAACTTGCCACCCTATGTTCAACGTTGTACCTTAATGGGACTCGAACCGCTGTATGTCCGGCGCAGAATTACTAGAGCTGTGTATGGTGCGAAGATAATTCGGAACGAGATTGATTGTCCTGCTTTGCTTGAGCGCGTTCAACTGTATGCTCCGGAGCGTGTATTAAGGACAAGACAACCTATACAGGTAGCATCGAGGAATACTGATTATGCAGCGAATGATCCGATAAACTCGATTTGTAGTGATTTCCGTCTAGCCTATAATGTTTTTGATTTTAATTTTTCAATTGACTCCTTCCGACAACGCTTGAGCAGAACCCATATTTTTAATTAGCACCTAAGACCTAGTATTAATCTATTTCATTTAGACCCTGTTGTCCGATGAAAACAAACACAATAAAAAAAAAAAAGAAAAAAAAAAAAATATAAACAATGTAAAATAACTCAGACTTGCAGACGGATAATTTGACACGTTCAAATTTGTGTTTGAAGTTGATTCGAAAGAAATATCTACGGCGTCGACATTTCACCATTTATAAACTGAAAAACGTAAGCCAATTGGCTCATAGTTGAGATCTTTTATAATCTACTACTGTCTTTTAAGGATGCCTCGAACTATTCAACCCTCCGGTGCCCAGAAAAGGAAGGTCGCCAAACAGAAAGTAGAAAAGATGCTGCATTGCTTGCGAAAACTCCTCGTCTTACTGCGTTCTTCTGCGTGGAATCAAATCGTGAAGACGACCACGAGAGCCCTTCCTCGCCGAAGAAACACGATCAAATCTCACGCACGACAGAAAAGTCACCAGAAAAACATGACGAATTTGCCGATGCAATGGAAGTAGGACCATCTACATCGTTGGTTGAAACTGTGTCAAGTGATCCTGCAACTTGGTTCCCAATCACAGATAAACTTGTGTCGTTGTTGACCAAATCTACTACGCTCAACCAAAACAAAAACGAGTTTGATTCATACCCGGAATCACGTCGCAGTTACCCAACGACGGACGATTCCACTGCGGATGTCAACCGTTTCTTCAGAAATTCGTATTCTATTCCAGACGCGATAATGGTGAACAAGTCCTGAGAAAATGGCTTATCTACAGCATGTCAATATGTAAGCATATATTGTTACTAAATATATTTAAGTACTAATTAACGGTTTATCTATTGTACTCTGATGTCATCGGGCCGGGACGCGTTTTGCAAACAGGATGGCTTCAATAACTGGTGGAAGTCGGAAGAGAAAATGAAAAGTCACGAGCAAGGTCAGAACCATCGAGAAGCGGTGCTGAAGTACAATTTACGGTGTACAGATTCGTGCCACGTCGACAAGGAACTTGAGGAGCAAGCGAAAGAAAAACGGAAGTATTGGAGAGAGATTCTACGTCGTACCTTTGCAGTTATCATCTTTTTGGCGAAGAGAGGTTTGGCATTTAGAGGAAGTGACGAAATCATTGGCTCAAAGCACAACGGTAACTTTTTGGGGGATAATTGAACTTATTGCTCAATTTGACCCACTTTTGATGGGACATCTGCAGAACTTTGGGAATGCAGGGAGCGGAAGGGAATCTTATTTGTCATCTACTGTGTATGAGGAAATGTTGATGTTGATGGCTAAGAGAGTGCAAAATCACATCGTACTGGAATTGAAGACCGCGAAATACTTTTCAGTATCTGTTGACTCCACGCCAGACCTAACTCATACAGATCAGTTAACAGTAATTTTACGATATGTTGTGTCTGGGCGACCAGTAGAAAGATTTTTGGCTTTTCTGCAGCCAAACTCCCACAAAGCTGGTGATTTATCTACCACTTTGCTAGAATTTCTTGAACAACTCGGTATTAACTTCAATGACTGTCGAGGACAGTCGTACGATAATGCTTCCAACATGGCTGGTCCGTATTCGGGAATGCAAACTCGTCTTCTCGAGAAAAACCCACATACTGTTTTCGTTCCCTGTGTCGCGCATTCTTTGAACCTCGTAGGCCATGCAGCAGTTTCCTGCTGTGTAGAAGCTGTTGGTTACTTTAGCTTTGTTCAGAAATTCTACACCTTCTTTTCTGCATCTACCTGGCGCTGGAACGTTTTGAACGGTTATTTGAGAAGCAACGAAAGGAAACTAACCCTCAAGTCGCTTTCCGATACTCGCTGATCGGCTCGTGCCGATGCTGCTGAAGCCTTATTGGCTGGAGACAGTGGTGTGCGGAAAGCTTTGTAGCTCATCGAGGATACGCATGACCAGTTGCCTGCAACAACATATGAGGCAAGATCGCTAGGAGAAAGAATGGACCGTCTTGAAACTTCCTTGCTAATTCAAATCTCTAGTCGAATACTACTACGTTTTAATGGGACAAGCAAGGCTATGCAGGGTGTTGATATCGATTTAAAGGAGGTGGTTGATTTGTACGATTCGCTGGATGTGTTTTTTCAGGCAGAACTAAGCCGTTTTGACGAGCTGGAGCGGGACGCCATGGCGCTCTGCAATATTATCGAATACAGACCCACCAAAGGAAGGCCTCGCAATAACCAGCCTGAAACATCCAGTAAAGAAAACTTCAAGCGTCTTACGTTCGATGTCATCATTGATCAACTTTCCAAAGCTTTGCAAAAGATGTGCGGCGTATCAAATGGTATATACCAGATTCAAAGCTACTGTTGACCTGTGCAGTTTGTCGGAAGCGGATTTAAGAGTAGAGGCTATGAATCTAGTTTCCCAGTATCCCAGTAATGTAACGAACTTACTTGCGGATGAAATTGTGCAATTTGCAGCGTTTGCAAAGGTAAGGAAATGTCTAACGTCGTCCCAACAGGCAGTTCTATTGCATGACACAGATCTCGCTGATACGAACGTATATATCGTCCTGCGAATATATCTTAACTTGATGGTTACAAACTGCTCCGGAGAAAGATCATTCAGTAAGTTATCACTGATCAAAAGCAAATTGAGAACTTCAATGACGGATGAAAGGCTGAATTTTCTCTGTTTTCTTAACATCGAAAGCGACGTTCTAAAATCGATTGATTTTGAAGGATTCATTGTTGATTTTTCTGAAGCAAAATGCCGAAAACAAAGTTTTGTGTAATTTTCGTTTAATGATTATCGTATCTTTTATAGATAAAATAATAAAATCAATGACTCCATGAAAACTAGTATTTTTTTTCTCAACAATATGAAACATTACTGGTTAGAGGCCCCATCAAGTAATCTGCTCCGGGCCTCCCGCACCCTAATTCCGGCACTGCAACGCCAGGTGATAATGGAGGTGTCTCCAGGAAACACGACAGCACTTCGACTGGTGCATATCTGACAACCATCCACAGTATTTCGTCTCTTACCGCGTTAATGCAGGACTCTGGCGTGGTGGATCACCTTTCCCGTGCAGCTCGTGGGATTAGTGACGAAGCTAACTCCTTCACAAGAAGTGGGTTGGCGAGGTCTCCGTTTAGGAGACGCGAGGAAATAGGAGAGCCCAAGTAACACAGAAAACATCTTGGAAAATCAAATATTCAAGAGATGTATTATAAAAGTATTATAAGCACATCCGAATACATCTTTAGTTATTTTCAAGCTCTTATAAGGTTGAGAAGTAACAAATAGCAAAAATATGCGATTTATCGCACATAGGCTTTACCATGTACAACATACGTTGATTACACAAAAAGACAACCACTTTAGAGCTTTAAACAAATAGATCAAGACAGCAACTAACATTCTCGTCCTACATAACCTCACATATTTCACGATTACTTTATCTAATTACAACATGTTATTGCTTAAACCGAAAGAAGACGTGTAACATGTAGTTTGCTGAATAATCTCTCACATGCTACTGAGCGATTCCACGAACAAGTGGGAAATTTTTCCAGTTTTTATTTTTTGTATTTTTTGATTTGCATGGAACCTTGCATACAAGTTTTTGGGGAACAAAAACGCCGTTTTGCATACTTGGCTCGCCATTTTTAATCTAGCCTTACTTATGAGAAGGGCCTATGAAAAATGCACATGATATCTTCAAAAAATTGTATCTCGAAAACGGTTTGTCCGATCGGTTTGGTGTCTTCGGCGAAGTTTTAGACAATTGTTGGTGCTATATGGAGAAAATATGCACGGTAAAAAAATATGTTTGGTTTTTGTGATTTGAACTAAAATATAGTTTTTCCCTCAAAAGTGACATGTCAATATTTTTTTTATTATCCTTATGTTATAGCTGACTGAAAATGCTACCTAGTGCACAGTGGGTTGTTCTGGAGAAAAATAGGTTACAATGAAAAAAAAATGTTTTAAAAAATTACGGTTTTCAAAAAAAGCTATTAAGTAAAGTCAAAAAAGTTTGTCGCCCTAATTTTATGAAAGTACATCAAATTTGCAAGAAAAAAGTACTTCGGTAACATTTTTCTAAGATGCACCGTTTAGAAGATATTACTAATTTAATATTGATTTTTTTGATAACTTAATAAGTTTTAGCCCTTTTCGAATGTACTCCGTGTTTCTCCAGTTTCAAAAGTATTTTTTTCGGAAAGATTGGAAAATTTTGAGTTAAAATGACACTGACAGCTTAAAGATTTGAGTGAAATTCTCTGCCTTAAAAGTATTTTGAAAAACAAGTTACAAAATCCCACTATCAGGAACAATGATTTCTTCCAGTGGTTTTTGGTGTATTGTGTTGAAAATGTGCATTCAACTCTTGCATATCGCAAGCTCCTCAATTAGAAAGATTTAAAAGAGCGAATAAGGCTTATTTTTCAGGGGTGGTATTTGTGCGCAATAAAAAATAACATTATACTTTGTACATCAGTTTATTTTTATTCCTGTATTTTTATCAAATTATTGTTTACACAACTTTCTTAACAATATCGAATATTTTGGTATCATTGTCAGGGCAGTTTGAATAAAGCTTTGCCTTTATTGTGTTTTCTGATAGAGGAAGAAATGAGTGGAATTTTTGAGTTCCTTGAATTGTTTTTGCATTATTATATTGATTATTTAGCTGCAAAGACATATTTTCGTATTCTTCTGTAGTAGAATAACAAAATGACAACTTTGTAAGTTCTTCTACTTTTCGTTTGTTTGCCCAATTAAACAACTCTCTTGCAGTCTTTATCGGGTGTTCGCGTTCTTTGGCTAAACTTGCTCTGGTAGCCATGCGTTTTATCGTACCTCCAATAGCATCGCATGGACCTTTTCCGTGCGATGTTGCGAAGAAATGCCATTCAGCGTCAATACCATACTTTGACTTAAACTTACAAAGGCTAGAAAAGTTTTTTCGGTTTTTATACTGTGAAGCAGCACCATCTGACATAAAATAATTTTTTTTCATGTTTTTATTTTGATCAATTTGTAAAAAGTTCATCATTTTATCAATAAACAAATTAACAGCGACTGAATCATGTCTTAGTTCTTCTGAAATTATAATGAAGCTAAAATGTTTAATTTGCCTATTTTCAGTATAATATATTACGAAAGGATGGATTGTGGCCTGTTGCACGTTCCAATGGTGTGATTGAACTTCATCCTGCAAAACGAAGCTGTAATTTTCAGAAAAGTCACAAATAGCCAAAAATTCACCATCTTGCAAGTTTTGTTTTGTAGTTTTCAAAAAATTGGATTGTTCGGTTTTTACAAAATCATGCGGAATCAAACTTTCTAATTTTGAGCTGAAAAATGTAACAAAGTCATCGGTTTGCTTTACAATAGTTTCTAAATCACATCTGTCAGTGGTAACCCATTGTTCGAATGAAAGCTTTTCAACAAAGTTTTCTTCCAGTTGTTTCAATAAACTGTCTTCTAAAACTGAGGTATCTGGGCAGTTTTTACATCTTCGTAGATGGCAATCAGTTGTCTTATTTTCGCAAAGTAATCTATTCGTTAATGTTTTTAGATCATTCAAGACATTGTATTTTTTTAAGCTATGTAGAATTAAATTGACATTTTCATGCAAACATTATGTGTTCCTGTGATAGTCAATAGTTTACATTGCCTTGGCCGGAGGCTTGCAAATGATGAAAACCCTATTTTTACATTGACGTACACTTCATTAAAGCGATTAAAAGCTTCTCTTAATGTCATCATTAACAATCTTTTCTGAACAGCTAATCTCTTATTTCCTGTCTTTACGCTAACAAAATCTCTTTGGCCTGGCATTGCACGGCTTATATCATCGTCCTCCAAAAAAAAATCAAAACCAGTTCTTTTGTTTCATTACTCAAAGCTTTTCCAGAGCTTGAACCTTGAGATGAATCTAACACATTATTTTTTTCCTTTCTTGCATCTGATGCCATATTTCTACTAGTTTTAAATTCGTCTACAATTTTTTGTACTGACCATGATTTTGGTAACAATGATAAAATTGATAGTTTTTCTTGCCTTGTGGCTGAATTTAAAAATTTAATTTTCATATTTTCTATGACTTCATTAAACTCGTTTGCTTTTTCTGTTGTAGCGTCTAATTTAAAAAGATTTCTTCGTACACCTTCGACGATTTCAGCGCACTTTTTTTCAGGATAGTGAACATTTTTAACCTTACCTAAATCTATAGGCGAAACACGAATAGCTGCTATTCCTCGGTTGAATATTTCGACGTCTACAGGCATCGTGAAGTCTTCATTTGATTGAATTGTGCTTAGCGTTGACGCTGATGGTATCGTGACCAAACTTTCATAGCTTTGCGAATCAGGTACAACAGGTATGGTCTGAACAGTTGGCATCCTTGAGCCACCGGCTACGCTTTGTTCTTCGTTTTGGGTGAGGTGAGCTCTTGAATCAATATGTAGACGGCAAGACGAACAAATACGAAAATCCTTGGTGTTCAGTGTGGATACCTTGGAAAATCCAATTGACTTTAGTTTTTGGATGATACCATCCGTGAGATATCGCAGCTCTTTCGAACACTGAATGTCTTTGAATGGACGAATACATCTGATTTTACTCATTTTGTAATCTGTAACATAGAAAATATTTTCCAATTGTTAGTTTTGAACGAAAATATCACAACACATATAATTAAAATGTGTATTTAAAACATACATTTGCACCAAAACGTGTTACACTTTCCTTTACAATTATTATGTTATCAAACAACACTGGATCTAGTTCAAAAACACTGGATTATTAGCTGAAATTACTATGAAATCACTATGCTTCTAGCAACCTTTCTGCATTTACTGTTTGGTTTTCCCTAGTAGATACTGGATGAATTCAGAACCGAGTCAGACATTATTATACAGCTCACGGGTATAAATCATAGAATGCTGGGTAAAGACTGCTGGAAGATAGGTATCGTCAGGTACGAATTTGGAGAGTTGGAGCGAGGTAGATTTGCTGGCGTAGGTATATTGTTATTGAAGAAGATTGTAAATTGTATATACCTGGAATGAATAAAGAGTGCGGCGGTTGTTGATTGAGGTATCAGTCGGCAGCCGTCTAGTTTGATGGAAGGTGACTAATATTATACTAATATTATACCAATTTTAATCAAAATTGGCTGAAATCTTGCGAAAAGCTGGAATTATACTAATGTCATCGTGTCAGACTACGTTGATTTGATCCACTTTTTTGTTTATTGATCTTTGTTCTGCCGCTTGAGTGAGAATTTCACTCAAATCTTTAAGCTGTCAGTGTCATTTTAACTCAAAATTTTCCAATCTTTCCGAAAAAAATACTTTTGAAACTGGAGAAACACGGAGTACATCCGAAAAGGGCTAAAACTTATTAAGTTATCAAAAAAATCAATATTAAATTAGTAATATCTTCTAAACGGTGCATCTTAGAAAAATGTTACCGAAGTACTTTTTTCTTGCAAATTTGATGTACTTTCATAAAATTAGGGCGACAAACTTTTTTGACTTCACTTAATAGCTTTTTTTGAAAACCGTAATTTTTTAAAACATTTTTTTTTTTTCATTGTAACCTATTTTTCTCCAGAACAACCCACTGTGCACTAGGTAGCATTTTCAGTCAGCTATAACATAAGGATAATAAAAAAAAATATTGACATGTCACTTTTGAGGGAAAAACTATATTTTAGTTCAAATCACAAAAACCAAACATATTTTTTTACCGTGCATATTTTCTCCATATAGCACCAACAATTGTCTAAAACTTCGCCGAAGACACCAAACCGATCGGACAAACCGTTTTCGAGATACAATTTTTTGAAGATATCATGTGCATTTTTCATAGGCCCTTCTCATAAGTAAGGCTAGATTCAAAATGGCGAACCAAGTATGCAAAACGGCGTTTTTCTCCCCCAAAGACTTGTATGCAAGGTTTCATCCAAATAAAGATATATGAAATTTTTTTTTTTTTTTTTTTTTTTATCCATCTCGCATTATAAACCGTTGCAGAGCACAGGAATTTTGAACTCCGGCGTGACCCCTTCTTCCATAACAAAAATGTTCGGGGCTCTGAACAACTGCTGGAGTCAAATGGTTGAGAACCAAATCTATCCCCGTTGAATGTGTTTTCCGCCGGGATGCCGTCTTTCTCTCACTATATTTACGGCTTCTAAATCATCCATGGGTTATATCAAACCTTAAATACCGGGTACCGATTGAATAATCGACGGTCGTACTTAAAAATCTCGTCGAAACTATAGAATAATCTGACGCGGTCGTGATCTGTCCAGTGCAGTATCAACAAAATAAACAGCTCCAATATTCACAACAATTGTTTTGACAGTTCAAGTTCAGCAAAGTAAATAAGAGTTATATAATAGTTATTTTGGCGTAATTTTTATGTTTGCTAAACATGAACTAATGAGCATTAGCGGAGCCAGCATTTTCTTGTTTCTTACTCACTCTCCCAAACATACACGAGAAAGAAACAGATGGAAGAGGGGGCAGCCTGCCTCCTCTTTCATCTCGACCATTCTCCTGCTTGTTTAGGAGAGTGAGTAAGAAAAAAGAAAAAGCTGGCTCCGCTAATGCTAATGAGTATGTTTAATATTTGTAATTTCTAAGTTATTCTAGCTTTAAACCGTAACATCTGCAGAGATATTTATGTGTCTTAGGGAAAAAAATCCCATTACAGTACCGGCTTAAACAATGAAGACAAACTTAGAAATAATACACAAGTTGGCATTAATATATCCCTCGAATTTTAATGATGCAACAAAAAAAAATACACATCATAGTTTGAAACAAATCAGAAACAAGCCATGAGCGCAATCATAAATTCGTTCAAATTGAATGGGTTATTGAATTTTTTGAACGGCACTGTGAGATTTTTATCGAGTCTGCCATATTGTTTCATCGTGTAGTTTTGAGAAAAGTATCAAAAAATAGGCATTATAAGGGTTGTTTTGGGAACAATATTTATTTGTCTGAATGCGGTGCGTTGGCGCTTGGCAAGTTAAGAAGTACAATTAGCAGTTTCGCCACAAATCTTGAACGGCAAGAAAAACAAGACTATCATTACTCAGAAAGACCAATTTCATAATTTCTTATCCGAACTTTACATAACTTGACTCCATCATTTGGGAACTATACCAGGTTCGAGAGCTGTACATGTAATTATTAACACAATTTGTTTTGTTTTTTTTTCTGTCGGTATTTACGCTTAAGTGAATTCACGTATGAATATGTCACATTTACTTGTTATAGAAATGTTTTTTTGCCAATTATATAACTCTAGTATAACTTAAATTAACCACATGCAAGTGGTAAGTACTGTATATGTTTTCTATGAGATATATAAAAATATGTTAGACCAACTGGTCTTAGAAAAAAAATATTTATTTGAACTAAAACTTAATTACATTTGAACATTATAGTACTAACTAACTAAACCGATATCGATAAGAACCGAACGCGTCGCGATCTAGAAACTGAATGAATTATGATACCGAGTTGCCTACCAACTGTACTCAATACTCCTAACTGCTGACTAAGCTGGGTGAAGTCCACCGGTCGGATTGCTGATGTCTGCAGTGGCGCGATCGAATAAATTGGGCCATTGGTTTAGGAATGCTGAGCTTGCTGTTATCCAGTATGTAACTCCTCCGGGGGTAAAAAAAAAGCGTGACCTCACGCGTCCTGATTTGGTTGGTCTCCAGGTGATGGGGTCTTTGGTTTCCTTTTCCTCGTAAGTTTTGATAGTATTGTGTATATTGATTTTCTATAAATGATAAAAGCAAAAACAGATATCGTTATGGTTAGCGCCGTTGAGATGGAGATTCCTCCTAACAGGCTCCAATCCCACAGTTTGTTGTTGTACTGCATCAGGTAGACGTGGTCGATTTTTCTCCTGTTGGATACTGTTAAGTTGTTTATTAGTTTTAGCACATCATCTTCTGGTTGTAGATCCATTGCAAGGTTATGCATTGCTCCATGTAGGATATTTGTTGTTATTTCCTTCGTACTCGATATAAAGGATTCGTTTCTATAATAAATGCTGCAGTTTGAGAATGATATTAAGAAATTCCCAGTTAAGTTGCGATCATCTGGTCCGCAATCGGATTGTAGTAAGTCATTCAGAGCATTATTGATAAGTAGCATGCCATCGGTTAGAAGAGAAATTTTGGTCTTCGACGATTCTTTTGTTGAGCATTTGCTCGTCTTTCCTTCTATTAAAGGTTGTATGCAGTTATCTGAATACTCACGAATATAGGTGCTGCGTTGAATATACCTGGTGGGTTGGTTCGTAGTGTATAGCGTTTCTCCAATTTTTATGAGATAATCCGGAAATTGTTTGATTATCTGTCCATTTTTCGGTGTTGGAACTATTCGAACGATGGATCCTTCTTCTTTGCTCATCTGGGGAACATTTATGATGTACAAAAGAGTGTGATCGTTGACTGCTACGCTAGGTTGTACAAGGTTTAGTGCTTCGTCCGGGAGGTCCGTTTGTATTCCTTGTTCCTCTAGTATTTTCCTGATGATGAATATTTCGTTTAGTGACAGTATTTTGTTGCTTGTTACTGTCAATTTTGATAGAATAACGGCTTCTGCGATGTCTTCTAGTAACTTGTTGATTACGTCTATCTTCATTATGATAATAATGGTTTCCATCTCATCAAGTATGATTCTGTTTTTGACTTTGCTCTCGATGATCCCGTTGATAGTCCTAGTAATTGTATTTAATCGGTTATTGAGCTGCTCGTTTACCTGGTATTGTTCGTTGTTGCTGGTGATCAACTCGTTCATTGTTTTGTTGATAATCCTCAGGTCTTCTGCGTCCGGATTACCGGCCACCCATTTCCATGCCGTTCCGATAGATTCTAGACTCCTGCGTTCCCTGTGGTTCCTAGGCTTAATTTCAACAAGGTTAGAATATAACTCCTTCATTTTATATTTAGCTATTTCTATCAAATGATTGTTCGTCTTTTGGTGAACTACGTTGGTTAACAGATTTACAGTGATTTCTATGTTTGTTAAATTAATAGGGTGTATGACTTTAATGTTACCTGTTTGAATTTTACATTTACCAGTGATCAATGTTAAAAGAGGTTGTTCATTTATGTTGGCTATTTCTAATTTCTGGGCCCTCACGTTAATAATGGCAACAAGGATAAATATGTGAAATCATACCATTATTGTAATTGTCAGAGAAAGATGTTCGGTTTAGTTAGTTTAATTATTAGCTATATAGGTAGACTTATGCTGTTAGGTGCGTAACTAAGTGCTGAAATGAGAAGAAAAGATGGGTGTCGTCTCGTCGTTCTGTCTGTCGGTAGCGTTTTCTCACGTATTGATGTCACTTCAATCGCAACTGTGGCCTAAAAAGAAAAAGAATATTGTGATAACTTTTTGTTGTGATTTTTTTTTTGCTGAAAACTAATTCGTTTGTTAATTTTGTTCTGTGCCGTGAATCCGAGAGTTAATTATTGTAACCTGTAACGAGAGAGAAATGAATTAGTGTACATGAATGTATTACTTTCTTAAGCGTTTAATCTTGTTTTTGTGCCGTTTTACATTCCTTCGTATTTTGAATGTTTTGTCTGTGTCTTCGATACATTGAGCAGTAGTAAAGCGGGGGTCTAATTTTTTCCTTGTGGCTTTCCTTACATAGACATTTTCTCCTTGTTCAATTTTTGGGGGGTCTTCTTTACTGTTATTGTACTTCTTCATCCTTTTCCTTGCCTTTGACAACTTTTTCCGAACTTTAGAGAAAATTTTGGATGTGGTGGTTGAAATTTCTTCAGGGTTTACGAGATTTTGCTGATTAAAAATGATCTCGTTTGGCGTAAATGAGGTTGAAGAGTGGATTGTTTCGTTGTACAGATTAGTTATTACTCCTATGATTTCGGGAGATGAAAGTTCTGGAAATTTGTATTTGTTGGTGTTAAATAGCTCTATTACTGTACTGTGAGTTTTTTCGATTTGTCCATTGGACTCCGAGGATGAAGCGAACTCTATTTTTGTACCTAAGTTTGATAGGAACGTTTGTAATTGAATACTTGTAAATGACGCTTCGTGGTCACAGATTATGGTTTTTGGGGTTCTATAGTTTCCAAAATATTTTGTTAATGCTTTTTGAATGTCAACGACGTTTCTTGAGAGTATTTCAATTAGTTGAAGATGTTTTGAGAATGCACATATGAGTGATAAGTAGTAATGTTTGTCTATTCCAAAGATGTCCATGTGTACTCTCTCGAATGGGGCTGTACTTAGTGGTCTGGGAGAAATTTTTATGTTGTATGGTTTCCTGTCGTATTTGTGTTCTGAACATATGTTGCAAGAGTTGATTAAATTTCGAATCTTCGGTACCATTTTTGGGAAGAAAAACGATCTTCTCAACTGGTTTTCAACTTCAGATATGCCACGATGAGCTCTTTCATGCTCCTTCCTGATGATTTCGTCTTGTTTATCATCTAAACGGATGTCCTCTACTTGAAAATGAGTAATTACAAAATACCCGGAATTACTAAAGTGATTTTTGTAAGAATTTTGAATGAGATTTATTAAAGGTTCTGGTGCAAGGATTGCCGTTTGTTTACCGTTGTGGTATTTCTTAAGAATTGTCGTTATAATGTTTTCGTCATAGTATTTCTTGTTTATAATCACTCGTTTAAAATTAGGAAATGGAGATTCCGATGACTCCATGTCCAGTCTAGAAAGCCTTAGAATGATTTGGTTTCTGTAATAGTTAATCGGTCTTTCAGTTGATTTAATAAAATAGTCGTCAGATGTGTTAGCAGAATGTACCGTTTCTAGGTCCTCAGATTGGTCGTCATGTGTGTCGGAATTCTCGATCGTATCTCCGTTATCGGACGTGTTTTCTGAATTTGTAGACTGTGAGTCGGATGAAGGAGAGTTATTGGCCATTGAGTCTTCGTCTGAGTCTTCATCGTTATCCAATTCGTTAGCATTGATTTCGGTTTTTCTGCTGAGCGCGTCAGCAACGACATTAGTTTTTCCAGTTTTATAAATGACGTTGTAATCGTAGTTTTCCAAATCTAAACGCCATCGTATCAGTTTACCATTTTTGTTGGAGTTTTTTATGAACGTCAAAGGTTTGTGGTCTGTGATCAGAGTGAACTTATTACCATGCAAATAATGTTTAAATTTATCGACAGCCCATATTATTGCTAAAGCCTCCTTTTCGGTAGTTGAGTAATTTAACTCTGCTTTATTGAGGGTACGGCTAGCAAATGCTATAGGTTTTTCAACTTTATTAAACATCTGTGAAAGGACTGCACCGAGCGCATAATTGCTTGCATCGGTGGTCAAAATGAAAGGAAGTTTGAAGTCAGGATAGGATATGATCTGATCTGAAGATATTATGTGTTTTAATTTTTGAAATGCTTCCTGATATTCTCGGTCGTTATGGTTAACATTTTCACCTTTTTTCAGATATTTAGTTAAAGGTTTAGTTATTTTTGAATAATCTCTAATGAATCTACGGTAGTAACCGGTTAATCCTAAAAATTGCTTTATTTCTTTTTGGGTTTTTGGTATTTGCCATTCTAGGATTTTTTCTATTTTGCTAGGGTTTGGTTTTACTCCTTCAGGGGTAATAACGTGTCCTAGGAACTCTGTTTCGTGCTTCAAAAATTCGCACTTATCGAGTTGGATTTTCAGGTTATAATCGGACAGCCTTCTTAAAACCAGTGAAATATTCCTAAGGTGGTCCTCTAGATTGTAGCCTACAATGATGATGTCGTCGAGGTATACATAGCATATAGTTCCTATGTATCCTGCGAGGATATTATTCATTGCACGTTGAAACGTGGCTGGGGCGTTTTTTAGCCCAAAGGGCATTCGAGTAAATTCGAAATGTCCTTGTGCCGTCGAAAAAGCAGTTTTTTCTCTATGTTCTGGATCCATTTCAATCTGATGGAAACCAGATTTTAAGTCGATTGTCGTGAAATATATAGATTTCCCAAGATTATCGAGTATTTCCTCTATCTGAGGCATAGGAAATTTATCATCAATCGTTTTTTCATTGACTTTTCGATAGTCAATTACAACCCTTACCTTTTTTTTTGCCTGAAGCATCCATTTTTTTTGGGACTACCCATATGGGTGATGAATAAGGACTCGTGGAATGTTGTATGATGCCATGGTCAAGCATTTCTTTAATTTGATCCTCTACGTCTTTTTTAAAATGGTGCGGGTATCTATACGATTTGGCGTACACCGGTGTACTGTCTTTCGTATTAATTTTGTGCTTTATTGCTGTAGTTGACGTCAGTTTTTCGTCGGTTTTCAGGAGAACTTGTTGATTTGTCAAAATAACGTCTAAAAGTTTTTCTTTTTCTACCTTTGATAAATGTTCAGTCCGTATTAGTTGCTCAATTGTCATTCTGTCTAGCTTAGTCTGTGAATCTAGTGGGATTGGTTCTAGGGTTTCGAAATTGTTTACCGTTAGCGATAGCTTTCCCAATTTCATAGTATTTGGTGTGTAGCGGTGTGTGGTTCTAACTATGATTGTAGTCTTGAAATTTTGAGATTTGTAGAGTCCTGGTTCAATAACGATGTCTTTACTAAGTTTCGTGGGTTTTGGAACAAACCAATCTCCATTTTTGTCAGTTCTCAGTGTAACCACATGGTTGAACTGTTCCGGCGCTTGGCTGATAAAATGTTTTAGATATTTAATGGTTATATTATTAATTTCCAGGGTTTCGTTTTCGTAATTAAGTATTCCGTTGTACTTCGAGAGTGTTTTAGATCCTATTAGGCCATCAAAAAAATTGTGAAAATCTAGTTCGTAAAATGAGAGTGGAGGTAGCCTGTCTAATATTTTCAATGTTCCTTTGGAAAATATACTTTTTTCGTTTTTAGCGCATTTCACTGTTTGAGGTTTGATTTTTATCGGGGTTTGTATAATACCAGGTTTTATAAGATTTGTGTTGGCACCAGAATCGATAAGAAATTTTAGGGTTTTGTTTCCATGTTTAATTTCAAGATATGGTAGGTAGTTATGAATTAATCGTCTGTGTCGCTCTGATTGTCTATCGTAAAATTTACGTCAGCATCTTCGTCTTCTCCTTCGGTCTCTGCAAGTTCATGATTGTTTAGTCTTTTATTTAGAGTTAATTTTGTTTTGACTGAACCGACATCCATTGCTTCGTTCGGTGTTTCGTGGTGTTCGGGTTTGAATGGTTTATAAGATTGTTTGTTATTGTTTTCAAATTTAGAATTTCCTGATCTTTGGTTAGATTGGTTGTTATTTTCGGGTTTCATTATACGCGGGAAATGTGAATCGCCTTTTGGTTTGGGGGATAGAGTTTGCGTCAAATTCCTATTTGATTCGTTGGAAGTGAATTTGCATAGAAATGCGTATGCGTTCTCTATGCTCTTTGGTTCTGCCGCTTGGACGTAACCAAAGTATGGTTTCTGCAGTCCGCTTACATAAGCAGCTAAGCTGTACTCATCTATAAAATCGTTTACCGCATCCCAATGTTGATTGTATTTTGGATTTTGTTTTGCCAAAGATTTGATGTTATAAACTAATTGTTTACTTCTTTGGTAGTGTTTACTGATGCTTCCGTCCATTTTATTATGCCATAATTGGCAATTGTAAGTTGAGAGGTCTTGTTTATCTCCCAACGCTGCTATCAAAATATTTTTAATCTCGGCAAATGTTGTGGGATTTCCATTCGTACATAGTACATCCTTCGCGTGTCCCTCAATTTTATTACTTATCGCGGTAAGGTAGATTTGAAAAATTTCAGGTGGTACGAGTGTCTGGAATTGCGAAAGAGTGTTCTCAGCTGTTTCCAGCCACCAATTTAGTTGTTTTTTGTTGCCATTGAATGTAGGCAGCAATTTTATAGGGTCGGGGATTCGGAAAGGGTCTCCTGACATTGCTCTCGGTGGACGGTCAGGGTTAACAGACTGGCTGTGTGGCGAACTTGTGCTCCCGTTCTGTATATCATATTGCGCTTGTTTGGCACTTATTATTTCAATGGCTTGCATCATGCGTGCTAGCTGTTCGTTAATTGCCTCAAGTGGGCTAGGTGTGTCATGTTGAGGTTCCATTTTCAGATCCTCTAGCGATAAACACAAGTTTTTTATAGGAATGTGAGAATATTCTTCAGATTTCTCACTACTATCTGAATCTGTAAAATCGGTATCTGCGCTTCGGGTCAGAAACGAATTTCTAGCCTTTTTTAAAGCGGTAACCGTGTATTTTGGCATGAAATGCTCACGAAAAATTTTAAGTTACGCTCGAACTCTATCTTGTAGTGGCTCGAGTTGCACAGAAACCGTCTATCTTGTAGTGCGGTATTCTGCTGAGATTTTGTGCCTATCTTGTAGTACACCAAATCTCGTAGCAATTAGTGAGTTCAATTTAGAAGCGCGCGAGTCTCTCTCTTAGAGTGGACTTCGGTGCTCAATAAAAGAAACGCTAATTGGGATGAGTTCACTTTCACTAATAATAAATGATATAAACTCACCTCTTACAATCGTGTCCTTTGGTTCGCGGTTGACTCTTGCTGGTATTCCAAATGGTTGACGGCGGGGGGTCCACAACTCCAATGACGGCTATGCCTTTGGTCACTGATGCTTTAAATTTCACTTCTTCGCGGGGCCACTAGGCGGAAGGGTATTATTCTTCTGCTACCACTGTTTTAACGTCAACTCACTCAACCGTTTCCGGACGGCTGCGCCAAAAATATGTTAGACCAACTGGTCTTAGAAAAAAAATATTTATTTGAACTAAAACTTAATTACATTTGAACATTATAGTACTAACTAACTAAACCGATATCGATAAGAACCGAACGCGTCGCGATCTAGAAACTGAATGAATTATGATACCGAGTTGCCTACCAACTGTACTCAATACTCCTAACTGCTGACTAAGCTGGGTGAAGTCCACCGGTCGGATTGCTGATGTCTGCAGTGGCGCGATCGAATAAATTGGGCCATTGGTTTAGGAATGCTGAGCTTGCTGTTATCCAGTATGTAACTATATCACTCGCAAATAGCTTAATTGCAACTAATTGTAGCGGTTATAATATTTAGGTATTTTGCCAGTTACTGTCATTGGCGAATAACTAGATTGCAACTAATGATTTTTCGCAAGCTGGTTGGAACGTACCATGACCATAATTATAAGCATTATAAGTGAATTACAATACATGTTATACAACTTCTAAGATGTTTTATAAGCCGCCATTTTTTGCGCTGTTTTGATTATATAGGTGACGAATTTTGAGTAAATATTACAAGAAAAATACTACCAGCTAAGTATGAAACGTGAATTTTAAACTATTATATAACTGGTTGTGTTACTTGGGAGGGAAGCTGCGCACGCAGCTGCAGCGTGGGAGCTCCGATCCATTCCCCGGCAAGCCAACCGGTGGAGATACTGGATGGAGCGTGGTTGATGAGGGCTATCAACCATAAGAGAGAAGTGCCCGCGATCGGGTTGGCTAAGCAGCAGCTTGGCAAGGTCATTGAGCAATGCAACGCAAGGACCTTAAAATGGCCCTGTTGTCGACTTCGTAAGTCGATTGACGATGCCAAGCAGGATCACATGAGATTCGAGAAGACTGCAGCCGCGGCAAAACCGGTAAAGATAAAGGTTGCGAAGTCTACCCAGATGGAAGCCTTCGCTTTCGCAGGAAGCCCAATAGGTATGGCGGATGCGACTGCTCGTGATACGCACTCTTAGAATCGGGTGAGGCATTCGTCAAGTGAGAAGCTTTTTGGCGGCGTAAGGCTAGGAAAATACTAACCCGGAAGGTTGGCAGTAATGTCGGCAAGTCGGACCCCAGCCAGGTGTCCCGTAAAGCTGAGAAGGGTGGGCCTGAAAAGGCTGGCCCATCCCGGATGGAAGGGAACAGGGGGTTGCGACCGTTGTTAGGCCCTCAGCATCCACAAAGTAGGGTGAACCAAGGGGAGGACCCCCCTTGGACGAAAGTCGAGTGGAAGAAGAAGAACAAGTCAAAGCCGCAGATCGAGGAAGTCTGGGACGCCAAACCAGGAAGGCGTAAAAAATAGGTGCCAAGCACGAGGAAGGCGACGCGCTCGTCATCAAAACCCAACAGTCTAAATACTCGGACGTCTTGAAGGCGATGTGAAGCGACACCAAGCTCGTGGATCTGGAAGCCGACGTGCGCAGTATCAGACGTACTCGTACGGATGAAATGATCCTGGAGTTAGAGCCCGATAAGGAACGCAAAGGCGCCACCTACAAAAGTTTGGCGGAAGAGGTCCTTGGCGAGGGGGTAGAGATGAGGGCTCTTGCAGCAGAGGCGACGCTGAGGGTGAAAAACCTTGCCGACCAGTCAACCAGTGATCGTATGTGATGTTGCATAAGATGATAAAGTGGAGGCGATATGCGTACATTTTACATGCGCCTAAATGGAAACATGCACGCATTTGGCATCATCTTATGCAACATCTTATACGATCGCTGGATGTCTGGGGAGGTCACCGAGGCGGAAGAGCTCGTCACGACACTGCGGCAACAGTGCGACGTGCAGGTGGCTATCGCAGCCGTCCGGCTTCGGAAGGGGTCCGCAGAGGCACAGGTGGCCATGGTTCAGCAAGCTGTGGCACACGTAAAAAAAATCCGTTAAAGTAGGGAGAACCAAGGAAAGCCGCATATGCCATCTGACGGCTCACGAGCCACCGGAGGTTTGTTTCAGGTGTCTGGCACCAGGACATAAGTCATGGGACTGCAAAGGTCCTGACAGGAGCAACTGCACAGGATGCTGCATGAGTCCACCCATTTGTCTGATTTGTACCGGGAAATCCGTGAACAACAGATATACAACGGGTGGTCCAAGATGCCCCCCCCTTCAAGAAAGCCTATCGGCGTCCTTATCAGGGAGGACATGGAGTGATTCGAAATGCGCGGCACAAGAAGCATACGCAGGACTGCCAGGATGGCCTTCATGGTCAAATGGCAGCGCGCGTGGGACAGTTCCATCAAAGGAAGGTACACCCATAGCACAGCGTAACAAAAAATAATTTTTGGTCTGTCTCAAGAGCAATCTTAAGTATCTCTGACAGATTTTGGGCAGCTGAATCCAAAGTGGGGCTCAGATTTGCTCCAGCACGGCACAATTTTGAGCTGTACCTCAATTTATAGGGCAAAATATGCGATTTTTGGCTTTTTTGACTGCAAGCCAGTAAGCATGGAAATATTTGTTTCAAGCAATCAAAAGGTAAATTGGTCAATTGACGTCTAAATCAACGACTCATGCAAAATATTTCGTTTTACCAAATCGAATTTAATAGTTTCAAGCAAATATGGGGCAATAATGCGTAGAACGGCAGCGCAGGTCCGGACAACAACACCCTATAACCTAGAGTTCTTCGCTGGTACTCTGATGTCGATCAGCCGACCTTAATATGGGAACCAGACGCGCTGTTTTGTGCCGCTTCTAGCATGGATTTCAAACGACCATATTTGTAGAAGCATAATGTGTATTGTGTATTAATCACTATCAAGCATTTACCGTGCCATATTTAAATTGGACGTAGAAGCGGTATTTCTATAAAATGGACACAAAACAGATTGATTGTAATGACATGATACGAAACAAGTTTTTGATTAAGGATGGCATGCCTAGAGAAAATGTGAACATCGTAGTTATTGCAGCTACTATGGTTATGTAGGGTGCGTGTACCAGCTATCGCACTACCCAAACTATTTCTACAAAAATAAGAAGAAGACCGACGAATGTCAACCATATGTCAAATGATTGATTAGTTTTCATACTTTACAGGAAAAATACAGAAACGGAGCCAAAACTGTCGGCGTCGGTGGTGTAGTGGTATAGGCGTGGTCGCCTCTCACCCCAGTCGGTCGGGGTTCAATTCCCGTCGACGCCGATGGGATTTTCTGAGACATAAAATCCGTGATCACGCCTTCCCTCGGATAGGAAGTAAAGCCGTAGGTGCCGGCCCATTTGTTGATGGGTTCGATATGTAGGGTCCTCAGGTGTGGTGGCTATCTCCCTGGGGCGTCGGAAGTTAAGTCTTAGCTCCTAGACCCAGACGACGTAAAACACAACTGGCACCGAACGGTGCTAGTTGTCCAGAAAAAAGAAGAAAGAGAAGTAGGAGCCACAACTTCTTTTACTATTAATTACGGCGTGTGCCAATGATAGGAACCCTGTATCAGTTATGGACATATTTTATAATTTTGGTTCCACTTCGCACTGTTTACATGCATTCCTTGTGGCATTAGTCATAACTGGAATACTATCGCGTAATAGGGTACTGGGAGGCCAAAATTTTAAGGAAAATTATTAATTTCTATCATAATTTGAGCAAATTGTGAAGTTTGAATGAGTGCAATCATCTTTTGTGAACGTGACCTTTTGTTCAAAATTTTTTTTCTTGTTGATTTGCATCATTTAAGTTTGAAAATCAACTATGGCGAATTTGAGTTACTATAGCCATAACTGGTACACTGAGCCAATGAACAGTTTTCGGGTGGCTTCTCAGTCTATCGGCAAATCAGGACAAGTGCTACTTTCCGAAATTACGGCCATTGCATTGGATTCAGCCTTTCTGTATGTACCTAAATTATCAAAAATGATTGCTATTAGACTATACAAACTTTATTGGCAAAGCTTTAATGGCTTTGTTATTATTGTTATTGTTTTTCTTTATTATCGAGATTTTCGACCCTTGGCTGGTTCATCTCGAGAAATGGCTTTGTTTTTTCCAAACCAACGAGCAAAACCTTTGCTTTTTCCACCAGGCAGATTCAATACATATTTTAACCCTTACACTTTGGAGAAGTACCGTAATCCGGGGTCAAATTGATCACTTTAAAACAACTTTTGCGGATAACATCAGTGCCATTTCAAATATTGCCAAAAGAATTTCTGTAAAACGAGTACCCAGTGGATCTCCATGGAACCACGTGACAGAATTTTGTTCAACAAATTTAAACTTTATGTTAAATAACTCCTAAAATCAAAAAAATGGAAATGCCATTTAGGGGCGAAATTGATCAGCATACAATTAAGCATCGGTTGGAAAGGAAAATTTCCTTCTCCGCTTAATTTTGCTTTTCTAAAACCGAATAACGCGTCTAAAATCTTACAACTAGTGAATTTAATACTTTAAATGCTAAATTAAATTTTGAAATTTTCCCCTAAACGCCTAAAGGTAGGCAATTTCATTTGAAATAAGTGATTTCTATCACAATAAATGGCTATCTCCTCATAAAATAAACTTTTTATAACTATTTTATGTTCTGATTAGCTGCATAATATCCCAACCAAGGCTCCACAAAAATGTTAAAACAGAGAATTTACGGGAAGTCATATTAGCAATTGATTGTTTAGCAGCAATGATTTCAGCTAAATGAGAAATACATTGCAAATTCCTTGAAAAATAAGGCAAAACTACTATTTTTTTTTTTCTAAAAAATAAAAGTCTACACTCATCTCTAGACATCTACGAAACAGATGACATAAAAAGTTTAAGATCATTACGACGCTTAAGAGCTCCTAGTATGGAATTACAATGTAGTACCCGAATGATCAATTTTACCCCGCTGATCAATTAGACCCCGGTTTACGGTAACACGATAACATTATTTCTGGAAAATAAATATCCATTTTCATTTCTTCGCTTCAACCCACATTACATGTAGGTATACATTGAATCCCACATGGTGAAAGGTTTATCTTAAATCAAACATTGATGTTGATACATCGATCCATTATCTTCCTCCCTTCCTATTATCTGCCTAGAACCCCAGTTTGAAGAATTCAGTCCATTAAGAGCATCTGTGTTCAATTAAAAGAAAATAGTTCAAGCTGTAGCTGTGATCCTTCATTTTTCCGTTCCCATGTGAAATTAAAATCCTCTCTCTAGTCCAAGCATGTATATTTTTTTGCCTCCAGCCATTCATATCTCCAAATACGGTTTGCATGGTTTTTGTCAGTCGACCGGGTCCTATTTTTATACGCGCCACGGAATCCTCCTGCCAGGATCTAATCTGTAAAGCGAAAAAGTATAGGAAAGCAACGAGTGAGCCAGCGCCAGCGAGGGAAAAAATACAACCGGACCAAAATGCAGTGCGAAATAGGAAGCCCCAGCAAAAAGATGCGGCAGTGAAAGCTTTATGTTTTTCCGACTGAGAGCCGACTGTTGGTTGGCTGGCTGGCTGCTGGCGTTTTCGATGACTTTCCATGAATGACTCCGATCGGCGCTACTTCAATGGTGACAGCCAGCCGAATGGTGATAGCGGATGATTGTCGGTGGGTCGTTTGATGACGATGATGATGATTCTGTGCTGAAGAGAAAGGACCACATGCTGAGATGATGATGATGATGCTGTGAGAGTGAAAATGCGAGAGAAAGAGCATATCCCGAGAAAGCAAGGTAATGGCCAGTAGTAAAGGGATAAGGTGATTATTTCAGTGAGAACGACCAACATCCAACGGAGAATCAGACTAATGTGTTTCGTCGGTTGAAAGAAGGGAGAAATGGCAGCGTGGTCGGAAAATGCACACATGTGTGCTTGGGAAAGTGTCCAGGATGCTGCCTGCGGGTACAACAGCTGAGACCGCACGAAGTGGAAACGGGGTGAGGATGTGCCCTGCTCTTGTATTTGGAAACAGCAAAAGTCATCAAGTGAAAAATGCTACCAGATAGGGTGCAGCACTGTTTTCCGCTGTATGTGTGAGAGTTATATTGCTAGTCGCGCGAATGCCAACAAGGAATGAAATTGGGATTTATACTCAATCCTTATTCAGTGTCCGAAGTTTCAATAGTTTACATTATATGACACAATGAAGAATTTGTATATAAAGGTGTGAACTAAATTTACCCAGAAATTACCGTTAAAGCAAATATCACGCATTTATGAATGTAAAATTTATGAATTTGAACAATGGCTACATCACTTTGACGCTATCTCTATCTGTTAGAACTCTTGATGTTCACGCTATTATCTATCAGGATAACCTTTGCGGCTTCACGTTTTATACCAGCATGCTATTACGTTTTAGGTGCTGAAAAACTCTTGGGGGCAAAACGACCTCTGCCATTTTTTTGCTTTGAATTCAAATAAAAAACCATGGGGCTCCATCTAGCTAATTATAGCAGCAATAGAAGGTGTAGCAGGCGGATGGTAATCAATGGATTGATTTTACATATATGATCTGCGCGCAATCGCTTAAATTCTGTACGCATTAAATTAGACAATCTGGAAAATCATTGTTTTCCACAGTTTTCCTTCGACTATTCTACATACTTAAAAATTCTGACATTCGCACGAGACAGAGCCATCAAAAACGCAAACATTTTCAAGACTGAATCGCAAATTGGACTCAATTTTACGCGCATTATGTAAGTACTGGTCGGTTGCGTTAGATGTCAACAAATCCACTTCACCGGAAACGTAGAATCATAATAATATTCATCAGCCACCTTCTCACTCGGTGAAATAGCCGAGAGGTAAGACATGTGGCTCTCAATCAGCAGATCCGGAGTTCAAATTCAGGCGAGGCAATATTTTGTTTTTATATGTTTTATGTATCAGATCGGTTCTAGCGATTGCTAGACGCTAAGAGTATATAAGTCCTGGAAGACGTAAATTGACATGTTTTGACCTCTGTTTGTGTCTTTTAAGATGCTCGTATATGTCAGGTTCAGGACACCTAAAATTACATGATTTTTTCTAGGTGTGTAGTCATTCTTGGACTCAACCACTAGCGTGCGCAGGGTTCTTGCTTGGGGGGGGCACCACAATGATGGTGCAATATATGATCATGGTGCAAAATAGAATCATGGTGTTACACGCAATATGAATTCCTAAGAAGGAGTTTCAACATGCTGTGGTGCTAACATCGCCATTGGGATTCTGTAGAAGGCTTCGGATGGTGATGATTTCAAGAGAATGCGTAACTTTAATATGAAGTCATTTTCTCGACTTTAAAAAAAATATAAACGTATTAAATACAATATCGAGAAAACTATCAATTATTTTAAAAAAATAATGTCGTAAAAGAATTTCAATCTTGGGCAATTAGTGATACTAGAATTGGAGAAGACTCCATTGATTGAGTCAGAATTTCTAGATCGAAAATTTCGATCGGAATCATTGTTGCAATCTACAGAGATTCCTCCAAGGATTCTTGCATGATTTCTTCCAGGAATTCCCCCAACAATTCTTCCAGGAATTCCTCCACTGATTTCTCCAGAAAATTCTAAAGGAATTTCTCCCGGAACTCTTCCAAGAATTTCTGCAGGAATTCGCCGAGAAACTCCGCGAGGGATTCCTTCAGGATATGCTCCACGGATTCCTCCAGGAATTTCTCCAGGATTTTCCAGGAATTTCTGCAGGAACTCCTCCAAGGATTCATTTAGGAATTTCTTCAGAAATTCCTAAATAAATTCTCGAAAAATTTCTCCAGAAATCCCTACAGGAATTTCTTTGGAAATTCTTCGAAGAGTTCTTTCAGACATTCCTTCCGGAAATTTCCTCCAGGAACTCCTCCAGAGATTGTCCCTGAATTTTTTTCTGGGAAAAATCCTCTATGAATGTCTGTCAGAATTCCCTTAATATTTCATCCAGGAATTCCTCTAGGAATTGCACCATGGATTCCTCCTGAAAATCCTAGAAGAATTTTAACGGATGTCTTCCAGAAATTCCTCGAGAAAAGTATCCAGGAAATTCTCAAGGAATTTCTACAGGAATTCCTCCAGGGTTTCATTCATTAATTTCTTCAGAAAATCCCTCTAAAATTCCGCAAATTCCACCTAAAATTCATCCAGGACCAGTAATTCTTTCAGTGATTCCTCCAGAAAATCCTGAAAGAACTTTTAACGAATGTCTTCTAGAAAATTCTCCTGGAATTATTTGAGAAATTTCTCCAGGAATTCCTCCAGAAAATTATCCAAGAAATTCTCAAGGAATTTCTTCAGGAATTCTCCTAAAAATCCTCCAGAAATTCATTCAGAAATTTCTCAAGGCAGATCGCCATTCCTCCAGAATTTCCTCCAGGGATTTCTCCAGAAAATCCTCTGGGAATTTCTGCCAGAATTCCTCCAGAGAATCCTCAAAGAATATCTCCCGGAACTCTTCCAGGAATTCCGCAAGGATTTCCCCCACGGACTCCTCCAGGAATTTCTCCGGGATTTTTCCACAAATTTCTTCAGGAATTCCTCCAGGGATTCATTGATGATTTTTTTTCAGAAATTCCTCAAAAAATTCCTACAGATATTCCTCCAGGAATTCCTTCAGAAATTCCTCGAGGAGTTCCTTCAGATATTCATCCAGAAATTTCTCCAGGAAGCCTTTTCACCAGAAATTCCTCAAATAATTCCTCCAGTAAATACTCCAAGAATTTCTCCAGAGATCCCACCTGAAATTTATTCTAGGAAAAATCTTCTGGGAATGTCTGCCAAAATTCCCCCAATATATCCTGCAGGGATTCCTCCAGGAATTGCTCCACGTATTCCTGCAGCTAATCCTAAAGGATTTTTTCACGGATGTCTTCCAAAAATTCCTCGAAAAATTTCTCCAATGATTCCTACATGGATTTCTCCAGGGAATCTCTAGGAATTTCTTCAGAAATTCCACCAAGGATTCATCCATGAATTTCTTCGAAAATTCCTCAAAAAATTCTCCAGAAATTCCTCCAGAAATTCTTTCAGAAATTGCTAGGGGAAGAACTCCAGAAATTTCTCCAGGAATACATCCAGCAATTCATCCAAGGATTCCTCCAGAAAATCCTCTGGGAATTTCTGCAAGAATTTCCTGGGAATGTTTCCCGGAAATCTTCCAAGAATTCCTCGAGGAATTCCTCGAGGAGTTTGTCCAGGGAACCCTCCACGGATTCCTCCGAAATTTCTTCAGGATTTTTTCCAGGAATTCCTTCATTGATACATTAATCAATTTCTTCAGAAATTCCTTAAAAATTCCTTCAGGTATTCCTTCATAAATTCCGCGAGGAGTTCCTTCAGACATTCCTCCAGAAATTTCTCCAGAAAGCCTTTTCACCGGAAATTCCTCCAATAAATACTCCAAGAAATTCTCTAGAGATCCTACCAGAAATTTCTTCTAGGAAAAATCCTCTGGGAATGTCTGCCAGAGTTCCTCCAATATTTCCTGCAGGGATTCCTCCAGGAATTGCCCCACGTATTCCTGCAGCTAATCCTTGAGGATTTTTTCACGGATGTCTTCCAGAAATTTCTCGAGAAATTCCTCCAAGGATTCCTCCATGTATTTCTCCAGAAAATTCTCAAGGAATTTCTTCAGAAATTCCACCAAGGATTCATCCATGAATTACTTCGAAAATTCCACAAAAAAATCTCCAGAAATTCCTCCAGGAATTGTTTCAGAAATTTCTGGAGGAAGAACTCCAGAAATTTCTCCAGGAATTCATCCAGCAATTCCTCCAGGGATTCCTCCAGAAAATCCTCAGGGATTTATGCAAGAATTCCCTGGGAATGTTTCCCGGAAATCTTCCGAAAATTCATCGAGGAATACCACGAGGAGTTTGTTCAGGGAATCCTCCACGGATTCCTCCAGGAATTTCTTCATGATTTTTTCCAGTTATTCCTTAATTGAAACATTAATCAATTTCTTCTGAAAATCCTTAAAAAATTCCTTCAGGTATTCCTTCAAAAATTCCTCGAGGAGTTCCTTTAGACATTCCTCCAGAAATTCATCCAAGATACCTCCAGGGATTTCTTCCAGGAATTCTTCCACAGATTCTAGGAAAAGTGTTTTGTTTATATCTTTGTTTTAATTCTTCTTGGCTTATTTGAAACACAATGAATGATATTTACTGCATATACATTGAACCACACATATTTCGGCACCAACATTTCAAAAGGGCGTAACTGCTTTTGCAACCAATGCCTTCTCACAGAGCTGTGGGTCGTATTTCATTCATCTCACGCAATTCACATCCATTAATAGAAAGAGGAGGATTTTATCTTTCTATTTGTGCTAGTGGATTGCTCGAGAGGGATGGGATACGCTCCACAGCTTTGTGAGAAGGCATTGGTTGTAAATGCAGTTACGCCCTTTTGAAATGTTGGTGCCGATTTGTTGAAATATACATACTAAAACTTAACGTAAAGTTGCCTAATTTTTTTGAAATGTGGTGAAATGTGTTAACTTTACATAACATTTTTATATACAAAAATCGTTAAATACGTTAAGTTAAAGACATCAAACGTAAATTTAGTTAATTATCTTTGAAATGAGCCAAAAAGAATTAAAATTGAACTATAGATAACGAAGATATCATCAAATCACTTTTCCATATTTTACGAAAGTGACCCCAAACTTTTGTTACGTTGTGTAAAAAGCAGTTGAAAGCTAATAGAAAATGGGTTATATTACCGCTCTCATCTTAAAATTTGGTCGACCCAATTTCCAGCGACACTGCCGTAAGTTTGTATTAATTTTTTAGAAAATTTGGCAACTTTGGGTTAAGTTTACATACAAAATTTTTTGAAAAAGTTTCTTTTAAATCATGTTCAAAGTTTCTTTGACTTATTATCTTTTGAATGAGACCTAGGGTTTTGAAATCGGACGCAAATTGGCGGAGATATGGGCCTAAAAAATGACATGTTTTTGAGGGGGTGACCCCAAACTCTTGATCGGGAGTGTATATAAAAATGAATTTCTATCTGCCTGTCTGACCCTTATGCATTCGAAAACTACTGAACCGATCGGTGTGAAATTTTGTATGTGAGTATTTTTGGGGTCGGGGAAGGTTCTAAGCGTAGTGTGAGACTCCTCCGATCTCTAGAAAGGGGGGCTCCCATACAGATGACTTTGCGGGGAACGTCCCTATGGAGCTTTATGTCAAAAAAACACAGTAGCCAGGCAGTACGACGTTTGCCGGGACAGCTAGTAGTCAGTATTTGTAAGAATGTTGATATTTTTTCAAAACTTCGTCATTAAGGGCAGTTTGCAGTTCAGAAGGAATTTTTAGGCATATCTTGATGCATGGGAAATTCTTTGTCTGAATCGCCCAAGAAATTGCGTACTGAAGTTGCGAAGAAATGACAGTTCAAATGGCAGTCACCGTGGAAGGTTTCTGCCAGAAATCGGTCAAGAAGTTTCTTGAGCGATTCCTTTCAAATACCAAACTTGGCTTTAATCATAGAAAAATAATAAAAAGCATTGATATTGTCATTTTTAATTAATCATATCAAAAATGAACAACAAATCTTAGGATTTTTTTAAACATTATGAAAATATGTTTCATTATTTTGAACAATTAGTTACTTGTTTCCAAAGTGCTCTGCGGGCCGCATTTAAGAGCTTCGAGGGCCAACGGTGGCCTGTGGGCAGCAGTTTGAGCACCACTGAGCTAAGGAAAGGCTCATAGACTTCGTCACGGAAAACTTGCCCATTTTCAACCCGCTTTCCCCATACCTTTCCCCTTATGTGACTTTGTCAAACTCCCTTACCTCCATGAAAGCGTAACGAATATTTTTTTGCAACTTGGCTCAATATTATTCTGTTTTGTATTTACCGACCTACTTTTTCACACGTTACCAAACAATTGCATTACGGTTCATAATGCAACTCATTTCGGTTGCATTATGAATCATAATGCAATTGTTTGATTGACAACCTCAGTCTGACCTTAGTTTTCACGGCTAGAGCTTGAAAAACTGTGACGGTTTTAGCATAGATTTAGCACGGCATGCTTGATCCAATTTTTTGTCTTGCACGATAGAGCAGGTGGCCGGTCCAATTCAACAACCACGAAGCACAATGATATATGTAGATGGAAACTATGATATTCTAATAAAAGTTTTTCTTTCTTTGCAAAAAAAAAATTGTATGCAACTCGTTGCAAAACTCGATTTTTACAACACTCGTCGTATTTATCCAACTCAGCAAACCTCGGCAACCCTCGTTTGCGGGGTCTCCAGTTAGCCTAGTGGTTAAGGCTATGGATCGCCAATCCGGAGACGGCGGGTTCGATTCCTGTTCCAGTCGGGAAGAATTTCTTGACTCCCTGGGCAATAGTGTACATTGTACTTGCCTCACAATATACAAATTCATGCAATGGCAGGCAAAGAAAGCCCTTCAATTAATAACTGTGGAAGTGCTCAAAGAACACTAAGTCGAAGTGAGGCAGGCCAAGTCCCAGTGGGGACGTAGAGCCATAAAGAAGAAGAAGAAGAAGCAAACCTCGTTGGATAAATGTACAACTCGTGCTGTAAACATCATCATTTCCCAACTCGTTATATAAATAACATTTACACTGCTGGGTTTTTGTAACGTAAAGTACCGACAGATAAAAAAAAAACATGGAACTATTGTTTTTGCACATCCATATCTCAGCAGTTAGTAAACCAAATTTCAATCTTTTTGCGTGAACGGAATCCTACGCTATCCTAGAGAGGTGTAGTGAAAGCCGATTGGAATTTCATGCAGCTTCCGGTGAGAACCAGACGAATACATAAGTCCCCCATTTTTAACTTCTTCCGGTTCCGTTTTGTTCCCAGATTGGTTATGAGCTGCTATGAGTACCATGTATTTGTAGAGAGTTCTCTCGGAACCTCGACACATTCTGTCTTCGGCAAAGTTGTTCATAAGAACAACCACTCCCTGGTGATGGATTTCATAGTTCCGAATTTCCTCACCACGTGGCGCTAGTGTACATAGCTGCTTCCGGTGCGACTTTGATGGGATATAGCACAAGATTGAAGCCAGATAGAAGGGTTCGATCTTCGGCAAAGTTGTTCAGAGCTATGAGTTCTTCTAGACCATGAAGAACATAGTTCAGAATTTCGCCACCATGTCGCGCTAGTGTACATAGCTACTTCCGCAACAACTTGAAGCCAGATAGAACGGTACGATCTTCGGCAAAGTTGTTCAGGACTAGCAGTAATTCCAGGTCATGAATAGCATAGTTTCAAATTTCACAAGCACGTGGCGCTAGTGTGCATAGTGACTTCCGGTACGATTTTGGTGGGATATAGCACGAGTTTGAAACCAGATAGGATGGTACGATTTTCAGCAAAGTTGTTCAGAACTATGAGTACTTCTAGGGCATGAAGAACATAGTTCAGAATTTTGCCATCACTTGGCGCTAGTGTACATAGCTACTTCCGGTACGACTTTGATGGGATATATTACGAGATTGAAGCCAGATAGGACGGTACGATCTTCGGCAAAGCTGTTCAGAACTATGAGTACTTCTAGGCCATGAAAAAAATAGTTCAGAATTTCACCACCACATGGCGCTAGTGTGCATAATGATTTCCGGTACGACTTTGGTGAGATATACCACGAGATTGAAGCCAGATAGGGAGGTACGATCTTCGGCAAAGCTGTTCAGGACTACGAGTACTTCCCGGTCATGAAGAGCATAGTTCCAAATTCCACCACCACGTGAGGCTAGTGTACGTGCTTATGATTTCACAACAAAAAATGTGTCTACGATGTTTTGTTCGTGAGTTAATATTTTTCAAAGTAGGTGGTGTCTGTGGAAAATGATTGTTTACCACTGGAGTTTTCCGGAAAATTAGGCGACCCTGTTTTTTTTTTAATTTAGTTTTTGTTACCTTTCTACCTTTCTACCAATTCGTACGGTAATAAAAAAATCGCACAACTCATTACACGCAATATTATCGATTCATGTGTTTAAGTCAATAAAGTTGAAGAGAAATGCCTGAAGTGTGGATGTATCACACCCATTATGGAATGACCAAGTTTTTTTTCCAAGCCTCCAGTCAATATAATCAGCCTTTTTATCTATTCACTTCCACGAGACAGGTCAAAGAACGGTTGAGTATACTTGCAACGCTTTCAGGTTGATGCCTATCACTATTCTATTGACGGATATGCTCTTAAGAGAAGACAAAAAAATCAGGAAAACAGTTTAGTTTACATAAGCAAATTGCACTCCCGGAAACAGCTGACTTTGCAACGATGATGATGCCCTGACCTGGTTCATAGTCGCCTACAACCTCGAGTGGTGCGAAACTTACCGTGGCCGTCGGAGCACTAGGAAGATACCGTACAACGTCCAAAGAGAAATCAACGACGTTGGCAATTCATCGTGATGTTTTCCCTCCTCTACGTCGAGCGAGGGCAATTTAAGTGCCCCAACAACACACAACATCATTTGAAAATGTGGACACTGTATGACGGGCAGGCCGATTGGCTGGCTGGCTGTTGTGCCCTGAGGTGTGGAAATTTACCTTCGCACATTCGTTGGAAACAGATGCTGCTGCATTCGAACAGAAGCTTTTCAAATGGACCTATTCTGAGCATAGAGATGCTATGAGCCAAACACGACACTGCAATGCCATGCAAAAAAAAAAAAACATTCAAAATGAACGAGGACGTAGCTATTTGAGCTGACCGACATGGACAAACATCGTTCGAGTGGTTTATTTGCAAGAGCTGGAAGATGTACGCTACGAGTTCGTTCCAAATGAAATACATTCTGGCCGTTAAGTAAACTTGGTCGAAAGATTAATCGTCGTAAACCTCCCCGAAGATTCAGTTATTTGATCAGTAGGTTTCTGCGGAATATCGTTTTTATCCAGCAGAGCTTCGACGTCCACAAATTTGATGTACCATCAAGAGCACCATGCACTATACTACGTCCACAAATGCTGCAGATAGGTATATGATGTATATATGTCAAACATGATTTAGTAATACTTAGAAATAACCGCACTAGAATTTCCGCTTCATGTTTGGAAGTAAGTTATAACACTTTCGAAACATCATCATCTAGTAATTACTCTACTTTAACTTCGATTTCATTTTTTTTTTAATTCCAGCAATATTCGAAAATTGTTTAACTCTACTTTTGTATTACGGTCATTTTATACCATTCAAGTGCATACATCAGTGAGCTGTTCCCGACATGATGCATTCTGATGGGTTCTTCATCTATGTTATTTTTATTTTTATTCAGGTTTTTATGTAAATCTTTCAGTTTTGTCAGCTAAGCTACTTAAAATTACAAACAATACAATTATATGGCCTAGAAGTTGGGGATAAGGCCTCGGAGGGCCTACTGGTCTGATATGCGGCAACAAGTCCTGAACAGATTAATGAACTCATTAAATCGTTTGCTGAGGGTTTTTATATGGGCCAGACGGTGAGCCTCAGATGTACGAGTCCTCGTTGGGGCCTTCAGTATCTTCCAACTGGTGAACGCTGATAAGTCATTCAGGCCTCTTTGGAGCTTAGACGTTAGCGCTTCAACGACTCTATGTAGATGATGGATGTGTTGTCCGCAAATTCTGTCCAGTGAAGAGGTTGAATAGAAGCAGCCTAGTATGCTTCTCTGTGATACACCAGTAGGAATGTCAAGCGCTTCTTTATTTGCTCCGTTTGGTGAGCCCTGAAATGTACTCTTTGACAGATAATTTTGAATGATCTTAATAAGGAAGCTAGGAAGATTTTACTGCTGCAGCTTGTACACCAGACTGTCATGCCATACATTGTCCAACCGTTTTTTAACGTCTTACAATGCCATGGCAGATTATTTTGAGACGGACTTGTTCCATCTGATGATGTTTGAAACTCGGAACAGCTGATGGACCGTGGATCGGCTGTGACGGAAGCAGGCTATAGATAGATTTTTTGAAGAGCTTAGATAAGCCTCAATGAAGGTTGATTCTACTGAACAACCAGCCTTTGGGTGATGAAGGATCTTTCCCAGTTTTTGAAAGGGGATCACTTTAGCTGACTTTCACTACGAGGGAAAGTAGCTAAGGCTAAGGCATTGTGAATATTGCGTAACTCACCGGAACAAGCCGTTCCTAGCCACCTTAGCAAGCTACAGTAAAATCACTTGGCATGATACGGGACCTCGCGAGATCCGGAAACTGATCGCGTGTGGTTATGGAGTTTGCTGGATATGAACTCCACAAAAAGAAATCAGATTTAGAATCTGGAAGAAAGTGCACCGTTTTGAAAAGTTTCTTCCGCGATTCCTTCAGCGATCCGTGCGGCACTTCACCACCCGAGTAAAAAATGGATCCCTGTGGAGTCCCATATGGAAGTGCCGTAGTTTCGTTATGATGTGAACTCTTTTCTCCAATCATGCCAATCATGTGTCTGACTTTACGTCGGTGCTCTGCCTACCGCCCCGGTTATGAGAATAAAGTTAGATTTATGGGAAAGATCCGCATATTGATGGATTTTAATGTAACACAGGTCGCGCGTTTTGTTACTAGAATTGTGTAATTCAGTGCCGGGTTAACATCGCTCGTTTTTGGTAAGCCGTCACAAATGAATCCGGCTGTCAACATAAGGCCACCAGATGGACGTCAGAAACATCATTTCTCAATCAACGGATCCACAGATGAACAAACTTAATTTGGTGAGAACGTCCCATGCTTCTATTTCTATTTAATATTTCATTATTACATACCTAAATAGAGGTATAATAACAACCATATAATTAAATCTCGGAGCGTTTGGTACGGTATGTCCACGCATCCTTCCTCCCCTGTAGATTCGAGAAGTGATCCGATTTTAAACAAAAGCTTGAAAAAATCGAATCATTTTGAAGAATCATCTTCGCGGTAAACGCTACGCAGTAGGCCTGGCCGCTTTAACGCTTGTGTCATATCTTCGATATGCTGCAAGCATCAATATTGACAAGAAAAATAATCGGGCGTAATCTAACCCAATTATTTTCCAGGATGCTTTCTTGTACTGGCTGCGTATGTGTTAGATTAGATTAGATTAGATTGGCATGATACGGGACCTCGCGATGCAGGCGCCTTATTCCGCCAAAACTCCACTCCTCAATGGTAGTATCACTCTGCCCACCTCGTCATTATGCTTACTGTCATCGACGCTTGCAAGGGGAAGGAGACCCAAGGGGAATTTAACTAAACTTCGTTCCCACATTCTCCCTGATTTCGAAAAAAAAAGCATTCTAACTAGCAGGCTGGTTATTTGCTTCCACAATGTAGAGTAATGCGGGGCAAAAGTTCGCACCTAACAGACTTCACAAAATAACTATTGAACGAAAAGAAAATAATATCGTTTTTCTTCGTTAAACGGGTCCTTATCATGTTGCCTTCAATACGTAGTACTAGATTTTTCCGCGTTCCTTTTGTAGTTTTAGTAATACAAATTTTAAAACAAGTACTCCAATGCGAACTTTTGCCCCATAGTGGGGGCAAAAGTTCGCATTATGCGGGGCAAAAGTTCGCACCTTGTACAGGGTAGTTTATTGGTGTGATGTTCATTTATTTCATGTTAATTCATGTTCATCTTTTCACTCCAGCCATGAAATCTGTTTCTTTCTGTTCTTAGTATTACGACCCAACTGAAATACGACCTGGTGTTCAGCTTTTGTATAGAGTGTGTTTTATGAAGACTTCCACAACCATTAATTAAGAGCTGTCCTTTACAGCGTTACTGAAGTTATCAAAATACATTGTGGGGTAATCATAGAAATACGTGTTGCACAAAATGCATGAAAAAAAAATCAAATATGCTGCAAAACTGTTGAACGGGACTGTTATTGAATGTTATCCCCGTCAGTATGGTGATGGATTATAACTGTGAATTTACAAACTAAGCTATGAAAGACCCCGATAAAGTAGATAAACCTAAGACCTTCAGAAACATACGAAAAGACACGACGAGGAGGACGAAGAAAATGTTGTAAAATGTTTTTTAGCTTTTTTCATTTATTGATTTAAATGCGTGAACATAATGTTTGCTTTACAATCAATCTTCTTACAAAACTAAGTTCAGACCCTCTGTCGCAACGATTTCAGGGTGCATACTACTCATATTATGCATATATAGTAGTTTCTATACGAAATTATCATTGCATCAAAAATTCTGTAATTGTATTGATGTACTAGACTCAGAAATCTAGTGCGAACTTTTGCCCCACAGATACTGCGAACTTTTGCCCCACTGTCAAGGTTTTAACAATGTCCCTTTCTGCAAGCAGCACTAGTAGTTTATTGTTTATTCGAGTGCACCTCGCGAACTACTATGGAATAACGATTCTCCGACAAAAAGAGGTTATGAGATTCTTCTTCTTCCTGTTACTACAAATTCTTATTCCAAAAGGTCCAAAAATTCTATCAAAACCCCTAGAAACACATTTTTTTGCATAACTCTGCCAAACCATAACGAAATCGTTCCAAATTTTATTGACGAGTAGCTGACCTGATTATGTGTCGAACCCATACAGATTTGTTTGGGTTCTTAACTCGTGCTCAGAAAAAGATCCACTGCGAACTTTTGCCCCGTGCGAACTTTTGCCCCGCATTACTCTACCCCAAATCCATGTTATTGTTCTCTTTTATCTTTGACAGTCCCACTGTTTTCATCAAAAACAAATAACACCGCTTTTGCAAGACCTTAAGTGACGCAGATAGCGAAGATGCCTCGAAGAAAGGAATGTAGGTGGTGGGTCCAGAATAGGGCCGATTGTTTCAATCCATAGATATCCCTCCTTAATGGTAGGTAGGAACTTCAAACAAAATCGCTGAAATAATTTCCGTTCAGTGCATTCTTTTACCTAGATCGCAATGGTCGAGAAATTATGCTTAACAAGCTCCATTTCAGTTGACGTTTCTTTTTAGCTCCGTACTGTGCTCAAGAGAAATGCCGTGCTTTCTCATTTCTTGAGCTGTTCCTTACCTGAATTTTTCACGCATTGAGATAAGCCAAGAAATTTTATGCGATCTGCGTACTACCCATATGCGACAAAATAGTCCTTTCCTGCCTTTAACTTCGAATCCGGGCGGCTGCCTCGAGCTCCCCGTAAAGATAAGCTGTCTTCACGGCGAAATGCTTCAGGATCATCTTATTTTTGCTTGCGACCGCCAGGAGCGTCCTCAGCGTCGTTTGTTTCGTAACTGGAGCGAAAACATAATCATAATACTGCCCAAATGTCTGGCTGAAACCTTGGACCACCGGTCGCCACGTTCGATTGACTTCATACGACTCCATTTCAGCTTCTATGGCATTTCTCCACTCGGGACGTTTCGCACCAGTCATAGCAAGCTACTTCCAGAATCGCGTACTAGTTTACGACACGGAGGTGGGTCGGAATTGCTTTCACATAACCTCAGGAGTCCCGCAAGGTTCCATCCTGGGTCCGGTGTTATGGAATGTCATGTACGACGAGGTGTTGAAGTTAGAGTACCCAGTGGGAGTGGTGATTGTCGGATTTGCCGACGATATTACGCTCGAAGTCTACGGTGAAACGATCGAGGAGGTAAAGTTGACTACCAACCACTCGATCAAGGTTGTGGAGGCGTGGATGCGGTCCAGGAAACTGGAGCTGGCTCACCACAAGACAGAGGTGACGGTTGTTAACAACATGCAGTCGGCGCAGCAGACGGAGATCAGTGTAGGAGAGTGCACTATCCTGTCAAAGCGCTCTGTCAAGCACTTGGGCGTGATGATCGACGATAAGCTTACCTTCGGTAGCCACGTCGATTATGCCTGTAAAAGAGCCTCCACAGCTATTGCGGCACTGTCCCGGATGATGTCCAATAGCTCAGCGGTGTACGCCAGTAAGCGCAAGCTTCTGGCTAGTGTTGCTACGTCCATACTTAGGTATGGCGGCCCGGCGTGGGGTACCGCGCTAAGTACTGAATGCTACCGACGGAAGCTGGAAAGCAATGATGCAAATTATCACCTCACTAGTGCTCATCACAACTCATCAACTGTATATATATCGCGTGCGATTGAACTGTGCACTGATCAGCGATGACCAGCAGCAAAGAGGTGGCAAAACGAACATGATGTAAATCACAAACGATTTTGCACACATCTGACAGTGCCGCCACACGCTCGCCCGAACAGCCGAACCATACCGAATAGGCTGGTTTGCGAAGCTACGGCACGAACGCTCGACACGCACACAGAAGCAACATTCGCATGTACCGATACCATACTAATAAAGCTTCCAGCCAACGATGCTTCGCGATAAGCTGTCGAAAAGCATCGAAAGCGATGAAAAGAGATGCTTCTCTAGAACGCAACGGCTCAACGGCGAAATGGAAGAGTCAACTATGCTGATTAGTGTTGAGTCCGTTCGTGTGCTACTCGTATGGGAGGTTGATTGAATAAAGCGAGGATGGGTGAAAACGTATTCGTTGTCGAAAGCAAATCGCATCATTTCGCGAATGTTTTCATCAAATAGCAAGCTTGCTGGAAAGTACTTACAGGCTTATGTGTCTGAGGGTTGCAAGCGCGTACCGTACCGTGTCACACGACGCTCTCTGTGTCATTACTGGTATGGTGCCTATCAGCATTCTTATCAGTGAGGACATGGAGTGCTTCGAAATGCGCGGCACAAGAGGCATACGCAAGACTGTCAGGATGGCCTCTATGGTCAAATGGCAGCGCGCGTGGGACAGTTCCACCAAAGGAAGGTGGACCCATAGGTTGATACCGAGGGTAGATAGTTGGATTAATAGGCGCCATGGGGAAGTTTCATTCCACCTGACACAGGTCCTTACAGGTCATGGTTGCTTCCGACAGTATCTACACCGTTTCGGGCATGCGGATTCTCCCGAATGCCCAGTGTGCAATGGTTTAGAGGAAACGGCGGAACACGTTTTGTTCGTGTGCCCGCGTTTTCGCACAATGCGTGACCGCATGCTTGCCACATGCGGGGAGGACACAACTCCGGACAACTTGGTCCAGAGAATGTGTAGGGATGAGATTAGCTGGAATGCCGTTTCAACGGCTATCACCCATATCGTCTGGGAGCTGGCGCGTGGACTCGGAGAATGGCTAGTCCAGATGCAGTACAAGAGGTAGTTCAGGGGTTCGAAGTCGGCTTCGTAGGTCATACCGGTGCTCTGCGGTCGAGATCGATCCTTACAGCGATTAAGTGGCCGCGGAGAGGAAGTCCCGGTAGCGGTGCTGTCGTGGCGTCAGTCTACTGGGTTGGATCTGAGCCCGCGGTTGGAAAGGGGTCCCCGGCAAGGGTCGGGGTAGGTGAGACCCTGCTGTCTGCAACCTACGGATGCATCTGATAGGGCCCGAAGGGTAGTAATACCCTTCCTTTGCGGGCAGGTCAGATCGGGTTGCATGTGGGCATCAGTTCTTGATGTCCGCTCAGCAGTAGGGCGCGGGCGGGGTTGACCCTGCCCGCCTTCCGAGGACAAAGGGAGTGGCGAGGACCACTCGGGAAACTGGCTAAGCGCCAGCACGCTACCGTGATGGACTCTCCAGAGCGAGTCATCGATGTTCGTTGCTGCTAGGCTACGGCAGCTAACCTTGAGGGTGCGATATGCACTAGCTCCTCTCTGAAGCAATACCTTCTTGGTGGTCCCGGAGAGACGTAGGGTTTGGCGACCATAGGAATGTGTTTAGTGGGTCGAGGAGAGAGTAGTCCTGGCTTCTACCGGCATTGTAGAAGACGGCCTTAACCCCACACTACCCTAACCTTCCTGTTAGGGTGTCTGATGAGCAGATTTATCCCCCTATGGTTTAGAAGGAAAAAAAAAAAAACAGTCATAGCATCAGTGAGATTAGTCGGTTCCTTCGAGACCTGACCCGGCTCATGAGCGGCAGCAAAAATCTCCTCGATTAACCTTCTTGGTGGAACATCTTTCGTTGATCGTAACGAGATCACATTCAATGATTAACCATGAAATGATGAATTCGCTTCAGATGCATTTCCATTAAGGGGGCGTCCATAAATGACGTAGCTTTTTAGGGGGGAGGGGGTGTTTGTGATTTTGTGACGAAGTGTGACGATAGGGGGGTAGGGGTTTATGGTATGCTACGTAGCTTTCTACTAAGCCTATTGAAAAACATATTTCGTAATTATTAAAATTTTTACTTGCATTAAGTATCATTATCCAGTAAATAGAAAAAATATATATTGCATGATTTTTTTTTTCATTCACATCAATGTAAATTACCAATAATGGAGATTAAAGGCAGCCTCATTTCATAAGACATGCAGCTATCGGACGCAACAACTGTATCTGAGAAATGGTTCCTATTTTTTGCGTAAAGAATAATGTATGTATGTATTGTGTTTTGCAAACAAAAATCAATTTCGCTCAAATGCTTGTCACGACCAATAGTTTGTTGCTTGCTATAGAGAACTGCACGTCTCTAAGTTTTTGGGTATTATTTCAGGAGCACCTTTCTACAGGACTTCCTCGAAGAATTTCTTCAACAATTTCTTAAGGAGCTCCTCTAGCAGCTTTGTAAGGAATTTCTCATGGTTTCTGTCAAAGGATAAGCAATTAGGGCGGAATTAAAAGGTACGAAACTGATTACACTCATTCGAAGAGGGTATTCTGCTTAGAGGGTTCGAAAAGTCGGTACAAGATCATTTCTCATGGTGTTATTTATAGGTTTCCCCAACAGGAGAAGGATAATATTTCCACAGAAATTCCTACTGGGAACCCAAAAAAAAAAAATCTGAAAACATTCCAAAAGGATCTGGAGGAATCTCAGAAGGAACTTCCAGAAGAATTTCAGAAGGAACTCCTAGAAGAATTTTGAAAGGAAATCATAGAGAAATTTCAAACTAAATTCCGTGAGGACTTCCTTGAGCAAATCTAGATGGATCATTTGGAGAAATCTTGAATAAACTTCTGGAAGAGTCTCAGTAGGAGATATTTGTAAACTTTCAGAAGGAACTCCTGGCAAGGATGGGAACACTCACTTGCAACGAGTTGCATTCACTTGCTATTTTCTCAGCTCAGAAGCGTGCAATCAAGAAACGATGTATGAACGACTTTTATCTTGAGATTTCGTCTAAAACTTTGCCGAATAGAGTAGGGGTCGTACACGAATCCCAAGGTCGTGACAGAGCTGTGAAAGCGACTCTCCACGAGGTGAGTGCAATTTACATTCACCTCCTGGAGAGTTGACTTCGCAGCATCCTCACGAATTTGGTATGCGTGTGCGACCCCTACTTTATTCGGCAAAGTTTTAGACGAAATCACAAGGTAAAAGTCGTTCATACTTCGTTTCTTGATTGCACGCTTCTAAGTTGAGAAAACTGCAAGTGAGTGTAAATCTTTCCAAGTGAGTGTACCCATCCTTGACTCCTGGTTCAACTTCTGAAGAAAACACCGAAGATTTTTTTATAAAGAATCCAGGAAAGAATCTCTGAAGGAATCCCGAATGTATCTTTTAGGGAATCCCGGAAGATTAACTGGATACACTCAAACCTCCATTTAGGTAGGATTCATTTAGGTAAAATCTATTTAGGTCCCTCCATTTAGGTAACGTTACCTAAATGGAATTTGATTGTGTTCAGATCAGTTGGAGTACTTAAGATTAGGTATAAGGTTCATTTACGGGAAAGAAGTAGTGAGTGGTGTTAAGGGGATATGGAGAGAGGGAGGGGGATGTAATGTTGGAATATTCCTCATAACCAGCCCCCCCCCCTTCCGTGCAGTGTTGAAAAGTGTCAGTATCCAGCGTCATTTCCAGCTGAAATTGAGATAAGCATCCATCCTTCCATCATTCAATTGATATCTCCAGCATTGATGACGTCAAGCCCGACATCAACCTATCATTCACCTGTTTTTATTTTGGCCACCAAACCCAACATAGACCCAACAGATGTTCGATGTTGGTCCAACAATGGCCCAACATACGATAAAAATTGACCCGACTTTGACCCGACATTCAATAATTTTTCAGTCTGGTGGAATTTTGCAGGATTTTTCGTGTTTCGTGCACAGGTAGCCGTTTGAATCACAATTCTGATCTAAGACCCTCCAAAACCCCCGAAAAAGCCCCTGAAGCCCCTCCCCTCCTGAAACCCATCCCCTCCTGAAACTTCTTGAAAGCCATCTGAAACTTCCTCCACATGACCCAAACATGAAATCCTTTAAATCTCCTAGTAACTCACCTTTTTAAACTTCTTTGCAATCTTGTACTCCATTTAGGTAATGAACTGAATCCATTTAGGTAAAAATTATATTTAAGCAGTCCTGACTCGTTACCTAAATGGAGGTTTTGGTGTATAACTCCTGGTGAAATCTAAGAAAGAAAATCCTAGAGGAATTCCAGAAGGAACAATGGGAGGAATCCGTATAGGGATCCTCGCGGAATTCTATGGGAATGGTGGGATGCCAGGAAAAGGTCCTTGAGGAGTCCCGGGCCTGGATAAATCCTAGAAGGAAGTCCTCGAGGAATTCCAGAAGAATCCAAGGAAAAAAATCCTGAAAGAATCCGAAAAAGAACTCCTGGAGGAATCCCAGAAGCAATTCCTGGGAAGGTTTTTAAAAAATGCCGATGGGGTTTCCTGCCGAGATCTCGGAATAAATATCTGAGTGAATTCCTGAAGGAACTCCTGGAGGAATCCCGGAAGGAACTTCTTTGGGAAACACAGAAAGAAGTTCTCAAAAGAAATTCCGGTTAAAATCTCTGAAAAAACTGCTGACGGAAGAGAGGAGAAGACAACCTTGAAAGAATTCTTGAAGGAAACCATTTATCCAGAAAAACATTACAAAACAAAATCCTGGAGAAATCTCAGAAGGAACTTTTGGAGGAATCTAAGAAGGAACTTCGGAAGGAGATATTGGAGGGATCTCTGAAGGAATTCCTTAAGGAATACAATAAGGAGGAATTTTCAAATGGAATCCCAAAGGAAATTTTTGGAGTAATCCCAGAAGGAAGCCCTGGAGGAATTAAAAAGAAAGAAATTCTCAAAAACGGGAATCCCAAAAGAAACTCCTTGATGAATTCCAAAATGAACTGCTGTAATAATTTTAGAAGAAACTCCTGCTGGGTCCTTCAAATGCCGTGGTGAATTTTATTCAAATGAAACCAATTTGATATTCTGAAGAGATTTATTAGTGAGCAAACTAATATCTTCCGAAGAGCAAAGACTAATATGGTATTTAACCATGTGTTTGAAATCAGAGCTAAATTTGAGTTTTTTTTTTTTTGTTTTTTGACATGAATTTTTTTTAGGGCGGGGGGGGGAGGTGCTAAAGAAGCTACGTCATTTATAGAGGGGGTATCTGAATTTGTGACGAAATGCTACGAGTGGGGAGGGGGTATTAAAAATCAGTTGAAAAAAGCTACGTCATTTATGGACGAACCCTAAGTGACGCATCAAAACTAGGATTCGATTCGTCCAGCTTAGGGGTCGCAGTACCGACCCGTTTTGACCAGTACCGGTATTTCGGTACTGGAAGACTCAGTACCGGTAATACCGGTAAAAAACCGGTACTGGAAGATTTTTTTCAAAAAATTAAAAAAAAAACATGTATGTTGTGTGAAAACAGTTCAAAACGATAACTTTATTGGCATTTTCTTGTTGTTAAGCGTTCTTCTCGTCAACAAAATAGGCTTTCAAAACGCACAGCATGTTCAAAGTGTCATCCGCCAAACGGGAGCGAATTTTTGTTGCAAAGTTTCCTGACACAGAGAATGCTCTCTCTGAGTCTACCGATGTAGGCCGAATAGTCGATTGTGCATCGTAAAGTGTCGATAGGTATTTCCCTTTCACTTTCTCTGACTCATAATAAGCGAATTCCTGCCGTACAACTTTTATGAACCCGGGTGTCGTAATTGTATTTGAAACAGCCCCTTCGTTCGTTCTAGTCTGCTGTAGTCTTCGTTCAAATTTTTGCTTCATTGTCAGCGCCTCGTAGTCATCGTCCACTCCTTGAGCTGCGTTCGGTGCGTCGCTGGTATCCGTGTCCTCCGTATCATTCCCTCCATTCAACCGCTTCAGTATTTCGGTGGCCTGTTTGATCAAAGTAGCCCTTGGCGTTTTAAAGAATATTCCGAAATCCGACTTTACTGTTGATTGCACCACTGGGTTGTTCAGAAACGCAAAAAGATCTGCATACTCGAACCGTCTTTCGGCAATCCTCATTTTCAGTGCCTCGAAAAGTTCATTCGCGATCGTCGTATTTTGGGTAGAAAGCTGTTCAAGCATAAAATGTAGTGCCACGTCAGCTTCGTACAAGGAACATTCTTTCTTACACAATTGCTCCACAGCTGCACTGACGGGTTCGAGGGCATTAATGATGTCGCGGATCAAATCCATTCGTCGTGAATACTCAATTTAACTTGACCTTTCAGATCGATCAATGCTTTCTGAACTGCATTTTTGACATCGTCAAACCTCTTGAGCATATCGAGCAGGCTATTCCACCTTGTTTTGCCATCCGAAACCAAGCTGAGCTCCTTGCCAAACTCCTCTTTGATGTATTTCTGAAGTACGTCATCGTTCCTGACTGGTGATTTCCGAAAAATTTTCACGGCCGTTCGGATTTTTTTAATCGTGGGCAGATAATCTGGTCGCAATTCTACGTTTTCGTTTCCTTGAAGTGAAAACGCCTCGAAGTCGCCATCATCATCAGAAGAACGATCCGAATCATCAGAACCTGAAATTCAATGCTTAATTCATATACAAATCAAACTAGTTAAAAGAAACTCACCTTCAAGATGCTCCTGATATTCATCATCAGTATGCTGGTTTCGAGAGTAAAGCACGCTCGTTACAGCAAGATGTATGCCATGCGCCAGACAAAGATGATGATCTGCAGGAATCGTTCTACCAACTTTCTTCATGAGCGATGCACCATCTGTCGTAGCAGCAACGATGTCCCCGGAGAGAGATAAGCCGTAGTCGGAAAGCTTCTTTCCAATAGTGTGATGCACTTCTCAGCTTTCATCGAGCCAACAATCCTTACGAGTCCCAAATTCCATGTATGCTTGTCGCCATGCGCATTGACGTTCATATATCGACGATTCCTAGTTGAGGTCCATTCGTCGAAGGTGATACTAAACTTGCGGTTCTGTTTTTTTCATTTCACGGAACAATTTGCGGTGCTCCTCAACAACATTTTCGTAGTACGATTTCACTTTAAGCTTAATACCGTTCGGCGATTTTGGAATATCAGAAAATCCTCGTGCAATCAGACCTTGTCGAATATCCTCCGAATGACAAATCGTGAAAAACGAAATGTTATCCTTCGCTGCCAGCCTAGCAAGAGCAAGCTGAAGTGGCGTTGTTTTTGAAAAATAGTGATGAAGCGTAATCGTTTTATTACTCGATGTCGACGGCGACGAAACTTGCGAGGCTCCGGGATCCTGATTATCGGAACGCTTGTCGAGAGTCACCTGATGAGCACTTTTGAGATGTTTTTTCATGCCCGTTGTGCTTGAACCTTCGCACTTGATCACTTTCGTACATTTGATGCATTTTGTCACACCGCGATTGGTCGCCCCCCGTAGAAAATGCCTCCAGACCGACGACTCCGGAACATTTTCCTTAATGCTTTTCTCGAAATCCATATTTCACTGAATAAACAACAACAGTACTTCATTCACAATAAACACAGAATGACGAATGACAGGTCAATGCGAATGACAACTCTCATTCACACAAAATCAATTCATAGCTGCGCGCCCGGTCGTGGTGAATTTTGCCGTCGTGGGGCGTCATGTTTACATGGAAGAATCTTTTCCAATAAGAGGCGGACGATGATTCTAGTTTGAAGACAACATTTCCGTAAGTGAAAAAGAAAACAAGCGTCGTTTAACTGCATTGTTGCCAGGATATTTTAGGTGCGTGGTAATATGAATTGCGGGTTTAAATTATAGTTATGCGTCAGCATTTCTCCTATATTCCTCAACATAGTAATGTTAGAAATATATAAAAAAAAAACGATTCAATGTGCAGTACCGAAAATACCGGTACTAAGAGCATCTCAGTACCGGTATTTCGAGACCAAAAAATAGTCGGTATTACCGGTATTTTCGGTACCGGTACTACCGGTACTACATCCCTAGTCCAGCTCCTCCTCATACTCATTCCAGTCGTCCACAGCATCCGGCAAATCACTCGGATTCAGTCGGTGCTTCAAAGTCGATCATAGAGACAGCACCATCATCTCGTCTCTCGACCACGTCAGGAGACGCTTTCATTTTCAGTAACAACGGCGATGAAAAAACATGAAGAAGAAGTCATGAAACCATTAAATATGTCAATTTATGATATTATGATTACGAATCATGATATCATGCCGAAAATGATGATTATAATGAACATTTCTTACCCTTTGCATAAAAAAATGTCATGGTTGCCAAAGACGTTATGACAAACCTTTTCTTGTTCACATGTATGATACGTTATGACGCTGAGTCATAAAACCATAATACAGCAGCATTAAACCATGCACGAAGACAAACGGGTGCGAGCTTTGTACTTGTTAAGGTACACCGGGGGTAAGTTGAAACTGGTGGGGTAAGAAGAAATAGCGGGTTAAATGGTTTGAATGTTTTTAAATCAAATAACTTCTGGGAAAGGAACATTTTCCAAATGAGGGGGTCAGAAGCAGAGGGGTGTAAGTGACCAAAACCTGATTTTGAGATAATGAACTTAAACAGAACTTAAAAGAAGTCATTCTTATAAAAAAATCAACAATATTCGAAATAGTTTGGATTCGCCCCGAACACTCTACTATCAAGTAACTCCACCATCTGAGATGGAAACAGACATTATATACGCTGTTTTTCTGCAGATAGGAAAATTTGATTTTTGGGGTTAGTGTCACTTATACCCCTTTACCACTAAACTGTTGACTTACATCCCTTTGGCACCAAACAAGTTCTCAATAGGCCATATATTCTACATGTAAAGCCTGTATCCGCAATAATCAGGACAGAGAAGTGCGGCTGTAACTCTGTAATGAATCGGTAAAATTGGCCAAAAAATTGACTGAGAACTCTTCGGTGTATATTTATTATTTGTGCCAAATTTCATAAAAATCTATGCATTACATTTGCCTGTGGATGAAAAACAAACAAATGTGGTTTTGAGCATTTTGTACAATCATGACAAATTTTCATTCGCATCATAGATGGTTATTTTGCGATACAATTCAAAGTTCTGTGAGGATAATATGTATTGAAATTTCGTAAGCAGTTATGATACTTACAGAGTCACTTTCTCACAAAATTTCATTAATTTCGATCAACTTGTTTGAAAGCTACTGGTGTTGATAGGAGTGAGTGTTAGTGAAAATGATTCGTGTTTTTCATGTGCGATGTTTGCCTATTCATAATTTTTGAGTGGTTCTGCCAATTTTCATGAAATTTTCTCAGCAGGTAGTTGATTATGTTTGTATTATGCCTACAAAATTTGAAGATTATTGGTGTAGTACTTTCAACAGTACAATCGAATCAATAAGGGGTGCTGACTAATTTCTATCAGAGGGGCGAAAATAACGATCTGTCCCAATATATATTTCGACTATGGAATTGTTGATAGTGCATTGATTTTTTTGCAATTTTGCCTATGCAATAACCATAGATTGAGAAGTTTATGTTCAAAATTTCAGCCATTTCCTTTATCAAATTCAAAAGTTACAACGCTGACAAGCTAAACTAGGGACTGTACAAAATTCAATTGCGCGCGTTCTACTGTTCCGTTGCTAAAACAAAAAGTACTGCACCAATTCACATGAAATTTTGCAGGTGAAATGACCACATCTTAAGATGTTATCAGGCCAAATTTGAGCAATTTTAATGTATCTATTGCAGAGTTACAGTCGTATTTCTGTGTCCCGATTATTGCGGATACAGGCTTTAGACTCAAGTATTACTATTGAATAAAGTTGTCCCTAAAATGTTTAATTTCGTGTTAAATGAATAATGCAAGCAACCATGATGATGTGGAAGCATCTCTCTCTCGTTTGTCGGGTGAAGATCACTGCGTCCAGATTTTAGAACTATTGTGATATACCCTTTAGCTGTGAGGTACGCAAGTTATCTCAGTAACATATTTGTCACTGAGATACCTTGGTATCGACTGAACTCAAGACCATCTATTATTGATGAATAGAGATCCTGAGTTACAGTATGTGACTCCCCCATTCTGGCGAGACTAGCTTTATGAAGCCAACCACGTCCTTGGGAGATAAGATCCATATGTCAGCAGGCCCTAAAAAGGGCTTGCTGAGAACTTTGAACCTACGTTGAGTGAGTGCACTGCAATAGCAGAGGATGTGTTCTGATGTTTCCCTCTCCTCGTCACAGAAGCGGCAATTTGAGGTTTGGATTGCTCCGATCTTTTGTAGATGGTATCTGCAGGGGCAGTGTCCAGTTATTAGACCGGTTTAGATGTTGAGATCCCTTTTGTTGAGACCTAATAGTTGTTGGGTTTCCTTGGGGTTTATCGTTACGAGCCTTTTAGATTGGCTCGTATGGGGAAGTGCATTCCAGTTTGATGTGATTTGACTGACCATATATTTGTTCAGTTCCATTTTTACAGAGCAGTCTGAGATCCCGCAGAAGGGCTCAGGGCCAATGAACCTTTCATTAGATCCATTTCTGGCTAGCTCATCAGCAATCTCGTTTCCCTCTAGACCCGTATGTCCTTGGATCCAATATAGGTAGACTCGATTGCGTATGGATAAGTTTTTCAAAGCCAGAATGCATTCCCACACTAGCTTTGAGTTACAAGTGTAGTTATTAAGCGACTTAAGTGCCGCTTAGCTGTCAGAGAAAATTTAATTTTTGCAAATCTATACTTTCTCCTCAGGCATAATAACACGCATTCTAAAATTGCATATATTTCCGCCTGAAATACTGTGGGCCACTATCCTAAGTGGACAGAGATTTTTGTTCTAGGGCCATAGATTCCGAAGCCTGTCAGATTATTCATTTTCGAACCATCTGTGAAGAAATTTATAGAGCCTGTTGGAACGCTGGGTCCACCTCCTTCCCACTTCTGGCGGGAAGGAATGAGCACATCGTAAGGTAAGTCATAATTGACTACCGTTTCCATCCAGTCACTACAAATTTCTATTGCGGGACTTATGGCAAATCCATTTAATATGCTGAGGTGACCCGTAAGGTCTCCCGACAGCAGCGTTTTTGTTCTCTTTAACCTTAGAGCACTTTTTTCCGCTTCCAGCTTTATGAATTGATCTAACCGGGGCAGGTGAAGCATTGCGTCTAGGGCCAAAGTGGGTGTACTACGAACTGCACCAGTGATCGCTATGCAAGCGGTGCGTTGGATTTTGTTGAGCTTCGCCCTTGCAGCAGCCTCATTAGTTTTAGGCCACCAGACAAGGGAAGCGTAAGTAGTCCTGGGACGAACAATGGTTTTATATATCCACATGATCATACTTGGTTTTAGGCCCCATCTTTTATCCAGGGTTTTTGAACAAACCCAAAGTGTATTGAGACCTTTCTGCACAACTGATTGGAGATGAGAGTTCCAATTCAGTTTTGCGTCGAGTATGACACCTAGATATTTTACTTCGCTTGAATAAACTAGTTGTGTATGATTCAAGAAAAGGGGTTTCAGTTGGACCTTCCTCCGTTTGGTGAAAGGGATAATGGAAGTTTTTGTAGGATTTATGCCTAGTTGTTCCTTATGACACCAGGAAAAAGTGTGATTTAGGGCAGATTGCATTCTTTCCACGATAACACTTTCGAATTTGCCTCGTACAATAATGACAAGGTCATCAGCATATCCAACCACTTCGAAGCCTCTTCTCTCTAAGCTGTCTAGAAGCTCATCCACCACCAGTGACCACAACAAAGGAGAAAGCACTCCGCCTTGCGGACATCCCCTTGTTGCTTTAACAGTAATGTATGAACCGCTAAGCTCAGAGGAGATTTTTCGATTAGCTAGCATAGCATGTACCCAGGTAACAATGCATGGGTCGAATTTTCTCCTCAACATTGCTGACCCTATAGACGAATAAGAAGCGTTATCGAATGCGCCCTCAATATCAAGAAATGCTACAAGAGCAATTTCTTTTGCATTGAGTGTTTTTTCGATCTTTTGAACTACCGTATGTAGTGCCGAGATCGTAGATTTTCCACTTTGATAAGCGAATTGGTTTTTTGACAAAGGCATTGCTTTCATAAATTTGTGATTTATGTACTCGCATAGTACCTTTTCCATAATTTTGAGCATTACAGAGGATAAACTTATCGGCCTGAATGCTTTGGGGTTGGTTTATCCCTCTTTCCTGCCTTCGGAATGAAGACAGCCCGGATTTGACGCCAATCGTTGGGTATATGCCCCAAAATCAGACTCGCCCTAAAAATCTCAACCAAGGGTGGAACCAGTGTTTTCTCCTCTTTTTGGATCAACGCTGGGAATATTCCATCCATGCCAGGAGACTTAAATGTCTCGAAAGATCTCACAGCCCTCTCAACCCTGGCCCGAGTGAAAGCTTCCTTTGCAACCTTTATTGCGTCTTTTTTAGATCCAGAAACCCATGATTGGGATGTGGATCTGAGACAGCACTTCCAGTGTCTTGGTCGCCGATGCTCGACTCAGGGATTGAATCAGGGAAGTGGATCTTTAACAATTCGCTCAGTGTATCGCTAGGCTCTACAGTGAGCGAACCATCCGTCTTTCGGAGGCTACCCACACCATTGGAGTGGTCTATTGAAAGAGTTTTTTGGAGTCTGGCCACTACGGGTGTATTCTCTATGCTTTCACACATTAGAATCCACGATTTCCGTTTGGCTGACCTTATTTCTTTGTTGTAGTTCGTCAGGGCCTTTCTGTACAGGCTCCAATCGCCGGTTCGCTTGGCACGATTGAATTCCCTACGCGCAGTTTTCCTAAGCTTCTCAAGAGTTTTATTCCACCATGGAACGTCTCTGCTCGAACTAATTGATTTAGTTGGACAGCTCTCTTGGTAGGCATTAAGGATTTTGTTTTTAATGGATTTGGACGCATCTTCCAATTGTGTAATGGACTTGATGTGACTTTCTATGATGTACTCTTCAGATTGTAGGATGGCTGAGTAGGATTCCCAATCAGTTTTCTTAGGATCTTTAAACGTTTTTTCTATCGTTAGACCCCCTTCCCATTCGAAGATGATGTGTTTGTGGTCTGACATTGATATTTCTTCAGAAACATGCCAGTTTTTTATTTTATCAGAGATAGACCGACTACATAGAGTCAAGTCCAAAACTTCCTGACGAATGAGGTTTTCAAACGTGGGCTTGTCACCAACATTACAAATGTCAATGTTCTTGGAAGAGAGAAACTGTAACAGGTACTCACCTCTGGTGTTTATATTTGTACTTCCCCATACGGTGTGATGTGCATTTGCGTCACACCCTATGACGAAGGGAATGTTGTGTCGGTGGCTGTAGGCTACGAGCGCAGCTATTTCTGGAGGAGGGATTTCGTCCACGTCACCTGGGAAGTATGCCGAGACCATCAAGATCTCTCTACTCCCTCTAGCGGAAGGTACCTCCATCCTGACAGCTACGATGTCCCTTTTTATGAATTCTGAAATTGGAAAGTATTTACAGTTGTTATGTAATAAAATAGCCGCTCTAGGAGAAAGCTGGCTGTCATCATATACCAACTTACATGAGTGTTGTGGAATACCTTGTATTCTGGATTTATTGACCCATGGCTCTTGAATGAGGGCCACGGTTAGATTCTCTTTGGTGAACCTCCGACAGAGCCCACCCGTGGCGCACTCAGCATGGTGGAGGTTCACTTGCAGAACTTTAGTCGCCATTTCCGGGGTTACCGCTTTTTTTCGGATGACGACTATCCGGCTTTGGATGTTGCGGATCATCAGGGTGTCGTTTGGTGTTACAGTTTGAGTTGTTTCTGCATACTTGAGTTGTGGAAGCATACTTGCTTTTCGGAATTCAAAAATCAGATGAAGTATTGACAAATTAAGAAGAAGCCCTTAATTTGACCCTAGTGGGATGTTGGGGTCATTATGACCCAGGCTCCCTGAATGAACACTGCGCTATCGTGATGCGTCTAGCGTAACATTTTTTAAAATACACAAACATAAAACCTTAGTGACCATTTTGTCGGATCATTGTTTCGTCAGTAAGGACCTACAATTTAATCATCATAGTATTTTCAAAAATGTAAGTTTATTTTATTTTTAAATGTTATAGAAAACCGGCTGTGCGGGTTTTTGGCATACAGCTCCATAGAGAAGTCCCCCGTTGTTAATTTGTCAAATTGTTTAGAATCTTCCACGGCTAAAAAAAAAAACTGGCATGTAATTGTTCACGCCGATCGTTTCAGATATTTCTGAGTCTATAAAAGTAATGCAGACAGACAGAAACTCATTATTAAATGTATAAATACAGTCAGGTTTTTTTTACGCGGTTTTCATTTACGCAGCCGCGTAAATGAAAACTCCATACAAAAAAATTTCATCGTCTTATTTTTGCATGATTCGTCGAGAAATGGTGAGACTTTTTTTACGCGGTTTTTTGAATTTTGAACTAAGATTTTTTTTACGCGGTACGTATCCCCGCGTAAAAAAAACCTGATTGTAGATAGGCGTGCGCTACTAATACATATTTTATCCTTCCAAATTATGGAAATCGCCAACAATACGATTTAAAATCTAATTATTTATCATACGGATTCTAAAACAGAGCCTCAATGACACCATATACGACGTAATGATGCACTTTTAGTGTAACACTGCGTATGTAAACTCGTTCCTGACAGTATATACTGAAATTTGGAGTTTGGACGTCTCACGATTTCAAACGGTAATTTGTTAACTGCCCTTCGTTTCATCCGTGTTTGGCAACCTTTTTTAGGAGAAATAGACCTAATTTTCCCTAGAAGAAGACTGCCAAACACAGCCAAAACGTCGGCTAGTTAGCAAAGCAGCGCTTGAATTCGTGAGACTGTACAAAATTTTGGTAATGAAATTGATAACCAAATTCTGATCTTCACGATCGTCATAAAATCCTAAATTTTGGAATGAACAATTGTGAATAAAATGCAGTGCTGTAATCTTAATTGGTACATTATTGCCATTCGTACTCACGATGTGGTACGAAAAGAAGGTGGTATTGTCACTTTTTTGTGTGAAAAAGTTCAGCAAAAATATCGGTCAATTAATTTATTATCGATCATTGCGGCTAAGCCAGTCGAGTGAAAGTTTTACCTTATTCCAAAAGCTAGACTTCGCAAATACTGGCGTTAGTGAGAAATGGATATTGAGAAGGGCAAATGACGAAAAGATTACTTCTCCTCTCAGTAAGACTCGAACTAGTAGAATACCATCACTGCCATTATTACCTTGAGAATTTAAATTGAATGAAACAATGTTGAGCAGTTATATTGGAACAACAGCTTCAATACGACTTCAACATTTTTAAGAACACATTCGCCAAGTGCGTCGTGGGTCCATGACATAAGGCATGACTAAAACCATATTCAACGAGATCATAGATGGACGTTAAATCATAATAAAATTTGATTCAATACTGCATGTGAATATATGTAATCAATTACTTACACCCCTCTGCCTCCAAGCAAATCTCCTCAACGGTTAAGCGTCATATTTTCAATCAATGTTTAAAAATGCTCAAACATTTTAAAAAATACGGGTCTTTGGCAACAAGCAAATCTGATCTCGTAGAATCACGTACGATATTTATCTCAATTTTGAATTTTTGGTCCCTTACACCCCTCTGTCTCTAACCCCCTCAAATATAATTGAAATCTTATTCAAATCTTCGTTTTTCAACTTGCCCTGACGTACCTTACACAAACCTGAAATTGCTGACCAACCTATGTGGAAACTACATTGTTCAAAATGCTTTGACATCCATGCGCATAACAGAAACATGTGCTCGATGAGTAGTTCGGTTCTACGCCTACTGGCGATAGAAATAGTCGAATGACACCGTAGCATGGAGGAATAGAAGCGCCCGTCTAGCGAATTGGGAGTCGTGAGTTGGGGTATCACCGGAGTACGTGGATTTTTTTTCATAATTCAAATCTCAATTTGTTCATTGAGCACATGTAGCTGTTGTGCACGTGGATGTCAAAACAACAGTATAATAAAAACACACATTTATCGCCCAATCATGACACATATTGCCAGTTTTGGGTTCCGGATTTTTACCCATCTTGTACGAATGGCTCTCAGCCTCGGGCCTGGGTGATCGCATCTTCAATGGATAGCAGTTGTCGATCGATATCATCAGCGGACTCGAGATGCCCGTTGTAAGCGATTCTGTCATCGATGAAACGCTGGAATCGACCCTAGTCAACATAGTGGTGGTTTCACTTGGTTCTTTGGTAGATACCGATTTACCACGGAGATGTTGGTGATGTTCGACAAGTAGATGTCCAGCGTCGCATGGGCTCCAGATCGAATTAATCGGGTGGGACGGTCCGGGCCCAGGATGTTATAGTGACCCTTCTCCAGGTCTTTGGCCCACATGATGCCGTTTTGGTATCGCCGAGAATTCACCCAAGTCGCTTTGTTGGCATTGAGGTCTAGTACGATGATACATTGCTCCTGTCGCTGAATCAGCTGTATAATGTCTCTTCGAAGTGCACTCTTTATGTTCACGTTTGAGGCTTGCTCTCCTCGCCAACGGCCTCGAGAAGTGTTATTCTGGCGGAGCAATTAACTCTTGTTGGCCTGAAAAGAGCGAATTGAGTTCCACAAGTCCAACGAGCCAACTAACCGCTGCCCATCCCCTTTTTAATTTTATTGCGAATTCTGTTTCTTCATCGTTTTCTTTCTGCAGTCGCCGCCTCGCTCTGTTGTCGAATGCAAGATGCGCGGGGCCAAAGGTGCAACATTGTGTGCTGGCGTCTTCGATATCGCACTCGCTGGCTAACTGCGTACGATGTTCACGGCCGCACACTTCTTTTTTTATCGCTGAGGTTCTTGTCATTGCATTTATTCTGCACTCTTCAAAAATTAGGAGTTTACACGTGACGTAAACCATCAACGTACGTAAACATTTCATGACTGAATGGCAAATTTGACTCAACTTTGCATCCAAAATGTAAGTTCGAGTTGGTAGCACAAGATGTCAACAAACGCATCTGACCAGGTACGTCGAAACAGTTTCACATTTATCATCCATCTCACAACACGGTGTTATAGCCGAGAGGTAAAGTCCATGCCTCTCAACCAGTGAACGAATCCAGTTCATTATTCTACATTCATATGTTTTTTTTTCTGTCGCTTTGGTGTTAGCGATTGGCACTCATGCGAAGGTTAACCACCCCTAACATGAAGAAAAGACGCTGTTCTGAACCGCTGCTTACCTGGAGAACAGATGCTCAGGCTTGCAGAAGCAACCCCCCCCCCTTCGTCGACCAAAGCTCAAGTTAGGGTTGGTGCCACGAAAAGGTAGGGATAGAAGTGGCTGGGTCAGAGGCTCCATTCATTATTTGTTTCATTTATTCAGTATTGCATCAAATTCAAGATAAAACTGAATCAACAATATTTCTCCATAATACACGGTCGTAGCTGCCGTTCTACATCCTCGGTCACGCCCGAAGCTCACCAAGTCACGCTCCACCTGATCCACCCATCGTGCTCTTTGCGCTCCACGCCTTCTTATAGCCACCGGAACAGTTGCGAACACCAACTTTGCAGGGTTGTTGTCCGGCATTCTTGCAACATGCCATGCCTACCGTATCCTTCCGGCTATGCATGCTGGGTTCGCCGAAAAAGGCAGCGAGCTCATGGTTCATCCTTTTCCGCACGTCACCGATGATCGTCCTTAACATGCGTCGCTCGAAAACTCCGAATGATTGCAGGTCCTCCTCGCTATGGGCTATGGGCTCCAATCTAAACTACTTTATTCCTTCAGGTGCAGTTTTACCAACCGCATATATGGCGATGGAGAGTAGTTTCAAAGAATCCATTTGAATATTTTGGTAAGCTCAAAATTATATTGGTTTTAAATACTGGCATGGATGTCTTATGTCATGATAAAATTTAATTAAACCCACTTGAAAAACTTTCTGCAAAATAACTTGTTCTATAGGTGAGTTTACAATGTTACATCTGGTTGAACATAGTCACGGAATCCACGGTATGCCAAATTTTAATTTATTTCGAACTTCCTGGTCGTTCAAAGATTTTGGCTAACGTTGTTAAATATGGAGATTATATATTCAAATAGGACATCGCCACCATAAGATTTCGCGTAAATCAGCCCCACGTCGTACACTAAAACTGTTCGGTAAGAGTCCGTCTTAGCCGAGCTTATCAATTTCTCCGGGAGACTGTTCTTAATTAATTCAATCTTGGCCGGCAAAACTTTCTTCCCCGATGTGGCAAAATATGTTCGATGGTGCTAACATGGTGGAACACAGCCGGTGCAAAATCGCTGACTCGCTTCTACTCGCTCGACACACATTTCAGTGGAAAATTAGAACGCGAACCACCATCGTGGCTTTCGCTGTCATTTGACATATGAGGGGTTCTGTTCTGCTGAAAGCTAATTTCCCATGTGACAGGAAAGTTGCAAGTTTAATGTATCATTCTTCCACACTCTATATTTCAACAAGACTTGTTCTGCTGTTGGCATGGCCTGCAGGCGACAGAATCCAGCTCCAGCATTGGTATGAGCTATAAAATGTGAAGAAAAAATGCATGAACGATGGCCTTTGCATGTATTTCACAATTCTCAGGTTTGGTTCACCCTTCATGAAATGATGTGAAGCGTGAAAAATCAACTGCTCCCAACTGCATTCCGTATTCACCATTGTTGTTACCATTCACTCTCGGGACAAATCAAGCCACCGACTGACTGTGTCAAAATAATCAAGCTTGCTGACCAATCGATGGGAAACTCAAGTGAAGAAGCAAACTTGAAGTGATCAAAAGGAATCACTTGCTGCTAACCGCAATCCATCCACCAATCAATTGCCTCAACAACGGACAAACGAGAGCAGAATCAATTGTGAAGCACAGCCCAGACTCACTTAGGTAGGTAGGTATAGAGCATATTCCCTCGCATGATCCAGCTGTATCGTTCCCGACAGATTCTGTGCATGGCTATGGCTGAGTCAGCTCAATCAAGTCGGTCATTATATTTCCCGGTTTCTGCCATCGTCTACCCACACTCAATGCGGATATTCGATAAATCGTTATAATAAAATGCTACTTTTGCTGGAAAAATCCCGCCTGTTATTTCCTATGGCTTGTCTTTGCATCTGTCCCAAACACATGCACATATAAATACAAACACCTCATCATCAATCCGAAGGAGACAAAATCCTGTGGAGATAAACCTGGCACACTTCTATGTTTGTCCTTGTTCTTTGCTTTTATTTGTTTTGTCAACACAATTCACAGCCTTCGTTTATTTCTGCTGTTCAGCTGTATCGTATGGAGAAGACAGAGGGCAAATAAATGCAATCAAAGGATCAATTATTATTCGTTCAAGGTGAGTAATGTAACCAATTGCTCTTATTGCCGTTTATTGAATTAATCGACTGAATTCATCATAGGTAGGGGGTTGGGGGCATAATGGATACGCTAAGAAAATGATTACGTTAGACTTGTCAAAAAGAGAAAAACTTAAAATATGTACCATCAGTGGGGGTGTCATTGGGCCAAAATTGCTTAGTCCATCCTATTGTAGGTCGTTACAACAATATTTTAGCTCTAAATCAGAAATGTTGAATTCGGTACACACGTCCAATTTTATATTATTTTGGCGTGTTTAAAAGTATAAATGCTTCAACTTCAATTTTGACAATAATATAGCTTAATTGAAATTAGCCTTATTTCACCCCTTCTAGGGGGTGAGATTGGAACAAACACTAACATGCGAACAAAACAGTTCAATGTTAGAAAATATCGCTTGCAAATCAAAACTATTGAATACATGTATAGATGCTTGAACACAACCTATTAGTATCTAGTAACTTTAAAATAACATCACAGATAAACAAACGTGAAAGTTTGACCTAATTCTTTGTAAACGATCAATGATTAAATACAATACATCCGCTATCTTATAAATATAACTACAACTAGCATTCTCAAAACACGAAAGTATTATTTCTTAATCATCTACCTAGAAACATATATCGGAGCATTTTTAATTTAGCATGAATCTAACATATATTTCCAAAGTATTCCACCGTATTTTTTTTTTATTTTATTTTGCTTTATTGAATTCATGTAACGTAAGATTAACAATCTTTTTAAATGTTACAATATTGAACGTTTAGGTAGGATGTGCGAATAATACAGGTATGTTTAAACAATTCATTCCTTGCTTAACTAATTTAAGTTCAATATTTGCTTAACTATTTCTAAGTTGCTGTGCATTTGTTCAGGGCGTGAAGCTCAACTCCAAGAGTAGGTCCCGTTTAAAGCTCGATAAATTAACGGAAGTTTTAAGATTTGTTGGTAAGTAGTTCCAATTTACTATACCTCTCACAAACAGCGACTGACTATAATAATTAGACTGGTTAGGAGGAACAAGAAGGCTTCTTGTTCTAGTATTCCTGCAGGGAATAAGTTTTGAAGACAGATAGCCTGGATTCCCAGAATTAAGTATTTTAAAGATATGGCAACATGATCTAAACTTATAGAAATTATCAAATGAACAACCAATTAAAGATTTCTGATGGTGAGTGACTCTTCCAAATCTAGAAATGTTGAAAACAAATCTGATGCACGAATTTAGCGCAACTCGTAGCCTGTTTATACTGTATGCAGTGGCATTTAAATATACAAAATCAACGTAAATGAAATGTGGATAAATTAGCGATTTAAACAGTTTTATTTTGGTCTGACAATTGAGATGCTTGGCAGTGAGAGAAAGTTGCTTGAGTATTCCGTAAATTTTTCCAACTTGTGAGTTAATTTGCGATTCCCAATCTAAATTTGAGGTAAAAATAACTCCTAAATTATTTACTTGATCTGTAAATTGAATTTGCTCGTTGTTTAAGAAGAGTGCAGGTACATTAATATTAATACGTATGATGCGTTAAATAATGTGAATACCCTCAGTTGCTTAAATTCACATTTGTAGGGTTCTCGTACTGATTGTATTGCTTTTTTATGCCCCAGTCACCCCCAAAATGAATTATTTGTACTGCAGCTCGAATAAATAAGATTATCTTGCAAAATAGCAAACATAACCAAGAAAACTCATATTATTTTTCTAAGCAACCAGTTTGACATCTGCCCAAGTGGACACTCAAGTCATTTGCTCAGTCTTAACACACCATTTCATTGGATTGAAAATTTTTAAGAAGTTTTCAAGTCAGATGCTCGTTTTAATTGAACAGACTAAACCAGGCATTATCGCGAGCACTATGTTTAAAATTCCTTTGAGAGTGAGCAGGACAGTACCAAACCAGGTTACATTTTTGCCTTTCTCGTACACCAAGGTGTACCGAAAGGCTATATGTTCACACCAAAAACGAAAATTTGATAGAGCCCCCGGAGAGGTCAAGTGTTATATACCAATCGACTCAGCTCGACGATTTGAGATGATGTCTGTGTGTATGTATGTGTGTGTGTATGTATGTGTGTGCGTGTGTATGTGTGTATGTGTACAAAAAGGTCACCTCATTTTTAGATAGTAAATATGAACCGATTTCAACGACCGATAGTTCATTCGACGGGGTACATTGTCCCATTGTTTCCTATTGAAAATGGTTCAGATCGATCCAGCCGTTCCGGAGTTATGGCCATTTAGGTGTTCCGGACCGGTACCCCAGGAAGGGGCCAGATATGAAAATGCAACAAACCCATGCATGCGACCCATCAAACCACGACATTTTCGATTATCTGATGAACGGGATGAAGGAAAATAGTCTCTGACTATATCTGAACCGGTAGTGTTCCGGAACCGGTTCCGGGTGTCCCACCGGAAGTGGCCAAATAAGAAAGTGAACATAACCCATGCATGCGACACATCAAATAGCGGATTTTTCGATAACCAGTTGAATGGTGCGCAGGAAAATAGTTTCAGACCATGTTTGAACCGGTAGTATTCCGGAACCGGTTCCGGATGTCCTGCCGGAAGTGGCCAATTAAAAAAGTAATCCAAACCCAGGCATGCGAGACATCAAAGAGCGGCTTTTTCGATAACCAGATGAACGGTAAGCAGAAACATAGTTTCAAACCTGGTTTGAACCGGTAGTGTTCCGGAACCGGTTCCGGATGTCCTGCCGGAATTGGCCAATTAAAAAAGTGAACCAAACCCAGGCATGCGACGCATCAAACAGCGGCTTTTTCGATAACCAGATGAACGGTAAGCAGGAAAATAGTTTCAGACCATGTTTGAACCAGTAGTATTCCGGAACCGGTTCCGGATGTCCTGCCGGAAGTGGTAAATTAAAAATGTGTACCAAACCCAGGCATGCGACACATCAAAGAGCGGCTTTTTCGATAACCAGATGAACGGTAAGCAAGAAAATAGTTTCAGAACTCGTTTGAACCGGTAGTGTTCCGGAACCGGTTCCGGATGTCCTGCCGGAATTGGGCAATTAAAAAAGTGAACCAAACCCAGGCATGTGACACATCAAGCAGCGGCTTTTTCGATAACCAAATGAACGGTAAACAGGAAAATAGTTTCAGACCATGTTTGAACCGGTAGTATTCCGGAACCGGTTCCGGATGTCCTGCCGGTAGTGGCCAATTAAAAAAGTGAACCAAACCCAGGCATGCGACACATCAAAGAGCGGCTTTTTCGATAACCAGATGAACGGTAAGCAGTGGTCAATTAAAAAAGTGAAGCCATGCATGTGACACATGGAAGAGCGGGGTTTTTCGATAAGCAGATGAACGGTAAGCAAGAAAACAGTTTCATACCGTATCTAAACCGGTTGTGTTCCAGAACCGGTTCCAGGTGTCCCGTCGGAAGTGACCAATTAAAAAACAAAACCAAACCCATGCATGCGAAACATCAAATCATCAAAAATGTTCGTTAACCAGATACACGGGCAGCAAGAAAATAGTCTCTGACCACACTTAAGATTACCGGCAGTGTTGCAGAATCAGGGTTGGATCCATTGCTGAAATTACGCAGGTGAACAAAATCGATGCAAGCGATTAATATGTGTAAAAGAACAAAATCTTGATAAAAATTTAAGCGATCTTGTCAAATTACATCATTTTAGATTCCTGAGGCGTCATTTTACAGTAGGATGGATCAACGTTGTATGGAAAAATTTAAATTTCATAGCACCAATCCCCTTCTGCGTCTAAAATTACTGCGAACAATTTTGATGCAACTGGTTGAGTCCTCGCGCTCTGTAACACGGTAGAAATTTGAATGGGCTTTAATAGGGGAAGTTTCGCTTGCTTGCACTTTTTTTTGTCAAATTTTACATGAATCTTATAACTTATGATAATAAAATATAGGCCAAAGTGCGCAGAAAAAAAAAATTGCCGAAATGTCTTGATAATGATCGGCATCAAGTGCTAGTGAAGGTGGTCAAGCAGTCAACTGAGAGATTTGATATTTTTCTGCTCGGCCTATACGTTTAACTTAGCGTTGGAATATGAGCCATCAATAAGTTTCCAAATTCAATTATGGCTTTGATAAATTTCTTGCTTTTCTGAATATGGCTGACACAAATTTTGATTTTCTCATAAGTCCAGAGGGGTCCCATTTTGGAAATTTTGGTCGGAATTCAACATCTTGAAGAAGTGCACAAATAAATAAACCAATAGATTTATCAATTTTAAAGTGAAATTAGAGTCTTCCAGAAGTTTTTTTTATCAAAACCGATGAGTTAAGGCGAAACTGGAAGCCTTTCCTCATTTTTTTTGGATTTTGATGTACTATTAAATAACGAAGCAATATTTTCAAAATCGGTTTTCGTGCACATGTAGAGTGTGGATCAGGGTATCTTCTGATTTTTTACGCGGTATAAAATGGTTATCGTTTTTGCAGAAACCATGTTTGAACAAAATTTCACAAAAATGGTTTCTGCAAAAACGAAAAACATTTTATGCCGCGTAACAAAATCAGAATATACCCTGATCCATACTCAACATGTGCACGAAAACCGATTTTGAAAATATTGCTTCGTTATTTTATAAAAAAATCAAAAACCAAAAAAAAATAGGAAATGCTTCCAGTTTCGCCTTAAGCGGTTTTGCTTAATTTTTTAAAGATTTTTTTCATCATTTATTATTTATCAACTCCACCCCTCATTGACGAGTCAACGAGCACTGTGACAAAAGAAGAAAATGAGATTTATTCCGTTCTAGAGTATTCTCAAGATTTAGGAACACTTCGGCTTATGGCCGGAAAAAATGTTGAGTACATATTCGACGAGAAAGGCACTATCACCACTAGGTGGATTAACCTGGGTTTTTCTGTTAAATGTACTATTTTAGCTGGTAAGCTTTTTCCTATGTTTAATGCACATTTATGGTGCTCTGAAGTTAAAGCTGAGATCTCAGCGATCTTATTTTAGATGGCCTACTTTCAGGAAATTTCGGGCAGAAAACAACTATGAGATATAGGAATCGTTCCCTAACAGGGACGTCAAGATGTAAACGTCTCGTTTTAATAGCCGAATCATGGAGATTGAAAATTTGTAATGAGTTGGTTGTGGCTGGTGCAATTCGGGTTCGGCTGGTGCGATTTGAGTTCAGCTTGTGTCGGTTGAACGGATTGGATTCCTACAGTCCCGTCATCTTCCCGATCATGTTAACTTTCCTCGTGGAAAGTTTCCCACATTATTCTGGCTTTCGTTTTATTGCCCAACAGTCTTGCCCACTGTTCCTCAGTTTTTTTTGCACTACTCCTTTAAGTTTTTTATGTTCGCCATTACTTTTGCAATGTTGCTTGAATCAATTTCTGGCAGTTTAACCAAAAAGTCAACATTTGAATTTGTGCGATCCTTGAAGATTTCGCTATCAATATCTGCTGCATCAGATAACAGCCGGTCAGGATCGGGTTCCTGCTTGTCTTTTTTTTACCCTTTCCAAAAGTTGGGCCATGGCGTAGAGGCTCGGGGACCACACGAGCCGCAATTTTTAAAACTGCAGTGTTAGCATTTGCAATGTGTGTTCCACATTGGGAAAATTCATGAAATGCCACTGTAACGGAAGTAAAAAAAAAGTATGTATAGCAAAAACCATCTAACTTCACGGAAAGAAAATTCTTCCATATCGCCTTCGATGTCGAGGCCCGTGGCGCAGTGGTCCACACGTTCGCTTCATAAGCGGATGGTCATGGGTTCGAACCCAGCCCCGGCACTTGCAGTTTTTCGTCAGTTGCTCTTCCCCCCGAGAGCAGCTGGCGCCTGACCCTCTTCGGAACATATAGCTCTAACGGACCTGGAATTTGGATATCGACGAACCGCAACTCATAATGGACCCCCAATCGGACTGGAAAAGGAACAACAGCCGCACATCAGCATCATCGTGCTCATCATTCTACCATGGACAGGGTAGAAGAGTGAAAGAAGCACAAAGGCATCCAGTTCAATAAAGAAGAATAGAATGGAATACATTTAGGCGCTGTACTTAAGTGGAAGTGCAGCGTCCAATTTGAATCGCTCACGTAGTACCCTAGTGGACAAAAGAGCTGTAAATTAGGTTAAGTGATTAAGAATAATAAAAAATCGCCTTTGATCTATAGTTTCAATTGCTCGTATGCATGCAATCAAAGTACCGTAGCCCGGGGTCAAATTGATCACTTTAAAACTACTTGTGCGAATAACATTAGTAGCAGTTCAAATATTGCAAAAGAATTTCTGAAAATTCAGTACCCAGTGGATCTCCATGAAATCCATGCGACAGAATTTTTTTGAACAAATTTAAACTTTTAGTTAAATTACTCCATCTTAGTATACCAGTAGTGTCTCGGAACTGGTTCCGGGTGTCCTGCTGGAAGTGGCCAAATATTTAAGTGAAAAAAAAAACCATGCATGCGACACATCAAATCGCTGCTTTTTCGATAACTTGATATTGCAATTTTTTTTTCTACTTAGACTTCAGTGCAATGAATTTCGTCGTTCTTCGATTTCGCTTTCGGTTTCGCTGCCGCTCTCTGTGGCTGTTCTTTAGCAATTCGCCCGATCTAATGACAGATTTCGCCGGCCACCTCAATGTTTACCATTTTCACTCATTGTTCTCGGTCTACCAGCTGATCATGTTTACACAACAAAATCAGCTGGGCATCCGCTGTTTACGTTCATCCTTATTGTTCGGCAACCACCAGCTGATCTTGTTTTCACAACAAACCACGCTGATTTCGCCTGAATCTTGGGTAGGAAGCGAAAAGTTGTCGGAGATGACAGATAAGTACGATTTTTGGGCGATTTAAATTTCGTCGCGAAAGTCTGATTATTCGTAAAAATACAATAAACGGTTACTAAGAAAATTAGCTCATGCCACATAAGTTACTACCGGTAGAGTTAACGGTTCCGGATCAGTACATTGTACTACTACTGGAAGTGGTCAAATGTAAAAGTAAATCGAACTCATAATGAGGTTCATCAAATAGCAGCATTTTTGATAACCTAATGAATATAAATAAGAAAGTAGTCTCAAATCATATTTGGGCAACCGGTAGTGTTCCGGAGGCAGTCTCGTGTATCCTGCCGGATGTAAAAGTGAACACGTAAAAACGGCTACGCTCAAAAATGTGTTCGGCTGCACATTTTTAGTAAACATCCATGCCGCACATGACTGTGTTGGAAACACACATTTTTTTAAATTGCTCGTACGCTCACATGAACATGTATTTTGCAATAATTTCGACATGGCAACCTCACTGGGTTTATAAACTTGAAGGTGGTTACATACATACAGAAAAATATTGATATTTTGCAAAAATGTGAGCGTACGAGCAATTTTAAAAATTGTGTTTCCAACACAGTCCCTGTGCGGCATGGGTGTTACCCAAAAATGAGAGCTTTTATTCTAGAGATAACCAAACCCATACATGCGACATCAAATCATGTTTTTTTTATAAGGGGGTGTTCATAGACCACGTTGTCCAAATTTTGGCCATGTCAAACCATGCAAAAATTTTGAAAATTGCATGGAGTGTTGACTTTGGCCAGGCCCTCCTTCCCCCCAAAAAGTCTATGTGGATTATAAATGGTCCCTAACCAGATGAACGATTAGCAAGAAAATGGACCATTCAGACCACATTAGAGAATAAGTACCGGTGGGGTTGCAGAACCAGCTAGCATTGGGTGATTCGCCGGAATTGCGAAAGTGAACAAAATCAATGCAAGCGATAAATATGAGTGAGAGAACAAATTTTGACAAATCTAAAGCGACCTCATCCAAATCACACCATCTAAAATGCTTGAATTGTAAATATACTGAAGTAGTAGTCAACATTGTTTGCGAAAATTAAAACACCAAAGTTTTCTAAAACCCCTTTTTGCTTTTAAAATAACAATGGGGGGAACTTGTAGCCACCGACCTGTGATATGTGAAGTTTTATCTTACACACCAAAAATCGATTGAGGGTTTCAGCAAAATTTTGCTAAATTTTGCCGAGCTGAAGGTTTCAGTAAACATTTTGCTGAAATTCAGCAAGATTTTGCTGATTTGTTCAGTAAACTCTGCTGATTACCAGTAACGTTTTGCTGAAATTCAGCAAATTTTATCGTAAAAATATAATTTGGACATTAGACACTTCTCAATATCAATTATTGAATCATTCAGACCATACTCTGTTGTCTAACGATGAAAATACGCTTACCCATTAAGAATTTATTACAAAATTATCGAAAATGCAAATTGTGTCACTAAAACACTTCAAATGCGCAGGTATCCAAGAGGACATACACTTTACCGTCACAAACAATATGCACCTCAAAATCGATAAATTAATAATTGTAAGAAATTGGAAAGCCTAATTGCAATGAGAAATGTTCAATAAAGAAGCAATAGGCAGCCAATTTCTTAACATTCAGCTAGAACGCTTAAAATCGGTGGTGTCCAGAATATTTTACAGATTACCTTCATTTGGGAAACTATATGGGGATGCTGTGCGAATGCATACTTAGAGGCGTATTCTGTGGGTCTGGCGGTATTTCCTTGATTTTAATACAAACCGTATTAGTTACCGAAAAAAAGCCTGTTAAACGAAGAAATTTGATTATTTGCAAGGAAATATTTGTAAATTTATACTATTTCTATGATTTAACAGTATTCATGGCTGAACATTGAGATAATAGGCCTGCCCAAATTATATATATATATCTGAGGGTGTCCAAAACATATATTTGGTGTCCAAAATGCAATTCTAACACACGCTAAACCCACTCAGCACTAAAGTGCATAATTTCCAGACTACACCAAAAATGTGTAACACTTACACATTCACAAAATCAGCTCCTGCGTCCGCAAAATCGCGAAATTCGAAAAAAAATTGGACGGCAATCTAGTTAGGTCTATTGGACCTTGGTAAACAAAAAATATCGACATTACACATGTAGAAGAGCGTAAGAGCTGTACTTGTGAATGTGTAACATTTTTGGTGTGGTCTGTAAATTATGCACTTACAGTGTCGGACAAAACAATAAGACCACCGGTCCTATTTCATACAAAATGGCCAAGTTTGACGATATGGTACTCGGCTTTTAGTAAACCGATTTGTCTGAAATTTTGACAGCCGACATGAAATTACGGGAATTTTTATTTGTATTAAATTGATTGAGTTCTGCTCTCTACTTTCAAAGTTACAGATATACGGTGCGACAAAATTCTAACACCAAATTTTTATGATGGTTATTTGTTATCAATTCAATAAATTTTAGTACTTGTTTATCAATCATCAAGTATAAGATAGGTACTCACATATATCCTTTGGTAATGGCAATCTGAAAGTGGTCCTATTATTTTGTCGTTTCGTGTATCCATAACTTTTGATGTAGTGAACAGAACTCAATCAATTAAATACAATTAAATACATATTAAAATTTACATAACTCCATGACGACTGTCAAAATTTCAGCCAAATCGGTCCAGTAGAAACACAGCATTACATCGTCAAACTTGCCCATTTTGTATGAGAAATGGGTGGTGGTCTTATTGTATTGTCCGATACTGTATGAGAGGACTAACACAATTTAGGTGCAGAACGATTTTAGCGTGCAGACGATTGGATATTGTGATCTTTTCAGCTTTAAATGCTTACGTTAAGGTGTTTGTCACCAGAAACGCGAAGTGCAGTCATAATATGTTGCAAACGTATTTTGCAGCGTATTTTGCAAACTTTGCAAAGTATTCAATTGATTTCTATGGAATTTAAGGGACAATTTTTCCAACGCTGTCCTCAGCCTGGCCTAAATACATGAACACCCTAAGTGCTTCTCTAAGTAAAGTATTCTCAACATTCAGGAACTGCTCACGTCGGCGGAAAGATCATGAGTACATATTCGAAGAGAAAGGCACTATTAAAACTAGGTGAATCAATTTGTTTTTTTTTTTTTTACTTCCGTTACAGCGCCATTTAATGAATTCTGGCCTCTCGCTCAATGTGAAACACACATTGCAAATGTTAACAACACTGCGGTTTCAAAAATTGCGTTTCGTTTGGTCCCCGAGCCCCTACGCCACAGCCCAACTTTTGGAAAGGGTAAAAAAAGACAAGCAGAAATACGCTCCTGACCGGCTGGGATCCGATGCAACAGATATTGATGACGAAATCTTCATGGATCGCACAAATTCAAATGATGACTTTTTGGTTAAACTGCCAGGAATCGACTCCAGAAACATCGAGAAAGTAATAAGGAACATAGAAAACATAAAGGAGTTGTATAAAAACAACTGAGGAACAGCTTACAAGACTGTTGGGCAGTGAAACGCAAACCAGAATAATGTGGGAAACTTTCCATGAGGAAAGTTAACATTATGGGGAAGATGACGGGACTGTTGGAATTCATTCCGCTCTACCCGCATAATCTAAGCTCAAATCGCACCAGCCTAACTCAAATTGCATCATCCGAACTCTAATTGCATCAGCCGAATTCACTTTCTTACTATACCCAAGTAACAGAACTAGCTGAATAACAATTTCTTAAGCTAAAGTTTGCTTAAGAGTTGTTTGTTCCACTCTTGTACAGCGAAAATGTTTGTTGGGTACTGAACACTCCGCGGAGCACAACCAGCTCAAACCTGAATTATCAATCCCAATTTTCGCAAACTCCTTTTTTATCCCTTACTCAACACCTAAGGGCTGTATCGAAAAGTAGTTAGAAACTTTGGAAACGATTTCACTCAAATATGACTGAAATTGTGTTGTGTGTATCCTTATGTTCGTTTGTTTACCTTTCAAAAACAGTTGTGTAATCGATTTGTCTCCAGAAAGTTGATCGTTAGCCGGGGCCCGTGGCGTAGTTGGTCACACGTTCGCTTCATATGCGGATGGTCATGGGTTTGATTCCCAGCCCCGGCACTGAGCCCCATGACTCAAACGGACCCGGATACCTGGACATCGGCGAACTGCTACTCATAATGGACCCCCAATCGGAGTGGAAAGGAACAACGGCCATCCATCGTCATCCTTGTGCTCATCATTCTACTAGGTATAAAGTAGAAAAAGTGAAAGCAGCAGAAAGGCAACCAGTTCGATAAAGTAGAATAGCATCTAGGCGCTGTACAAAATGTAAGTGCAGCTGTCAATTGAATTTGCTCACGTAGTGCCCCAGTAGGAAATAGAGCTGTAAATTAAGATTAAGAATAAAAAAAAGTTGATCGTTTTTGGAATGACGAGAATTGACCTGAAACAAAAAAGAAAATTTAGCATATTTGGTGCACCGAAAGGCGTTACTTACAACCAGATTGCAAAACGGTTCAAAGTGCACCACACAAGTGTGAAAAATGTTATCCACAAGTTTGGCACGGAGTATTCATTGAAGAATTTACCGAGATCCGGAAGAAAACCTAGCCCTAGCCAACCTAAACAGGATTCCAAAGTAACATCGTACGTTCATCAAAACCGATCGGCATCTACGAGAGATTTGGCCAAAAAGTTCAAAACTAGCATCGGAATGATTTAAAGAATCAAGGCTCGCAATTCACTGAAGACATATAAAAAGCGGAGAGTACATAAAAAGTCTCTGGAACGACAATCTCATGCTAAGACCGGGGAGCGGAAGCTGTACAAACTGGTTTTGGGCACTTTCAGTAAGTGCATTCTGATGGATGACGAAACATGTGCGTAAGAGGATTCAATGACGCTTCACGGACCTCAGCTTTACACTAAATCGGTGGGGAAAATGTGGACGATGCACAGTGGCGGGCCTCCATACAAAAGTCGGACAAAACTTCAAATGTTAACCGAAATTGCTAAAATTTACAGGTTATGATGATTTTAGTACCCTAAATCCATTTCTAATATGGAACTTATCATATATTTTGATTTTACTATATTAGGGTGGTTCCCTGGGCTAGGTTTATATCTTCCAGGAAGCATTGATTTTCGCCATATGACCATTGTGATTTGCAGTGTTGATTGGTTGAACTGAATGTAGATTCAATGGTAAATTTTAAAATCAGATAATTCAATCCTCTGATATAGTGATTTCAATTATACTACGGCATAGTGTAACGGTATGTTGTCGAAATCACTTATGTACCGGGAAAATATAATTCCAAGCTGGTGAGAATATTACCACTGAGGGGGGTTATGAGCCCAGTCAGACCCTTGATGGGACAATAATGTGGGATAGTATATGGGAATAGCATTGAAGGTTGTAATAATCTCCGAGGCTTATGAAATCCGACAGGGCGCGTGCATTAGGCTGCGGATCTATGCTAAGGGAGATCAGTAGCATCTGTTTGTTATTAGTAGAACAAAATGCCGTTCTATGAAAACGCAGTGTGAGTGATCTCCTATGGTGCTGTAGTACTATAAATGATCTCATTCTCTGTGAATTCTAACTTTGGCTATCTAGTCAGTAAATAGTGAACCTTAAAAGCATACATTTTCTAAATATGACAAGGTTTTGAAGACAAACATGAGATGAGTATCAGATTTTAATCTTTTAATGAATCATTAGCATAATCGTATGTGAGACATAGGGTCATGTCGAGCAATTGATTCAGTACTACCAATCCACGCGGACAATTTCATTACAAACTATTGGTTTTCGTCAGTCTTATGACGGAAAGGCTCAGCTATGCTGCAAATCCACATATTAGAGTCCGTTCATACACATATAGACCGAACCCTCATAAAATTTTGTCCATGCAAAACCAAAATTGCATGAAGTTACAACTTTGCCTCTCCTCATGAAGTATATGTGATTTATGAACAAACTCCTAGTTGAATCAAATTAATGGATTTTTATTTCTGGGGCACCCATTGGGTATATCATTTCAATAATACAAATACCGCTAACTCTTCTGTAGTTTTCTGTAGTTACACTATCCATTTGAAGATGTAAAGTAAATAGTAGTAGTTCATATAACCAATATCTATATATCTTCCTCAATCTTCTTTGTAAGATTCGGTAGATATTATGACATCATTGATTGAAACACGAGAGCTCTTATATCATGTTATTATTCGCATGGTTATTTATTTTATGAACAATAATTTTATTGGTGAATCCGATTTAAAATATTTTAATACCGTCGATGGGGGTGACAATGGGTCTGGGGGGTGAGATTGGGTCAAAACGGAGAAACATAAAATTTGAAATAGCTCATCAACTATCGCTAATTTATATTGAAAACTTTATATTATTTCAAAGAGGAGATGTTTTTACACGTCATTATGCAGAATAAGATGTTTAGCAATAATCATTTTTTGTTAAATTTGTGGCTAAACTTATATGATGAAACTACTAGTAAATCACTCTGAAAAAATTTCTCCTTCGTAATGTTTAATACAAGTACCTAACCATAAATTTTCTTATAAGTGGTTAGCTGTAGGTATTACCTGGTTGATGCAATGAAAAAAGCGGGCTGTCATTGCTCTTTTTATTTAAAAATTCAATATTTTCGAACCCATGTCTAAATATTAAGAATGGGGGTGAGATTGGGTCAAGCAAGTTATCGAGTGCACATAACCCTAACTAAAAATTCAACTTGTTATCCAGTCCTCATTTGACGTTAGAGTGGTGCCATGTTTACCGTAACTTCATAAAAGCACACTTTCTCTCGAAAATATGTCGAGAAGTGTCAAACGAGTGTTAATACGTTAAGTGCCCAAAATAATTTATAACAATACACTCATGCGCTTGAACAGCTCCTCTAATCATCAGCTAATCTGTAGTGTACTGCAATATCGTAAGCTTACAAAATGGACTTAATAGCGTTCTTCTTCTTTACTCATTTTTGTTGTGTAACATAATATACGACCCTCTATCTTGAGATGGAGTGATTTACTTTAGCAATATAGAGGCCAATGATCATGTACATAAGAGTTTATAACGGAGGGTTTGGTTAAACATTTTTTATGCAGTATACTAAAACTATCATGTTTTTTTTACAATAAATCTTTCATTGCGCCCTTCTCTCATGGAGGTTGAAATTCTAAATGAGGATGATTATGATGGTTAAAAATGGTGATACAGCACACAAACGTTATTTTATCAAATTTCAACCAATTTTCGGTTGTATTAGCCCTTTTAGGTGAATTAATCATCTTTTAAAATTACCTAAGTTTTCATTCGTCATGATAACATTGTGTTTTAAGTAGGTTTACTACATATGATCAATAAAATCAACTTATATTCTTAGATAGGCGATTTCGAATACTTTGACCCATTCTCACCCCCTCTAAGGGGTGAGATTGGGTCAATTTTCAATCATTTGTAGTTTAGTAAGCAATTCATATAATGTGATACTTTCTTGCTAAACTATCACTACCACATAGGAGAGTATACATACCAAATAAAAAGATATTCCGACTTCAATTGCATTTGTTATTTAACAAACAATTCTTGAGTATCCTTTTTTGACCCATTCTCACCCCCAACGACGGTAGTAATTTTTGTTAAGCCATATTAAAATAATCACTATCATTATCAATGAATGCTATCCACTCAAGATCTTCGCTACATTAAATTTTGAATGGAGAGTGAGAAACCTGAACTAGTAGCAGTATTCATATAGATTAACAATTATACTCTATTATTTTCAATCATTGCAACATTATACTAATATGTGCGGGCCGCCCATTTGCGGAGTTGTGCGGCCAATTATTCTCTTTCCATTCCAGAAACGACCGTTTTGAAGCAGGGATGCAAACGCTCACTTGTGCTCAGATACACTCATTTGCTATTCTCTCAGCTCAAAAGCCTTGAATCAAAAAACAGTGTATGGAGGAGTTTTACTTTGTAGTTTTATCTAAAAGTTTGTCGAACAAAGTAAGGGTCGCAAACGCATATTAAAGCCGTAAGAGAGCAATGAAGGCGACTCTCCACACGATGAATGCAAATTTTGCTCATTCCGTGGAGAGTCACATTCATAGCTCTGCCACGACTTTGGTATACGTGTGCGACCCTTGCTTTGTTCGACAAACTTTTAGATTAAACTACAAAGTAAAACTCCTCCATACACTGTTTTTTGATTGCAAGCTTTCGAGCTGAGAGAATAGCAAATGAGCGTATCTGAGCACAAGTGAGCGTTTGCATCCCTGTTTTGAAGAAAGAAGTGTCCTAATGGCCAACACAAACGGGACTTGTCCGAAACACACAAGATAAGTACAACAATTTTATAATCAGGCACCCAACTCTTTCTACTACTTTGCTAATAGATAATGCAATATGCATACTTCAATATCAATTATTTGTTTGTTTGCGCCTTTATTTATGACACTATTGAAGCATTCGTGCCGCCGCGAAATAGTTTTCAATTTATCTTACTCACATTTTTCAATTCACTTTAAAGTATCTAACACTGCTTTTAAAATTGTGTATGTAAACTTGTATCTTAATTATAGACTGTTTCAGAAATTATAAATACACAGATCGAAAAAAGAGTGTAAAATTCTGTGACATATGATGCACATAATTGGAGCGCGGGATATCACAGAAGTTTACATGACATATCATGTAAAGTTCATGAAATATCATGTAAACTTCCATTATATGTCATGTAATTCAGCATGACTCTGAGAGTTTACATGACATATAACACAAATTTACATTATATATCATGTAATCCATCATAACACTAAGTTTACATGACTAAAATGAAGTTTACATGACGTGTAAATCTCATTATTTTTATCTGTGTACACTAACGATTAACTGCCATTTCAATTTGAGCACAATATCCAAAAACAATTCTTCTAGCTCTTATAGTAAACATGCTAACGAAGCAAATAATACCAATTTTATTGATGTTTCTGGGAAAAGTTAAAAAATAGGGCTCTGTAAACTAGATGATTAAAATTTGAAGTTGCACAAAGTGGTCAAAAAATGTAGCATAGTAGAAAAGAAAAAAATCTCATAGATAAAATATTTAATTTCCAAACACAATAAAAATTGCTGTATCAAAAATAAAAGATATTTCTCGATTGGTAAGAGTATTTTTTACTGAAATATTTGATCAATAATCACCATTACGGGCCTTCTCAATACAAAATTTTTTGTTTCAAATTTCTCAACAACACCAGTAGCAACAAACGTTAAGCAAACAAATGCCTTAATTACTGCTTACTGCATTCGTTTTTATGCTATGACAAGCTTTGCCATCTGAAGGATCGAATGAGCTGAAAACATAAGTTTGTTTAGATTAAATGCGTTCAGGAAAGCTAAGAAACTGTGTGGTAGTTCTTATGTTCCGTAGAAAACCTTAAAAAATAAGAAACTTGATCTCCGAAAAAATGTTGTGGCAATGCCTTTATCGATTTTTCCCCGATTTTGATCAAGGCATTCCTTAGACAACTTGTTGAGAAAGCGAATGTGATAAAAATTAAGATATTTTTTGGTATTTAGTGATAAATAATGTTGAAATCATTAAAAAACACCTTTGTGCAAATGCAAATTTGAAAAATTAGGTTATTTGTTTGCGAACTCGACTGTTCTCTATAATATCAAGCCAATTGAAAGGAAATATAAAAATATGGAGTACAATATGCTATACTCTGAAAGAAGTTGGTAAAAATCATGAGAACAGTTCACTTAATTTAATAAACAAAGTGTATTTATAATTTCTGAAACAGTCTATATGTTCATTATTAATAGTAGTCCGATAATCCAAGTCTAGTGTTTTTTTTTCCAAGGAATAGAAAGAGTTGGCGTCATAATCAATACAATACTTGAAACTGGAAACTCCTTATTTCCCACTATGGGTTATAGGGTGTCCGTGTAGCTGCCGGCTTAGAATAGCACTACGGACCACCTGTTCCGGGGGTAAAAGTCCACCAAACAGGTAACCCCAATCCAAGGTGTCAGGCGACCCGTGCTGAGGGATGAATGGTTGAGGGGGTTTAAAACATGCTCGATCTTTAACGGAGCCCGTAGCGTGGGTAGATCGCCTTTTTGGGTTGCGTTGCGGTGTTAGATCTACCAGACCGAAATCTAGTGTCGTCATATTTTTCAATTTTGGAATATGTGTTCTGATAATTATAGGCATTATAGTATTTAGTCCTTGCTACTGGTGTTGTGATGACTTCCAGTCTTTGAATAAAACTAAGTTTACCAACTTTACTTTACATATAGTTAAAAACCTCACCATCTGAGGCTACACTCAATGCAAAGGAAATCAAATTGGGTTAGGGATCCATGTATGTACTAACTCTTCGAAGACTGGAAAGTGCTAGTACGCAAGGAACATACTATAATCCTTATTACTGAACACATGTCCCATTATTTGAATGATATTGCTGCTAATGTTTAAACCCGGGTCCTAAACCTGGGGAGAATTTAGCAGTAAAACAAGGGTGATGCTAGGTTTCCGATGCATGGCCAATATCAGTACTCTTGTTTTGTTTTCTAAGAAAACAAAACAAAAACTGTATCAAAATCGATACTTTATTGCCCCTCAATGGTAATTGAGTAATGCGACATGCACTACATTAAGGATACGGGTAATGTCACAATAGATCTAAAAACTGGTCGCAGTGACAAACCCGAACAGGAATAAAAAAAAAATGGGTTATAGGGAGGGGCGGGACATTCGAACCTACTCATCAGTGGAAAGGACTTGATATGCTAATCGGTTTAGCATAGGGCAGATACAAGTCTACTGGTAGACGTATCGCCCAGCTAAACAACGCAGATTGGCCACGGCCCGGGGGTGCGTTGATTATAACAGATAACAGAACAGAACTATATTAGGGTGGTTCAAAATTTTGAAATCTGCTGATTATGGAAAGCATGTAAAAATAATCGATAATAAGCTATCACGATGTATTTTCTGAAGTAGGTTTTGATTGAGCTTTTAATTTGGGGGTTCTTAAATCATGTATTGGTATTAAAATAAACTATAATTGTGTATTTGTTGCTGTTAGGGTGGTCTAAAATCTTCAAAACTACATAAATCATTAGAAAAAATCGTTTACCTACGTTTTCTTTCAATGGATCAATTCAGATACACACTAATGTTGGCTGACAAGACGTGGTCTATTCTCAGGGACTGCCCATAGACCACGTGACATTTTACGGTGAGTGCACGGAGGTGTGTTAATTCAATCATTATGGGGTCAGATCAAGGGTCAGATAGTCTAATATAGTGAACTGCGTAAAATTTGAACTGCTTTTTATCAATCTCGTTTGGCGCTGTCCATAAACTACGTAGACTTTTTTTCGGCCATCTCAGACCCCCCCCCCCCCTCGTAGACTTTTGTTCATACAAAATTTTCGAAACTTGTATGGAGCGTAGACTTTAGCCAGACTCCCCCGTCCCCCCCTTAGAGTCTACGTAGTTTATGGACAGGCCCTTTCAACAACTTCATATATGCTCTTCCGAGTTTGAGTTTTAAGGTACATCGATCCCTGCTATCACTTGTCGAAGCAACCGAAACAACCCTATCTATAAAGAAAAGGCAATTCATATTCGCAATATTGAAGGGAGTTTTTGATAAACGATCATCAGAGATCGGTAATCATATTTATGAACAGTAGAGTTCCAGCAAATGTATTCAAAATCTTTATCACTCTGTGTGTCGTTCAGTAGAAATGTGTTTAACGAAACTGCATGAATAACATACAATAAAACTTCCAGTTTAAAAAACCAATAAAAGGGGTTTCACTAAAGAGCGTAAAATATTCGTTTCATAAAATTGCAAGTCAATTTGAACTATGTTAAGATAAAATTTAAACTTCAAACAATACCACTTCCTCCACAACCCACTATGGGGATTCAGGTGGCCAAAAATCGAAAATCGACTTTATTTAATTTGAGATTTAGGTTCGGTAGTTGAAAGTAGACCACTTGGACCAGCAAACCCCAGAATATTAGTTCGCTATTCCCTATACTTATCGGGATATTGGCAGCTGAATGAGACCATTGGCATTTTTTGATAAAATGAATGAAATGTTCAACTTCGCATATCTATGGCATTAATGAAAAAAGTTGAACTTTTAAAGCAGATTCTTAAAGGTTGTTTATAAACCTGTCGAATGATGTATCGGACGTTGAAAGGTTGGTTGTAAAAGCATTAAATGGCGCTACATTAAAAAAATCAAATTTTCCCCATACAAACCGTTCCATACAAAAAAAGTTTCGCAAAGTTTCGCTTCGGTTCTACTTCTATGTCTTTGTTTAGGATCCCTGGGAGACAATGAAATCAAATTTGGCTGCTACTAGCTGCTATTCCGCGATTCCAATCAAGTTGACTGAGATATTGCTCTATAAAAGTCCCTATTGGCTATTAAAAACTTCTGAGGAAACATTTGGTCGTCTTGGCCACTTTTCTCGGTAGATCAATCATAGTGTAGTCTAAATCTGGTTTTGGATTTCTTAGCGAAGCGTGTTTTTACGAATTGGAATGCATTTTGTAAATAGTAACGAAAATCCTTAAACGCCTAAAAGTATGCAATGCACTAATAATTTCATGCTGTTTGAAACGGTCGTGTTAAAACAACCTGTTCAACATGTTTTTCATATTTTCCAGGCATAAACCCTACGAATAGGAGCAAGACATTATGACATTGACGCGAAAATATTTTTGGCCACCTGTTTGTATGGAGCCGCCCCATAGTGCAACCATGCGGCTTCATTGTGACCTGATAGAAAAAAAAAATGTTTTCGCGCTTAGCACAAAAATCCGCAAACAGTGACCTATACAGCCAAAAACTAGACAAAATTGCACGTCAGATCCGGGATACGGCGTCGTTTTCTGATGTTTCCTAAACAAGTACTGGATCTCTTTAATACGATTTTTTTTCTTCAAAATTTCATAAAAGTCAATATGTTTGCATATTGTAAAAACATAATAATTTTGTGATTGAATTTCAAACAATCCCTGAACAGAGGCGTACAATTTCGTTTCAATGATACACTTTCATGCAGCATTTGAATGAGTCACTTCAACCGTTTCATACATTTTTCTAATCACTCGGTTCGTTTTAAAAACTTTTCCGCTCATCGTAGCACTCGGTAGTCTACCACCCGGTCGCAATGCTTGTGATTCACCCGTCAGTGCATTAGTGTCTCACTGGTGCGCGCTAGTCTCTCAATGGTTACAGGCGCCGATTAATTGGATTTAAGTGGTCGAATTTGTTATCCTCTTCCATAAAACATAATTATCATTCTATTGGCGTGCACCACTATTGAAAAATGCGGGTTAAATAGTGTTTTTAGCATGTTGAAGTATTTCAATGACTCATAAATGAAACGAAAATCCAAGTGTATCATTCCATGTTTCATACACACTTGTTTCTGTTGCAGCAGCGAACGAGTGTATTGCTGGGTGAGAGATGAAGCATCACAGCAGTTCGTTCGTATGGGAAACGATTTGCTACGTCCGTCGTACGTCATGTTTTCCTTTCGAAATTGCACGACCCTGTCCCTGAAATGTAATGGCTATTCACCCAAAAACACAAAAAATATTGTCACATTATTCAAGCCTTCCTAACTTTTACAACGAACTCATGAAGGAAGCTCATAAAAAAAAGATAATAAATACTAATATTGTAGCACCTAAAACTTCAACTTTGAAAAAATCTACAAGACTCAATTTTCGACCAAATCTCTTGAAAATTTGGGGTTTTCTTAGTTGAAGTATCTATAATGGAAGAAAAATATTAGAAAAATAAAATATTGAAGTCGATTTTTGAGGTTTTGCCCGGCTTCCGGCCACTGTGCGATGGTACCTGCTCGTTTCGCGTTGGAAAAATTCGGACAGAAGGTTCTAGTACAGCAAGCTATTTGTACCTGTGGTTTGCGGTCGTCAATTTTCTTCATAAAAGGTACAATAAGCGCTCAGGTTTATCAACAGGTGTGCTTGAAAAAGAGACTTTTGCCATGGTACCTACAAGCAGCACAAGTCTCCTCCTCTCTTCTGGCTGAATTTGGCATCAGCGTATTATGCTAAGTCAGTCCTACAGTGGTTTGCAGACAACGAGGTGCAGTATGTTGAAAAAGATATCAATCCAGCAAACTATCCTGAACTCTGCCCTATTAAAAGCTATTGGGCGATTGTCAAAAGGAACTTCAAGAAGTAAGGTACTGTTGGTGCCAATGCCAAAGTGACGCCTTGACATGTCCGAACATGCTCACCGCACTGGCGTAGCCCCGGGGGGGGGGGGGGGGGGGGGGGGGTTGTTTTAGGGTTGAACCCCCCCCCCCCCAGAGCCAAAAATTTTGGAACAAATTTTCAGTATAAAGCGCTTTGCGACGACAAAAAATTTTAGGCTGCGCCACTATTTTCAAACTACGAATACAATTGCTAATTTCTGTTTACAAAATGTAAGTGGCAAATAAAAAAAAAGGCATCATTGACCGTTGAAAACCCCTCTCAGAGACAATTTCTGGCTACGCCACTGGCTCACCGCATGTTGCCAAGTTTTGTTTTATTCCTGCCCGACCGCCTCCACAAAGTACATTTCATTCGCACACATACGCAGGCACGGCATGAAAATTATCAATAATAGGCTCCGCCTCTCCGCCAGCACGTGGTAAACTGCTGCTCCCAAGCGGCAAACTGCTGCTGCCAACTCTTAACTCCCTGGCATATAAGACGCGTAGCATTAAGGAAAAGTGTCAGTTTTCATTTGTACTCCAAGGTGTCAACATCGAATAAATAGTTGCTAAGTTGAAGCAGTGTTTTCCGTTCTTTTTTTGCATCCGACCAAGGCTCCAGAGAAGATTCCCCACAGCGGATCCGAAACGACACAAAGTGGTACACCAGAGAATACAGTCCATCGCGAGAAAACTTCCATCTTGAAGCTGTATTGCGTGCAGTATTGGCTTGAGTGGCATTTTCCCCTCCGTCCTTTTAAGGACACAGTTGTTCATAGCCACAAGATAGCCACCACCCGCTCTTGCGAGAGCATTAGAGTTATTCAGAGACTGCACTCGGCGATACAGTTTTGAGGAACCGAACAGTTTTGCGTTCCCACTGGAGCCGGGCTAGCGCTCCAACAGGTACTGTTGCTGGAAACATGCAGGAGTTCATAAAGAATTGGACAGCAGCTTCTAGTAGGGAATCGCGCCACTTGGGCGGTGGCTTCCATATTCGTCTGTTTTCCACTATAACTCAGTCAAATTTGAACCAATTGACACAACTTTTGGAATGTGGTGAGATAGGCATAGTATCTACCCGTGTACAACATTTCAAATCAATTGGTTCAAAATTGACTGAGTTATAGTGGAAAACAGACGAATATAGAAGCCACCGCCCAATTGGCGCGATACCCTATTCAATCAAAAATGCGTTCATTTTATAGAAATAAAAATTTTGCATTTGTGAGCTAGGAAACTGTTACAAATGATGTTGAACTTCAATAAAGTGAAAACCGAAACCAAAGCTTCGATTTATTTTACTTTTTATTCGCAACAGAATGTTGCTTATCACTATTTGATACACTCCTTACACAGCTAATTGACTGAATCAACAATATTTCTCCATAATACACGGTTCGTGACTGCCGTTCTCCATCCTCGGTCACGCCCGATGATCACCAAGTCACGCTCCAGCTGATCCGCTCATTGTGCTCTCTGCGTTCCACGCTTCCTTGTGCCAACCGGATTTGTCGCGAACACCAACTTTGCAGGGTTGTTGTCCGGCATTCTTGCAACATGCCCTGTCCACCGTACAGTGGAGCGAGCTCGTGGTTCATCCTTCTCCGTCACACATCGCCGAAGATCGTCCTCAGCACGCGTCGCTCGAAAACTCCGAGTGCTTGCAGGTTCTCCTCGAGCATGGTCCATGTCTAGTGTCCGTAGAGGACCACCGGTCATAAGCGTTTTGCACATGGTGCATTTGGTGCATGGGTGAATCTTTTTCGACCGCAGTTTCTTATGGAGCCCGTAGTAGGCCCGAACTCAGCTGATGATGCGCCTTAAAATTTCACGACTAACGTTTTTTTTTTTTTTTTACTTAATCATTTATTTGAGGCTCATGCGCCAACAGGCATAACGGAGCCGAATTCATTTTTTTTACAATTTTATGTTTTTGACTTATAAACTATGTTAGTTTTGGGGAACCGTAAAACTCGCGGTTTGGTCGAGGTTAGGGGTAACAATAATATTTGAGGAAAGGATAGGGTGATGAGGGCGTTTCGTTGACACATGACAGCATGATGTGGCTTATTGCTGCTGGTCAAACGTAGAGTGGACAAACAACCTGTAACGATACAAACAGATGATTTTCGAAGGGACACGAGGTGGACAAGTGGAGCAACAAGACTGGGTATATCAAACAAAGTCACGAGGTGGACAAGTGGAACAACAAGACGGAGATATCAAACGAAGACTTCGGCTTGTTTCAAGAAGTCGTATACAAGCTTCATGTACACAAGATCAAGTTTGCCCAACACATCTCTAATGTCTTCCTTTTCTGGTTTCCCTCGGGCCCTGAGGGATGCACATAGATCGGATCTGGCAATACCGTATTCGGGACATTCCCACACAACATGGTTGATGTCTTGATAGCCTGCACCACAGCTACAACGATTGCTATCTGTGAGCCCTATTCGATAGAAATGCGAGCCCAGAGAGTAGTGGTTGGACATAAGTCGACACATTATCTTGATAAAATCTCGACCCATGTCCAATCCCTTGAACCACGCCGTCTTCGATACCTGTGGGAGAATTGAATGTAACCACCTGCCCAATTCTCCTGCATCCCATTTTTGTTGCCAACTGACCAAGGCATGCTGACGAGCAATCGAAAAAAATTCATTGAAGGCGATATGTCGGTCATAAATATCGCCTTCCATAGCGCCCACCTTGGCGAGCGAATCCGCTTTCTCATTGCCCGGGATCGAGCAATGTGAAGGGACCCAAACCAAGGTGATGTTATATGCTTGATACGATAAAGCACTCAGAATTGATCGAATTTCGCTCAGGAAATACGGGGAGTGCTTCACCGGCCTCATTGAGCGAATAGCCTCAATTGAGCTGAGACTATCCGTAAAAATGAAATATTGATCAGAGGGAAGTGAGGCAATTCGCTCTAATGCGTAGTGTATAGCCGCCAATTCTGCGACATATACTGAGCAAGGACTTTGAAGTTTATGGGCGGCGCTATGAAGCTCATTAAATACACCAAATCCAGTGGAATCATTTGTTTTTGACCCGTCAGTGAAAAACCTTCTGTCGCTACTGACTTGACCAAACTTGCTTGCAAAAATTTTTGGAATGTGCTCCGATCGGAGCGGATCTGGAATTCCACGGATTTCTTGCAACATGGACAGATCAAAAACTATAGTGGAATTGGAGAAGTCTTGGAAGCAATCACGGTTGAGAACATTCGAAGAAGGGTTAACCTCCAGTGTCATGTACGAGTAGTACACTGTCATAAACTTTGTTTGATGAATTCGTTCGATCAGCTTTTCAAAATTTTCAATTACCAATGGATTTTGCACCTCACAGCGGATGAGGAACCTTAACGACAATTCCACGAAACGATCTGATAAAGGGAGTACTGCTGCTAGTACCTCCAAACTCATTGTGTGCGTCGAGTTCATGCAGCCTAACGCGATCCGAAGACAACGATACTGGATACGCTCTAGCTTCAGGATGTGTGTTTTCGCGGCGGACTGAAAGCAAAAGCTACCGTATTCAAGAACCGACAGTATCGTTGTACGATAAAGCTTTATCAGATCTTCCGGGTGGGCTCCCCACCATGTTCCGGTGAGTGTACGCATGAAGTTGATTCGTTGTTGGCACTTCTGATACAGATAATTAATGTGCTTTCCCCAGGTGCCTTTAGAGTCGAACCAGACCCCCAGATACATATGTGAAAAACCTTGAGTGAGTTCCCTACCCAAAAATTGAAGCTCTAGCTCTGCTGGGTCACGCTTCCTAGAAAAGACAACTAACTCAGTTTTCTCCGGAGAGAATTCGATACCCAGCTTTACAGCCCAAGCAGACAAATTGTCTAAAGTATCTTGCAGTGGTCCTTGCAGATCTTCCGCCTCTGGTCCGGTGATAGAAACCACGGCGTCGTCCGCAAGCTGTCGTAGCGAGCAATTTTCCACGAGACATTCGTCGATGTCTCTAACGTAAAAGTTGTAAAGAAGGGGGCTTAAGCATGAGCCCTGGGGGAGACCCATGTAACTAATTCGTGAAGTTGCCGAGGTTCCATGAGAGAAAAACATGTGCTTCTCAGACAACAAGTTGTACAAATAGTTGTTTAAAATCGGAGAAAGCCCACACTCGTGGAGTTTGTCTGAAAGGACATCTACGCAAACTGCATCAAAAGCCCCCTTAATATCCAAAAATACTGAGCCCATTTGCTCTTTTTGAGCGTAGGCCAGTTGAATTTCTGTAGAAAGCAGCGCCAGACAATCGCTCGTTCCCTTGCCTCTGCGGAAACCGAATTGAGTATCTGACAGAAGGCCGTTCGATTCAACCCATGTGTCGAGCCGATGGAGAATCATCTTCTCTAGCAGCTTCCGTAAGCACGACAACATCGCAATAGGGCGGTACGAGTTGTGATCCGACGCGGGCTTCCCGGGTTTTTGAATGGCAATAACCCTCACTCGTCTCCAGTCATCCGGAACAATGTTGCTCTCCAAGAATAGATTGAACAAATTCAACAAGCGCCTCTTCGCGACGTCTGGGAGGCTTTTGAGCAAGTTGAACTTTATTCTATCCATTCCTGGGGCAGAGTTGTTACATGATAGAAGCGCGAGTGAGAATTCAAGCATCTAAAAGGGTGAATCCATCGCATTCCTTTCGGGTGGATTACAACGAATATTCGCTTGTACTTGTACCGAATCCGCCAAGACTTTCTTTGCGAAATCGAAAATCCATCGAGGCGAGCTTTCTCGATCCTCATTTATCGATACCGCGTTGCGCATTCTCCTTCCCACCGTCCAGAGAGTCCGCATTGACGTCTCCCGCGATAAACCGTTGACGAAGTTCCTCCAATAACCACGTTTCTTCGCTTTCACGAGGCTCGTGAATTTGTTGTGAAGAGAGGAATACCGCTCGTAGTTCTCCCGTGTACCACGCTTTCGGTAGATCTTGAACGCGGCGGATCTTTCGCGATAGGCTCCGGTACATTCTTCATCCCACCACAGTGTGGGGGGTCTTCGCCGTATCGAAGTTCCCGGAACCGGCCTACGCTGCGCTTGAAGAGCACTTTCGACGATTAACGCGGACAAGAATTGGTATTCTTCATGCGGTGGAAGAACGTCAACCGACTGCTCGCCCTCTGAGACCAATTCAGCATATTTACCCCAGTCGATATGCTTCGTGAGGTCATACGCGACGTCGATCTGGCGAGCCTGACACGAATCATTGGTAACTGAAATTTTGATTGGCAGATGATCACTACCATGGGGATCCTGAATTACATTCCACGTGCAATCCAATGATAGTGAATTCGAACATATTGAGAGGTCTAACATGCTTGGAGGATCTGGAGGTTTAATTCGCGTTGCTTCCCCGGAGTTCAAAATTGTCATATTGAAATAGTCGCAGAGGTCATATATCAGGGTTGCGCGATTGTCGTCCTTCGGAGACCCCCAGGCTGTTCCGTGTGCATTAAAATCTCCTAGAATCTACCAAGGCGCAGGCATAGCACAGCATATTTCCGCAAGATCTCTTCGAGATACTCTAGCACTGGGCGGTTTGTAAACACTGGCTATACTGAAACTTTTACCTTGTATAGTAACATGACATGCAACTATTTCAGTGTCGTTCATCGGAGGGAAATCAATTCTATAAAAGGAATGGAGCTTTTTGATCCCCAAGATCACCCCTCCATATCCATCCCCTCGATCACAACGAATAATATTAAAATCGTGGAAAGATACATCTTTATCGGAAGTTAGCCATGTTTCACTAAGATCAAATATGTCACAGCATGTGTTGTGGACTAAAAATTTGAACGCATCCATATTTCTAATTAAGCTTCTACAATTCCACTGTAGGACTTCAATCATATCTCCGACCTCATTGGTCAAATTAGCCATCGAAAGATATGAGAGATTCAAGAATCGGCCATTTTGAAGTCAGATGCTTCAGAAGAGGTCTCACAAAAGGAAGTGCCATGATTATCAAACTTCTTATAGCGGGGGAGACATTAAACGTTTCGAAGATGATATCCACTATCCCAGAAAGAGTCAATTTTCCGGAAGGGTCGACTGGGTTCTGTCGACGTTCCTGTTGACTAGTTTGTTGGTTTTCTGGGCGAAAAATTGGGGCAACTGGGGTTTTAGATGCACCCGGAAGTGACGGAAAGTCTCCAGACGAAAATTTAAAACCTGGAGGTGATACCTTTTTTGTACTTCCGCTACTTCTTGATTTTGCCAGAGGGATTCGCTGAGTAGGTTGAGTAACAGGGGCGTTTTGAGAAACTTGCTGTTGCATGTGCCGTTTTGCAACAGCTCGCTTCCTTTTCGTTCCTGTCTCAATTATATTGTACTCCTCGCCTCCCTCAAAGTCAGAGCCTTGATCATCTGTCGGCAGGGATGCGAAGATATTGTTGCTAGTAATAGGGTGGTCTGATGAGACAGCAACCGGGGCGATCTTTTTCAGCATTTCGGCATAAGATCGCCTCGATCGCTGTTTAAGTGAGTTTATATCGCGTTTCTCCCGCTCTACGTACTTCGGGCATGCACTGAGCTCGTGGGGCGGAGATTCGCCACAAGTGGCACATTTTGGCTCCGTATTGCAGGAGCCCTCCGCATGTTGTTCACCGCACATACTGCAACGTGGTTTGTTGCTACAGTAAAGTGCGGTGTGGCCCAATTGCTGGCATTTTGCGCAGTGCATTACCTTCGGTTCGTAGAGGCGAACAGGTAATCGAAGAAGCCCAACCACGAGAACGCACGGAAGAGCGGAGCCGGAAAAGGTTACCCGGAAAGAGTTGGACGATTGTTTTGAGCCGTCTGGTTGTGCCTTGTTCATTTGAACGGCATCAAGTACTGGAACCAGTGGGACGGCACGATTTTTAAACCCACCAGCTCCAGACATGATTGCAGCACAGGTTAAATCATTGTCGGTGACCACTCCGTAGCACTCTATCTCGCGGCTAGGTAGATATGTTTTATATTCCCGCGAAAAGAGTTCAGAGTTAGCAATCTTGTTCGCTTGTTCGCGGTCACTTACTGTGACACGCAGCTTGTCGCGGCTGGGTGAGTCTATCTCCAGAACCCCACGAAACGATTTTTCCAGATCTTTTGCGATTTGTAATTTGTTCAGTTTTTTTCCGTTCGGTTTGGGCCGAAAGAAAACCAGAAAGGGACCCTTAGATCCGGGTGGGTAAACTTTCGGGCGGGGGCTCTCCGGGTTAGAAGAAGATCCAGGGATAGATGAGAATACAGGGGGTTGAGAAGAAAAGCCAGGCAGACAAAGATTTGTAGCCAAGGGAGTTTTTACCATGGGCTGGGACCGCGTTACATTCACAAAGGAACTAATTGGTACGATTCCGGAAGAAACAGCGCAACGGAGTACCTCAGGAACCACTGGAGCATTTTCATTATCGCCAGTCTCCATAATCTCAGAGTTCTGAATTTGCACTATTGAATCAGTGGACAGACCAAAGGCTGCCTCATCATCGGATGAAATTACGAGATCCGGCGAGCCCCCACCGGTGTCATTCGTTTCCATGCAGGGTTATTTTGCTCTAAAGCGGCGAAACAAGTAATAAACGCAACTAAACCGAATATGGGCCAGTAAAAGAAACTATTAACAAGGAGGAAATTGACCGACACAGAATGTTTGAATAACCAAAGTAATATCTACAAAATAAATAAAACGGAATAAAAAAATTAAAAAAAAATGGTAGAAAAGGATAGCAACTAAAAAAAAACAAATCGAATAACTTACACCTACTTAAATTCTAATATCGTATAAGGAAATATATAAAAAAAGAAAAAAAAAAAGAAAAAAATATAGAGGTAGAAGAGGATAGCAACAAAAAAAAAAGGGAAGTAATAATTCGAAGACGTGGCGCTACCTAAATGCAATTATTAACACCAAAATTCAACCAAAATTCAATGCAGTGAACAAAAAAAAAAAATAGCGAAAAATAAGGATGGCAACTAAGAAACCAAAATAAGCACCTTTTCGAAGATGTCGTCCTACTCAAATGCAAGTAGTAGTAGTACAACGCACAGTGGCTGATTTCGTCATTTTAGCGCGCTTAATTAATAACTTTTTTACTATTAAGTTAAGCGTCATGGTGTCTTCGGGAAAGTTTTTCACTATAATAAGGAGCTTCTTTTGAGCTTCTGTGAAAAATGATCAATCCCCCTAAAAGTGAGATAGAAAAATTATTTTTTGAATTTTTCAAGATACGAGGTTGGTGTCTTCACAAAAGTTGTAGAAAATGTTGTTTGGAGCAACTTTGCCGAAAGCACCAAGTTTGTAACTCCGTTACTTTTCAAGATACGTTACGTTTTCTTTCATCAGCCCCTTGAAAAAGGATTTTGCGCAATAACTTCCTAAATATTGATTCTACATTTTTCTCATGTTCTACAAAGTTATAGATAATGGTAAAACACACAACTTTGCCGAACATGACATCCCGCTAATTCCAAAATTAAAATAGTTATAACGGTTTTTATAGTTTTTTGGGCCATATTTCAAGCATATATAACTTAGCTATAGGCAATTATATGCAAATTTCCTTTTACGCATGTGAAAGTACATGTAATTGCCTCTCTTAGAAAGCCAAAACCATCAAACTGTAAGAAACTGTAAGATGGTTTTTGTATAGAAACTTACATCCATTTATGTTACTCTTATATGGGATTTATATATATTTTCAACATATTTATTTGACAGTTCATGTCAGCTTGCATTTTTATTGTTATTGTAAGTGTATGTTAATATAAAGAAAGGTTTGTTGTGTATTCTGGATCATTCATGAAGTACGTTACATAAAAACTCACCAACAAATTCTATTTTCTTACTAACTCACAATGCTCCACGTAGACCTCAAAAAAAAAGCATAAAGTGAAACTTTTTTCGTCGGATCACGATTTAACAGCAGCTTTCTTTGAAGTGCAATAAGATTTATAATTTACTATAACCAATGTAGACATAGATATGTACTAGTGAGAGCGTTGACAGAATATGTCACGCGCATGCTTGGATTTTTTAAAGAAATGGCGCTTCATTCGCTCTTTTCGTGGACTACGTGGAGCACTTGAGTTAGTAAGACAAAAGAATTAGATGGTAAGTTTTTATGTAACGTACTTCACGAATGATCCAAAATGCACCACAAACCTTTCTTCATATTAACACATACTTACAATAATAATAATAAAAAGCAAGCTGACATGAAATGCCAAATAAATATGTTGAAAATATATATAAGGTATGCACACAGCAAAATCTAGCCACCGCATTTTGGATAGAAATTTCTCTATTTTCAACCAATCGTGGCAATCTCTGGCGCAAACGAAAGCTTATTGTGTAAGGAATCGAAAAATATTTACCTCGGGATATATTTTGACATTGTGTTTAAAATAGAGTCAAGGGAACAAGAAGTCCTCGAAAATTTTTTGCACAAACATGCTGAAAATCTGACAATGTACATTAAAGCGACCGTCCCCGCAGACCTAAGTTAGCTTTCAAGTATTCGGTTCTATACATCATTACAACCTGGAAAGGTTGCAGATCAACTTAAGAGCAAGAAAAAATCGAACTTTGGCAAGAAATACATAGTTTGGTCAACAATATGAATTTGTGGTTTGAAAAACCGAACTTTTAGAAATACATGTACAGCAAATCATCTTTTTCACTACGGGAAATGTCGGGAAAAATGGCTGGCACCCCTTATTCAAAAGCTTAGATATTGTGTATTGATTTGAATTGATTTTTGTCCCCTGTTTTTGGCGGAGAATGCTTGCGTTTGTATGCAGAAAAGTATGTAGAAATTGTACTGCATTTTTTTCAAAAAACGTAAAATCTCATACACTTCAAAACTCAACCCAATTGAAAAATATTGAGTAACCGTGAATTGGAACCTTCAAAAAATTTCAAGAACGACAGCTTTCATCGAAAAATAAGATTGATTTTGACACAAAGGTGGTAAAAATTTCTTGGCATGCGGTTGAAGGTACTGTGCAAAACTTTACGGAAGGACTCAAGCTCAAAACTCGAGATGACGGATATAACAAGTCAAATCAGCAATGTCTTGATGTTGATTTAAAGTAAATTAATGCTTTTTTACGATGAATTGCTTTTGGTTTGGGAATAAGTTGGAATGAATTATTACTGCTTGATTTTCTTTGGCCAGATTTTGCTGTGCGCATACCTTAAATCCCATATAAGAGTAACATAAATGGATCTAAGTTTCTATACAAAAACCATCTTACAGTTTCTTACAGTTTGATGATTTTAACTTTCTAAGAGAGGCAATTACATGTACTTTCACATGCGTAAAAGGAAATTTGCATATAATTGCCTATAGCTAAGTTATATATGCTTGAAATATGGCCCAAAAAACTATAAAAACCGTTATAACTATTTTAATTTTGGAATTAGCGGGATGTCATGTTCGGCAAAGTTGTGTGTTTTACCATTATCTATAACTTTGTAGAACATGAGAAAAATGTAGAATCAATATTTAGAAAGTTATTGCGCAAAATCCTTTTTCAAGGGGCTGATGAAAGAAAACGTAACGTATCTTGAAAAGTAACGGAGTTACAAACTTGGTGCCTTCGGCAAAGTTGCTCCAAACAACATTTTCTACAACTTTTGTGAAGACACCAACCTCGTATCTTGAAAAATTCAAAAAATAAATTTTCTATCTTACTTTTAGGGGGATTGATCATTTTTCACAGAAGCTCAAAAGAAGCTCCTTATTATAGTGAAAAACTTTCCCGAAGACACCATGACGCTAAACTTCATAGTAAAAAAGTTATTAATTAAGCGCGCTAAAATGACGAAATCAGCCACTGTGCAACGTCGAGAAAAAACAACCAAATCAAAATGCGAAAAAATCCACCAAAAAAAGATATTTGACCCACTGTGGGAAGAATGCGGCAGGGCAGAAAAAAAATCAAACCAAATAGTTACCCACTACAGAAGACAATGCGACAACCTTCCAACCGTGGTTTATTGCTTCGGCGTATCCAATGTGATGTCCGGGTGTATGAATAGGCACTCGCAGAAACACACAATAGCGATGTGCGCCGGCCGTCCGTAGGTAGATGGTGCTTTGCTGTCTTTTCTGCTGGGATGATTTCTCCGTCTCGGTGCAGGCGCACCTACGTGCTGGTAAACTGTTGCGTTTTTGATGCGAGGGTTTGATTGCAACAGTAATTATGTTGACCGTAGCATAGTCTGGTTATAGTTTTACTACAACCAGCTACTCCCTCCACGGCGATCGATTGTATCACTTTCGCGACCGGTGGGATTAATTTCGATATAAAAAAACTCAACAGAATGTTGAGAAAAAAACTCCACTGGGAATAGAAAGCGCGAGTGAAAACACGTCCGACTTTGACGAGCGATCGGTGAGAGATGCACGACTAACGTTGTTGTCAGCCGTCAGTAAGGATCCGAGGTAGACGAATTCCTCCACTACCTCGAAAGTATCCCCGTCTATCGTAACATTACTGCCCAGACGGATTCGGTCGTGTTCGCCCACTAGCGTGTACTTTGTTTTTGAGGCATTCACCGCCAGTCCGACCTTTTCTGCTTCACGTTTCAGGCGTGTGTACAGCTCTGTCAGGCCTGTGCACAGAAGTGGCGGCAAGGGGTGGGGGGGGGGGCAGCGTGGGTTTTTATGAAGCGTCGGTAATGAGGAGGGAGGGGGTGTGTAACAACCATACCCCCCCCCTCCCCCCCTTTGCACGGGCTTGAGCTCTGTCACCGTTTCGAATGTTCTGGTGACAATGTCCATGTCGTCCGCAAAGCACACACATTGACGGATTTTGTTCCCCGCATCGCACCTTCCAGAGCGATGTTGAAGACTAGGCACGAAAGTCCATCACTTTGTCGCAGTCCCCGGCGAGATTCGAATGAACTGGATAGTTCACCCAAAACCTTTATGCAATTTTTCACACCATCCATCGTTGCTTCAATCAGTCCAGTCAGCTTCCCAGGAAAGCCGTTATCGTCCATGATTCTCCACCCAAGTAACACACTTGTCACCGAAGAGTCACGGCGGCGCAGGTTTTTGTTGCGCATAAGTTATTGTGACTTACTTCTAACAAATAAACACTTACTTGCTAGAAGTAAGTCACGGTAACTTCTGCGCAACAAAAACCTGCGCCGCCGTGACTCTTCGGTGACAAGTGTGTTACTTGGGCATAGCTCTGCGCGGTCGATACTGTCGTATGCCGCTTTGAAGTTGATGAACATTTGGGGCGTTGGGACCTGGAATTCACGGCATTTCTGGAGGATTTGCCGTACGGTGAAGATCTGGTCCGTTGTCAACCGGCCGTCGATGAAGCCGTCTTGATAACTTCCCACGAACTCATTCGTTTTACGTGACAGACGACGGAAGATGATCTGGGGTAGCACTTTGTAGGCAGCATTCAAAATAGTGATTGCCCTGAAGTTCTCACATTCCAAATGGTCGCCTTTCTTGTGAATGGGGCAAATTACCCCTTCCTTCCACTCCTCCGGTTGCTGTTCGGTTTCCCAGATCCTGACTATCAGCCGATGCAGACAGGTGGCCAACATTTATGAGCAGTGCTGAAAAATTCATTTAGGCGTATCTAAATTCAATCACCTATAGCTCATTTTAGAAGCTGAACCTGAGAATATGGTATATGAAAAACTTGTGCGGCTAGACTAGTTCTGCAAGAAAGTCACGGAAAACCCGCTATTTTTGGAATATTTAAGGTTAATGTCACGGACTGTATTTGAAAAATGCCAAATGATATTCACCGTGAATATCATTTAGCATTTTTCAAAGGTAGTCCGTGACATTAATCTTAAATATTCCAAAAATAGCGGGTTTTCCGTGACTTTCGTGCAGAACTGGTCTGGCCGCATAAGTTTTTCGTATACCATATTCTCAGGTTCAGCTTCTAAAATAAGCTGTAGGTGGTTGAATTTAAATATGACGAAATGAAATTTTCAGCACTGTTTATGAGTCCATCTTGATGAGCTCAGCTGCGATACCATCTTTACCAGCTGCTCTGTTAGTTTTGAGCTGATGAATGGCATTCTCAATTTCCCTCAGCGTGGGAGTTGGTTCATTTCCGTCCTCAGCCACTCTGGTGTCGTCGTTTCCTCCCTTGCCGTGGTCTACCTTGCCTACGTTCTCCACGCAATTCAGGCGCTGATCGAAGTGCTGCTTCCACCTTTCGATGTTTCCACTTCTGTCCGTCCGTCAAGAGGCCTCGTCCTTATCCCTGCATATGTCGGCTCGCGGCATGAAGCCGTTGCGGGATGCGTTGAGCTTCTGGTAGAACTTTCGTGTTTCATGGAAACGGAACAGCAGTTCCATTTCTTCGCACTCCGTTTCTTCCAGGCGGCACTTTTTCTCCCGAAAGAGGCGGGTCTGATGTTTCCACTTCTGTTTGTGACGTTCCACGTTCTGTCGGGTCCCTTGCTGCAGCATTACCGCCGGCGGCGACGGAGATATGGACTTTAAAAATAATAGGGGAATTTACTTATCAGCGTAAACCGCTGATTCGCAATTTCATAAAACATTTCAATAAACAAATAATCATACGCAACGCAGTTACCTATTTAATCTGTTTAGTGAATCCACTAGATATGTTTTTGAGGGGGTAACCCAAAATTTTTGTTCGGGAGTATATGTAACTTAACGATATGGTTTTGAACAAACAAAGGATGCCATTAGGGAACGTTCATAAATTACGTCACGCTTTGAGGGGGAAAGGGGGGGGGGTTATCAAAGTGAGACGACCAATACAACAACTTCAGAGGTGTCATACAAGAGTGCAACATAGGGGGAGGGGGGTTGAAAATGGACAACTTTTGCGTGATGTAATTTATGGACGCTCCCTTAATCAAAATTAGATAAAGCAGAGGTAAAACCATCATACAAGAATTGTTGTATGAGCGGAATCTATTGATTATCAATAGATATAATGGGTAGCCACAAGAAAGATTCACTATAAAATCGGATTTCCTCTGAACTCTGATATAATTGTAACTTGTAAACCGATAATAATTAAAGAAGAACAAGGACGGTTAAATGGACTAGAAGCTAAAAATAGGAAAAAAAAACTTAAAAGCGAGTTCAATGTTAATTCAATCGACAAAATAAAATTTCGGCTGTTCGGGCCCGTATGAAGTTGATCATCAATATTAACTTCTTTTCTCGATCAGCCTAGATAGCTGTGTAGTGTCGGTAGCGATTGTCTCAATTGGCTAAGAATAACACTATGGACCACCTGTTCCGGTGGTAAGTGTCCACCAACAGGTGACCCCTAATTCATGGTGTGATGCGGCTTCATGCTTACCGTGCCTCTAGGAATGAATGGCTAGGGGGGTCTAATAAAACCTAACCGCAAACGGAGCCTGTGGAGTACCAGGGCGCCCTCCGCAGTATGTTGCCCTTACTGCGCTAACCGGAGCAATGGTGCAGTGGACCTTGTGTTTCTCCGAGACAATCGGCTCACTTGAGGCTAAATAAGGGCGGGATTATGAAGATGTTGTTAACTAGTTTAAATTTTCACCTATATGGTTTCGCATTATGCGATTTACACAGAGTATTCTGTGTATCCTCGCCTTTGGCGTTTTCCAATCGATACCGATCTGGTTTTGCTACTGCTGTTCTTTGTTGTGCTGTAGTTGCGAAGAGTTTAATCTTGCCTAGTTTGGGTAGTGGCTACGGTTAGGATAGCTCAGATCAATCTTCAGCATAAAAGAACAGCAACAATCAATCTTTGCAGACTTATGCAAAGTGGTTCAGCCCAAGTGGCCTCCCAAGTAACAATTTCTATGCCTTCTGCTCTTAGACATTATTTATGAAGGTTTTGTCATGGATTTGGTAAGCCCTTTTAGGTTTAATGAAGATGTTCATGTAGTAAACAGCTTTAACAACAAAAGCAACTTTAAAACAGTTTGTAGATATCTAGAAGTCCTAGGAATAAAACCGATTATCTTGCTTTTTTGATAAGCAATAATGCCATTGTTAACGAACTGCTAAGTACGTATTAAAACTTCATCATAAAACTATTTTCGAAGCCGCTTGCACGTCTTAAAATATCGGTCTTAAAACCTGATGAATTGCATAAAGTCATAATAAATCAATCTTAAACCCTGTCGGAATTACCAGTGGATGCATTAAAACTAACTTAAGAAGGTTCCTGTAATACGATCTTCTCTTGAACAAACGAGAAGATAATCTATTATGCAGAACTTGGGGTCATTATTATTGAAACATACCTGATCGGAAAACCTCGGCTGGGCTTAAATTTTCTGGCTAGGAGATCAAACCAGTTTTCTTCACTAGAGTTCGATTGCAATCGGGGTAAGCAGCTGATGGGTGGGTATTGCATCATTTGTTCTAGGTCTGGCACTACAATTGTGTATAAATAATGACTATCGCGCCCAGCCGCAGTCGGCGTAAGATCAAATAATACAATAAACTCACCCACCAAGCACTCGAACAGCCTAAAAAACACGAAACAGCACCAAAAAACTCACGAAAATACGGCTGTCGGTCAAGCGAAGTGTTCTTAAGAGCATTCAGTCCGAGCCCACACTTCCCTAAAGCTTAACAGCGTTTGTGAAGCGCACATAATTATGTGTTAAGAATAAGTAGATGTTTGCTAGTCATTGCATCGTATTCATAAAGAACAACAACTCTAGAACATGTTCCTTTCATACTAACTGATCTTAAACCATCTTAAACAAAACCAGGAGGATTTAACTTGACGGCATCCATATTTTTCATTACGATGATCAATTCCGGCTTGCCAAGTGTGTACGCCATGTTGATGTTTGGACTGTAAATTGAATTCATGGTTTTGCACGAGGAATTAAAATGATTATTATTTATATGCCAAAAATCTCAAAATGACGTGGCGCACCTCCTTTTTTAGAAACAGTTCATTGCATTTCACGGTAAATTTTTTTTGGCATAGATTTTTTTTTGTCACAGCAACAGGGTTTTCCTCGTGAAAATTTGCAAAAAAAAACATAATGGACATGGATGATTGATATAATTTTCGTTCTTGCATTATTAGTAATTTGCAATTTACTGCCAGTTTGTGTGATGATTTTATTTTCAGATTCAGTTTGATTCTTTGGTTTTAATCCTTCTTTTAGAATGTTGTACGAACTTCAAAACGGCATGTTGTTCTTATTGCGACCTACACAACAAATCTTATCCATGCTGTATAGTATACTACAAGAGTATGTCACAAAACCAAGTAGCATACATAACGTTTTAAGGGTTGGTTTTAACAACCTCCTGTAGGGTGGGCCCTTTTGGGCTTTAATGGGCTTTATTACGGGTTTATTAGAGCTGTTAGGATTTCTAAGCTTTAAAATTAGTTTTAATTGTTTGGTTGTAACAACAGCTTGTGAGCAATGAGAAAACTAAAAATGTTACTTGGGCTTAATCCAAGAACCGTACTTCCGTAAGGGGAATTTCTATCTAGGAAACCTTGTGAACCCGGTGTTTGCTACTTTTAGTAAATATGAAATGGCAAACTCACGTGTCATGCCTCGAGCTTGTGGGCTTGTCAACAACGCAATAGTTGCTACACTCATCTCTGAACTAATCACCAGAGATGTATGTGCTATCACAATTGATGTATCTGTTGGAAACCTCAACAGGAAATACGTTTATTGTTCGGTTTATTTACCGCATGATGAACCATCCCCTACGGATGCTTTCAAACAAGTCATCGCATACTGTACTTCAAAAGGCCTTCCGCTAATTGTTGGCAGTGATGCTCATGCTCACCATATTATCTGGGGCAGCTCAGACATTAACTTGAGAGGCTCCAGTTTGATGGAGTACTTAAGTAGTACAGATCTTGCATTACTTAACATAGGCAACCGCCCAACCTTCATGGTATCTGCTAGAGAGGAAGTGTTAGATATAACGCTTTGCTCTAGCAGAATTAGTCACGAGCTGACCAATTGGCATGTGTCGCTACATCTTTTTTGAACACTTAAATGCTACTTCGCGCACATTGACTTTCAGGAATCCCCGGTCAACAAACTGGGATTTTTTTACCGATTTGGTTGCGGCCAAATTTCATGGATACTCACCATCCATTGACACTCCAAGTGATTTAGATGATGCCGTTGATACTACAGCGACCTTCATCATGGAAGCTTTTGAAGAAGCGATGCTCGGGAAGACACTACCGCAGCGCCGGCTCGCAAGGCCTACAGGAAAGCTCTCCGGTCTGTCGAACGATCCGGCTGGAAAAACCTTTGTACAAATGTTTCCAGTTTGAGTGAAGTCAGTCGGTTAAACAAAATCCTTGCGAAATCTAAGGATTTCCGAGTAAACGAACTTCGTTTGCCAAATGGCGATCTGACTTCCTTTGATGAGAAAGTTCTGGAATGCTTATTCAGCACACACTTCCCTGGATGTGTGGATATTGGATCTTCGGATGAACCTGATGTATTTCCTTGTCGTTACGATTCCCTGGCTTCGGCTCGGAGTATTGTAACTATAGAATCGATTGAGTGGGCACTTAATAGCTTTGCTCCTTTCAAATCTCCTGGGGCAGATGGGATTTATCCTATTTTGCTTCAGAAGGGATTTGATCATTTCAAACATGTTTTGAAACAACTACTTGTTTGCAGTTTTTCTACAGGGTATATTCCCAAATCCTGGCGGGATATTACTGTGAAGTTTATTCCAAAAGTGGGTCGTGCGTCGTATGAAGAAGCAAAGAGTTTCAAACCTATCAGTTTGACCTCTTTTCTTCTGAAATATTTAGAACGCATCGTGGATCATCACATCCGTGATGTTCAACTGGCCAACTTCATGTGAACCAACATGCCTACCAATCTGGTAAGTCCACTGTGACTCTTTTACACAAGGTTGTTTACGATATCGAGAAAGCATTCGCTCAAAAGCAATCTTGTTTGGGTGTTTTCTTAGATATCGAGGGTGCCTTTGACAATGTGCCTTTCGATGCCATATTGGAAGCCGCACGGAGTCATGGTATATCTCCAATGATTTCCAATTGGATTCACCAAATGCTCAAAACCGATATCTCTTCTCGACATTGCGGATTTGGAAACTGAGTGTTTGTGGATGCCCCCAAGGGGGAGTCTTATCACCGCTTTTGTGGAATCTCGTAGCAGATACGCTATTGAGGCTACTCAATAATAGCGGTTTTCCTACTTATGGTTTTGTCGACGACTACCTAGCATTGTTAGTTGGTATGTGTATCACCACCCTTTTCGACCTGATGTCAAGCGCCCTTCAGGTAGTTGAGGGTTAGTGTCGCCAATATGGCCTTTCGGTTGATCCGAGTAAAACATCTATTGTTCTTTTTACGGAAAGGCGAAACCGTAATGGCGTTCGACCTTTGCGTCTCTTTGATTCTGAAATCGATGTGACTGAACAGGTAAAGTACGTTGGAGTCATTCTTGACTCCAAGCTTTCCTGGACACCTCACATTGAGTTCAGAATCAAGAAAGCTTGTATGGCCTTCGGGCAATGCCGGCGAACCTTTGGTACAACTTTGGGTCTAAAACCCAAGTATATCAAATGGATCTACACAACTGTTGTTCGGCCAATATTGGCTTATGGATGTCTTGTGTAGTTGCAAAAGGGCGAAATGAGAACGGTCCAATCAAAGTTAGGCCATCTCCAAAGAATGTGCTTTATAGCGATGTCTGAAGCGTTCTCTTCAACTCCCACGGCAGCGCTCGATGTTCTCTTTGACGTTGCTGCACTACACATTCATCTCAAACAAGAAGCACTTTCTTGCACTTACCGTCTACGGGTACTCGGTCTACCAGAGGAAACTCTTGTGAACCGCACATCAACACACACCTCGTTGTTTCCACTTTTGGTGAATTGGGACAAAATTGTCCTTGCTCCAAGTGATCTTACAATTGCTTGTAATTTTTCATATAGGACATTTTCCACGAAATTCCCTTCCCGGGAAGAGTGGACATCTGGATATCTGGAAAGAAGTATTTCAGACGGCATCGTATGTTACACTGATGACTCCCTTCTCGAAGGTCGAGCAGGTTCTGGCGTTTATTCTCGTGAGCTAAGGCTGTATCAATCTTACTCACTAGGTAGCAGGGTTGTTAACGTTAATCAACGATTAACGCCGTTACGTTAATTCGTTAACGTTAATTGTAGCGATCAACGATTCTTCCGTTGATTTTTCAGGATCGTTGATCAGAGCGTTGATTTAACGTTAACGACTCCGTTAATCTTCTGTTAATTTCTGTATTTTGGGATCAGCCATCATCCAAAATAACCCATTTTAATCAATTGGTAGCACTCAGCATAATATGCGAAAAGCTTGTGGCGGACATCTTTGAAGATTTTTCTACGGAAGTCAGGCAAAAAGTGGGAATTCTGCAAGAGCTTTTACCGATTCTGTTAAACAATATCTAGTAAATTTGTAATACGTTTCTGGCTTGGTTTCTGGTAACTATTCATGGACCACATTCTGGATAGTAAACAAGAACTGGAAGAACCTTCGATTAATCTTTTAATGATTGCCTTTGGGAGATATCAGGTTTATTTTAAACAGACAATTAGGGGGAGCTTAAGTTGCACATTTAGGTAAAAGAGTGACTGTAAGTGGCACAGGTTCCAAGAATTATGAAATTTAAAAATATAAATTTCATATGCCTTTTCTATGAAATAATGGAAAACACAGAGAATTCTATATGTTGAGTGATAAACATGTTGAAAATATCATTTCCACGGTCAAAGTTTTTTATCTCCCATAAATTTACAAAGCAATCAACCAAGGAATATATTTTTTGCAATTTCTCATCGTAATAGGCTGTTTTACCTCACGCAAATCTGACAGGAAAAGGCCTACTTTCTCACACTAAATTAGCAATGCTGTAATGGTTCATTACACCACTGATTTGCGTTGCGTAATGAACCATTACAGCACTGTTTTCTGTTATTATCAACTTCTTGATGCTGTCTGGATGCAGGCTTGAAAAATTGTGACAACTGCACAGTATAACCTGCTATGATCAGACTTTCTTAAACATGGCTATGAACCTCAGCGTGCAGTTTGATGAAAACGTTTTGTTAAAAACTATCCTCAAGTGGTGATTTATGAAATTGCAAAAAACGTTGTACGCAACTCAGTGCAGAATTTGATTTTTACAGCACTCGTCGTAATTATATCCAACTCGGCAAGCCTCGTTGGATAAATGTGCGACTCGTGCTGTAAAAATCTTCATTCTGCACCTTGTTGCGTAAACTACTATTGAATCATTCAAAAATTTCAAATGTGTTTTTACTCCTAGTTGTTTTGAAAGCTAAATTTAACTATGCATTTTGTTGACCAAACATTCGCTTTCATGCCCCATTAGCTAACCCAACATTATATGTGGCAACTCTTTAAGCGACTATTGGAACTTTGCCTAGTGCGCGAAGAGTTATTAGTCCACTAATGTGAGCGCTTGTTCATGGGTGGTGTGATGAAATTACAGCGACCTTGGTCAATTTAAAGGCATTAGAGAAAAAAGCTGATGAAACAACTAGAATTAATTCGTACGTATTTAATGATTCAAAATATTTAAACCATCATTAAAATAATTTCAATAAAGGGTAAATTCAGTCTTGCTACTTTTCCAATACCCTACCTCACTGTATAAGAAATTAAGTCTCTGCGTCCAATATCACCAACAGTGGGTTATTGTAAAGCCCATAAAGCCACAGTCGTGAAGGCGTGGGTATTCAGCATGATCATGCTGAGAGTGACAAATTCGATTTTGGTCGATCCAGGATTTTTTTTTTTACTTCTTTGGGCATAGAGTGTCTTCGCGCCTGCTGCACGATATACACATGCAAAATGCTCATTGGCAGAGAAAGCGCTTAGTTAACATGTAACTGAGGAAGTGTCCATAGAACACTGCTGAAAAGCAGGCTATATTCCAGTGGGGGCGTTACACCAAGAAGATGAAAAAAGAAGGAAAAAGGATGGAGTAAAAAATCTTGCTACTTACATCAGCTTGCATTGTTTTCCGTGTTTGAGTGCAGTAGAACACAAAAAAGTCACTGGTGACCGGAGAGATTTAATCGATAAATGATTCTGCTGTCCTCTATGCCAAAATCCAGTAGATTTTCAGAAAAAAAAACATATCTTGGAAGATTGTAGAAGTTTATTTCAGCAACCGTGCTGACTGGACATGGCCGGTCTGTGATAAAGATTCCTTGAAATGAAGGAGAAAATTTTTGACACATGGATGGCTACTATGATCACCTCATAGGGAATTCAGATGTTATTTTTTTTCTCATCACATGAAGTAACGCTAGAATTAACGATAATCGTTAACGTTAATTTAACGCATTCCGTTGACGTTAACGTTAATTGCCAAAAAAATCAACGCAACGTCGTTAACGTTGATATGAGCGAAAATTAACGTTAACGGCGTTAATCGTTGATTAACGTTAACAACCCTGCAGACACTGCACCGTTTTTCAGGCCGAAATCTTTGCTCTTATGTGCGGAGTGCAATCAGCACTTCAGCAGCACGTAATGGGCAAAGTAATATACTTCTGTTCAGATAGCCAGGCTGCTATTAAAGCACTTGCTTCGGCCAACTCCAGGTCGAAGATAGTTATCGCTTGTCGAACTCAAATCGAGGAGCTGAATTCAGCAAACGCTGTTCACCTTGTTTGGGTACCTGGCCATTCTTCCATCGCTGGAAATGAATTGGCTGATGAGTTTTTTTTTTTTTTTTTTTTTTTTTTTTTTTTTTTTTTTTTTTTTTTTTTTTTTTTTTTTTTTTTTATTTGGAGTAGGGAAAAACCCCTGGGAGCGGAATTCCATTAATTAATTGGATCACTTCTCCAAGAGGCACAAAACCTACTTTTCTTTTCAAATTTTAGTTCGCTCGTACTGGGGCATCACATGACTTCATTGGCCCTGAGCCAGCTATTCCGATATCGAAGTGTTGGGTAACGCTTCAGATTCACACCTGGGCTGCTACTCAACACAGACAGTACTGGAATAGTTTGGAGTCATATCGTCAAACCAAATTGTATTATACTGAGCCATCTCCAAGGGTGGCGAAGTATCTTATAAATCTGTCTAAGTAAAATTCCAGCATTCTGGTGAAAATGAACAATTTTTGCGTGGTGTAATTTATTGACGCTGCCTTAATCAAAATCAAATAAAGCAGAGGTAAAACCATCATACAAGAATTGATGTATGAGTGGAATCTATTGGTCTTCAATAGATATAATGTGCAGCCACAAGAAAGATTCATTATAAAATCGAATTTCCTCTTAACTCTGATATAATTGTAACTTGTAAACCGATAACAATTAACGAAGAACAAGGACGGTTAATTGGACTAGAAGTTAAAAATAGGAAAAAAGCTTTGGAAAGCGAGTTCAACGTTAATTCAATCGACAAAATAAAATATCGGTTCCACGAAATGTTTCATTATTGGTACTAAGTATGTAGCCTGAGATGGTTGGTCTTTCGTTACTGTTACTGTCAATAAATTGCATTGTAAAGATGAAGATTGCAAATTTTGAAGAAAACAAATACAAATATCACAGTCGAAAACCCAATCAATTTCATAATCAAACTTGTATGTAAGATTGCTGCATATAAATTTCCAAAAAGCAATTCATCATGTCAACTCATTGTCAGGATAATGATGTCGCTCGCATTCATTGCTGACGGCACAGTAATAAGGATTTCTCCATTTAAAAAAAGCCAAAAATATGCGGAACCACAAAAGAACAAGTTTCCCACAAAGGAAACACATGCATATCATCGAATCTACAACTCAACAACTCCAACGAAAGCCAGCATCTCCGTCGTCGTGTGACTTCGTCGTCGGGTGGTAGCACCGCCAGAAGGGACCCGGAATCAGCCTAATAATGTGATTACCGCCTTTTCTTATTATTAAAATATTTTCGCATATCATAATGAGCTTTTTGCAACGGTGTTCCGCCACATGCAAGTTTCGCCTTTGTTTGGTTTTCTGGTGGAATCCCAGGGTTGTTGCCAGGGCGCACTGCTGAGTTCGTTTGCGGTTGTACGATTTCCCCCTTTCCGGAGATATACCTACTAGGAATTGCTTTCCTTCGGTATGTGTCTACTACTGGTACAATGCTGCTCCGACTACATTTTCATTATGCGCATACAAACGGGAAGATTTTTGGCGGCTTGCCGTGGCTGACGAGCACATGCCCAGTAGGGAACATCCTCTTGAACAGTGAAAGACATTCCAGGCCGTTGGCTACCGGGATCATAATACTTGGAGAAGAGGGAGGCCTAGAAATATGTGGGCTTATGTTTAACGGGGTAGGACATTGTATAATTGGATTAAGAAATTGCGAAGAATCCAAGGTGGGTAATTGTAATTAGACAGAAAAGTGAAAATTATCGTGGAACGTGACCAGCGTCCTTGAAGCTACTTTTGTAACCATATACCTAATATATATTAGTAATAAAAAAAAACAATCAGGATTCTGATGCGATTTGGATACGTTGTTAGGAAAATAAAATGTTGTATACCTATGTTTAGATGTATTCTGGGGTATAGACTTTGCATTTAGTAACCGTAAACTGGTGTGGCATTGATCAGCTGCGAACATTATTCTACTCAACCTATCTAATGTTGATAGCTGTATGTAACGTCCCCACTGGAACAAACCCTGCTTCTCAGCTTAGTGTTCTACAAGCAATTCTTCAGTTAAATATTAACTCCTCTGTCAATGACCATTATGCCTTAAGAAGTAAGAGAAATTTCCATTATTAATAGTTCCTGGACCGACCGGGAGTCGAGCTCGTCACCCTCAGGTCTTGCTGAATACCCACGCCTTAACGGCTATGTCTATATGGGCCCTATACTGTATGTTATTGTTTCCAAGTCGCACACTCTACTTGTTTATGGACGATACTAAAAGCACAATTTTCTCGCACTTTGGTACACTTGGATATTTGAGAAACAAGAAAATTCATCCCACAACATTTTAAATGGAATCTTACGTTGGCTTCAAAAGGCATACCCACTCCAGGAGAGAAAAAAAAGGACCAAACTATGCATCGGACAAGAATCCTTCGCAGCCGTACTTCCGGCATTCCTTTCCCGTACATTCCTAAGCGATGATGTTTTGTTGGCAGTTGTTTATTATGCTTTGATGTTAGTTTTCATCGTGTGTTTTGGCCGGTTTGGTGGAGACAGAACTTATCAACCCGAAGAGAGCACCACATTGTAAACAAACTTATTGCTTTCTGGCCCGCTCTTGCCAGCCAGCACTCGTCGTAGCCAGCCTCAGAGTACCATGTTGTGATGCAGAATGGGCCCGGTCCAGGGGGATGAGATTCTATTTAATGGAAAACGATTCTTTTTCGCTCTGTCCTCGAAAGAGTAGCATGAAAATTTTAAAATGCATAAACAGTGCCATCCAGCTTCATCAACATTGGGGATGTTGATGTTTCATGGCATTTGGAAATCCTAGCCTTGGGTTTGATTCTACAGGAAACGACAAAAGCAACAACCCCTCGGTTTTCTCGATGGGGGAAAGCTCCATCGCTAACCTACTTGAACGTGGGAAAAGATTATCCGTGACCTTTTACAAAAAGTGAGTTTCCTACATGTCTGAACATATTTTGGGATCATCCCTCACAGTTTTCCTGCCATGTGGGATGCAATCATAGGTGATGCGATGTCGTTCCAAGTACCGCCCTTCATTGCTATGGCAGGAGGGGGAAAACCTCAGATTGTATAAAAATGGGAAAGAGGTTCCCAATGGCTGGAATGCTTTATGGATGACTAAGTATATTTTTTGTGGCTTATCTTGATATTTTGACGGTCTATCTTCGTCCGTTTTGGACAATGGCAAATTTCTCCAAAACTTAACTTCTTCCACTACGTACCCATTGCACTGGAGACTGCCTTAAATTTCTTACAGTTCACGATATACGCACCCTCTCGCACTTAATATAACTCGTAAACTAACTTACCACACCTCGTACGAACATTGAACTGCCGTAGCATACCGTATTATTGACTGGAATAATCAGGTTCTGCAATCGAAGATCCCGGCAATGTATGGACTGGACTATGGAGTCTTCTATATAGTGCTGCTGGGGATCGTATTGCTTGTCAGAAAAACGCAGATGTAGTTATCGGAAAAAGGTGCTATGAATAGCCATGTTTTCATCGGCCATTACCCTCGCGTGTATCGCATCAGCTCTGGTGGACAGCATTATCTAATGATCTCTAACCTTTGCACCATGGATCCTGTCCATCACACAATGCAGCGATGCCAAACCCGCGATCCTCCAGTAGATCGGCAAGTATGCGGGTGCTCTCTAAGAAGTCAAAAGGTCTGCAGTTCCACGTACCTAGCATCGCAATGTAATTCCTTTTCGTTCGTTGGGGTCGTTGCCAAGGTTCCCGGTTCGTATTTATTATTTTGTTACTGACTTTCCGATATCAATGGGCTGCAAAACAGTGAGCTGATAAGAAGAGTGACCAACATAGCTCCTCACAAGTTCTTACCTCATGCTTCCACGGGTCAAGCAATGACAAAGACCACCAGCTAAGAGTTGTGTGCTTAGCTGGTAGTGCAGCCTGGGCACTGTTGTCCTTCTGACTTCAGCTAGATTGAGGAGGTACGTCTCGAGCGTCTGTTCACCAAGGAGGTGCGGCTCAAACAGCGTCTTTTCTGACGTCCAGCGGCTGAGTATGAAATGCTCCTCCACTGGAAGCTACAACTAAGGTGGCAGCCCCACTACGGTGGATAGGGAACCATAGGCCAACAATCTACTGTTTCCGAAACCCAAAAAAAAAACGTTACAGAAACCGAAAAATAGAGCTTACGAACTGATTCAATGGCAACGACTTTCAGCGCGAAACTATACGGACAAAAATTGGAACATGGAATGTATCAACCCTAGCCCTGCAGGGTAAACTGGCACAACTAGCAAATGAGGCATGCCGTATGAAGCTTGAGATCCTAGGACTGAGCGAAGTCCGTTGGCCGAACTTTGGAGAACACAGATTGGCGTCGGGTCAAATTCTGCTATACTCTGGCCTACGAGGTGAATACGCTCCGCGCCACCGTGGAGTTGGTTTCCTGTTCAGCGCTCACGCCCACGCTCCGCGCCACCGTGGAGTTGGTTTCCTGTTCAGCGCTCACGCCCACGCTGCGCTCATGGAGGAACCTATTAATGATAGGATAATTGTAGCCTGATTCAGAACACGGGTTAGAAACCTTACCATTATCCAATGTTATGCGCCAACCGATGCTGTCGAATTGCAAGACAAAGAGAACTTTTACAGTCAACTCATTGGCGACTTCAATGCGAAGGTTGGTTCCGAAAACTCGGACTATGAGCACGTCATGGTCTCGGAAAAAAGAGCGAAAACGGAGAGCTGTAAGAAGAGTTTTGGGGCAGCAATGACATGGTGATTGGGAGATCGCTCTTTCCTCATCGACCTGTCCACAAAGTGACATGGGTTTCCCGAGATGGCGTCACGGAAAATCAAATCTAATCGGCGAGATTCGACTGCGCATTGCTAGGATCCACCGACAGGAGGAGAAAATCGGGCGCCGGTTCAACACACGCGGACTGCAAGACGCTGCGCTGAAAAAGTCCTTCGTCGAGAAGCTGGAGAACCGTACTGCGGATATTCCGAAAGGTGGAAGCGTAGAAGATCAATGGAGCAACATTAAGAACGCCTTCTTTGCCACCGGCGAGAAAAAATTGGATAAACTACGGACCCAGAGAAAGTAGTGGATCACTGATTACACCTGGAGGAAAATAGAGGAGCGAAGGAACGTCAAGGCCGCGATAGAGCGAGCGAAAACACGAGGAGCGAAAGCCGTCAGCGCTATTCGGCTCTCGAGGAGGAAGTAAAACGCTCATGTAAACGGGACAAAAGAGCGCGTGTGGACTCCCAAGCCGACGAAGGCGAGAATGCCGCAAACACCGACGACATCCGTCTCCTCTACGATGTCTCACGTCACCTTAGTGGGACTAAGATGAATGCTACGATGCCCGTGAAAGACACGTCGTGACAGTTATTGACCGACCCGGCTGACCAGTTGAAACGCTGGTTCAAGCACTTTGGAAACCTTTTTCAAGTGTCGGCCACGCCATCAACACCTCAGCATGATCCGCCAAAGGTTCGACGCATTACCCATGTCAACACCGAAGCTCCATCAGTGCAGGAGATAGAAACAGACATCCGTAGCTTGAAATCGGACAGGGCCCCAGGAGACGATCGCATATCAGCTGAGATGCTCAAAGCTGACCCCATATAACTACTGTATCAATTATTTATTCTGCAACATATGGGAAACCGCGACATTTTCGGCCGACTGAATGCAAGTCGTCTTACGGTACCCAAAAAAGGTGACCTGATTGTATGCGATAACCAATCCGCAGCCTCAACAACGAAATCAAGCAAGTCGACAGAAACTTGACCTAGCCACAGGTCAAGGCGATGGCGAGCAATTGCCCAAGATGGAGATCTTTCAATTCGGCCCTCTGCACTACCGTGGATGCCCAGGACTAAAAGTAAGTAAGTATTATGGCCCGGATATCAAGGTGCACATTTATACAGTTTTGGGTGGCTGGGTACGGGAGTCGGTTCGGCGACTCCGGTTGGAATAGAGTATCCGGTATGCCTCTGACACCCCGACTACTCGAAACCTTTCATTTATTTCATTTATTCAGTATAACATCCAATTCAATATCAAGCTGAATCAACAACACACGGTTCGTGGTTGTCAATCTGCAATCAAAATGACAACGCACGCCAGATGTCTTTCCATCTGCCTTTCACGCTGCCCTCCAGGTGCAACACTCTTGTGAACACTCGTTTTGCAGGATTGTTTTCTGGAATTCTCACAATATGCCCTGTCCTGTTAAAGCGAAGATATGACGAAGCCGTAGCCTGAATTTTCGAGAGCACAAATCTGAAGTACCAAAAGACGGATTGCGCTGAAAAGTAAACAAACCATCAAATTTTCAGCGCAAACCGTCATATGGTTCTTCCAATTTGTGGGCTTGAAAATTTCGTCTAATCTTCACCTGACAGATGGTCCTAAGCATCCGACACTTGAACACTTACAATGTTTTGATGTCCTCCTCGACCATAGTCCAAGTATCGTGCCCGTAGAAAACCACTGGTCATCAGGTGGAGCATTTAGAGCGGGGGTGATTTTTTATCAATCGCCCGTAGTGAGCCCACCTTCCACTGATGGTAAGCCTTCGTATTTCACTCCTAACATTAATGTCTGCCGTAAATAAGTATCCGAGATAGACGAAGCCCTACCACCTCGAAAGCGTTCATGGCTAACAGTTGCTCTCACCAGCATATATTTCGTTTTAGACGCGGACACCATCAGTCCGATCTTTGCTGCTTCACGATACAGGCGAGTGTACAGCTCGGCCACTGTCCCAAGTGGTCTTGAAATTATATCCATATCATCCACAAAACAGACAATACGGTGGAGAAGCACTGGTAAGAGCACTACACTGGGTTATTACCAAGATTCAGGTGGAGGAAGTATTACCGGATGAATGGATGGAAGCTATCGTGTGTCCCATCTTCAAAAAGGGCGACAAGTTAGATTGCGGGAGCTGCCGTGCGATCACATTACTGAGCGCTGCCTACAAGATACTTTCGCAAATTTTATGCCGCCGTCTATCATCGATTGCAAGAGAGTTCGTGGGGCAACATCAGGCTGGATTCATGGGTGAAAGCGCTACAACGGATCAGATGTTCGCCATCCGCCAGGTGTTGCAGAAATTCCGCGAACACAACGTGCCAACACATCACATGTTCATCGATTTCAAATCGGCGTATGATACAATCGATCGAGACCAGCTATGGTAGATTATGCACGAGTACGGATTCCCGGAACAATTGAAATGATTGATCAAGGCGACGATGGATCGAGTGATGTTCGTAGTTCGCAGAGGGTTACGGCAAGATGATGATCTTTCGTTCTTGCAGTTTAACATTTTGCTTTAGAGGATGCAATAAGGAGAACGGGATAAATACGAGTGGAACGATTTTCACGAACTCCGTTCAGCTGCTTGGTTTTGCTGATGATTTTGACATTAAGCTTGCAAATTTGAAACAATGGCGAAAACGTACATACATCCGGCTAAAGAATGAAGCCAGGCGAATCGAATTAGTCAATATTGTGTAGTAGACAAAATAGATGTTGACAAAGCGCTCTATGGAGGATTTTACGCGCCCGCCACCCGAATCTCTATCACAGTGGTGAAATCTAGGTGGTTGAAGAATTCGTGTACTTGATCTCACTGGTGATCGCTGACAACGACACCAGAGAGAAAAGGAGAGACGCATTGCGGCAGGACATCGAGCTAACTTTGGACTCCGCAGAACTCTACGATCAAACAAAGTTTGCCGTCACACTAAGTTAACTATCTACAACACGCTGATTAGACCGGTAGTCCTCTATGGGCACGAAGCATAGACTCTACGTGCAGAGGATCAACGCGCCCTTGGAGTTTTCAAACGGAAGGTGTTGTGTACCATCTACGGTGGAGTAAAGATGGATGACGGGACTTGGAGAAGGCGAATGAACTACGAGCTGCATCTGCTGCTGAGAGAATCAACCATCGTCCACACCGCGAAAATCGAGATGCTACGGTGGGCGGGTCACGTCATCAGGATGTCGGATAGCAACCCGACTAAAATGGTTCTCGAGAGTCATCCGACCGGTACAAGAAGACGTGGAGCGCAGCGAGCTGGTGGGTCGACCAAGTGGAGGACGATCTGCGGACCCAACGCAGAGTGCGGAACTGGAGACAAACAGCCATGGACCGAGTGGATTGGAGACGGCTACTATGTACAGCAGAGGCCACCCCGGCCTAAGCCTGATCGAATGAATGAATAATCGTGACTTGGGGATAGCCTCAAGGTAAAGACACTTACTAGGGTTTTAAGTAAGAGCGAGTGATTAAAGTTGATTTCCGCAGACGTCCTCATTGACTCTGGAAGCTATCGCAAATTAAATCTCTGGTTAAACAGGACCCATGCACTAAAGATTGAGAACCACTACCAAAGAATAACAGATTTTGTTTGAATCCAGCATCCGATAGAAAGGGGATACACCAGAGGCCACCCACGGTAGTGAGAATGACACTCGCTTTTCCGTCTTTCAACCATCTTCCGTCTGATTGCTGCTGAAGGGTGACTTTTGTGTTGCATTCATTCTGTTGTTTAATATTAAATGTTATTTGGCCAGAGCTGATGACGATTATTATCGTCCTTTTTTGTTGGTGTTCCAATTTCGTGAGCGTGTCTGCTTTTCACAGGTGAAGAGAAACAAATATAGGATGATTTTTGGTGGAACTCGGTTAATAATTTCTTTTGAATCTGGAAAATTATTCTATCGCTGACGCTTACGGTTTCCACACTTCCAGGGAACTGTGATATTTGCTAAGAAAGAAAAAAAAGCTAAATTACAATTCGTTATGTATTTTGTTTGGAATGTTGAACAATCGTTAAGATCCGAATTCCCTTACAACGAATGGACTTAAGTTATTCACTCTGAAAAATCGATTTGAAAAAGTAAGATTGGTTGAAAATTATTTACATCGACTAGAAAAAAAAAAAACTTAACAACTGTCTCGCAATGTCTTTAATCGCTCGTCTCGTCTTATAGCCTATAGGGGTGTGTTAGAATTCGGTTTTCGGAAAGTCACGGCCGCCAAGGGGACCTTTGGTTGATATCTCTCTTCACTAGCCTCTCAATGATAATGCATGTGCCGTTCTCAGCCTTCGGAGTCATCCTCGCTGGGTGGCGGTACGTTTTTCTTACACTGGCAGCATCCACGGACGCACTTTTTCAGGGACCGTATTTTGTAGATGACTTGTTCCTGTGGACGAGAGTAAGAGGTAGGTTAAACTAGCTAATGTACTTTTAGTAATCAAACCATGAAATGGTAAAACAAATTTGAACGACAAAGTACAAGTGTGAAGATTCAAAAGTGATGATCATAATATGAGTGTTACGGGGGGAGATACTTATGAAGATGACAAGGGGCCGAAGAAACGTGCAGCGCGCAGGCGCCTTCAAAAGCTGTTAAAGAGTGGGGTGGACTTTGTTGAAGCCCGTGAACAGGCAAAGGCCCCCTTACCCAACACTCCAAAGCGGCAGAGAAGGGACGATCTCGACCACACGAATAGCAGTGATGAGAAGCTTGCATCAAAACAGACTCGAGAGGTTCGAGTCTCCCACCAAGGTAAAGCGAGTAGCAGGGATGATCAAGCCCCACCGCGCCAGGTAAATTTTAATATCGCCATACAATCAAATGTAACTGCTGTTAGGAACGTAGGGGACGACAGGGATTCCATTAACCCATTACGCCCATATGGTCCAAAAGCAAGGCGTGGACGGGAACGAGATGCCCTTCCAGCGCCATCGTACACTGAAATTGCTAGCAGGATAAGATTGGGAATTTTTCCAACAAATTATCCTGCTGTCGAGCTCTCAACCGACCAACAAGAAGTGGTTCAGGAAGCCCTTCTGTTGAAGGTTGTGCAGCAGCGACGGAACAGTTTAAGCCGAAATTTGCTTGTTGTCGGTTCCGTCCTGGGTATTTAGTGCTCACATTTCAGGACAAGGACACAGCAGAGTGGGTCAAGGACAAGTTTAACTCTTTAACTCTCTGGGAAGGAGCTGATCTTGTAGTAGTGGACGAAGATGAAATCCCACGTCCCGACGAGCTGATCGCTTTCTTCGCATGGAGTGGCAAATGTAGCAATGATATGATTCTTTCCCTCATTGAAAGTCAAAACGATAATATCATTACGGACGCGTGGATGATTCTCCGCCGGCATATAAAAGGAGATCATGTCGAACTCGTTCTTACAGTCGACGATGCTTCTTTGCGTAAACTCAGGGAAAGACAGTTTGTATTAAACTATAGGTATAGGCAGATTCTCATAAAAAATAAACGCTCTGGACAACTAAATACTGCTGAGCAAACTCCTTCAAATGCTCTGGAAGATGTGGCCACGGACTCTATTCAAGACCAGCAAGACCTAGCTATGCCAGGGACAAGTGGGGTTGGCAGGGGGCCCTGTATGTTATCCAAAACTGAACTTCCTGCGCCAGTCCGGGGATTAGTGTCCATCAAGCTGGTGAAGGTTCCAGGTATGTTGGTTCAAACGTTCAAGGGCAATCATCTGCCTATGGATACGGAAAACCAACACGCAACATGCAAAATACAAACGCCGGTAAGCCGTCGGTTCAATGCCGTCTTCAGCAGAGAGAATAACGTGCCCATGTTAGAAAGTAAGCCGTAAAATTAAAAAATAAAATTCATTACAGTCAGTCCAAGCCAAGGACTGCAATTGAAGTAAATAGGAGGACAAAATTTGCCCCTACATTTACATGCCTGATAGTCAAGCTGGTTTATGGACAGCCCCTAATGTCTTTTACATTGACACTGCACAGGCGGAATTTTTTTTTTCAAAAGATTATCGGATTAGTGAACCGGCTTTTCTTATCAATTATATTGGACCAATGTTTAATCGTTCATCAAAATAAATTATAAATTAACAATTATCAAGTTGGACAGCAAAATTATTTAACCGGTTCATAAATTATTAGGGGTATTCACTAAACAGATTAAATTGCTGCGTAAGCCATGATTAACTGCTTATTTTAAATGTTTCATGATTTTGCGAATGAAATAATCAAAGATTGCCTTGGTGATCTCGTCGTTTAATCAGTTGACGCTGTTTTAAGTGATTCCCCCCTATTGTTTTTGATTAACCGGCTGTCAAAGTTATATTTTTTTGTCGAATGGGCATCCATTTACTAGTGGGATAAATTTCTTGATTTTACCGGTTCAAAAACGAACCGGATTTCCAAATCACTTATTTTTTTTGTGGAAGGATAGCTATAAGAAGTAATTATAAAACAACTATCCTCAAGAGATATAATGTAATTATTTTACCGGTTAAAAAATAGATCCGTTAAACGAACCGGTTCAACAATAATGTATTCTCCACTCGTTTATCATCATAATATATAGAACATCAGCATAATACCAGTTGGACGAAATCCTTGATTTTACCGGTTCAAAAGTGAACCGGTTGAGCAAACCGGTTCACACAATAACACATTTGATTCATATGTTTAATTTCCCATGAAAATAAATTATATAAAAACCTATTAATTCCTTATCGGAATCATAAAATATTTTCTACCGGTTCAAAAATGAACCGGTAAAATGAAACGGTTCGGCGAAATAAACATTTCTATTGTACTATTCGCTTCTCACTCAAAAAAAATGTTATCTCCATTGGTTCTCCTTTGGGCGTTGGAGGGTAAAAAAACATTTCCAAATTGTTCACTTCCCCAGGGGAACCAGTATTCCGGAACAGTCCTGAAAATGACCAATCTGGCCCAAAAGTTCTGAATTGACTTCAAGTGTACCTATTTTGCAAAATCATGACAAACGATGTGTCGCAAGATGGGTTTTGAAAAAATCTCCAACTTTTCCACTTCCCCAAGGGAACCTGGATTCCGGAACGGTCCTGAAAGTGGCCCATAGGAAGTCAGCATGACTTGTAGTTAATTTATTCTAATAAATAATAAAGTTTTTATAAGCTTTCTACAAATATCATTCATGTTAAGACTTTTTGACACCTTTTGTATGGAGCCGCATCACTGTGAACCGGTCTGATGCCTGAGCACTGCCCAAGCAGATATCACTTAAATAAGATTGGTAAAATTCAATCTTCTGAATGTCGTTTTTGTCAAACGGAAAATGAAACTGCTGAAAACATTCTATGGAAATGTGGAGAATTATATAATTTAAGGTCGTCAATATTAGGGAAAGGGTTATTAGAGCCCTTGGAAATTTGGCAATTTAATCCGAATAGGGTAATCGACTTCATAAAACGAGTTGAGCTAATTGGGATCAAGTGCTACATCAACCAATGTCCATCACAACTCAATTGTGACAGGATATTTGATAAGCACTCAAGCAAACATGGGTCATGCCACAATATTCCTACACAATGGAAGCAGTGGTTTTAAAGGCTCTACAGATAAGGGAAAAATACCGTACCTTTCCTTAGACGTAGTTCACGTCAAAAAAATGATTTTTTCCAGTGTTTTGAAATCCCGAACAAATTTGACATTGTTAACAACACCGGAGACGGTTGAAACTGAGCACGATTTAACTCAAGAACAGCGAAATAAGCTGACGGAGGCGATTAAAACTTTCCCGATCGAGCAGCGATTAAAAAGGACATCGGTGATTCAGCATGAAATCGTGCTGCAGGAAGAGGCTTAGCCGATACATCTACCACTGTATCGGTGCTCTCCAGTAATAAAGGCCGCGATGGCGAATGGGAAGCTACGTATATGTTTCGACTCTCGGAGGATCCACGCGCTGACAAAAAAAGGAAAATGGGTGAAATATTTCATCGATTGGGGAAGGCGAAATATTACTCTGTGGTGGATCTGAAAGACGCATACTTTCAGATGCCGTAAAGGAGGAAAGTCGATTTCACGGTGTTTCGGACACCCAAAAGCTTTTACCGTTTTAAGATCTGTCCTTATTCGGGTTGTCGAACGCCGCTTTCACAATGTGCTATTCCATGGACAAAGTAATAAGGTTCTAATCCTTTGTCTTTGTGCACATGTACGATATTGTGATCACCACGAAAACTTTCAGCGAACATGTGCGACTGCTGCGTATCGTAAGGAGCAGGTTTTGTCAGAAGAAGGTATCGTACGTTGGATACTTACTGACCGAGGTTGCTTGATACAAAGACAGCCGAAGATGTGAATCTTTCACCAAAACGGAAGAATAAACTTGTGGAAGATGTGCAAAATAATCTCAAGACTACGTTAAAAAAATAGCCCTTCATATAGAATGAATTGCCAATTGCCGTACGGCCTAAAAACTCGTTAATTGCGGCACTTCTCATACATGGAGTGAGCAACTATTGGCGAGTTTTTAAGCCGTGCAACAATTGGCGATTTACCCTAGGTGATATAAAATCAAACATTTCTCAGCTTAATTTGCCTTTGTTAAGGTTTTTGCCAACAGAAACGCAAAGCAAAATCATATTACAAGCGAAATAGTAAATTTCAAATTGATTTCTAAGGAAGTTAAGCCATATTTTCTAGCATTACGTTTTGTGCAGTATGTCCAAAATACATGATTTACCCTAAATAATAGTTAAGAATAACATAGACTTCAGCTAAATAAAGATGACGAATCGAAAAGAGTAAAACCTCCCACGCAAAATAGTACATACACCCTAAAACAATTCTCATAAGCTCGAGCATGTCCCGTAATTTGACATTTGTATGAAACGACCGACATTGGCACCCCGTTGAACGTTCATAAGCGTAAGGAAAATTGACTAGATGTACTATAGCGAGCGTTCCAGCCAAATAAATGTCTTCTCAAACTAAGCTAAAGCCATCTTCACCCCCCACCGGCGGTAGCAAGTTTATTATGTGGAAACTTACCTGCATTAGATTGAAGCACATGGCTATCAGGGCCATGCCTAGCAGTAGATAAATGGCGCAAAGGATAAAGCTGATTTCCATCTTGGTGTCACCTTTCGTTTGCAGCTGCGGTTCCAGGCACAGCACCGATCCGGGTGGTGAAAGATATGAAATGAAAATGAAATGAAAAGGAAAAAAAATATTTAGATATGAAATACATTCGGAAAGGCTGAGTACCTCGTGCGCCACCTAATCCGGTAGGTGTCTCTCACGCTGATGGCACGCAGAAGAGTATCTGGTGTGTGGTACCTGGAAAATTTTCTCATCATGTATGGAGGTATTCTTTTGATTCGTGTGACAGAATATCCTGCTTATCATAAAACGAAGATAAGCAGATTCATATGTACCCCATTTTTTTGTACTCGTTCAAAGCATTTCTAAAGGGGGTTCGTAGGCGTAGGATTTAGAGGCATTTTATTCACAAGCTTCAAAAGCCATACGAAAGGACAATGCTTTGGGGTTGGATGCAGGATAAGCAAAACAGTAGGGAATGGGTAGGGTCAACCTTGACCTTTGCTACGAATCTCTGTGCCTACTCAATATATTGTTTGAAATAATAAAGCTAGTGAGAAGAATTGATCATAACTATGATACATAGTGAGAGAAATATTGTGTTGCCACTTCCAAATTTCAAATTTTCGTAACTGATTATGTACATTCAAACGCACCTTGAATAAACTAACAGGTGCACCATTAAACTAGGTACATAAGCTTCAATTAATTGTACGACGTATTAGACCCAGTAAACCCGGTTTACAGACTACAACCTCTATATTTGTATAGTTCAACAAGGTGTCTGGTAGACAGAGTCGGATTTCGATGCTAAAGTTAGGGGCCGTCCATATACCACGTGGACAGAAAATTCATGGTTTTTGACCCCCTCCCCCCTCCCCGTGGACAAGCGTGGACTTTTCATTGACCCCTACCCCCCTCCCCCAATATCCACGTGGACATCCGAAAAAAAAAGATCCCCGCAACTTCGACATCGTGTCGTTGCAGGAACTTTGTTGGACTGGACAGAAAGTGTGGAAAAGCGGGCATCGAGCGGCTACCTTCTACCAAAGCTGTGGCACCACCAATGAACTGGGAACAGGATTTATAGTGTTGGGCAAGATGCGACAACGTGTGATCGGGTGGCAGCCGATCAACGCAAGGATGTGCATGTTGAGAGCAGAGCGTTCATGATTAACAAAAATTTTAATCATGATTAATCATTGATGATTAAAATTCCAATTTTAGTGATTATTGATTATGATTAATGATTAATTTGATTTTAAGGATGATTAAAGATTATGATTAATGATTGAAATTGGTTTTATCTGTGATTATTGATTATGATTAATGATTAAAAATTGCTCATTGATTAAAAATCATGATTAATCATGATTTATCAATCACAATAAACTGGATATGATTAATATATATTTATTGTTCAACATGGTTTTGAAGTTTCCGAAGTAAAAGGTACCTCTGTTCGGGAGATTTTTGAAAAAAGAATCATAAATTATATTATTTAGAACAGCATTGGAACTAATTTAAATTGGATCATATATTTTATATGATGAATCATTTTTGGTGATGAATGATTAATGATTGATTAATATTTTTCCTTATGATTATGATTACTGATTAATGATTAGATTGCAAAAACAGTGTGATTAAGATTAATGATTAATGATTAAATGAGATTTTTTTGTGATTATGATTACTGATTTTAATTAATCTTAATCATTAATCATTAATCATGATTAAATTTATGATTAATCATTAACGCTCTGGTTGAGAGTTAAGGGCCGTTTCTTCAACTACAGCATCATCAACGTCCACTGCCCACACGAAGGGAGACCCGATGACGAGAAAGAAGCGTTCTACGCGCAGTTAGAGCAAACATACGATGGATGCTCGCCGCGTGACGTGAAAATCGTTGTCGGCGACATGAACGCGCAGGTAGGAAGGGAGGAAATGTAAACAGCCTGCACGCCGTATCGAATGATAACGGCCAGCGATGCGTAAACTTTGCAGCCTCCCGTGGTATGGTAGTCCGAAGCACCTTCTTCCCCCGCAAAGATATCCACAAAGCCACCTGGAGATCACCCGACCATCAAACAGAAAACCAAATCGACCACGTTCTAATCGACGGTAAATTCTTCTCAGATATAACCAACGTCCGCACATACCGCAGTGCGAATATAGATTCGGATCACTACTTAGTCGCTGTATGCATGCGCTCAAAGCTTAAGACAGTTATCACCACGCGTCGAAGTCTAACGCCGCGGCTCACCATCGAGCAACTTCGTAACGTAGAAGTGGCTCAAGACTACGCGCAGCAGTTAGCAGTGGCCCTACCAACGGAAGAGCAGCTTGGCGCAGCTACACTTGAAGATGGCTGGAGGGACATCCGATCCGCCATAGGTAGTACCTCGGCTACAGCACTAGGCTTCGCGACTCCGAATCACAGAAACGACTGGTACGACGGCGAATGTGAACAGTTGAAAAACGAGAAGAATGCAGCATGGGCGAGAATGCTGCAACACCGTACGAGAGCGAATGAGGCACGTTACAAACAGGCGCGGAACAGGCAGAACTCAGTCTTCCGGATGAAGAAGCGCCAGCAGGAAGAACGAGATCGCGAAGCGATGGATGAGCTGTACCGCGCTAAGGACACCCGAAAGTTCTACGAGAAGCTGAACCGCTCGCGCAGAGGCTTCGTGCCACAAGCCGACATGTGCCGAGATAATTACGGGAATATTCTCACGAGTGAGCGTGAGGTGGTCGACAGGTGGCGGCAGCATTACGATGAGCACCTCAATGGCGACGTTGCAAGTACCGAAGGTGGTGCAGTAACAGATTTAGGAGTATGTGCACAGGACGAAAAACTTCCGGCCCCTGACCTCCAAGAGATTGAGGAGGAGGTTTACCGGTTGAAAAACAATAAAGCCGCTGGGGCAGATCAACTACCAAGCGAGCTTCTAAAATACGGTGGAGAAGCACTGGTGAGAGCACTACACTGGGTCATTACCAAGATTTGGGAGGAGGAAGTATTACCGGAGGAATGAATGGAAGGTATCGTGTGTCCCATCTACAAAAAGGGCGACAAGTTGGATTGCGGGAACTACCACGCGATCACACTACTGAGCGCTGCCTACAAGATACTCTCTCAAATTTTATACCGCCGTCTATCACCGATTGCAAGAGAGTTCGTGGGGCAATATCAGGCTGGATTCATGGGTGAACGCGCTACAACGGACCAGATGTTCGCCATCCGCCAGGTGTTGCAGAAATGCCGCGAATACAACGTGCCCACACATCACCTGTTCATCGATTTCAAATCGGCATATGACACAATCGATCGAGAACAGTTATGGCAGATTATGCACGAATACGGTTTCCCAGATAAACTGATACGGTTGATCAAGGCGACGATGGATCGAGTGATGTGCGTAGTTCGAGTATCAGGGACACTCTCGAGTCCCTTCGAAGCTCGCAGGGGGTTACAGCAAGGTGATGGGCTTTTGTGCTTGCTGTTCAATATTGCATTGGAGGGTGTAATAAGAAGAGCGGGGATAAACACGAGTGGGACGATTTTCACGAAGTCCGTTCAGCTGCTTGGTTTCGCCGATGATATTGATATTATTGCTCGTAAATTTGAGACGATGGCGGAAACGTACATCCGACTAAAGAGTGAAGCCAGGCGAATCGGATTAGTCATTAATGTGTCGAAAACAAAGTACATGATGGCAAAGGGCTCCAAGGAGGAATCACCGCGCCCGCCACCCCGAATTCATATCGACGGTGATGAAATCGAGGCGGTTGAAGAATTCGTGTACTTAGGCTTACTGGTGACCGCCGACAACGACACCAGCAGAGAAATTCAGAGGCGCATTGTGGCAGGAAATCGTTCTTACTTTTTTTTTTCAAATTCTTTCTTTATTTGGAGCAGGGAAAAGCCCCTTGGAGTGAAGTTCCTTTTGAACCTCTTCTCCAAAAGGCATAAAACCTCCTCTTCTTTTCAACATAATAACAATTCAATGGCACTTCCAGTGAGACTTTGTCTCTTTGAAGGAAGTGCCGGTATTTAGCATACATTACAATACACTAATTACGAATGAAAATAACAGCTTACGGTGATGGTTGCTTGTCAGGATCACCGAGTCGACCGGGATGGCAGAAAGCTGCTGTTGGATGGACACCGACAGGATACCAAGTTCGATGGAATGTGTAGACAGTAGGGTGGTTTCTGAAGTTCGCTGAAAACTTGGGCAAGCGTCAGAGACAGGATAATAGGGGAACACCATGTTACTTGCCTGCGAGGGCAGGCTGAGAGCCCTCTGCTCATTCTCTCCAACCAACCGACCGGGACGATAGAAGGCTGCAACTTGATGAGCACCGGCGGGTTGCCAGAAGCGACGACGATGGAGTGGTATTTGGTGGAGTGAGCGAGGGCTCTCCTAGTGCCTGTTGAGTTCGTCCCAGATGATCTTCAGTACGAGGATAACTTTGGATTCCGCAGAACTCTACAATCGAATAAAGTTCGCCGTAACACGAAGTTAACCATCTACAAAACGTTGATTAGACCGGTCGTCCTCTATGGGCACGAAACATGGACCCTACGTGCAGAGGACCAACGCGCCCTTGGAGTTTTCGAACGGAAGGTGTTGCGTACCATCTACGGCGGAGTGCAGATGGAAGACGGGACTTGGAGAAGGTGAATGAACCACGAGCTGCATCAGCTGCTGAGAGAACCAACCATCGTCCATACCGCGAAAATCGGGAGGCTACGGTGGGCGGGTCACGTCATCAGGATGTCGGATAGCAACCCGACTAAAATGGTTCACGAGAGTCATCCGACCGGTACAAGAAGACGTGGAGCGCAGCGATCTAGGTGGGTCGACCAAGTGGAGGACGATCTGCGGACCCTACGCAGAGTGCGGAACTGGAGACAAACAGCCATGGACCGAGTGGAATGGAGGCGGCTACTATGTACAGCAGAGGTCACCCCGGCCTTAGCCTGACCGGTAAGGTAAGTAAGCTTCAAGAAAATATCTTGAGATTTCTCCAAAGATTTCTCCAGAACTCCTTAATGAATTATGAATTCCACACGGAATTCTCCTGAAATTCTTCCAGGAATTCCATCGAAATTCCACGCGAAATCCTCCAGGAATTCCATCTGTCATTTCTCAAGGAATTCCTCCAAGATATATTCCAGAAATTCCTCCGGCAAGTACTCCAGGCGTTTCTCCAGGGATTTCTCCAGAAATTGCTCTAATTTTTTTCCAGGAATATATCCAGAAATTTCTGTAGGAATCCGTCCAGGAAATCCCTACAAGAAATATTCCAGAAATTCCACAAAAATTCCTCCAGAAATTCCTCCAGGATTTATTCTATGGAATTCTATGCAGTTGTTTTTTTTTTGCTGATTCCGCTGAATTTGATATTCGATCCCACAATCCTCTGGTTGATGATGATGCTGAACCCCGGTACAGGATGAGCTATTAATGATCTGATAATAAGCGTTGATTTTTTGATCTATTAAAGGCTTGAGTACCACACCGGCAGTTATTTTGCTGTGCCCGGACAACGGCTTGGACAAGTGCTGATAGTTAAACCATCCACATAATGCACGATGGCATAATTGGTGTCTTATTCCATGGGATTAAATTGGAAAAGATTTGTTCTCTCATTAATTTGCTTCGTTGCTATCAATAAATGATAGGACATCTGAATGGTAATGGCTTCTATAGTCGTGGCAAATGAATTGAAAAGTTGGATTGTGTAGCAATTTTAGCATCGCTCATCTCTCTTAGCAGTTTGATGGAAATAAAGTAGCAGTTAGGATGCTTGTGAACCAAAAAATATCGTGCATTTGAAATGTTACATAACAGCTGTCAGATTTTAAGCCGCAATTAAATTGCTAATACAGGGCAATTTAGCAGTCGAACTGCTATGATACAGCAGCAAGCAGATATAATGCAGTTTTATAGCAGAAATACTGCTTATTTAAATGCTTATTGGTTACCTGGGGAACCATACTTCAAAACATACTGGGGTACATTTATATGCCAGTGTGGACGGACATTCACCTAGCAACACATAGAGATACTTGTAATATTATGAAGTTGAACAGACACAATCGTGAAAGATTTATGCCGATAGAGTGAAGAGAAACAAGAGTAGAGCCAGTACGCCTTGAAGGTCGGAATTCCTTAATAGTTTGAAGAGCCTGGAATAACCCATGAATAAGCATCATTTGTGCACTAAGGCTCCATCAGCAGTATAGAGTACATTCCACGAATATTTTTTCAATTACAGCATGAGACAATATGTAGATATTGTTGCCCAAACTTCAAAGTGTATTGGAGGCCATTTGTATTTCACGGAATTTCCCACTACCACAATATTGAGTTACTCATAGCAATGCGATGTCTTGGACATGAATGTGACAAATTTTTTGAACAGAGTGAACACAAATGATGGTAGATCCAGTAGATCTAAAAAAAATGAAATCCAGAGAAGTTTGGATAACCTAAATCATTCTTCAGACAAAATAGAAGCTGAATTTTTTGCGTATTTTTTCAACGCGTGAATAGTCGAGTACTCTAGCCAAAATCGAAACTCTTCGATGGTAGATCTTCAACAGCGTTTGTAGTGCTTACCGGCTCGAAGATACCCCTCGAAAATCGCCAAATGGCTAAATGTGATTATTTCATGTGTTATTGTGTTTGAGAGGCCCCCGCGGAACCTGTTTCAGGTGTTCCGGAGCGGCTATGTCAGTTGCTACATACTTCAGTCAATTTTGTCTGCCCGATTCTCTTGAAATCACGATGTCGCACGGCATGTTTTGGTTACAAACCTGAAATGTTCCCGATGTCACCTCCGTGAGACCTATGGTAGATGTTCCGGGGTGGCCATGTTGGTTGACTAAGTCATTCGAAATCATGAAGTTTGATATGTCGCACGACATGTTTTAGATGTGTAGTGGAATTTTCCACAACATCTTTTTCTGCATCGCAAATTTATTATTTCCCACGAGAAATAATGAATTATGCTTAGCTTAACGACAACGTGCCGACTTTTGGTTACCTGACCGGCCGATGTCATCTAACACCCCATGCGCGGCTCGAATTGACCACGCAGCATTAATTCGTGTGAACATGCTTTATTCTTTCCTCAGGTAATGTGTAACTTTTCTAACTAATAAAAATCATTCATTCAATGTCCAACAAGCAAAGTGTATACATCGTGTCCTGATGACAGACCCGTGCGCCTTCTCCATTAATGTTCGCGAAGTACAGTACAGATGAAAACCAGAAGTGTCCCCAATGAGGCCCCCGCGGAACATGTCACGGTGATCCGGATGGGTCAACTTATTTAAACCTGATTATAGCAGTTGTGTTTTATTGTTCGCAACGAAAATTCCGCTCAAAAACGAAGGTTTAAACACAATAACACACGAAATAATCATTTTTAGCCATTTCGGCACCCTCCATGACCCCAGTATAATCCGGAATATCTCCGTAATGGTTCCGGATATTGCATGACCACTTGGGTGTAATAAACTTGCACCAATTTATGATCGATTGAGGGCGACTTCAAAAAAATTGGATGAAAATTGACGAAATGGCAGCATTTTGAAAATGAGATGTTGGGGGTCGGGTATGTGAAGGTACCATTTTGATCATATGTATTCTGTTCAAGTTGGGACAAACATATGTCGCATTGGGCAAATTTTCACAACAAATGCAGGTTGTGACATTGTCATTGTTGTTGCGCGATGGTTGAAACTTGATTCGTTTGGCAGTTCGTCAAACGGTTACAGAAAAATAGATTGCTTTGAACAACCTGGGGCGGAGTCAATGTTGGTCAAACGGTTTGAGTAGAGTATAGAGTGCCTTATGTTAGTGATAGATCAGTATGTGCATGTTCTGGTGAAAGACGAAGTAGTGGACTATGATTTTTCAACGCTCTAGGTTGGCATCATTCAATGTACTTTCAGAATATGTAAAGTTGGAACCAATAAGTTAATTTACTTGTGGAACTCCAAAAAATGTTCTATTACAACGGATAGTTATAACTTAGCATCGATAACTGCAAAACCCTTTCAACCTGCACCTGAAGTACATCGAGCAGATAAAACCTTCTCGCGTTTTAATATTGTACGTGTCAGCGCTAAAGTGCATCGAATAATGCTAAACCATGGAGTTTTATTATATTTAATATAATTTTATGCACACACGCAGCTTTTTATTTGCGAATATAAAACGAACATTTTTATTTCCACCGCCCGTTCTAGGGAGTGACTGTGCGTGGAACAGTTCATTTAATGGTGCTATACGAGCACACTGCGTAGTATGTTTCGGGTTGAAAAGCACTTCGGTGAAAAGCTTTAGCAAGCTCCCCGCCAAGCCACGGGAAATGGATACGATTATGATACCTACCAACCTCCCGTTCCGGAAGGCGTGCTCTGATCGCCATACAATTTATATTTATGTAAAATAGTGACCATCACTTTCGGTGTTGAACAAGGCACACCTCGTTCTCTCGAATGGTTTGTAGGTGGATCATCCAAACTCAACATTTTCTCATTGGATAACCACAGCCCAGACGAATCGGTTAAGCGTGTCTCCGCCGCCATAGAGTTACATTGTTCTTTATCGCAGACACCAGTTCGCACGTGCTGACAGATACTCACTCCTGATGGCGGCGACGACGATGACGAAAACGACGGCGGCGGAATTTTATTTAACTTCCGTCCTGCTCGAAACTGCCTTGTCAAGATCATTAAAAAAGCGTTCATAAAGCTAACCGCGCTTAAAAACGCCTTTATCTCGCTGTGTTTTGCGGTGCTTCTGCATTTTATGGTGATTGTTTGCTCCTTGCCTTCGCTCCCTCCGATTGCTCTTCAGGGTTGAGGGATGTGATGTGTCTTTAAATTTTTTTCTTAGATAGTTTCCGGAATATTTATGTTAAGTTTTTTTATAGTTCTCAATGTTGTTAACTTCAATCAAATTTTCCTAATTCCATAAAAATAGAAGATATGCCTTCTAGCTCACGTGGACGCATGATTCCTGTTTTGACAGATAATAGTAAATATATGTATACTGGTGTTTAGAACGGAAAAATGTCAGAAACAAATAAATGGTGTGTTTTTGGGTATCTTCCTCTATCTATCTACTTTAGATACCAGATGTCTACAATTCCAATCTTGAAGTTGCCATCGTGTTATAGCCCACTCTGATTTGTGCGCTCGTTGGCAGTAACATCAGTCAGTCATCTAGGATGCAGGACATCAATTAAATTTACGTTTCGCCTGAAGTGCTGGGAACGAATTTGTCAGCAATTTTAGAATCAATCAAACGAGGCTGATAATTGTGAGCGCTTTGATAAGTAATAGAATGTTGTTTTTAGACGGCACGGGTATTGTGAAATTCAGAACTTATTGCAATCACTAGCCTCTGCAATTCCTATCTCTAAATGGGGTAGAAATTTGGTCCTGTGCTGACCGGAAAGCGGAAGGGATTGCTTCTGCAAACCTGCACGTCTGTTCTCCAGAATGAGTTGCTCACAACACCGTCAGTTTGCCATGTTAGAGGAGGCTGATCGACGTCCGAGTACTAGGGAAGAGCTTAAAGCTGAACTGTCCACTACACAGTGGTCCTCGAACCAGATTTACGAGGAAAGATGCATTCAGTACCTTCAAATGATTTTTGAGACAAATATGGTCTTATGCAAAGAATAGTACAACTCTCTTTCTAGTGTACATAAAAATTAGGGTGAACCATATTTTCACAGAAATTTGAAACCAAACTTTTTTATTTGCAAGAATAATTAACCCTAAAAGGGACACCTTCATGGACTCAGTTTCGTCACCTCGCTGAGTGTATTCCATCAAAGACGAGCTCTGAAAGGCGCCTGGGGTCCAATGGACCCCAGGTATCCCTTTTAGGGTTAAAGACCGCCCAGAAAGTATGGACGCAGATAGAAAATACTCGCATTTAAAAATTATTGATGACTAGTCCTCTTTGAAGGCTGCATCCTGTTGATCAACCAATTTTCTCATCATTTGTGCAGCGGTTTGTTCCAAAACACATAAACTTTTAGAGGAACACCGTCGAAAAATTGTGCACAAATGATGTACAGAGCTTAAAATGTCACTTAGGAAATCAGAAAACTATGAGGGGAGTAAGTGAGAAAACCGTGCAAGCAGCAATCAGGATGCACGGTAAGAAGAACACGGTTCTCATAAGCATAAGCATAAGCATAAGCGAATATTTGAGTCAAAAATAAAGGTCTTGCTAATCCTCGTTTAGATAGACATATGATGAAGGCATATCAGCACAAAAATCTTCAAAGTTACACAGAGCGGAATATGGCCAAAACAGTTAACATTTCAAATTCCAATGTTCATCGTGGCAAAGAACGTTTGAATTTGATCCTATAGTAAGCAGAAACAGCCAAAACGAAACCCAACACAGAATCCATCCATAACATCCAGATATCTGAAGACTAGGTGCGTCCATACTTCCTGGGGCCGTCTTTATACACATTCTTCGGGAAAGTTGTAGATCTATCAATTTTGAGCAAGTTTGCTGAAGACACTTTTTATGTAGCTTTAAAATTGACCGATCCAGAGATAATTTTCTGAATTAGCTTAGGGAGGTTCAAGAAAAACCGGTTTTCTGGCATTAGCTTTTTTAGTTTCGATTTTTCATCTAAGTCGCCCAAGAAAACACCTGAAGAACATTTAAAGACGTGCCGTTTCGTGCACTGAGATGGGCGTTATCTCTTTTGGTTCAATGGATACAGGTTTTACCGTTCTAATCGACGGTAAATTCTTCTCGGATATAACCAATGTCCGCACATACCGCAGTGCGAATATAGATTCGGATCACTACTTAGTTGCTATATGCATGCGCTCAAAACTTTCGACAGTTATCACCACGCGTCGAAATCGAACGCCGCGGCTCAACATCGAGCAGCTGCATAACGTAGAAGTGGCTCAAGACTAGACTAAGCGCAGCAGTGAGCAGTGGCCCTACCAACGGAAGAGCTGCTAGGCGCAGCTACACTTGAAGATGGCTGGAGGGACATCCGATCCGCCATAGGTAGTATCTCGGCTACAGCACTAGGCTTCGGGACTCCGAATCACAGAAACGACTGGTACGACGGCGAATGTGAACAGTTGAAAAACGAGAAGAATGCAGCATGGGCGAGAATGCTGCAACACCGTACGAGAGCGAAAGAGGCACGTTACAAACAGGCGCGGAACAGGCAGAACTCAGTCTCCCGGATGAAGAAGCGCCAGCAGGAAGAACCAGATCGCGAAGCGATGGAACCGATGTACCGCGCTAAGGACACACGAAAGTTCTACGAGAAGCATGTGCCGAGATAATCACGGGAATATTCTCACGAGCGAGCGTGAGGTGGTCGAAAGGTGGCGGCAGCATTACGATGGGCACCTCAATGGCGACGTTGCAAGTACCGAAGGTAGCGTGGTAACAGATCTAGGAGTATGTGCACAGGACGAAAGACTTCCAGCTTCTGACCTCCAACAGATTGAGCAGGAGGTTGGCCGGTTAACAAACAACAAAGCCGCTGGAGCAGATCAACTACTAAACGAGCTTCTAAAATACGGTGGAGAAGCACTGGTGAAAGCACTACACTGGATCATTACCAAGATTTGGGAGGAGGAAGTATTACCGGAGGGGTGGGTGGAAGGTATCGTGTGTCCTATCTACAAAAAGGGCGATACGTTGGATTACGGGAACTATCGCGCGATCACACTACTGAGCGCTGCCTACAAGATACTCTCTCAAATTTTATGCCGCCGTCTATCACCGATTGCAAGAGAGTTCGTGGGGCAATATCAGGCTAGATTTATGGGTGAACGCGCTACAACAGACCAGATGTTCGCCATCCGCCAGGTGTTGCAGAAATGCCGCGAATACAACGTGCCCACACATCACTTGTTCATCGATTTCAAATCGGCGTATGATACAATCGATCGAGAACAGCTATGGCAGATTATGCACAAATATGGATTCTCGGATAAACTGATACGATTGATCAAGGCGACGAAGGATCGAGTGATGTGCGTAGTTCGAGTATCAGGGACACTCTCGAGTTTAACATTGCGTTAGAGGGTGTAATACTTAGGGAGAACGGGGATAAACACGAGTGCTTGGTTCCGCTGATGATATTGATAATATAGCTCGCAAATTTGAGACGATGGCGGAAACGTACATCCGAATAAAGAATTAAGCCAGGTGAGTCGGATTAGCCATTAATCTAGGGAGGAATTACTGCGCCCGTTATTCCGAATTTCTATCGAAGGTGATGAAATCGAGGTGGATGAAGAATTCGTGTATCTGACGTGGACAGCTGCGGAGAAATTCAGAGACGCATTGTGGCTGAAAATCAAACTTCCTTTGGACTTTTTTTTTTTCAATGCTTTATTTTCTTATTTTCTTTTGACGTAACAATATTACATTTAGTACATTACATTATTATCTGTTTTATTTAGCATATATTCAAAAACTGTTTAAAATGTTTTGCAAAACAATACTTATTGTTCCATCGTGATTCTCGTATTACATTTTTAAATTCATTTACGCAGTCTGTGCAGTTTTTCTTTTTACCAAAATTACTTATATTAAATTTCATTACTTCCACAACAATCCAAAGAGCTGCTTTTGATTTGTGATCCTTCTCCCCTATGTTCAGTGACAATATCTCGTCTGGACTTTGGATTACAATTTTCATTCTATCACGGATTATATTTCTTACCCAGTTCCAAGTTTCTTTAGAATCACCGCAAACTTCGATTCGGTGCTGCATTGTATCACGAGAATTGCAGTATTCACATAGGGAATTCTGAATTCCTGATACGTTGTGCCTTAACATTTTGCTTTTTGTAGGAATTAAATCATTTAAAATAAGAAACAAAGTTGATTTGGCCGATGTCGTTATAAACTTTTGATTCAAATTTTGCCAGATGTTTTCCCAGTCTACGTTAGGTAATTCGTTTTGAATTCTAGGTGTTATAGCTTTTTCGTTGATCAAATAAGAATAAATTAAGCCGGTTGTGTTTAAAACAGTCTGCTGTTTTAGTCGTTCAGCTGCTTGCAACCATTCTCGAGTATTTCGAGTAACGAATTTGTTTTGATATTGTTGGAGCATGAAATCATCAATGTTTTGGGCGGGAGTTTTGTCCATGTACAAAATATTTCTTATAAAGAGGCTTTTTGCTTTGCATTCGATATCTTCTAGTGCTAATCCTCCTTTGTAAACAGGAAGATTGTTCGGTTCCGAACGTTTGTTTTTGTTTTTATTTGTATGAATAAGTTTTTTTTTTTGAAAATGTTGTCAATTTGCCCCTACTATCCCCTTTCTGTTTCACCCCACCTTCCCCTTTCTGTTTTACCCCACTTTTCCCCTGTTTTGTAACCCAAGTAACACACTTGTCACCGAAGAGTCACGGCGGCGCAGGTTTATGTTGCGCAAAAGTCACTGTGACTTACTTCTAGCAAGTGAGTGTTTATTTGTTAGAAGTAAGTCACAGTGACTTCTGCGTAACAAAAACCTGCGCCGCCGTGACTCTTCGGTGACAAGTGTGTTACTTGGGAAACCTTAGTTGTTAAGTTAATGAAATGCCAATACCTTTCCCCATATCAAAAAGTAAAATCATATCAGCAAAGCCAAAAGTCAGACATCCATCCAAATGTATTTCTTTCTAGAAGGTTCCTCCCATCTAGTCGCCAATGGTCCACTGCACGAATTTATTCTGGCCTGCTTACTCTCACACGAAATTTCGTGTGAGAGTAAGCATGCCAGAATAAATTCGTGCAGTGGACCATCGATTTTTCTTGTTTTTGTCTCGTTTGTTTGTGTTCCCATGGAGATGGGAGGAGCCAATGCCTCATAATTGCTACACTCACACTAATGAATCATCTTGTATATAAAGATCCCCATACCGCGCGAAGCGTATCCTGGGATAAGGGACGAATGACCACTAGGTTAAAGTCCCTCTCCAAAACTAAATACACACACACGCGAAGCGTATCAGTTTTTTTGTAAACGTCGAAAAGTTCACATCGCGAATAAACGTGAAATCGAGTAGAAATCGGATTTTTCCTTCAACCACCGAAAGAGCACCGCCTGGGTCCAGATTCCACTACCAAGGCTGCCATCCGCTGCTGCTGCTGACCCGCTGCATTGGAATACAGTCCACTCATCCCGTTGCTCAACGGAGCACTTTCCGGCGAGGCAACAAGCGTCTGCCCCCTCGTTCCGATCCACAGCTAGACCCCACCCGTGGTAATCTACTGTGGACACCGGTTCGATTGCACACGGGCAACCTGTTGCAAGCCAGCGTCATTCTCACCGCTGCTGGAACACCAACAAGAGATTTTGTAGTGTCCCATCGTTCCGATCCGCAAAAAGACCCTACCCGAGGCAATCTTTTGCGGACACCGGTTCGAGCGCCACACGGATTACTGCTTCATCTCTGGCCTGTTGGTTGTTGGCCAGTAACAGGAATTGACGTGTTCGTGAGGAACCCAAAACCGACGCCTTCCCACATTGTGCACCGCACAAAGATAAAGTTGATCTTTAGATACGCTGTAAAAATGCCCTTCCCATATAAATCTGAAACAAATTTGACGTATTTGTGCAATATGCTTGTTGTTAGGCGGGAAAATTTGTGCTGTATACCACAGCTTTGATAACACCAGTATTACGGTCTTTTGAAAAATGTTTAGGTTTCTACGATCGTGCATTGCAATAGAAAATTTTATTTTGGATATCAGTTTGTTATAATTACTTTCAATTGTTAAACTGTAATTACTGTGAAGATTTATTCCGAGAATTTCAAGATTGTCGACCTCTTTTACCATATGGGGCCCTGAGTTGCAATTGTTAAATCGCAAGAATTTTGATTTAACAACATTCAACCTTGTTTTAGCATAGATGCTAAAGTAGTTGACTAACTCCAAGACCTTATCAAACTCGTGATTGTTGCGGATCAAGACATTGATGTCATCCGCGTATGCAACTACCTTTACGAAGTAGTTGCTTATCAGACAACCACCAACAGCATCATAAAGCATGCGAACTAGTGGTTCAATGTATAAGCAAAAAAGCGCTATACTTAATGGGCATCCTTGTCGCACTGAAGTTTGAATCGGAAATTAGTTTGTGAAAAATCCATTAAATATAACTTTCGATGTTGCATTTTTGTATAATTTTTAGACAATTAATAAAAATTCCAGGAAAATTAAACTTTTCCAGAACAAGCCACAGAAAATCGTGATCGACTCGATCAAATGCTTTTTCTAGGTCCAAACTCAATAGCATTCCTTTGAAATGCCTTGTCTGTTTGGCCTTCAGCATGATGTTTCTTAAGATGCGTACATTTTTTGTGCAAGATTGCTCAGCAACACAGGCAGATTGACCTGGTCCTATCAGTTTACTCAACAAAGGGTGCAGTCTTGTCCACAAAATTTTGGTGAACAATTTATAGTCCGTATTCAACATGCTGATGGGGCGTCGGTTATTCAAATCATGGCTGTCGCCTTTCTTAGGGATTAAAGCTATGATTCCGGCTGAGAAAAGTGCGGGTGGGTATTCACCTTGTGTTAGGTATTGATTGAAAAGTTTTAGCATATCATGTTTAACTATATCATAGCATTTTCGATAAAAAGCATATGATAATCCATCCGGACCCGGTGAAGAATTTTTGGATGCATTTCGTACAACGTCGTCAAGTTCTGACATTTCAATTGGTTTACTTAAAGTTTCTTTATCTTCGTCAGTTAAAAATAATCTTACTGAACTCAATGCACTATCATGATCGACCAAATCACTGTTTTGCTTTTTGAATGTGTTAGTATAATAATCGAAAATGCCGGCCTTCAAAACTCTGGCCTCGGAAGTTAGTTGTCCGTAGATTCGCAAGACGGCTGCGGACGATGGAGTTGATTTTTTCAATCTGGATGCGATTTGAAATAAACTTAATTTTTCATCTTGTAGAACATTGTCGTTGTGGAACGTTCCTTTGTAAAATTCTAATTTCTTCTGCTCGATTTGCATCAGCTTTGATTTGACGATTTTCATTTCATTATCAACAGGATTGTTATTTGCTTGTTCTATAAACAGTTCATCTAAACATCTGTAGTAAAAACTTTTTTCTCGATTAATTTCTTGGTTACGGTGAAACGATTCGCTTTTAAAAAACTTTTTAACGTTAAACTTGAAATCGTTATTCCACCAGAAATTTAGATTGTTATACGAATTGCGGTTTTTCAGATTAGTGTACATGTTTGCAAATCTCTTCATGATATCGTCATGGTTAAAAAAAACGGGTTCAATTTCCAATATCCACGGCCAGTAAAAATCACCTCCTGGTTCTTAGTAACATCAAGTTTAAGAATTACGCTGTGATGATCAGAAAAAGACAACGGAATCGTTTTGATTTCCCGTACCGAATGAATCATACGCTCTGATGCGTAGAACCGATCTAATCGAGACTTGGATGCACCTCTTACAAAAGTGTAGTTTGCATGCTTTTTCAAAATTACTTTTCCACATCTTTTAAATCGAGAGATTCTACTAACGATCTAAGGCCACCACAAAAATTTTTCACCGATCCCAACATGTCATCTCCATTCAACACACAGTTAAAATCTCCCACCAACACATTTTCTACGCCATGGACAAGATGAATGAGTACATCTTCACGAAATAACTTCTCTCTTTCCTTTCTAAAACCGCTACCCGAATGTGCATAGATGTTAATGAAATTCACCGAATCGACCGTTAATGACGTGATTCGACCATTGATATTCAGTATAACGTTTGAGTACTTCAAGTTATTACGCAAAAGGACTCCAGTTCCTTTTTTGTCTTCGCTGATGTTGACTATGGCCGTATGACTACCTATAACCGCAAAATTTTCGAAAGCGAGCTCTTGAATGAAGATTATATCAAGATCGTGATTCCATATGAAATCTTTTAAAAGTGACTTTTTGACCTGAGAGTTAATCCCATTTAGGTTGATTGTACCAACATTACGAATAAACGGCATGGATTGTTCACATTTTGATTGGTGAGTTCCGGATAAACACGCTGCACTCACCTATACTGCTCTACAGATTTATCTTCAGAGACAAGCACTACGCTTGATCTCCGCTCTCCTTACCTTTCGCTTTTTCTCTGCGCTTACCCGTACTCCGAGACCTTGATCTACCAGACAATTGTGACAGCAGTTGTTCCATTCGTTCCACAGTTTGTTTTTTGCTCCGAGAGCGTGCTCTTCTTGATGATACCTTGCTGGATGATCCACTGTAGCCTTCCGATGCCTCGACAGTATCCCTATTTTGCTCAAGAGCGATATCGGCAGCATCCATGCTCTCGCTCTCTTGGTGTGTTGATACAGATGAACTCGTTGTCTTCGTTTTCGAAATTGTTCCTCCTGATGTTCCAGGTTGGTTCACGGGATGTTCGCTTGCTTTCGAAGCAGTTCCATTGTTTTTCGATTGCAATGGCGTCATCTTCAATTGAGATGCGCCATCATTGGATTTTGACCGATTGTTCGCAAGGGCGCCGGCTACTATTCCGCTGTATGATCCTGCCGTTGCAGAAACCTTCATACTCTTCGCTTTGGGGCAATCGGCCTTCAAATGCCCTTCTTGCTTGCAGAAAAAGCATCTGTTCTTCAACCCCTCATAGTACAGACGCGCCTTGAAGTGACCGATGTACAGGTTGGCAGGGACCTCCTTGGCTATTTCCATGTGGACACCGCGAATTCCACTGAACACCGCGTAACCGTAGTCAGAAGGGTAGCGCTCACGAACGTGTTGTCGTATCGTCCCGAATTGGCCAAGAGCCGCGGCGATGTCCCTGTCGTCCACCTCCGGAGGGAGGTTGAAAATCCTCACGTACCTGAATAGCTGACTGGCAACTTCGAGTTTTACAAACGTTGATTCTCCGTCTCCATACTCAAAACGGTACTGCTCCTCAATTCCCGATACAAAACAATTAAAGTCCGGCTCGTCCAGAAACTTGATGTAAAAACAGCGGTCGTTTTCATCCTTGTAGATCGTGTGTACCTCTGGTGCGGGAATTTTCAGCACATTTGCCGTGAACCGGATCACATCCAGATGAGCAGGTGCCCGGAGTCCACTCGCGAAAACTACCTTGAGCGTATTCTTTCGTACTTTGTCCATTTTGTAATATCTATTCAAAGAATAGAATCCGTTTGAGAAAATAAAAAGGTGCACTAGACGTGCGGCAAAAAAGTCTCAGTACAGTCGATAAAACACGTGTTATCGCATCGACGTCCGAGTGAACACTGTGGACAACAGCGGAGAAATTCAGAGTCGCATTAAGGCAGAAAATCAAACTTACTTTGGACTTCGCACAACTTGACGGTCGAGCAAAGTTCGCCGTCGTACGAAGTTAACCAACTACAAAACGGTAATTTGACCGGTAGTTCTCTATGGTTACGAAGCATGGACTATACGTGCAGAGGATCAACGCGCCCTTGGAGTTTTTAAACGGAAGGTGTCACGTACCATCTACGGCGAAGTGCAGATGGAAAACGGAACGTGGAGAAGGTGAATGAATCACGAGCTACATCATCTGTTATGAGAACTAACCATCTTCTACCAGGATTTCGTATAAATAACAACCCGGTAAAAATAGTTTTCGAGGGCAATTTGACCAGTAAAAGACGACGTGGTGTGCAGCAAGCGAGGTGGATCGATCAAGTGGAGGACAATCTGCGGACCCTTCGCAGAGTGCGAAGACGCACAACCATGTACCGAGTCGAATTGAGACTACGGTGAAATCAGCAGTAGTTGGTCAAAGCAGTAAGAATAGGATGAACAGAACATCTTTCAAAAATGCCGGTAACAGCTTTGCAAAATTGGTGTTAGTCATAGATTCGATTGGTACATGAAGGCGAGGAGATCAACCGGTAAGATGGGTAGAAGATATAGAACGTGATCTGACGAGCGTCGACATGAATGAAGAATAAAGTGGCAGCCACAAACCGAGTATTGCTGCGTAATATTGCGCATTTCCCATCCCACTAGACCCCTTTCGCAGATGGTATAAGTGCGGGATCGTGATTAAAACTGCAATTTGGTGTCTTCGGCGCACTTATGCATTACAAGGTACTGAATAAGGGCGCAGAAGACATCTCTATACGATTCGATGCAAAATCGCCGTTTTATTCACGATCCCGCACTTATACTTTACTGCAATATTGGTCCAGTGGGGTGGGAAATGCGCAATATTGTTGAGTTTAATATTATAGATATGATATATTAGACAAGCTATACGCCCTAGCATCGGAGGGGGAGCGCTAGTTGATCCTTATCATTTCTTGTTTCTATTCATTAATGAATACTTACCGAAGCACCAGGCACTATGTCTCCAAATCCTATGCTGCTCAATGAAATGAAGCAAAAATAGCTTCCATCTAGAATGTCCCAGTTTTCCCAGTCAGCGAATAATCGAGCACCAAAAAATATATATCTGAAATACGAAAAAACACACATTAGTCGAAGAAATGGTACCAATTTGAAGAATCGTTCATTTGAACGGTTAGGCAAATGAAGGCCCACGAAATGAGGTAAAGGCTCTCTTCAATTACTCACCCGATCATTATCATTATACAAATTGTAATTGGAACGGTAACGGTGTTCGTCTCGGCAGTGATTTCTTCCTCGATTTCGTCCTCCACGTTGGAGGTGGTGATGGTGGCAGTGTCGAACCCGTTATCACCCAGTTCCGACTGATGGAGGTTGGCAGCGGCATCGGCGGTAGCGGTGAATTGTGCATGAGAGCGTGAAAGGGGAAAAAACGGCAGAAAAAAAGAGTAAATTTCGTTGAAAAATAATACCGAAAATAAAAATTTATTGTCGCACTTTGTTTCATTTCACCACGGTACGGCAACGCGTGTGAATGAAACATTTGCTTTCCTGTGCATTATGGTTCATTATGCACGGTATGCGGACAAAAAGGGGATGATGCTGAATAGCATGAGGTGAATACGATGCAAACCGGAGGGGGCATTTACATGTAAGCCTTCTAAGAATGCTATGAATCAGAGTAAATTGCTTTTATTTGTTTCAATAAATAAACTGAATGTATCCTTTCAATATTTTGATTTCAGATCTCATAATTCCATTGCATATTCTCTAAAATATCCTTTTTATAATGCACATCCTTTAGTTTCCTCTTTAACCAACGCCAACAATGACAAATATGCACAGAGTTAAATAGGAACCTCCATATTTTTTCGTATTCTCATACACAGTGATCCGGTGTGGTTCCATTTCTCACGCGATTGTTACCACTTGCAACATAAATTTAAATGTGTGCATTTTCGCAAGCAACAGCGCACTGTTGAGCGGAAAGTGCAACGAGACGTCTGATTTTTTACTTCTTTTCTGCTTCGTGCGGAAGCTGGTTTCGGAAATAACAGCCCGTCCAATAATGGAGGAAGAGTAGTACGTAGCAGAACTATAGTACGGAACGTGCAGGATGAAAAAGCAGTGCAACAATGGGAAATAAGGAAATGCTATTCCCTTCGACGCCTTCGCCTGGATTTCTCCTGTCATTGATATTCAACGCAGGTCCTTGGTTTGTGCAATTTCTCGGTCTTTGCCACAAAAGCAGTTCCGTGTCCTTGCGAGTGGGCAGGAGGTGAGAAATAACACACAGTTCACACCAACGTTACAACTTGATAAATGGTCAGGTGCAGACAGCTAGTTCCTATCCGAACGAGGACCAATCCAACCGATTGTTGATTAACAGGAAGGAATACTGTTTTGAGAAAGCCAGATAAATACAGTTGTCTGCCAATGCTGGAGAAATAGTACAATTCGAACAAATTTCGATGACCAATCAGTTTATAGCATCTCCCGACACCACTGACATAAGATGGCTTTACAAAGCAATATGACCGAGAAATCTAGAAACTATTGAGTTCCAAATTCAAGGGCAAGCCTGACCGTAACCTTCACTTAAAGAGCCAACGACAATGCAGAACTGCATCGGTGATACGGTAGTTAAAGCGGGCAATAGAGTAGGGAGTCTCATGGAGGTTGAGTGGAGTGACCATAAGGGGACAAAGGGGGGACATAAGGGAGACTCAGGGAATGTTTAAGGGGTAAACATTTCGGGCAGACTTTATAACACTTAAACTACCGAGGGGGTAAAAACTCCCGCGAACTACCAAGGGTCCAAAAAAAGTCGGAAGTCCAAATTTGACAATGTATTGCTCGGCCGGTTTTCAACCGATTTCAAAACTTTTTTTTGCGATGGAACCGGACGGGTTTCAAGATCATCGTCCATTTAAAAAAATATAAAATAGATGCGTCTACCCAAAGTTATTAAGCAAAAGGCACTTCCTAGTTTTTTTGAAAGCGCATTTTTTGCGCACATTGATCAATAAAACAATTTAAATTTAAATTTAAAGCGATGACATATGGTTTTTTTGACTCTAAATCATGCGTACAGCTGGAGTGAACACGTTTATGCAAAATAAGTGATTTTTCAGTACACTGATAATTTACCTTACTCAAAAAACTGCTAAAATACCCTATTTTTCACATAAAATAAGCAATAAATCAAAATTCAAAGCGATGACATATAGTTTTTTTGGTCTCAAATTGTTCGTAGGATTGTACTCGACATTTTTGATGAACAATGAAAAGGTTCTAATTACACTCTTATTTTGTTTTACCCGGAAAACTACGAAAATTCCGTACTTTTTACACAAAGTAGTCAACAAAACTAAATTTAAAATGATAACATGTAGTTTTTTAGCCTTGAAATGTTCGTAGCAGTTTGGGGGGCATACTTGAAGAATAATAGTGATGTTTTCATTACACTCAAATTTTGATTCACTCAAAAATCAACGAAAGTACCACATTTTTCACGCAAAGTGGTTAACAAAAATGATGGCTTACAATGCAAAGTAGTATTTTACCTTTAAATTATTCGGGAAAGCGTACTGGACGTTCTTGATAAGTAATAGTGACGTTTTCATGACACACTTAATTTATTTTACTCGAAAAACTACAAAAATACCATAATTTTCATACAAAACAGTCAATAAAACAAAATTTAAAGCCATAACATGTAGTTGTATGGCCTTAAATTTTCCGTTACAATGTTCTGGATCTGTTTTTGATAAAATGTTGATGTTTACATTACACTTATATTTTGTTTTATAAAAAAATGTACGAAAATACCACAAAAAAGCGAATAAGCCAAAATTTAAAGTAATGATATGTGGTTATTCAACTTTGATTTTATCGTAGTAGTTTAGTGGATTTATTTGAACAATCTTAGCGATTTTTTTATTACACTCATATTTTATTTCACTCGGAATACTAGGAAAATACCACATTTTTCACACAAAGTAGTCATCAAATAAAAATTGGAGTCAATGCATTATAGTGTTTTTGCCATGAAATTATTTGTAAAAAAGTACTAGACTTGTTTGATAAACAATTAGGATCTTTCAATTACACTCGTTGTTTTCTAAATTTGTTTATAAAAAAATCAAAAACAACTCAAATAAAGAGAACTTACTATGCGCCGCTTATAGTCACATGTTGATGTACCGTAAAAAAATATATTTTTACACAGATAATTATTTTTGACAGCTAAAAGCACTGAGATTTTCACTCAGGTGGAGTACTGACTCAATTTGTTATTTATAATTTTATAAAATTCTTCATGTTTTGATGAAACTATCATGTTTCATACGACTTTTCCATCATGCTGATACTCTTTGCGTTGCAATCTGTAATATTTTTTGGGATTTAATATGTTTGTCAGAGCGCTATCAAAGTTTCCCCAAAAAGAAAATGTGATTCTCGCTCATATGAAAAAATTATATTGATCACCCAAAACAATTAAAACTGTCCAATCCTTACATTGCAATTATATCTGAGACACCAGTACTTGTTTTAAAATTATCAAATCAGGAAAAATACATGGAATAATATTAGGGAAATTTGCTGAAAAACTATCAAAGCTACCCCGTTTTACGGTATTGCATCAGAAACTCTTCTATATACATTTGTTTTTCAGAAATTTCCCAAAAGGTGCATTTATATTTCATGATATCTTTCAAAGATTCTTTCAAAATATTTTGTCGTTGGTTCTTTTCGAAAATTTTTCAAAAATATTCCAGAGATTCCTTCAGGGATATTTTCAAAAACATCAAGGATTCATGCGGAATTTATTTAGGGGTTCTATTTCTCGAGGAATTCTTTAAGAAAACTTTTGAAATGTTTCCGTGTATTATTCCTTTGGGTTTTCATCAGAAATTCCTCTAGCGATTGGTTAATAAATTTCTCCAAGGACTCATTTAGAATATTATCATATTTTTTCAGCAATCTCTTATTTTTTTTTCCTGGAGCATTTTTGAAGATTTTTCTGGCTTTCTGCAGTTCTCTTCCTAGTTTCCATCCTAGTTCCCATGCAAAGTGTTTTTCTTTTATTTACTTACCTTACCGGTCAGGCTTAATTTACTTACCTCTTACCGGTTACGCTTACCGAGGCTAAAAATCTCTCTAATAAAGAAACATAACCTAACCTTAACTTTGGAAACCAGTGAAGTTCGTAACTTTTTTTCATTTTCACGGGATTTCCGTTTATTTTTTGATGATTGCTACTACAGGAGACGCAAATGGACTCAAATAAAAAAAAATCCCTGGTAAATTTTCGGTTTGCCTTGTATTTTTTTCAGGTATTAGATAACCTGAAACTGGTACAAAAAAGTCAGTAATAGAAATCTGCATGTGTTTGTTTTGAATTTTGTGTTATTGGCTATTTTGTGTGAAAAATATGGCACATTCGTGATTTTTTAGTAAAACAAAACGTGGATGTGATGTGAACATCAAAATTTTATCAAATCCATGTCTGATACATTCCAACAGAAAATTTTAAGACTAACAACTACATGTCATTGCTTCAAATTTTGTTTTATTGACCATTTTGTAAGAAAATTATGGTATTTTAAAAACTTGTTTGGTAAAATGAATTAAGAGTGTCATGAAGGCGGTATTATTGTTCAACGTTCATCATTTCACGAAAAAATGCAAGCCAAAAAATCAGAATGCATTGCCTTATATTTTTATTTGTTGACTACTTTGTGTGAAAAATGTGGTATTTTCCTAATATTCCGAGTGAAATAAAATATGAGTGTAATAAAAAATTCACAAGGATTGTTCAAATAAATCCACCAAACTACTACGATAAATTCAAAGTTGAATAACTACATATCATTACTTAAAACTTTGGCTTATTCGCTTTTTTGTGGTATTTTCGTATATTTTTTTATAAAACAAAATATAAGTGTAATGTAAACATCAACATTTTATCAAAAACAGGTCCAGAACATTAAAACGGAAAATTTAAGGCCATACAACTACATGTTATGGCTTTAAATTTTGTTTTATTGACTGTTTTGTATGAAAATTATGGTATTTTTGTAGTTTTTCGAGTAAAATAAATTAAGTGTGTCATGAAAACGTCACTATTACTTATCAAGAACGTCCAGTACGCTTTCCCGAATAATTTAAAGGTAAAATACTACTTTGCATTGTAAGCCATCATTTTTGTTAACCACTTTGCGTGAAAAATGTGGTACTTTCGTTGATTTTTGAGTGAATCAAAATTTGAGTGTAATGAAAACATCACTATTATTCTTCAAGTATGTCCCCCAAACTGCTACGAACATTTTAAGGCTAAAAAACTACATATTATCGTTTTAAATTTAGTTTTGTTGACTACTTTGTGTAAAAAGTACGGAATTTTCGTAGTTTTCCGGGTAAAACAAAATAAGAGTGTAATTAGAACATTTTCATTGTTCATCAAAAATGTCGAGTACAATCCTACGAACAATTTGAGACCAAAAAAACTATATGTCATCGCTTTGAATTTTGATTTATTGCTTATTTTATGTGAAAAATAGGGTATTTTAGCAGTTTTTTAAGTAAGGTAAATTATCAGTGTACTGAAAAATCACTTATTTTGCATAAACGTGTTCACTCCAGCTGTACGCATGATTTAGAGTCGAAAAAACCATATGTCATCGCTTTAAATTTTGTTTTATTGATCAATGTGCGCAAAAAATGCGCTTTCAAAAAAACTAGGAAGTGCCTTTTGCTTAATAACTTTGGGTAGACGCATCTATTTTATATTTTTTAAATGGACGATGATCTTGAAACCTGTCCGGTTCCATTGCAAAAAAAAGTTTTGAAATCGGTTGAAAAACGGCCGAGAAATGCCTTGGCAAAGTTGGACTTCCGACTTTTTTTGGACCCTTGGTAGTTTAGGAGATAAGGGATTTTTCAAAGTTGCAAAAGTTTAATAGAAGAATATAATGAGCTATCAACATACAGCCACAGCTGTGGAGGCGTTTGTATGCAGTATAACCATGCTGAGGGTAACGGGTTCGATCCAGTTGGTCCAGTAACTTTTCGTAATGTCACTTTCCTGGACGTGCCTGTACACATGAAAAATGGTCATTGACAGGGAAAGCTTTTATTAAACCTTCCTAAAGCATCACGTTGGGAAAACATCGCTGACGTAGTGTACCTTTTGGGTAAACAAATTTTACCCAAAAAATGACCTTGTACATTAGGGAGGGGACTTGTTACTGCGATTTGTCAGCTTCAAAACCTTTGGAGCCGGAGGGGTCATATATGACCCCAACATAGAAACGGCTGTACAATTTCACACATTCAATAAAAGAGAACACTGCCTTCGGAAAAGTTCTTGCAAATTAATTCCTCTATAAACCCTCCTAAGATGTTGTTTTTCGCACCACAAAAGCGTAGTGCACGTTCGGCATGCCTGTCTGGGTCATATTGACCCCAACATCCTACAAGGGTTAAGGAATAGTAGGAATATTTGTGCTTGAGTCTTCATTGACAACCTAGAACATCCTTAACACCATGAAGTTTGGAGAAATGGAATTATTGTCATATCAGTTGTTCTCAAAGTTGAATTAGGATATGGGTTACATTCGTATGTATTTGTTTACCCTTTGTCAAAAATATCTGAAATGTTATAGGTGTTCTAAGCTGTCCTAAGCTGTCCTATAATGAAGTCCTTCCATTCTCTAAGAATGTGGTTATGCGTTCATTCATTTATTTAGTTAACATCAAATTCATGATAATACTGAATCAACAATTTGCCGCCATAATACTCGATTTGCAGCTGCAGCTCTCCAACCTCGGTCACGCCCAACACTCGCCAGATCACGCTCTACCTGGTCCGCCCATCGTGCTCTCTGCGCTCCACGCCTTCTTGTACCATCCGGATGGTTAGCAAACACCAGCTTTGCAGGGTTGTTGTCCGGCATTCTTGCAACATGCCCTGCCCACCGTATCCTTCTGGCTTTGGCCACCTTCTGGATGCTGGGTTCGCCGTAAAGTGCAGCGAGCTCGTGGTTCATCCTTCTCCGCCACACACCGTTTTCCTGCACGCCGCCAAAGATCGTTCTTAGCACCCGTCGCTCGAAAACTCCGAGTGCTTGCAGGTCCTCCTCGAGCATCGTCCATGTCTCGTGTCCGTAGAGAACCACCGGTCTTATTAACGTCTTGTACATGGTACATTTGGTGCGGGGGTGAATCTTTATTGACCGCAGTTTCTTCTGGAGCCCATAGTAGGCACGACTTCCACTGATAATGCGCCTTCGTATTTCACGGCTCACGTTATTGTCCGCCGTTAGCAAGGAACCGAGGTAGACGAATTCTTCTACCACCTCGAAAGTATCCCCGTCTATCGTAACATTGCTGCCAAGGGTCGTCCTGTCTCGCTCAGTCCCACCTACCAGCATGTACTTTGTCTTAGCCGCATTCACCACCAGTCCGACCTTTGCTGCTTCACGTTTCAGGCGGGTGTACTGTTCTGCCACCGTTCCAAATGTTCTAGCAATAATATCCATGTCATCCGCAAAACAGACAAATTGGCTGGATTTCGTGAAGATCGTACTCCGACTGTTGAGCCCGGCTCGTCGCATAACACCTTCCAGGGCGATGTTGAATAGTAGGCAGGAGAGTCCATCACCTTGTCGTAGTCCCCGTCGAGATTCAAATGAACTGGATAGCTCACCCGAAATCCTTACGCTGTTCTGCACATCGTCCATCGTTGCTCTTATCAGTCTAGTCAGCTTCCCGGGAAAGCTGTTCTCGTCCATAATTTTCCATAGCTCTGTGCGGTCGATACTGTCGTATGCCGCTTTGAAGTCGATGAACAGGTGATGCGTTGGGACCTGGTATTCACGGCATTTCTGGAGGATTTGCCGTACGGTGAAGATCTGGTCCGTTGTCGACCGGCCGTCGATGAAACCGGCTTGGTAACTTCCCACGAACTTATTTACTTTAGGTGAAAGACGACGGAAGATGATCTGGGATAGCACTTTGTAGGCGGCATTCAAAATGGTGATCGCTCGAAAGTTCTCACACATTAACTTGTCGCCTTTCTTATGGACGGGACAGATTATCCCTTCCTTCCACTCCTCCGGTAGCTGTTCGGTTTCCCAGATCTTGACTACTAACTGGTGCAGACAGGTGGCCAACTTTTCCGGGCCCATCTTGATGAGTTCTGCTGCGATACCGTCCTTACCAGCCGCTTTGTTGTTTTTGAGCTGGTGGATGGCATCCTTAACTTCCCTCAGCGTGGGAGTTGGTTCGTTCCCGTCCTCTGCTGCACCAACATAGTCATTTCCTCCGCTGCCTTGGTCCTCCGTGCCTACATTCTCTTCGCCATTCAGGTGCTCGTCGAAGTGCTGCTTCCACCTTTCGATCACCTCACGTTTGTCCGTCAAGAGGCTCCCGTCCTTATCCCTGCAAATTTCGGCTTGCGGCACGTAGCCTTTGCGGGATGCGTTGAGCTTCTGATAGAACTTACGTGTTTCCTGTGAGCGGCACAGCAGTTCCATTTCCTCGCACTCCGCTTCTTCCAGGCGGCGCTTTTTCTCCCGGAAGAGACGGGTCTGCTGCTTCCGCTTCTGTCTGTATCGCTCCACATTCTGTCGGGTTCCATGCTGCAGCATTACCGCCCGCGCTGCATCCTTCTCCTCCAGAACCGCTCTACACTCCTCGTCGAACCAATCGTTTCGTCGACTCCGTTCTACGTACCCGATAGTGCTCTCGGCTGCGTTGTTGATGGCTGCTTTAAATGTACTCCAGCAGTCCTCTAGAGGGGCCACATCGAGCACACCCTCGTCCGGCAACGCTGCCTCGAGATTCTGCGCGTATGCGGTGGCGACATCCGGTTGCTTCAGTCGCTCTAGATCGTACCGGGGCGGCCGCCGGTAATGTACGTTGTTAATAACGGAGAGTTTTGGGCGCAGTTTAACCATCACCAGGTAGTGATCAGAGTCGATATTAGCGCCACGATAGGTCCTGACGTCGATAATGTCGGAGAAGTGCCGTCCATCAATCAGAACGTGGTCGATTTGCGATTCCGTTTGTTGTGGTGATCTCCAGGTGTAACGATACGGGAGGCTGTGCTGGAAGAAGGTGCTACGTTATGCGTGGTTATGCGTATTCGCCATAAATAATAACATATCATGATTTGTTGGGATCCGTGAAGCTCTTGAAATCTCAAATGTCGTTTAGAGACACTATAGGTATATACCAGGTAAGCCATATCTGTTCAACTGAATAACATTACATTATCAACCGTAGTTAATAGACCAACCTGAAGTCTACTAGATATTATTATAAACCTTTGGGATATTCAGATCGTCCAAACTGTCCTGAAGTTTAGTTCTTGTCAGTAACAGTAGTTATTCTCACATTAACATCACACATGCAGCTGTGATCTGTAATTGCCCTGACATTTCTAGAGTCATTCGAAAAGGACATGCAAGCATTCAAAGCATTCGATCTTCGGGTGCATAGGACTACCTTTGGTGGTGTACAGGTGAACAGTGTGTGGCGGCAAAAAACCACGAGCTCGCTGCACTCTACGGCAAACCTAGCATCCGGAAGGTGGCAACGCTGGTGTTTGTAAGAGATCCGGATATTACAAGAAGACCTGGAAGGCAACGTGCAAGGTGAGTGGACCAGATGCAGAACGATCTGACAAATGTGGGACGCAGCCACGAATCAAGTGTTGTTCAGTTTTTTTTTTTTATAATGGATCATTGAAGCCAACTTATCCGCTATCCACCGCATCAAAACAAAAGCGCCACCGTATATGGACGGTAACACAGTGACAGCAGTCGAGTTACGTCAAACACACAAGGCTACGGTGGCGCTATCTGTTCATTTCATAGCGGTCGTTTTAGCTATTTTAGTGATCCATTGTAATGAAACGCTAATTAGATGAACGAGATACAATCAATCCGATTAAAAATGTTGTGTGACTCACAACAGCAAAATATATTACGACAGTAGACTTAATGTAATTTATTGCAGGACAGTTTGTAGGATTCCGAATATCCCGAAGCTATGCCATAGTCTCTGATGATATTCTAGAAGCTCCAGTAAGTTAAATAGATTATACAACATAACTCTATAAAGCCAAACAGAAATTTCAATTGCTGTAGATGGTTGATTTTACACATCATAATACTTTGGATGATCTAGGATATCCTGACTGATCTGTTACTGTCTATTGAACTTTCGGAAGACTTACTGGACAAAATTCGTAGCTTTGTATAATAAAAAAAAGTGATCATTACACTCGTAGACTTAAGGATCTAAATTCAAGAAGTGTTTGGATGCCCTACGATATCCGGAAAAATACTCTGAATCATATACTTGTAACGGCTCGTAGTACCCCCTCAGCATGTTTATGAGAGTTTGTCGTGGTCTAAAGTAGTATTCGTCAGTTTGTTAAATGAAATTCAGGAATGTGTTTGTGTTGTTTGTTTCTACTCTGTGTGTTTGATAGTCACCCGAAAAGGACGCAGCCAACAATATCAGCTATCAATACCCTGCAACTTCACTCACCAGAGGACTCTACATGTAAGCATGATGTCGGTAGCCATTGGTAGCGAAAGGAGGCCATGTTTGAGTAGATCCTGGATTGATCGGGAAGATAAGATCTGGCATTTGCCCAAGTGATCGACACTCGTGAAGTCCGCTGTACTTATAGTGTTTAATGTGTTCCTATTGTGTGTGTGGTGGATTCCAAGGACACAGAACCCCGAGGTTTTACCGTAGTTATACCGTGGTTTTACCACTACCAAAGAGGTGAATCCTAACCCCAAAATGGGTCACCTTCCGCTGTGGCTGCATCCGGCGAAGGCTTGGGCAGATGATGATCCGGCCATTCGCTAAACCAGGCCGAGGACCACCCTAAGAGCTGTACTCCAGTGGCCGCAGATACCCCGATTCGATCGGGTGGTTAAGGTCGCATTGAACGAGAAGAAGAAGGACGCGGAAGGAGAGGATCGGTGGTTGAGGGCAACAGGAGAAAGGGGCCCCGAAGACAGAAGGTCAGATTAGTCTTAAGAAAGTGGGTGGAAGTAGAGTGAAAGTAGAGAGCTAGGGAAAGATAGAGAGGAAGTGCACGAAGTTTGGAGGAATAAACAGGATTGTGAAAAAGGTAGCTCAAGTGTTTTCCTGAATCCTCGAAATAGCAAGGATAAGCGTGCCGACCCTTGAGATGTGAGGTCCTTATACAGTCTCGTTAGCCGCTGGGAAGGGTCACCTTCTGTGACCCTGTCTTCAGCCAACGGTAGCTGTGGCCGAACTGCCGTTAGTTACATACTACCCTTTTTATGCTGTTGGGCACCGATCTACAGAAATACGTAGAATAAACTGTATAATAACGTTAGAAAAGTTCTGACTTCAAAGGGTTAAACACAGGTCACCCTGGGCCAAACCCACCTTGAACTTCCCCATCTTAACGGACTCTTCCGCGTCCGTTATCTCGTACAATATTTCGACATTTGGGTTTTTTTATTCGCGGTAAGTACCACAGACCGTCGATTGTATTGACCATGCAAGTTTTATCGGGCTTGCAGCTCGAGGATCATTTCGCCAGAACGAGTTTGTTAAATGCTGCGTTTGTCGGCTTCAACATCCACGAGCTTATTGTAAACATCACTCCTCATCGCCATATCAACACTTCCGAGTACTTGGACTGGTCCGTCTTGATGCCGAGAGCATCACCCTTCTCATACCTAAAGTTTTCCGGAAATAACTTCAGGAGTTTCTTGGACATTTCTTCAGGAAGACCTCCAAGATATCGGGAATTTCTCAAGGAGTTTCTCTAAGATTTCCTCGAAAATTTCTCCAGGAATTCCTTTGAAATTGATACAGTAGCTGCTCGGAAAATCTTTCAGGAGTTCTCCGGAAACTCCCCCAGGATTTTCTTTGAAATTTCTTCACGATTTCCTCGGGCATTTCCCCTCTATGAAGAACTTCTCCAGTGGCTCCCTGTGAATTTCTCCGGAGTTTTTCGCAAAATTACTCCAGGAGCTCCCCATGAATTCGTCCATGAAAATTCCACCAGGAGTTTCCCAGGAGTTGCTGCGGGTGTATCTCGGACATCTCTTCAGAATTTATTCAAGAATTTTCCAAGAGATTCTCGTGAATTTTTCAAGGCTTCCCTAGGGAATTCCTCAAGGAGTTCTACAAGAGTTCCTCTGAGCGTTCCCCTAAAATTCTTCTAGTGGTTAATCCTGCAGCAATTGCTACTGGATTATCTCAGATATCTACTCAGAAATTCTACAGGAGTTTTTCAAGGAGATCCTCGAGAATTTCTTCAGGACGTCCGCGGGAATTCCACAAGAAGTTCTTCGGCAGTTGTGTGAAGAATAAATTATAATTATTGAATAAAAAGAAATTTAAAAATCAGTTCTTCGGGAGTTCATCCAGCAGTTCCGCAATTTTTTTAGGAGTTGCTTAGGAACTCCTCCAAGAGATCTTCGGAAATTCCTGCAGAAATTCATCAAGAATTCCTACCGGATTTCATCCAGGAGCTCTCTGGGAATTCCTGCAGGAGTTTCCCAGAAATTGCCATAGGATTTTTTTTAAATTCCTTTAGAAGTTCCTCAAGAGCTTTTCTAAGAGATCATCGGGAATTATTCCAGAACTTCCTCGGGAAGCACTCCAGCACTTCCTCGGGAAGTTCTCCTGGACTTCCTTAGGAATTCCTCAAGGAGTTACTCGGGAATTCCTGCAGAAGTACATTAGTTATTTCTGAATGAGTTCATCGGGAAACCCTGCAGGAGTTCCTCGGGAATTTCTCTAGAAATTTTTCGGAATTACCTCTCGAAGTTCAATTTTTCCTCCAGCAGTTCCAAGAGAATTCCTCCAGGAGTTCCTGGAACTTCCTTTACGAGTTTCGTGGGGATTTCGTCAGAGTTACCGGAGGGAATTCTCGAAAAACTCTTGGAGGGATTCCCGAGGAGCAAATGAAGAAATTCCAAAAGAACTCATACAGAAATCCTTGAGCAATGTTTGCCGTTATTCCCAGGTAACAAAAAAATATCCCCAGAAACTCTTGCAACAATTCTCGAGGAACTCGTAGATGAATTTCCGAGAAACTCCTGGAGATTTACCCAATGGATATTTGGATGAATTTCTGAGGAACTCCAGGGAGATTCCCCAGGTACTCCAGGAGAAATAACTGAGGAGGAACTCTTGCAAAAACTTTCGGAGAACTCTTGAAACAGTTTTTGCGAAACTTCTGTAGAAATAGCCGAGAAACTCCTGGACAACTTCCAGAGGAAAACCTGAAAAAAAAATCTCGAGAAATTCCTGAGTTCCCGGGAACTCATGAAGGAATTTCGTGTGAACTCCTGGAGGAATTTTTAGAAAACTACTGAAGGAATTCTTATAGAAGAGCTTGAAGAATTTCCTAGGAATTCCTGGAGGTGTTTCCAGAAATCATCTGGATGAATACCCTAGGAAATACTGGAGGAATTGCCAAGGAGCTCTTGATGAAATTTTCGAGAATATGTCGGAGAATATCTTTAGGATAACCTGAAGAAATTTCAGGTATCTCTTTGAAAGCTCTTTGGGGAACTCCAGAAGGAATTGCCAAAAAAGGAGGAATTCTCGGGGAACCCCTGAAGGATTTGCCGAGGATATATAGAAAGAATTCTCGAAAAACTCCTAGAAAAGTTTTGAAGAATTTTCCGCAAAATTCATGGAGAAATTTCCGAGAAACTTTCGTGGATTAGTTCTCGGGAATTTTCGAGGAACTCTTAGAGAAATTCTCGAGAGCCTCCAGAAAAAAATCTTGAGGAACTTTTGGGGGAATCCCTGTGGAACTCCTGAAGAAATATCCAAGAAACTTCTGCAGTAATTCCTGAGGAATTCCTGGAGAAATTTCCGAGAAATTCCTGACAAATTCCAGGGAAACCTGGATATATTGCCGAAGAACTCCTGGCGAAATTTCCAACGTACTCCTGAAAAAATCGCGAGGATTCCTGACAAACAAATTAGAGATTTTTTCGAGGAACTTCTGAAGAAATTGCAAGGAACTCCTGGAGAACTTCTAGGGGAAAACCCTAAGAAATGCCCGAGAAATTCCTGGAGGAATTTCCGGGAACTCCTGGAGGAATTTCCTGTCAACTTCTGGAGGATTTTTTGGGGACTACTGAAGAAATTCTTGTGAAAGAACTTGCAGAATTTCCTAGGAATTCCGGGAGCGTTACCGGAAAACATCTGTATGAATACCCTAGGAAATACTGGAGGAATTTCCTTGGAGCTCCTGGTGAAATTCCCAAGAATCTCTCGGAGAATATTTTTAGGAAATCCTGAAGAAATTTCAGAGAGCTTATTGAAAGATCCTTGGGGAACTCCAGAAGGAATTGCCGAAAAAAGGAGGGTTTCTCGGGGAACTCCTGAAGGATTTGCCGAAAAACTATAGAAAGAATTCCAGGAACTTCTGAAGGAATTTACGAAAAATTCGTGGAGAAAAACACCCTGGAAACTCCTAGAGGAATGTCCAAGAAACTCGTGGAGTAGTTCTCGGGGAACTTCTGAAGGAATTGCTGAGGATCTCTTGGAACTCCACGAAAAGTTCTTGAGGAACTTTTAGGGGAATCCCTAAAAAGTTCCCGGAGATATTTCCGAGGAACTCCTAAAGAAATTTCCGAGAAACTTCTGCTGTAATTCCAAAGTACCTCCTGGAGAAATTGTCGAAGAACTCCTGTTGAAATTTCGAAAGAATTCCTGGAAAAAATCGCGAAAAACGTCTGGAGGAATTTCCTGGCAACTCTTGAAGGAATTTTTCAGGAATAACTCAAGGAATACTTGAAGAAGTGCTTGAAGGAATTCTCGAGAAACTCCTTAAGGTATTCTTGAGGATCTCCTTGAGAAATTCTCGAGTATCTCTTGAAGAGTTTCTTAAGGAAATCCTGAAGAAATTTCAGAGAACTCTTTGAGGAATTTGCGAGGAACTCCAGGAGGAATTGCCGAGAAACTCGTAGAGGAATTTCTGAGGAACTATTGGAAGGACTTCTGGAAAAGTTCTTGAAGAAATTTCCTAAAAACTTTTGGAGGAATTCCCGGGTAAATCCTACAGGAATTTTCGGGGAACTACTGGAGAAATTAAAGGGAAACCCTGGACTGATTGTCGAGGAACTCCTGGAGAAATCTCCAAGATACTCCTGAAGTAGTTCTCGGGAAACTTCTGAAAGAATTAAAAAAGAATTTTTGGAGGAATTCTCAAGAAACTCTTGGAAAAGATTTCGAGTAACTTTTTGGGAAACTTCTGAAAAATTCTTGGAGATATTTCCGAGGAACTCATGAAGAAATTTTCGAGAAACTCCTGTCGGAATTTTGGAAAAAAAAAACTACTGGAAGAATTAACGGAGAACTCCTGGTGGAATTGTCGAGCAACTTTTGGAGGAATTTCCTAAGAACTCCTGAAGAAATATCTGAGTAACTCATGGAGGAATTTACAAGGAATACCTGGAGGAAGTGGCACGGAACTCCTAAGGAATTTCCAGGAGGAATTTCCAAAAAAAAAATCTTAAGATATTTCTAACGAACTTCTACAGGGATTCCTAAGCACCTCCTGGATATATTCTGGGATCACAGAAAAGACGTAGATCTTCTAGAAAGGCTTCCTGCTGGAACCTCGAAACGTACTTCGGGAATCCCAGAAGGAGTATCAATGAGAATCTCGTAGTTGACAGTTGCGACCGCCAAGGATGTTTTCAATCAACTTGCAATCATTTGACTCATTTGTCTACAACTCAATTCAGAAGCACAATATTGAAATGTGGTGTTCGGCAAACTTGTAGATCATTGTTTTTCCTACAATTATCACCAAGGACGCGATATTCTAACTCTAATATTTACGGCGTAAAACTGTTAGTACCACCTAGTCATACTAAACGATCAAATTTTTCGATCGATTAGTATGAGTAGGTGGTACTAGCGCTTTCACAGCCTATACATAAGAGTTAGAATATGGCGTCCTTGGTGATAATTATAGGAAAAACACCAATATACAAGTTTGCCAAATACCACATTTCAATATTATGCTTCTGAACTGAGTTGTAGACAAATGAATCAAATGATTGCAAGGTGATCGAAAACATCCTTGGGACCGCGACTCAAGCAACTTGCGCTTGATTAGGTGTCTTTGTAATCATGGTTCAGTCTTCAAGAATATGTTAACCAAAAAAAAAAAACAAGTAAAACAGTTTTCTAAGGTTTACCAGCGATTGAACTTTTATGAAATTCCATTCAATAAATATTGGCTTATCCCGAGCAGAGGAAAAAAGCTCAATAATAGCATATTGAGATATGGAGTACAAAAAGTGATATTTGTTTATTTGAGATAAGAGGTAAAAGTACTGAAAATAATATCTCAATTTTACTCCTAGAACATTATCATCATATCACATTTAGCTCTTGGTAAGATCTAACCAATAGCAGTGAGCTATTTGATTGGTCTTCGAATATCATATTTTGCTATTGGTTGGATGGTTCAAGAACAAATTTTTGCTTTTATTTTCAGTACTTTTACCTCTTATCTCCAACAAACCAATATCACATTTTGATCGTCAGTACTTTAACTCTGCCCGGGATATGTATACCGCGCTGGGTTTAGTCCTGAATCATTCAAGCATTATTTATTGATGGAATTTGTGTCGCCATCTTCATGGCGCACAATTCAAATTTCAAAAATATCAATTCAAAAAAAAAACATCAGTTGTGGAAGTGCTTATAGAATACAAAGCAGAGTCCTAGTGAAAAGAAAATCACCCATAAATGTTACTCACAAAGGCACAAAAAAGAAGAAGCTATGGACAATACAATGCACCAAAGATGCACCGTCAGCCAAATGCCTCCGAAGATCTCGCACTGCATCTTTTATGACCAACACCGGTAAACTGCGGAATCGCATCATGGACTTGCATAAACCGAAGGTCACGTGCTAGCAACATGTATTGTACAGTGAACACCGGTCCATCACTATCCGGGACAAGGGAGGAAAACGACGCAGATCTGCTGCAGTGCAAAAGAGTTTTCCCGCCATCCGTCCCGCTCGCTACTATCGTATAGGTAGTGGTTTGCAATTGGAGGGCCAAAAGGAAAAACAACCAACCGCAGGCAGCCAGCCAAATGGTGTATTGTGTTCTTCAAAACGAAACGACCAAGAAACGAAAGATGCAAATTGTTCTTCGGTGAAGGCTCCGTTTTCAGAAACAAAATCCGAATCGTTGTGCAAAATAAATTTAAATTTTCAATTACACAGCAAAAAAATCCGGGCCGTTGTAGTGCTGTTCTAAAACAAACCACCTGTCCTAGCCCTGTGGCTACCGGAGCCAAAAGATTTCTGGACAGGGGTAGGAAGTAGACAAGACAAACAACAATGTTGAATCTGACTGCATTGTGCATTCAGGGCAGGGCAGTGGGGAACGCAAAAACCGATGATTCGGGATATTGCCTTGGTGTTGAGGAGAGTGAGCTTTGGCCTGGGTTGAACTGAGGATTGGTGAAGCCCAACCTGAATAACGGATGAGATGAGAAGATTTTTAGTTTAATGATAACAGTTACGCTCCGATGTCTAATGCACGGCATTTAAAATTGGTTATATTTTTCCCGTAAAAATGACTTGGAAAAACTTTAAAATTATAGGACACAGAATATTGATGCAGTAAGAAGTTAAGAGATGGAATTGTGAAAAAAAATCCGGTATTGGTGGGATTCGAACCCATGGCTTCGTATTCGTTAGACCGATACTTTAACCTACTAAGCCACAGAACTGGCACCGATTCTGCGGACTAGAAAGCCAAACTGGTATTCAGGTGTCAGAAGGCTGGCACCAGAGACACGTTATCCTCCATTTGGAACATTTGTGCCATAACCATAATTAAAGCCTATTTCATCATCTACCTGAGGGAAAAGGAAGATAATTACGATCATGTTGGGGACAGGGACAGGTAGGGAAATATGAAAAGATACCCTGAAAGAGGGCACTAACGCATAAGCGTACCACAATGGGTTCAAACAGCGCCCTGAAAAGAGCACTGTAATAGCGCATAATGCGTAAAGAGAGTCTATAGCTCCTTACAACAGCGGGTTAAGAACAAAAAAATATCCTGATGATTCAGGTTTCTAGTCAGTTCTAGTTTACCGAGTACTCGGAAACGCAGTTGGGCAAAAACTGTTACCTACATATCAAATGGTACGAAGTTCCATAATCGGACTCACAGCTATCACATGCAAATGAATCAGCTTGCTGGATATTCGAAATCTGATAGCTGAGTCGACCGTGGGCAGTCGATGCTTTGACCAGCATGCTGCAATTCTGCTTAGACAGATTTGTAAGGTACTTCGTCACCCCTGGAGATGGCTCAGTACAATACAATTTTGTTTGACGACATGACTCCAAACTATTCCAGTATTGTTTGTGCTGAGTGGCAGCCCAGGTGTTAATCTGAAACTTTACCCAACACTTGGATACCGGAATAGCTAGCTCAGGGCCAATGAAGTCATGTGATGCTCCAGCGTGAGCTAACTCATCAGCCAATACATTTCCAGTGATGGAAGAATGGCCAGGTACCCATACAAGGTGAACAGCGTTTGCTGAACTCAGCTCCTCGATTTGAGTTCGCCGAAGCAAGTGCTTTAATAGCAGCCTGGCTATCTGAGCAGAAGTATATTACTTTGCCCATTATGTGCTGCTGAAGTGCTGATTGCACTCCGCACATAAGAGCAAAGATTTCAGCCTGAAAAACGGTGCAGTGTCTACCAAGTGAATAAGACTGGAACAGCCTTAGCTCACGAGAATAAACACCAGCACCTGCTCGACCTTCGAGAAGGGAGCCATCAGTGCCCAGGTAACCAATAAGCATTTGAATAAGCCGCATTTCTGTTTCATATCTGCATTCGACCTGCTTTCTGCCGTATCATAGCATTTCGACAGCTAAACTGCCCTATATTAACAATTTAAATGCTATCTCAAATCTGACAGCAGTTGCATAGCATTTCAAATGCATGGTAGGTTTTGGTTACCAGGCATCATAACTGCTACTTTATTGCCATAAATCTGCTAAACGAGATGAGTGATGCTAAAACCACAAAACATTTCTACTTTCTAATGTACATGCCACGGCTGTAGAAGCCACTATCATTCGCATATACTGCCATTTATAGGTAACAACGAAGGAAATCAATGGGAATAACATGCTTTGGCAAATAAATTCCATTGTCGGTTACCTATGATTGATATAATTATCAACACCTGCCGAGCCCGTAGCATAACGAAAAAACTGCTGGTTGTTCCCAATCTCATGATTACACTGGTGTAAGCCTTAAATAGATCTAAAATCCAGTGCACATTATCTAATCATCTATAGCTTACCCTGTAGCGCTGTGCAGCAACATCGTCAACCCGAGGATCGAGGGATCGAATCCTAATTTGGCCGAAATCAGCAAATAAGAACAACAACAACCGTTCAGAATATGCCCTGAACCTCAAAAGTTCCACGGGAGTGAGATAAAAATAGAAGAGAACGGGAAAGTCGTAAAATGGGCAGGGGAAAATATTTGTTTTTATTTTTGACAATCTGGGGGATAGGAGGCATAAGCATTTAATCAGCCGTATATCGGGCCAAAACCTGCATTTAATTAGCACTTATGGCGCATATACGGCTTATTGGCATTTAAAGACCTGCTGTAAAGGCGCATATAGTGCCAAAATAATGCCATTTTAAATGCTTATAGGCTACCTGGGTGTAACATACGATGCCGTCTGAAATACTTCTCTCCAGATATCCAAATGTCCACTTTTCCCGGGAAAGGAATTTCGTGGAAAATGTTCTACAGTGGCGTTTCGGTTTTATCACTAGTCGTTTTAATCACTACTCGCCCAAATTCACGGTTTCCTATTCGATTATTTCACGATTTTCATTTCGTTTTCATCACACTTGTATTAAAACATTCCGAAATCAATATAAAATCAATACAGCATTGTCCAGTCCACCAAAACAGTTAAAAAATATAAGCTACAACTTTATATTGCAGCTGAACGATTTATTGTACCTGAACGATTTTGGATAAAAAAATACATTTATTTCTCGTTTCGCCAAATTCGCGGTTTCGTTTATATCACGGTAAAAATTTTTTCGACCGTGATAAAACCGAAAAACCACTGTATATGGAAAATTACAAGCAATTGTAAGATCACTAGGAGCAAGGACAATTTCGTCCGAATTCACCAAAAGCGGAAACAACGAGGTGTGTGTTGAAGTGCGGTTCACAGGAATTTCCTCTTGTAAAACGAGTACTGTTTGAGATAAATATGTCAAAGAGACCTTCGAGCGCTGCCGTATGAGTTGAAGAGAACGCTCCGGACATCGTCATTAAGCATATCCTTTGGAGATGGCCTAATATCGGCCAATATTGGTCGAACAACAGTTGTGTAAATCCATTTGATATACTCGGGCATTAGACCCCAAGTTGTACCAAAGGTTGGCCGGCATTGCCCGAAAGCCATACAAGCTTTCTTGATTCTGTACTCAATATGAGGTGTCCAGGAAAGCTTGGGATCAAGAATGACTCCAACGTACTTTACCTGTTCAGTCACATTGATTTCAGAATCAAAGAGACGCAGAGGTCGAACACCATTACGATTTCGCTTTTCCATCCACAAACACTAAATTTCCAAGCAGCGAGACGCAATGTCGAGAAGTGATGTTGGGTTTTGAGCGCTTGGTGAATCTAATTGGAAATCATTGGAGATATACCATGACCCCGTGCGGCTTCCAATACAGCATCGAAAGGCACGTTGTCAAAGGCACCCTCGATATCTAAGAAAACACCCAAGCAGGATTGCTTTTGAGCGAATGCCTTCTCGATATCGTAAACAACTTTGTGTAAAAGAGTCACAGTGAACTTTCCAGATTGGTAAGCATGTTGGTTCACATGAAGAGGCACATTGGCCAGATGAACATCACGGATGTGATGATCGACAATGCGTTTTAAGCATTTCAGATGAAAATAGGTCAAACTGATAGGTTTGAAACTTTTTGCTTCTTCATACGACGCACGACCCACTTTCGGAATAATCTTTACAGTCTTTACAGCCCGCCAGGATTTGGGAATATACCACGTAGCAAAACTGCAAACAACTAGCTTTTTTCCAAAATAAGTTTGAAATAATCAAATCCCTTCTCAAGCAAAACAGGATGAATCCCATCTGCCCCAGGAGATTTGAAAGGAGCAAAGCTATTTAGTGCCCATTCAATCGATTCTAAAGTTACTATACTCAGAGCCAAAGCTAAAGAATCATAACTACAAGAAAAGACATCAGGTTCATCCGAAGATGTAATATCCACACATCCGGGGAAGTGTGTACTGATGAATAAACGTTCCAAAACTTCCTCAACAGAGGAAGTGAAATCACCATTTGGCAAACAAAGTTCGTTCACTTGAAAATCCTTAGATTTTGCAAGGATTTTGTTTAACCGACTGGCTTCATTTAAACTGGAAACATTTGTACAAAGGTTTTTCCAGCCGGATCGTTCAGCAGACCGAAGAGCTTTCTAGTAGGTCCTGCGAGTCGACCTGAAAGCCTCCGTGTGTGTATGGGAAAAGTTTATAACAAAAAAATAGGCATCGTCAAATTTTTCACTATTCAAAAATAGAGGCTTTCAGCTTTCATTTGCAGGGTCCCTCAAAAAAATCCACCGAGGGATCCCGAGCAACTTTTTCAGAATACTGTTTTTCCCCATACAAAATTCACGGTTCCAAATTAATCCCTATTTCTATTTAACAAACATACCCAATTTTTGTATGAAAAAGTTCCCCCGATGGAATATTTCGATGTTGGGCTTGAATGAAAGCTGGTAGCGTCAACTTTCACGTAGCGTAGAAATTAGCGATGCCCATTTTTTTGTAATAAATTTGTCCTACCAGACACACCGTGCTCCGGTCCAGCCGAACGTCGTCTGTTTCTACTCTTTCTACATTGTTTCCAGAGCTACAGCAAATCAGAGTTCCACCAAGGGGTTCCTCTTGTGATCTTCACAGATCGCACAGGGCAAGCTTCTTCAAAAGCTTCCATGATGATGCCCGTTGTAGTATAAACGTCATCATTTTTATCACATAAGAGTGTCAATGAATGGTGAGTATCCATAAAATTTGACTGCAACCAAATCGGTAAAGAAATCCCGGTGGGTTGAGTGGGGGTTCCTGAAACGCAAAGTTTGCGAAGTTACATTCACGTGTTCAAAAAAGATGTAACGATGATCAGATAAAGATTCTTCATCTGACACATGTCAACAGATCAGCTCGTAACTAATTCTACTAGAACAAAGCGTTATGTCTACCACTTCCTTTATATTTTGAAGGTTGGGCGGATGCCTATGTTAAGCCGAAAATCCCCGCTTGCATATGTTAAGTAATCCAAGATCTATATTACTTAAGTACTACATCAAACTGGAGCCTCTCAAGTTAATGTATGAGCTGCCCCAGATGATATGGTGAGCATTAGCACCATTGTCAACCATTAGTGGAAGGCCTTTTGAAGTGCAGTATGCGCTGTCTTACTGGAAAGCATCTGTAGGGGATAATTAATCATGCGGTAAATAAACCGGACAATATACGTATTTGCTGTTGAACGTTCCAGCACATACATCAATCATGATAGCACTTACATCTCTGGTGGTTTATTCAGAGACGAGTGTAGCAACGATTGCGTTATTGCGTTATTGACAAGCACACATGCTCGAGGCATGATACGCGAGTTTGTCATTTCATTTTTACTGAAAGTAGCAAACACCGGATTCACAAGGTTTCCTAGATATAAATTCCCCTTATGAAAGTAAGGTTCTTGGACCAAGGCCACTTGGGCTGTACCATTTTGTATAAGTCTGTTGAGGGTTTGTTCATCGGCTTTTTTCGGTGAAAATGATTAAAATTCAGCATTTCCCGAACGTTTCGACCTACTACTGTTTTCGGTCATCCTCAGCGGTTCCTTAAATGTTTATTTAATCAGTAATTTATATAAAATATTATCAAAAACTTACATGCGATGGGGCAGAACTATAACCTTTGCCCATTTGTTTACTTATATTCATTCGTTCGGTGTTATATTGGTGCTAGTGTTTTGTGTTTTTAGTTTTTCGATCAGGCCGTTGTATGCGGACCTGAACTTAATAGAGTCTTTTTGCAAATTTACAGTGAATGAACGAATGAACAGAAGTAAACAAATGGGCAACGGTTATAGTTCTGCCCCATAGCATGTAAGTTTTTGATAATATTTTATATAAATTACTGATTAAATAAATATTTAAGGAACCGTTGAGGATGACCGAAAACAGTGGTAGGTCGAAACGTTCGGGAAATGCTGAATTTTAATCATTTTCACCGAAAAAAACCGATGAACAAACCCTCAACATAATCAACAACGGTGATGATCCATATAGAACAATTTGTATAAGTCTGCAAAAATTGATCGTTGCTGTTCTTTTATTCTGAAGAATGGTCTGAGCTATCCTAACCGTGGCCACTACCCAAACTAGGCAAGAATCAACTCTTCGCAATTACAGCACAACAAAGAACAACAGCAATAAAACCACATTGGTATCGTTTGGAAAACTCCAAAAGCGAGGATAAATACACTGTGTAAATCGCGTAATGCGAAACCATATTGGTAAAACTTTATGTTAATTAACAACATCTTCATAACCCCGCTCTTATTTGGCCTTAAGTGAGACTGAAGAAGGGCAGCAGCTCCACTGCACCATTGCTCCGGTTAGCACAATAAAGGCAAAATACTGTGGAGGGCGCTCTGGTGCTCCACATGATCTGTTAGTGGTTAGGTTTTAGGTAAGGATTGCCTTACAAAAAAAAAATGCAACTTTAACGATTTTGTAGACGCAGGAGCAGATTTTGTGAACGTGCAACTCCCCTAGCAATTCATTCCTAGGCACGGTAAGCATATAGCCGCATTACACCGGCTTAGTGGACTCTTACCACCGGAACAGGCGGTCCGTAGTGTTATTCTTTGCCAATTGAAACAACCGCTATCGACACTACACTACATTGCCTCTGTAGCCAACCTACTAATACCGACACTACACAGCTATCTAGACTGATTGAGATAAACTTCACACATGCGGGCTCGAACTGCCGAAACACTCAGTCAATTTTATATCAATTAACTTATTTTTGTATTTCGTGAAATACATACATGCAGTAACCAGTCATGTGTGAAAACTGGTATAAAATGTCAACTGGTATAAAATGTCAACTGGTATAAAATGTCAACTGGTATAAAATGTACTGAGTTATAGCAGAAAGTATACAAAATAGGACTCACTACTCACATGGTCCGACATTCATATATTTTCATTAAAGAAGACTGACTATTTTAGATATTACATGAGTATTCGAACTTCCCAAATTTTGCCCCTGAACTTTTACTCCCATTGCCATTGCCCCTGGGCAAGTTAGACACTGTTGAAAACATAATTCAGCCAGCTGCCAGTAGTGGGGAAATTCCATGTAGGTGTGCAACCGGAAGAGGCAGCAGCGAAAGAAGCAACAGTGCTAAATATGCTCCTGTCAGGGCCCGACAGGTGTAAGCGGTTGAAGTGAAATTGATAAAATTGTTTATTCGGCATCACATTACACATGCAACCAGAGGGTTTTGCTTCCGGTTTTAGCCATTGCACATTGCGGTTGGCAGGAAAACCTCTGCTTTGCAATGCAGCAGAGTGCACTTACCTGGTAGTCACGTTCCTCAGTCCTTGCTCTCCGTCTGGCTCGGAGGGCACGCCGTCGAGCAACACCCGGACATACCCTGCATAAACAGAATTTGGCGTAGATCCATTTGAACGATTTAGCCAAAATATCACCTGGCACACCACGTTCCGGGCGTCGGTTTTACAGGAAGATGGGTCACGGAAGGCGGTGTCCGGTTGGGAAGCACGTCGTTGAAAACAGATACCGACGGGAACAAAAAAGAAGAAGAGGAAAGGTGAAAAATTAGAACCAGTTTAATCCTACTTGAACTCTCTGGCAAGTTTCGTCTCCCATTGGCGGAAATGGGAAATGCTCCGTGAATGTAAGCAACTTACCTATGTTGGAAAGATAGAGAAGGAATAGTGGCATTCCTATGATTGCGTAAAATATCGTTGCAATTTTGCCCCACTCCGTTCGAGGAACTATGTTGCCATAACCTGAAAGGGTAAAGAAATATGCAGCACGGTAAGTTTCGGAAAAGTAACGCAGTGAGAAACGGCAAAGTTCAAAAGTAGTTTGTACATTTTCTAAACTTGTTCAGCTACTCCTAATGTAATAACCCGCTCGGTGCTACCAGTCAGGAGTAGCAAAATAGTTTTGAGAGGAACAAAAACCAACTAACCTCCGAACTTCAGTTTAGGAAAACCTTGTTTTGTTCTCCTTTTATTTGGTGGGTGTTTTTTTTTATCTTGGTATGATATTGTTTAAATGATATAGATAATACCGCAGAACTATGTAATAATCGTTGACGTAGCTGGAATCGCTTCAGAGGATCGATTGAAATCTTATCTTTTAGTGGATACGCAGTAAGGTGGCCCACAGTTATATGAAAAAAAAAAAATTCGAAAAATGCCAAGTCTTACCTTCTAAATCAGTTGGTTTGGACTACCAGAAGCTACGTTCAAAATTTGAGCAAAACCAATTAGGCCTAAGGAGGCGCTCAAAACGCTCGAAGTTTTTTTTTTTTTTTTTTTTTTTTATTGGAGAGACTTTACCTCTGAGGCATTCGTCTCGAGCTTGAAGTTTGTATGGGAAAACTTGGCCAAATGTATGCAGAAATTTTAAGTTTTCGAATTTTGCCGCTAGGTGGCGCTGTAAGCGTTCAATAATCAAACCCTTTGGTATTATTGTAGGTGACTATATGCCAAACAACTTTGTCGAAGATCGCAAAGTGATCCAACGTCTGTGAAAAAAGTTGATTGATTGATTTATCTTTATTTGAGAGACTTTCAGCCCTTGGCTTGAAAAAAGTTATACCCTAGGTAAAGTGAGGATAAACTTTATTGTTGTTTTCCAATACACGTAAAGGAATAATATCAATAATGAAATCTCACTAGTTTTAACGAGTGCGAAAACGCTTATAAAAGTGCGCGATTGCATCAAATCAACTCGGTGTCTTCAGAGCACTTGTTCACCATAGATTGAAGAAATAGTGCGCCGAAGACATCAACCTGATTTGATGCAATCGCGCACTTTTATTTACGTTTTCGCACTTATGAAGTCGCAGTTCGCAGTCCAGTGGTGAACTAAATGCGGTATACTTTGCCTCACTTTGCCTAGGATATAACTTTTTTCACAGCCTTCGGATCACTTTGCGGTCTTCGACAAAGTTGTTTGGCATATAGTCACCTACAATAATACCAAAGGGTTTGATTACACTAGTTTACAGCATTTTTGAACTCGGTAAGCTGATGATCATTTTTGGTGTAGAATCATGCCCTGAGTTCGAAAACGCGAATGAAAAAAAATTACAGTAGAGCGGAAATTTTTTCGACTTTCCATACAAGGTTGATGATTTGAAATCGATTTTTGATCTATTTTTAAGCAAAGTCGCTCACTTCAAACATCTAATTCTCCGTAATCAATTCTTCGATTGAGCCGAAATTTTTACTGCAATTCGCCTACATATGATATGTCAACTAAACGTCGAGAAAGAATTTTTAAGTTGTTTTTTTCTTATTGAAAAAAATACATTTCTTCAAAAAATTTTGGGAATTTGGCTAAAATTTGAGAAGATCGTCCCTAAAGCTCGCCAATATCTTGAATTTCATCAATCTGGCGCAAAACCTGTATTCAGATGATCGAATTGTATTGTATTCAGCTTTTAATTTATGGAAAAAGATTTAAAATTGGTTGAACAAAACGCAAGTTATTTGCATTTTAGTAAATTACATATTTTGAAAAGTTATAAAACTCGATATTGAGCTAAAACTCAAAAATTTTTTGAAGGTCGGTTTCGAAATCAGCACTAAATTGTGCTTCAAAAATTTTGGTCGTTGACAGAAGTTCACGACTTTCATTTTATTTTGTAAACTTGTGTTATTGAACGCTTACAGCGCCACCTAGCAGCAAAAGTCGAAAACTCAAAATTTCTGCATGCATTTGGCCAAGTTTTCCCATACAAACTTCAACCGTTTTGAGCGCCCTCTTAGGCTCAACCGATTTTGCTCAAATTTTGAACGTAGCTTTTGGGAGTCCAAAACAACTAATTTAGGAGGTAAGACTTGGCATTTTTCGAAATTTTTGTCTTTCATATAAGTGTGGGCCTCCCTAATACGCAGTCTTTTTTCTTCAAACGGGTTTATTGTTTACAGAAACTTCTCTAACTGCCGAGATATTGGGTAAACAATAAATTCGTTTGAAGAATAAGGGCTGTGTAATCAGGAATTAAAGTATCCATTAGCTAGCAATAGAAATTTCATTCCGAGTCCCGATATAAATATGCATTTGTATTAGCAAATGGAATCATATGCAAGGTTTCATTGAATTTTATTTCTTCTCAGCAAACTAGAGGTTATTCTCTTCATTTTAGAAAATGCAATTCCGCGAAGTGTGCTACCGTGATTTCGAGTGATTTGATTGAAGTATCCAATTTGTTATTCTATTTTGTGTGGTGTTTGTTGGCTATGTATGTGTGTGTATGTATGATAGGGAGGGTGCGAAATTTGGCCATGCTTGGTTTAGCCCAACATTTTGCGCATCGCGATTGAAATTTGTATGGGATTTAACATGGAAAACGTGCTTTTTTTGTATTATTAACCCTAAAATGGATATCTGGGGTCCATTGGACCCCAGGCGCCTTTCAGAGCTCGTCTTTGGTGGAACATACTCAGCGAGGTGACGAAACTGAGGCCATGAAGGTATCCCTTTTAGGGTTAATGAAAGTTGCTTAAAATTCCATACCATATACCATAAGTGATCTGGACCAGCACCGGTGAAAGCGCCGGAATGTGAAAATGCCCAAAAACCCTATCATGCGACATTAGGCCGTGTCGATTTTTGCAAAATTGCGAGTGCACAATCCCGAATAGTCACAAATGGTTGCAAATGGACCCAAATGAAGCCCTGCAAAATTTAAAAATTCTAAAAAATCGGTAAGCTAGTCCGCAATCGACTTGAAGTTTTATATGGGAATTTTAATTTTTCAGTATGGGGAAATCCAACTTTTCAAACTTTTTGAAGAGAAAGGCACCTTGAAGCAACTCTAAAAATCCGCTCCCCCCTTGAAGATTTAGAGCATATATTAGGGAACATTTTGTTAGAAGACAACTTTTTAGTTGCACTTAAGATAAGGGCGTTATTAAATTTCGAAACAATGGACCTTTTATTCGCATGATTTCTAACTTTTTTAATTGGCATCACTGCACGTTTTGCGTGTGGAAGAGGGTGGTAACAGCCATCTGCGGTGTCACCACCCGTCGCTGGATGGAGACGCAAGTACCTGATAAAAATGAGATACAGTTAGAATTGTAAATATTCTTGCGATATTGCTTTATAAAAACTTGGTATCTTCGGCAAAGTTGTTGGCATGGTCAAGAGCTGTCCAGTGATGAACTAAATCATTGGCAAATCCATCGCTGGGCGGCGCTAGTGTGCATACAAACTGCATGCAAAAGTATTAACGTATATTCGTGTATCTCTCTCTCTCTTTTTGGCGTAACGTCCTCAATGGGACAAAGCCTGCTTCTCAGCTTAGTGTTCTATGAGCACTTCCACAGTTTTTAACTGAGAGCTTCCTCTGCCAATGACCATTTTGCATGTGTATATCGTGTGGCAGGCACGAAGATACTCTATGCCCAAGGAAGTCAAGGAAATTTCCTTTACGAAAAGATCCTGGACCGACCGGGAATCGAACCCGTCACCCTCAGCATGGTCATGCTGAATACCCGTGCGTTTACCGCCTCGGCTATATGGGCCCCTGTATCTCAATAACGTGATAATTTAACTGTGTGGTGTCTTCGACAAAGTTGTTTGCTGGGCCACGGGCTATCCAATGACGAACCAAGTAAGTAGGAATTCAACCGATAGGCGGCGCTAGTGTGCATACAAACCGGATGCAAAATACAAACGTATATGTGTGTATCTCAATACAGTCATACCTCGATATAACGTAACCTCGATATAACGTAACCTCGATATAACGTAACTCGATATAACGTAACTTTTACCTCGATATAACGTAACTTTTTTTTTTGGGTCCAACTTTTCACTATTTAAATAAGTAGAGTGATTTACAAAATTTTCTATATGATATTACACCCTTCCTGGAACCAAGCCTGATATCCAGTTATGGGTTATATGACAAATTTCAAAGTTTTATAAGAATTTTCGGTGTCACTGTTGATAAGAAATGTTATATAGCTTTTCACGGAACAAACATTACATCTTTTACTCATTATTGACATAACATCCCTACTGGAACATAGCCTTTAAACTCCAAACGAGATGACAGTAGATAGCATTGGTAGTGAACTAGATTTCGTGTGATACTGGGTGTAAGAACGCCAGTAACGGTCCGCTTTGTCTTAGAGTAAATTTTGCAGAAAATCACTAGAGAAATTCTCTAATAAATCCCTGGAGGAATTTCTTGAGAAATCACTGGAGAAATTCGCGAAGAAATCCTCAGAAGAACTCTTGAATGAATTTCTAAAGACATACCTGAATAAATGGTGGAACTCCTGGAGGAATGCCTGGAGAAAAAATCGTGCTTTATCCTCAGAGGAATTTCTAGCGCTATAAACACAGTTATTCCTGGTAACAATTCAGGGGCAGTCCTTAATTACATAAGGAACTTCTGTATAAATCTCAGCCGGAACTTCTGGAGAAATTCGTGTACTGGTGGAATCCTAGTTGGATTTTCAAGAAGGGTCACAGTGAGAATCCATGAAAAAAAACTCAGGTTGAATTCCTGAAGTAATTTTAAAAAAATCCGCGCTGCATTCCAGGAAGAATTCCTGGAAAAATCAAATAAGGAATATCAGGAGGAATCTTTGAAGAAATTTCTAGTGGAATTCCATCTGTTATTCTTGGAGAAATCCTTGCAATATTTTTTAAAAGAATTACTTCTGTATCTCAGAAGGAAATTTCCAAGGAATTACTGGAGAAACTTCTGGAGAAATCACAGAAGTTTTTCTAGCGGGATCTGAGGAGGAAATCTTTTGGAAACTCCGTCATTGTGCTGGATGAGTTGCAGCAAGAATACCTGGGTGAATCTTGGTGAATACTGCAAGTAACACACTTGTCTTAGAAAAGTCACAGCGGCGCAGGTTTTCATGGCACAGAAGTCACTGTCTCCAGTTGGCTATGGATCGCCAATCCGGAGACGGCGGGTTCGATTCCCGTTCCGGTCGTGAAAATTTTCTCGACTCCCTGGGCATAAGTGTATCATTGTACTTGCCACATAATGTGCAAATTCATGCAATGGCAGGCAAAGAAAGCCCTTCAATTAATAACTGTGGAAGTGCTCAAAGAACACTAAGTTGAAGTGAGGCAGGCCAAGTCCCATTGGGGACGTCGAGCCATAAAGAAGAAGAAGAAGAAGTCACTGCGATTTACTTCCAGCAAGTAAGAATTCATTTGTTAGAAGTAAGTCACAGTGGCTCCTGCGCAACAAAACCTGCGCCGCCGTGAGTCTTCTGCAACAAATGTGTTACTTGGGACTCTTCGAACAGGAATAGTTGAAATATTGGAACTTTTTGGAGGATCCTTGCAGGAGTGACTGGAGAAATCCTAGTAGAAATTTTAAGAGGAACGACAGAATTAAGCCTTAGAAAAATCTTGGACAGAATAAATCTTGAAAAGCAAATCTCTTTGGGGAATCCTACAGAAATCCCTTGAGCAACCACGTGGAAGAATCATATCAAGAACATCTGAAGCAATTAAGGCAGGCGTTCCTAAATATATCGTAGCAGATATAAAATTCAGTAAGAAATTATGGAGGAATCATAGAAGATTGAAGGATCCTTGGATAAATATCCTTAGAGAACTTCAGGATGAATCACATGAAGTATTTCATGAGGTACTCAACCAGGAACTCCTGGGTGAATTCCCGAATTATTTCTAGAGGAATCCCGAGAGGAATTCCTGGAGGCATCATCGGATTATAATTTTGCCTGCGTCACATAGATGTCTTACTTATAATCACACCAATAGATAACGTTTGACGTTTGATCAGCGTTATCAGCGTTAAAAAATATATAAAATTCAATGATGAAAAAAAAATATATATAAGAAAGGCAGGAAATCACTGTTGGGTGATTAACATAATCTTTTTGGAAATTTTCTTTTCAAAATATGTATTTAAAACGAAATTCGTGAAAAAAAAATTTTGCTTCGATATAACGTAACTTCGATATAACGTAACGAAAATAAAATTGCAGTTACGTTATATCGAGGTTGTAACGTGATAATTTAAGTAGGTGGTGTCTTCAACAAATTTGTTGGCTGGGCCACGGGCTATCTAGTGACGAACGCAATACAGTCTAGACTCCTATTACACGGTTAGTTCGGGGGTGCAGTTGGAATCCGTGTTGAAGGAATCCCAGAGCTTATGGGATTTCACCTAATTGGGGGTGTGAGCGAATATATCAGGAGTATTACAAGATAGCACCATACTTTCTTTGGCAAAGTTGTAGTATTAGAATAGATCTACCACACAATGCGAACTAACATCCAATTAGTTGGCAATTTGGCCGATAGAGGCGCTATGTAGAAGTGGCTGATTATGTTCACTCGCCAGTAGAAGCACTCATAAGATATCGCTTGCGATATCTCAAGATCTACTTGATTTGGAACAATGCTGTCTTCGGCAAAGTTGTTCAGTAGGTCAAGAACAATCTGGTGGTTAACCAATTAGTTTGTGATTTCGCCGCTAGGTGGTGCTAGTTGTCAAGTAAAGTTTCAAACTTCTCTAGCTCGCGATCCAGATCAGATAGAGAAGTGCAGTCTTCGTCAGAGTTTTTCAGGAAGTAAATACCTATCTGGTGATTCAACATTTAGTTGGTGATTTCGCCGCTTGGTGCCACTAGTTGTTAAGTAAAATTTCAAACTTATTTAGCTCGCGATCCAGAGCAGATAGAAAAGTATCGTCTTCGGCTAAGTTCTTCAGGAAGTCACGAACAACCTTGTGATGTAACAATTAGTTGGTGATTTCGCCGCTAGGTGGCACTAGTTGTCATGTAAAGTTTCAAACTCTGCTATCTCGGGATCCAAAGCAGATCAAAAAGTTTCATCTTCGGCAAAGTTCTTTTGGAAGTCAAGAGCTATCTGGTGATTCAACAGTTAGTTGGTGATTTCGCCGCTAGGTGGCGCTCTTTGTCAAGTAAAGTTTTAAACTTCTCTAGCTGGCGATCCAGAGCAGATAGAAGAGGGTCGTTTACGGCAAAATTCTTCAGGAAGTCAAGAACATTCTTGTGATGTCAACAATTAGTTGGTGATTTCGCCGCTAGGTGGCACTAGTTGTCAAGTAAAGTTTCAAACTCCGCTATCTCGGGATCCAAAGCAGATCGAAAAGTATCGTCTTCGGAAAAGTTCTTCAGGAAGTCAAGAGCTATCTAATGACTAAACATTTAGTTTGTAATTTCGCCGCTAGGTGACGCTAGTTGTCAAGTAAAGTTTCAAACTTCTATAGCTCGCGATCCAGATCAGATAGAGAGGTGCCGTCTTCGTCAGAGTTTTTCAGGAAGTAAAAACCAATCTGGTGATTCTACATTTAGTTAGTGATTTCGCCGCTAGGTGGTGTTAGTTGTCAAGTAAAATTTCAAACTTCTCTAGCTCGCGATCCAGAGCAGATAGAAAAGTATCGTCTTCGGCAAAGTTTTAAGGAATTCAAAACCTCAGTGGTGATTCAACATTCAGTTGATGATTTCGCCGCTAGGTGACGCTAGTTTTTAAGTAAAATTTTAAACTTCTCTAGCTCGCGATCCAGAGCAGATAGAAAAGTGTCGTTTTCGGCTAAGTTCTTCAGAAAGTCACGAACAATCTTGTGATGTAACAAATTGGTGATTTCGCCGCTAGTTGGCACTAGTTGCATGTAAAGTTTCAAACTCCGCTATCTCGGGATCCAAAGCAGATCGAAAAGTTTCATCTTCGGCAAAGTGCTTTTGGAAGTCAAGAGCTATCTGTTGATTCAACATTTAGTTGGTGATTTCGCTATTAGGTGGTGGTTTTGCCTCTAGCTCGCGATCCAGCGCAGATAGAAAAGTGTCGTCTTCGGCAAAGTTCTTCAGTGAATCAAGAGCTATCTAGTGAATTGATAATTAGTTGGTGATTACGCCGCTAGGTGACGCTAGTTGTAAAGTAAAGCTTCAAACTTCTCTATCTTGGGATCCAGAGCAGATAGAAGAGGTTCGTCTTGGGCAAAGTGCTTCAGGAAGTCAAGAGCAATCTGGTGATTCAACAATTAGTTGCATGAAGGGCTTGCATTTTTAAGAAAAATGAAATCTTTTGTCGAAACTTTTATAGAAAATTCTTCAAGAACTTTTGCCCGGTATATTTTCCATGAGCACACAGCCACCTGTTTGAACCGCTCGAGATACTGTCGATTGCATGATTCAGCAACGTGTACACTGGCAAACGTCAAAACGATCGAACACTAGCGCCTCTGGTGGAAGGATAGTGGAAATTAAATGAAATTTGAGTTGATCCTTAAATGCACGTGCCAAGCCATGTTTAAGAGTGTTACGTCTGTTTGTCTGTGGACGGAGTCTATGTTGTCGCACAGTAACACACAAATATGAATTTCATTATATGTACAAAAAAGTTTGCATCTGGGATCAAACACTTGTCACATAAAAGTTACAGCAACAGGTTTTTGTTCCGCTCTTATGTGACAAGCGTGTTACTTGGAATTACTATTAAGCAGCAGAACTATTGCGGTGCAACAATAGCATACACGCTGAAACACTAATAAATGCTACTTTCTGGTGGCGTTTCATTGGCCGGTTGCCGCTCGTTTACAAAGGGACAAAAAGGATGACAAAAACGTTGGTGGTCGACTATTTATCACTGAGGCTCATCCTCGGGTTCATCGTGGAACCCTTTACCGGCAATGAAAAAGCTAGTCGCCAATGTTGTTCTATCGGGATAATGTGATTTTTTTTTCTTTGCGCGGCGGTGAAGAGAACGACGATTGTCAACCCTGGTCTGGATCCAAGATAGAGATGTTCAAAATTCTATCTGCCAATTACCGCCACGTAGCGGTGAACTACCTACTAATTATTAAATCACTAGGTTGTTCTATAGTCTATACTTTCTGAAGAAAATTGCCAAAGATAACACTTTTCTATCTGCTATGGATTCCGAGCAGCCTTGCATCACCTAGCAGCTAAATCATCAATTTATTGTTTTATCACCAGAATGCTCTTGGCTTCCTGTTGAACTTTGCCGAAGACAGGACTATTCTATCTGCTATAGATCCTGAGATAGTGTTTTAAAACTTTACATGACAATTAGCGCCACCTAACGGCAAATTTACAAACTATAGTTTTAATCAGAAGATGACTCTTGACTTGAGGGGCCCATATAGCCTAGGCGGTAAACGCACGGGTATTCAGCATGACCATGCTGAGGGTGACGAGTTCGATTCACGGTCGGTCCAGGATCTTTTCGTAAAGGAAATTTCCTTGACTTCCTTGGGCATAGAGTATCTGCGTGCCTGCCACACGATATACGCATGTAAAATGGTCATTGGTCATTGGCAGAGGAAGCTCTCAGTTAATAACTGTGGAAGTGCTCATAGAACACTCTGAGAAGCAGGCTTTGTCCCAATGAGGACGTTACGCCAAGAAGAGAGAGAGATGACTCTTGACTTCCTGAAGAACTTTGCCGAAGACGACACTTTTCTATCTGCTCTGGATCGCGAGCTAGAGAAGTTTGAAACTTTACTTGACAACTAGCGCCACCTAGCGGCGAAATCACAAACTAATTGTTAATTCACTAGATAGCCCTTGACTTCTAGAAGAACTTTGTCGAAGACGACCCTCTTAAATCTGCTCTGAATCGCGAGCTAGAGAAGTTTGAAATTTTACTTGACAAAGAGCGCCACCTAGCGGCGAAATCACCAACTTAATGTTGAATCACAAAATTGCTCTTGACTTCCTGGAGAACTTTGCCGAAGACGACCCTCTTCTATCTGCTATGGATCCCGAAATAAAGAAGTTTGAAACTTTACTTGACAACTAGTGCCACATAGAGGCGAAATGCCTTCTTGTAGAACTTTGCCGAAGACGACACTTTTCTATCTGCTCTTGATCGCGAGCTAGAGAAGTTTAACATTTTACCTAAAAACTTGCGCCACCTAGCGGCGAAAGCATCAACTAAATGTTGAATCACCACAGAGATTTCGAATTCCTAAAAACTTTGCTAAAGACGACACTTTTCTATTGAGAAAATAGTCAATGTTTGACTTTCCTCATCGGTATAACAATGATAAATTAAAACACTTTTCAAAAGTTTAACAAGAAATTTGTTCGACAAGCATTGATTCCTTAACAAAAGAGTTTAACAAAACATTTGTCTGCATCTTATTAAGCTGATGAATCGATAAGCATATGCTCCTGAACAATGTGCTTTTCACTTGTCAAATAAACGCCTTCAGCCCGTCATAGTTTAACTCGGAACTTTGTTTGGACTATGGGATAAATCATGGCTAAAACTGTTTAGACAACCAAGTTATTGAAGAACCAAAATTTAAAACGAATCACATAAAATAAAACAAAATGGAATTATGTAGTTTAATATTGAGCGTCAAGAGACGTAATCAACGTAAAAATGAGGCATTTATTTATTATTATTATTCTGTAACAAGATATTTTGTACCTTGATTATTATTTTCTTTTTATTTTCCGCAGCAGTTCGATTGAACGAGACGCTTGGATCGATGCATTTGACATTTCAGTGCTGTCGTGTTTACTGAATATTGTTCCCACAGTCACCTTGATAAACAAACAGCATTCAGAAATCGACACATTTCAAGTATCCCTAATCAACCTTATGCACTATTTATTGAACATAATATCAAGATTCCATGACAAAAGCATAAATAAAAAAAATGCATAACGGATCTTTGACTGAGCATGAGTAGAATTTCTGAACATATGCTGTGAATGCACCATGTCTAAGACCCCGCACCACATACTGTCATGCATTTTTAAAGATCGATATTTAATAATAAAAATAAAAACATATTCATATCGCAACTAGTACGTCTGGAAACAATATCTTCAATAAGGACCAACACTTTTTGGCCGCTTTCGATACAAGTTTTCTCACCGTGCGATAAAAATACTGACAGCGAAATCAGAATGGAAAACACGTGTTTTGAGCTGAACAGCTGTTGAAGTATAAGGCGTTGTTCAGTTGATTACCACGTGCTGTGCTAATTCACCACTGCTGAACACAAGTCCAGGAGCGATCATTATTGAGTCATGGGAAGATTATGTTTTGCTTTGGGTGCTGCAACTCACCATCTCTAGGATGGCGCTGATAGGAAGCATGCGGCTGGCAATCGACAGGTCTCGAGTTCTAATCCGGATTTAGGTAATTTTATATGTAATTCTTATTTCTTAATAGGTGTTCTCAACATGGGAGCAAATAATTTCTCTCGTGAGAGTTCAAGATTTTTGCATTTTATTTATTTTCAGTCATTTTTGCCGAAGCTTAATAACAACTTTCTTGTACATTTGCAAAACGCTTTGAACAACAAATAATTAAGTTGGTGCACAACATGATGCTTTACAGCTTCTCCAAATTTGTGTGAACAAAACCCGAATATAGGTTGTACGTGAAAATAATTCAAATGTTATTCAACATTATGCTGAATTAATTCGTCATAATGGTGCCTGTTAAATGAGTGATTGTTAGTTGGGATGCTCTTGCAAATTTGCTGTTGAACATTGCACTCAAAGGAGCGATTAGGAGGTCTGGCTTCTTCTTCTTCTTTTATGGCTCTACGTCCGCACTGGCCTGCCTCGCTTCAACTTAGTGTTTTTTGAGCACTTCCACAGTTATTAATTGAAGGGATTTCTTTGCCTGCCATTGCATGAATTTGTATATTGTGAGGCAAGTACAATGATACACTATGCCCAGGAGGTCTGGCGTGCAGATGAATAGCACTATCATTACACGGTCGCACATGCTCCTTGGCTATGCGGACGATATTGATTTCATCGACAACAATCGTAGGGCAGTGGAGGAAGCTTATGTTCCTCTGAGAAAACAGCGAGGAAAGGCTTGACGATTAACTCTATCAAGACGAAGTACATGATAGCGGGTAGAGACAGAAGCATGCCTAGTAGTGTTAGTGCTGAGGTAGTGTTCGAAGTTGTTGAAGAAATTGTTTATCTTGGAACACTTGTGGTATGTGACAATGGCGTTTCCCGTGAAGTGAAAAGGCGTATTGCAGCTGCGAGTAGGGTCTTTTACGGATTGCGTAACCAGCTTATGTCCCGTAACTTGCAAACGCCAACGTAATTCGCTTATTATAAGACGCTGATTCTTCCGGTTGTCCTCTACGGTCACGGGACGTAGACGTTAAAAGAGGTAGACCAAAAAACTTTCGGAGTTTTCGATCACAAAGTGCTGCGGGCAATTCTCGGTGGGAAACAAGAAAATAAAGTGTTGCGCAGACGCATGAATCACGAGTTGTACCAAGTGTACAAAGATGCTAATATTGTGAATCGTATAAAATAAGGTAGACTTTAGTGGGCTGGATACGTAGTGCGAATGTCGTAGGAAAGAATAGCGATAACAATATTTAGCAGGGAAACAGGTAGAGGTCGGTGACTTCGTAGACGGCCGCGAATGCGCTGGCTACATGTGGTTGAAGAATATCTGCGATCCATATACAATACACCTTCAAGGAAACTGGAGGAGACCGACGAAGATGATACTCTACAAAACGCTCGGCTTTGTAGTAAAGTTATTTGTAGCAAACAACTTAAGGTAGGACAAAAGGGGTTCCTGTTCTTGTAAAAAATGTCCTAGAAGTTGGGCCCAGTGCTCCACTATGAGTTGTCTTCTCAGGTGTGTGTAGTGCAGATTCCCCAGGGATTGCTAAGAAGAAAACAAATAGTATAGGGTAAGTGTACCAGTTATCGCCATAGTGGTTCCCTATTTGGCCATAGTGGTTATTTAGAAAGTTTTCAAGCTTTGACCTACTATGAAAGTTTTAGTAGCAAGGATTTGAATGTATCTTGTCATTACATCTCTTGAAATGATGCAAAATTTTAAACAATCTCCAATAACCACTATGTCCAAATAGGGAACCACTATGGCGATAACTGGTACACTCAGCCTAGGTGTTCATATTAAAAATTGTTAAAAATGTAAGACATTTCGAAATTATATTAAAATGTGAACGTATTTTGTTTCTAGAGTAAAATAATAATACCTATCAGTAAAATACTATAAATTGTCGAGCAAGAATAAAATCATACCCTCTTCACAATTAGTAAGAAGGCAAAGAGCCTGAAACCAACCATTTTTGCTTGTTCCTTTCCGCTTTTGGTCAATGAGGAAATACATTTCCACCTGAGGCATTATTGCAACATCAGGCCACAATGGAGACTCATAATTCTACTCTGGTATACTTGTTGTTCGGTGAGCTGGAAGGTCCAAATTGTCCCCCCACAGAGAATGTGCAACTGAGTGGTAGATATATATTAAATCATACCGGTTGACAACACCGTCGTTGAGCAGAAAAGAGAAACAAAGGAGACACCCCCATGCATGCCGGCACATTGCATTGGTAGCATTCGGGAAACAAGTGGGATCAGCGCAACACAAAATGCCCCGAGATGGGAAAACAAAACACTTGTAACCACTTGTTCCACGTTGTTCTCCATCACCCACATGTCAGCCAGCATGCTTCGCCGTTCCGGCTCGAGCAGAATTCATCGGTGTCGGTTGTTGGAATCCGGTTTTTGCTATTCAACCAACCAACGGAAATGCAGCAAGATGCGAAGAAGAAAGTATTTTCAAGATTTTGTTGCAGATTCTCAGGTTTCGCCACTCCCTAGAAATGCACGGATATCTGTATGCCAACACCTGAGAGTGCTCCACGCCCAAGTAACGCAAGGTTGTAGCTTGAATGGTTGTTCAGGAAGAGTGGAAATTGTAAAAATTTTTAGCTGTAACTTTGCTGGTGAATGAGCAGTGAGAAGAGTTTAATTAAACAACATGTGGATTTAATACGTTACAACAAATGAGTAACCAAATAGAACTCTGTTCGGCTCAGGAAACATCGCGAAGCGTTTGATCCAGAATTTCTAAAATAATATTTGTTGCTTATTTTGAAATTTCTTTGTGTTGCGTAGGGTAGGGTCGAGGGTCGGATAGCTGAACTTCTTTGAGCAGATTCAAAGCCGTCGTTTGATGGATAAGCTTAAGCTGAAATTAAATTTATTAATTATCTATTAATTATCTCACAATTTTTCAGTGCGACCTCTACTACCTCTTCTCTCACTCTATGCAAACTAATACTGACATCGGCTTCGCCGGATCTACGGTGTTTGCTGTGATAATTAAATAATGCATTAACAAACCTATGCCACAGTATTTGGATGACACGAACTCACTTTGATAACCCGAGCAGAGGAGAAGAGTAAATTTATAACTGCAAAATCACATAGCCTGTTATTATATCTTGTGTTGTTATTAGTAAGTTATCAAGACATTACTTTCCCATCATACGTTTTGTTAGTCAATCTTGTTTTGTTATGGTTAAGCTATTGATATACATCCATTAAATAACATTACAATAATATGTTGTGTTGTAGAACAAGTTAAGTTATTGTTATACTTGTTATGCTATCAATGACAAGTTTAGAAACTAATACTACATCATTCGATATTTACGTGTGCAAATTTTCTCATCATCTCTCTCATCTCTTCTTTCTGGCATTGCATCCCGATTTGGATAGACACAGCTTTTCAGCTAACTGTTTCATGAGCACACATGACAAGTATTACCTGTTGTTGCCGCATTTTTTTTAATCGGTTACCATCATACTGTCATACTGCCATGTATCGCGAGTCAGTTCCAAAACTTAAATAAAAGGTTTAAGGTTTCATGAAGACTGTGAAAACCTCTGCAAGACTAATTGGTAATCACTTGGGATACGAGATCAGGAACTCCAAAAACAAAATCAGCTGTGAAATTTGTTTGGTTGTCATTCTTCACGGTTTGCTCATTTTGTTTTTATCATTAACTTACTATCAAATTGTTACTTTACTATCTTACCTACTTACTTACTCATAATCAAATTAATAATTAATTTTGTTTTTCGATTGTTATCAAGAACAAGTGAATTTCAAAATTTGTTATGGAAATATTGTAGTCATTAACTGTTATTAAATTGTTATTGAAACACACAAAACATGTTATTAAATTAGTATCCCAGGAACAAAATTTTGTTATGATATTTGTTATTTTGCCGCTTATGACAGACAAGTTTATAACATAATATGTTACGTTAATAACATTTAAATAGCTGATTCCATTAATCAGTTATTTTGAATAAATAACACATTTTATTATGCTGTTGTTATTCTCTTGTGCTCGGGAATTTATGATAATCTGTAATACTCAAGCACTATTTCAATAACTAGTTCACTAAATTCATTACCGTTCTATACTCTAAGTCGCCTTTTCTCTTTCACAATTATTTTCATTCCATTTTCACAGCAGCCCCTACGATGTCGTTATCTGTCAGAAACCATGTTCCTACTTTGACATAGGAATCCTTGAAATAGTATCACAACATTCCCCCTCCCCCCCGTAACACAATCATTTCATGAATGTTTTACAAAATCTAGGCGGTCATTTCATTCCTGTCCTACCATAAACGCACCACCCTAAGGCGCATTTAAAGGCAATGGGTTCAGTAGGCATTCCTACGCAAACTATCGATGGAGCTACTAAGTGGGCATTGTACAATCCTATCAACAGCCTTGGCTTTGCCTTCTTGTATTCAAGGTAGGGTTTATCTCTCAGGTGATTAATTTTCCTAAACGATGGGTCTATCTTTTGCACATGTAGATCAAGATGACTGACTGTATGCGCATCCCCAAGCGTAAATTGATTTTGACTATTTTCTTCGGAAATCCCTACTGTTGTGACTCTGGTCATAATAGTCTTCACCGAACCATCAATCCATTTGAGACTCAGTTTATCCGCATTTCCTTCGATTCCAAGTTTTTCCGCAAAATCTCTTTCCAACATGGTACTCGATGATCCTTCGTCGATAAAGGTAATCGTGTTAATACTTTTAGCTTTTCCGTGTAATGTGATTTGGATATACTTCATCAAAGTTTGTGTACCGGTATCAAGGTCAACTGTGCATGCACTTGTTGATGGAGTATCATTAACAGAATGCAGCATCGGATGGTGCTTCATCTGGCATCCGTTGATACCACAATTTTTGATTGTTTTACACGGCCACGGCAAGTGGCGGTTCAAACAACAGGGGCACATCTTTAGTTCGTTGATGAGCTCCCAACGTTCGTTTACCTGCATTGAAGAGATCTTCGCACAATTCGGAAGCCGGTGATTGCAATCACCGCATATGTTACATCGTTTACGTTTTTCTCTGCGACTGGTGTGAGGCGACGATCGATTGGATTCGACTTCATCGCTGCTTTCGTCATTGTTCTTATCTCGGTGATTGTTTTGGTCCAGAGTGATCGTGGATGTGACTTGGCTTGTAACTGTAACCAACTCAGACATAAACCCGCTGAACGTTGCAATAGTTATGTCGTTGTGCTCTCGTTTACGGCCAGTCCATTGCAGCTTCAAATGTGTTGGTAGTTTATTTACCATTTCTTGAAGTAGGCATGGGTTGTTCAAATGTGAATGTAATCCAGCAGCGATAATATGATCGGACATTTTTTTAACAGCTAAACCGAACACAACCAAAGAGTTGGGATCGTCATTCCTCGGTGCTGGTATGTCATGAATTTGGGAGATGAGAGAGGAAATCAACAGCTCTGGTCTTCCGTAGAGCAATTGCAGAGTATTGATTACTTGACTCACACAGTCTGGTGTGGAGCGGACCTGGTGTGATGTCTAAAGCCCGTGACTATCACGCCGAGGACCTGGGATCGAATCCTACTCCCAACAAACTCACAACACGTTCTTCTTTCGGAAGGGAAGAAAACGTGATGAACTAGCCCAGGGCTAAAAATCTCGTTAATACAGATTAAAAAACCCTAATTAATCCACCTAGCGGTGATGGTGCCTTTCTCGTGCTTTAAAATATCCTTTCAACAAAACTCGAGCGACATGTTGATGACATTGACATAAATACAAAATGAAAACTGCTTGCTAAATCTACTCAATATGGATACATTTTATATTAGCATAACATCCAATATGTATTCAGAAAATATAAGACAACGATCCAAAACTCAAACCAAACAAGTGTCATGAAGCCGCAAAATTTTGAAACGTCATTTTAGATTTTCCGGTCATCATTTTATGACTCCGGATATCTACCCCAACTAAACTGACCGCCATCTTAAACATTGAGACACCATCTTGGATGTTCTGGTATTCTTTTTTGGACTCTGCACCTAAAATTACATAAAATAGTCGCCGTATTGAATTTTGGCATGTCGTTTATGATTTTCTGGTTACCAGTTTTGACCGGCATTCTTCCCCATTCAAACTATAGTCATATTGCAGACCTTGTGAAACAGCGCACAGCTTGGGTTTTCTGATTACAAATTTTGAATTCTGGACATATTTTCATACAAAATATGCCCATAATGCAAGAATTAAAAATCCTATAAAATAGGCACTAACTTGAACACTGGGCCATTATCTTGGACTTTGGACCGCTATTTTGGATACTCTGGTGGACTCCAAACAAATTTCCCATACCAAATACACTTATTTTACATAGTTTTGGAGCTCAAAATTCCTTAAAACAGCCACCATCTTCTGTTGACGCGATCAAATTCTTATTTTTTCATTCAACGTTGACCCATCCTGCTATAAGTTTACACCTTAGGAATCTGAAATGGTACGATTTGATGAGATCGCTTTAGTTTTGTCTATATTTTGTTCTCATATATGAGAACTTAGACCTATTCGTCACTGTTGTTCATACCTAATGTTTATCAGGCCATTAAACAAAGCCACGATTTAATTTTTCACATGAACGTTGGTTCTGCTACACAACAGCTAGTCTCTAATGAGGCTTTCCACGAAGCAGCACGAAAAAAATCCATTTTTTTTAATTTTGCATTTTTGATTTGCATAAAATTTTGCACAGCTGTTCTAATCAATATAAATAACTATTTTTTCATATTAAAACTTTTTATTGAGTCTCGACTAACTTTCAAATAGGGCCTATGAAAAATAGAACACATGCAAATGAAAAATCATATCTCTGAAACTGCTTGTTTGATCGGAAAACTGTCTTCGGCAAAGTTGTAGATTAATAAATGGTGGCTCTCAGAAAAATACACATTGAAAAGTTTATTTAGTTTTTCTTCTAAAAAAACTGAATTTTGTTACTAAAAATTAAATATCTCAAAAAGTTATTTTTTTACCTTCGTGATATTTTGTGAGAATAAAGTTCATTCTGTTAGCTACCATCTGTAGAAATTTCATAATGGTAAAAAAATGTACAAAAAAGTTATGGCACTTTGAACATTTTCGGTTGTGTTTTTTTTAGAGTGTATGACGAATTCACGCAAACTCGCCGTAAGGGTTTGGCAAAACTGTCTCAGAATCCGATGGAATTTCTTAGCTTTAAAGACGTATTTTAAAGCAAGATTGCATACGTTGTTTTTTTTATTTACCTAGACTAATATTTGAAAAGGTCTAAGGTATTTGACCGTGTTTTACTCAATATAACTTAAAAATGACATTACCTACAAAAAAGTTATGAATGGGTGACTTTTAGATAATCATGTGAACTTTCATAACATTGAAAAATGTCAATACGCTTTAAAAGTAAAAAAAAGCAAATAAGAAAAATTATTTCAATTTGCAAAACATGAAATTTTTGTAATTATTGAAAACTTTGCCATATATCGCAAGATGCGCACTTTTGAAGAAAAGCATTTCTGAGGTACCGTGATTTCGGGTGAAACTGATCAGTGGGGTGAAATTGATCGACGTGAAGGTCATGTTCATTTGTTAAAAATATTGCTTTAAACTTAAAACAATTTGTAGAAAATGACCATCATCCGGCTAAAGGATTATTGAATGATGAGTTACATGTTTTACAGTCAATTAGTCACATATTTCTGTATTAAATTCAATATTTTCCGTAATTGCGTGTTTGGCGAACCTCAAATACCCTCTCAAACTTTTGTTACCGTGGCTGTATCGCACATGTAATGAATATTCGAATGGATGCTTTTAGCTGCCAAGTATTTGCTAAACACGATTTCATCATCAAAAATTTTATAAATATTCGAATTAATACATAAAATTGCACTTTTCGGAAGTAATCACTTTTTCAGTATGAAAAGTGCATACTTTAAGGCGTTTTCATAAAATTTACTAAATTTAAAACTTGAATAATTAAAAATTGAGAAAACTCGTTAAACTTTTGCGCGGCATTTCGCATTCTGGGGTTGTTAATTCAGGTGGAAAACATATTTTTGGCACATGCAAAGGTATTTCATTTACTGATCAATTTCATCCCGAAAGCAAAATTATTGATTTTTTATTTTCAATGATATTTACCTATTGCAATAAAATGATTTGTAGTAAAAGTTTCAATCTCGTTGACTGATGAGAATCGTGGTCGTACTTGTTTATTGCTTTGAGTTTGACTTTCTTTGGGTGATCGACTGTACGTTGGATGATATCTTTAATTGGCAATTCAGTCTAATTTGGTCAATCAAAAAGAACTATATGTTTTCTTAACGCGACGTTTCGGTCCTTATTGGACCTTTTTCAAGGATTCTGTAATGTTTGAGTTTGACCATATGGCTGCATTCGAAATCACGGTAGCATTAGTAGAACATTTTTGACAGCTCCTCCCCTCTTAAAGTATATTCTCCTATACCTAATAGAAGGCTCCTAGCAATATCATAAACTTCCTCTAAAATGCTACGTCTTTAATGGACGGTTCCTAACAACAAATACTTCATGTCATCATTTTGCGTGTTTCTCTTCGGTAGAAAACAAAAGATTTTATCCAGGGCGTTTTTTACAGATATTAAATTAAACATAGCTCCATATGTTTAAATCACAAGTCTATCTAATGCAAAGTATTTATTTTATTCTCTTATGAATAAGAAAACTTTTAAGTTGAAATTCGACTTCTGGTTGATGTTCTGAATTTCTGTGTAACAAATCTGGTGTTCTGGTTCAAAAGAGAATCCTAAATTATATTCTTTGTTCCAATACAGATAGATTTATAATTGAAACATGGGGATTTTTTTTTTATTATCGAACACTTTGGGCCGAAGGGTCTCCGATTTCAATGAAAATTTCACCAGAGCTAGAGGTCGTGGATATATGACCATATATGGAATTCAAAAAAATCATAGTCGACTATTTTTCCGGGAATCAATAGATGAAATTTCACGGTTTTTCAAAATTTTGTAAAACATCCCAAACTTCAAAAAATCGTATCTCAAAAACTATGCATCGTAGAATAAACTTTTTTTAGTGAAATCGACGCCTCAGCAATCCGATAAAAATACATTGAGAAAAAAGTTTCTCAGAAAATTTTTCACCATAGAGAAAAAACGTCTAAAAATGCTGATAAAAGTACCGTCTGTATCATAGATTATTTTGAACAAAATTTCTCCTAGCGCAAAAATTAATGTTCTTCATTTCGTTCTTTGACGCCAAAATGGAATCTCTTACCGTTTTAGAGATAGAGCCAAAAAACCAACGGCCAGTCGCTATATTTTCATAGGAAGCCATCTACAACAGCGGCCGTTCACCTGTTGAAACATGTTTGCTTTGCAACGAGCAAATGACATACGCTAATTGTAACGTAACTTTGACACTAACGTGCATCGGAGTGCACTGACAGCACGTATATAGCACTTGAGTGCCTTTTGAATGCATTAAATAGTCATGTTTAGCAATGATCGGGTTTCTAACTAAAATGTGTTTCAAATTACAAGTTAACAACGAGCTCATGCCACCGGTGAGCGTAAAATTACTTATAGCACTACATACTGCTTTATATGTTTTCCATTTCAATTTAAGAAAACAATGAAAACAAAGAAAACGGAGAATGGTTACTACTCAGCAAAATATTTGAAATTATACCTAACGAAAAAAATAATTGCATACGAATTTCTATCTTATTTAACTTAATTTCACATCAAACAATTTCTTGTATGGAATGTTTAACGCAAGCTCCATACTGAGAGCAAGCTGTAAATTTATAAACTGATGGAAAAATGTGTGCGATACGACGAGGTCCTTTTGTTACAGGTTAAATGATATAACATTTTTAACTGTGTAAGTAACAAAAATGCATAGTTGTGTAGAATTTTTTGATTAAAAATCTTTTGCTTTTGTTCAGAAATAACGAAAGCATTCTAGAAATTTTCAAAAGATATAGATAGTTGAGGATCCAATATTGACCCATGAAGCTTCGTAAATGCACAGGCTGTGAATGAAAATGAGGACGTTAGAGGATTTCTTGAAATTAAACATTTACTTGACATCTTAGAGCATTAAACAATTTTAGACAATATTTCAATCATTCGAACCGTGCACCGACTTATTGGTTGATTCGAATATATTATGGGTAGTAGTATGCGTTTGTCATGCTCGTTCTCAAAACTGATGTAGTCTTTTTGACAACAAATTGTTAGTTAGAAAAAAGTGATGAATTGATTGATCTTACATTTCAGTGTTTTTTTTCTATTAATCAATGTCAAAACTTACTTTAACGGTAATGATCGATCCTCCAGCGTACCGTGCTGTTTCAACTGTTGTCAACTCAGTAGCTCCATACAGAGCTCGGTATTAATCTTTGCTAACCATTGCTGAATATTACTATCGTCACTGTTGGAATTGTGTCGCTTCTTAGAACAGGAAAAGCTTGGTTTGAAGCAACAATGTTTTATTAGCGCGTTAAGAAGTTGTTTGCATGGTAAACTTCAATTTGTTGCCCGTACTAATTAGTACATGTTTATTTTATTATCTGTATTAACGAGATTTTTAGCCATAAGCTAGTTCATCTCGGGACCCACACTTTACTTCCCTTCGTATGTCGGGAGTGGGATTCGATCCCAGGTCCTCGGCGTGACAGTCACGAGCTGTAACCATCACACCAGATCCGCTCCAGAGAGTACATGTTTGTTCCTCTCATCCATGGTATATATCTTTTAAAGTTCCGTTAAGTTTTAAATTAGTGTTTTTTTTTCTAAGGCACATTATACAAACACATTATGCACAGACCATGCTATTTATTAAATATTGAGTGGAAAATGTCTCTTTATGGTGTATAGAAGAATCCACATACCAATGATCAATTAAGCAACAAAAACTATATAAAAACAAAATAAAGCTTTACATGTGTAAAGAGACCTTATAGTTACCTGATATCCACTCATCTCTAACGGCATATGATTGCTTTGATTGAAAAAAAAAACGTTGAAATATGCGTTTGCTCGTTGTAAACTTGTCATTTGCAACGCTTTCTAGTTACAAATCCATTAATTTCAAAATTTGAAAAGTTGTTGCATTTAAAAGGCACTAATGTGCTGTCAGTGCACTCCGATTCACGTTAGTGTCAAAATTACGTTGCAATTAGCGTATGTCATTTGCTCGCCGCAAAGCAAATATGTTGCAACAAGTGAACGGCCGCTTTTGTTGATGGCTTCCTATGAGCCTATTGGCTATACCTCTAAAACGGTAAGAGATTCCATTTTGGCGTCAAAGAACGAAATTAAGAACATTAATTTTTGCACTAGGAAAAATTTTGTTCAAAATAATCTATGATACAGACGGTACTTTTATCAGCATTTTTAGACGTTTTTTCTCTATGGTGAAAAATTTTCTGAGAAACTTTTTTCTCAATGTATTTTTATCAGATTGCTGAGGTAATTTGGCGTCGATTTCACTAAATAAAGCTTATTCTACAATGCATAGTTTTTGAGATATGATTTTTTGAAGTTTGGAGTATTTTGAAAAATTTGGGAAAATTGTAAAATTTCATCTAGTGTTTTTCGGGAAAATAGCCCACTTTGATTTTTTTGAATTCCAAATTTGATCATATATCCACGACCTCTAGCTCTGGTGAAATTTTCATTGAAATCGGAGACCCTTCGGCCCAAACCTGTTCGGTAATAAAAAAAATCCCCACATGTAAAGCTATGTTCAATATCAATATGTGAAAATCCACGTATAAAAATACCCAAAAATTGGTTTGACTCAAAAAAAAAACCATTTTGTGTTGGGTTAGATTTAGACAATAGCAATTTAATTACTTTGATCCATTTATATCCGAAATAGGATTAATTTAATTTCGCAAATAGGCATGTATTCCAAATTGACTTCAATTTATTTTTTAACTTTTTTTAGCGTGATCGTTTTTTCAATATTTCAATTTTTTACTTGAAAGTTTACACAAATTCCTTAAAGTCACACATACCACACTTTTTTGCAGGTCATGTTATTTTTAAGTTATATTGGTATGAATAAAATAGTCAAAAACTTAAGCCCTTTTCAAATATTAGTGTAGATAAATTTAAAAAAACAACAAAGTATGCAACGTTGCTTTAAAGTACATAGTCTTCATACCTACACAATTCCATTGAAATCTGAGAGGGTGCTGCCAACCCCAAAATCTAGTTTGCGGGAAATTCGTCATGCACTCTAAAAAAACCCAGATTAATCCACCTAGTGGTGATAATGCCTTTCTCGTCGAATATGTACTCATGAACTTTTCGTCGACGTTATCAAAAATGTTGCTGAATCCTGAAAACACTTTACATAGAAAAACAACAATTTTAACAAAGCCATCATCGATTTTAGAAACTTATTGATGATACATATTCCGATATTGTGTTCAACAGCAAAACGGAGTAGAAAAATATCAGATCTCTCAGTTGACTGCTTGACCACCTTAACCCTAGTCTAGGGGCAAGACACTGTGCAAGCGAGAGTTACTCTGAGAAATCCAGAGTTACTCTATTTACCAATGGTCGACGAAATTTGTCGAAAAACATCCCTAAAATCGCACGACAGGCAGGTTATCGGGCAATGTTGTTTTGATTTTGCGATAGTATCAGGCAACACTTCAGCAAAACGGGAGAAATTCTGAGCAACTCTGAGAAGAAAAATGCACACTCCTGCACAGTGTCTAGCCCCACGACCCTAGTCGTGTATTGGGGTCATTATGACCCCATTTCATCCTCTACGGCAGCGGAGTGAGCATCAGCTGATGCTCATGTAGAAGGTCAACTTTATTCACAATCACAGATCACTTTGTAATCTTCACCAATGTTTATTTCAGCACACTTTAGACTATATTTTATTATCATTGGTCACACGACTCATGTAAAATTTGAAAAAGGCAGAAAATGTAAATTTTCCATTCAAATTTCAATCGCAATTTGAAGAGTGAGGGCTCAACCAGCCGCACCCAAATTGTGAGCAGTAATTTAAGAAGTATAAGGAGATTGAAGATTGAAAAACTGTATAAGGTGTTGATGCGATTAAATTATATTTTTTCCATAAAACGTTGGTCCATCCTACTATACATTTACACCGCAGGAATCTGAATTGGTGTGGTTTGAAGAGATCGCTTTTTTTCTCCTTTGCATATATGAAGACTTTGACCATTTCTTCACTTATAATCTTACCCAACGTTTACATGCTATCAAAAAAGCCATAATTTGATTTATCGCTTTTACATTTATTTTGTTCACTTTTATAATTCCGCTATTTGATGTGCAGCTAGCATGGGTTTTGTTAAATTTTACGTTTGACCACTTCCGGCGGGACACCTGAAACCGATTTCGGTTGTCTCAAATGTGGTCTGAGACTATGTTGTTGTCAACTGTTCATCGGGTTACCTGGCTATTTTCTTGCTAACAGTTCGGCAAATTTCGAAGAAGTCGCGATTTTATGTACCACATGCATGATTTTTGTTCACTTCTATTAAATAACTTCCGATGGAACACCCGCAACTGATTCCGAAATATTATTACATACAAGTTCAAGATGTGGCCTGAGACTATTTTCTTGTTGACCGTTCATCAGATTATCAAAAACGCCGCTATAGTTTAGTTCCCTACTATATTTTACCACTTCCAACGCGTTACACCGACACGAATGCCTACTATGGTAAAGTGTCGTAAATAAATAATAATAATAATAATAATAATAACGCGTTACTCGTCTTGTCACCAGTTCTGGAACACTACTGGTTCTCCCAAATATGGTCTGAGATAATTTGTTGGTTAATTGTTTATCTTGTTACTGAATAAGTCATTGATATGCCGCATGTATTGGTTCTCTTTTACTTTTGACTATTTCTGGCGGGACACCCGTAATGGTTCCGGAACACACTGATATGGCAATTTTCTTGCAACTGTTTATCATGTTACCTAAAAGCCGTGATTTGAGGTATCGCATGCATGGGCTTGGTGTCACTTCCGGCCCGGAACCTGTTGCGGAACACTACCGATAGTCTCTTAAATAGTCTGAGCCTATTTGCTTGCTTAAGTTTATTAGGTTTTCAAAAAAGCCATGGGTTTGGTTCAATATTATATTTAGCTGCTTTCGGAGGAAAATCCGGAACTAGTTTCGGCACTACTGACAGTCCATAATGTGGTCTTAGCCTACTTTCTCAATAACCGGTCATCAAGTTATCGAAAAAGCCGCGATTTGATGGGCCGCATGCAAAAGTTTTGTCAACTTTTATATACGGCCACTTCCGGCGAAAAACCCGGAACCGGTTCTGAAACACAACCGGTTCAGATATGGTCTGAGACTGTTTTCTTGCTAACTGCTCATCAGGTTATCGAAAATGCCGCAGTTTGATGTGTCGCATGCACAGGTTTGGATCACTTTTATATTTGACCACTTCCAACGGGGCATCCGGAACCGGTTCCGATACACAACCGGTTCAGATATGGTTTGAGTCTTTTTTCATGCCAACCTTTCATTGGGTTATCAAAAAAGTCGCGCTTTGATATATCGCATACATGGATTTGGTTCACTTTTATATTTGGCCACTTCTAGCGGGACATCCGGAACCGGTTCCGGAACACTACCGGTTCAGATATGGTTTGAGACTGTTTTCTTGCTAACTGTTCATCAGGTTATTGAAATTGCCGCAATTTGATGTGTCGCATGCATGGATTCGGTTCACTTTTAAATTTGGCCACTTCCAGCGGGACATCCAGAACCGGTTCCGGAACACTACCGGTTCAGATATGGTCTGAGACTGTTTTCTTGCTAACTGTTCATCAGGTTATCCAAAATGCCGCAGTTTGATGTGTCGCATGTATGTGTTTGTTACATTTTTGTGTATGGCCCCTTTCAAGGGTACTGGCCCGGGACACGTAATTGGCCATAACTCTGGAACGGCTGGACCGATCTGAACCATTATCAATAGCAAACAATGGGACCAGATTCCGCGTCGAATGAACCGTCGGTCATTAAAATCGGTTGAGGTTTACTGCCAAAAAGTGATGTGAGTTTTTTTGTACACATACACACACACATACACACACACATACACACACACAGACATCACCTCAATTCGTCGAGCTGAGTTGATTGGTATATGTGACTTGACCCTCCGGGCCTTCTATCAAAAAGTCGTTTTTGGAGTGAACATATAGCCTTTCCAGTACACTTAGTGTACGAGAAAGGCAAAAACACGCAATCAAAAATGTTCAAAGTGCCATAACTTTTTTGTACATTTTTTTACCACTATAAAAAAATTACAGATGATAGCTAACAGAATGAACTTTATTCTCACAAAAAAACACGAAGGTAAAAAAATAACTTTTTGAGATATTTAATTTTTAGTAACAAAATTCAGTTTTTTCAGAAGAAAAACTAAATAAATTTTTCAATGTGTATTTTTCTGAGAGCCGCCATATATTATTCTACAACTTTGCTGAAGACACCTTTCCGATCGAACAAGCCGTTTCCGTGTTATAATTTTTTATTTGCTTGTGTTCCATTTTTTCATAGGCCCTATTTGAAAGTTAGTCGAGACAAAATATGAATTTTTGATATGAAAAAATGGTTTCTCACATGAAAAGAAATAGTATACAAAAATATCAAGTAAATTAAAAACATCGATTAAAATGGATTCGTGCTGGTCCGTGGAAAGCCTCTAATGTGATCTAAGGCTATTTTCTTGCTAACCGTTCATTAGATTATCAAAAAATCTGCGATTTGATGTGTCTTATGTATGGGTTTGGTTCATTTTTATATTTGGTAATTTCCGGTGGGATAGCCGGATCTGATTCCATAAGTCATGGACCATGACACTACCGGTTGTCCCAATTATGGTCTGAGAATATTTTATTGCTATTTATTAACATTTACCTAATCACCGCGATTTGATATATCGCATGAATGGGTTTGCTTCACTTTTACTTCTAACCACTTTCGAAGCCACAGCTGAACCCGCAACACTACCGGGAATCTAATGTGGTCTGACCCTATTTTTCCATCAGGTTGTCGATAAGTCGTGATCAGTCTTCGTTCTACTGCTCGTGTTGTGTGTAGGTAAGAGGTAACGATAGCGCACGAATGTAACAAAGCCGACTGACACCCGACTGCGGAAACGAAATGAAGGTAGTAAAAAGTGTCGAATGTTTACAAGACTGGTCGTGATTTGATGTACCGCATCCATGGGTTTGGTTAAATTTTACATTTTACTACCCGGATCTGATTCCGGGTAACTACCGGCTGAACCAAATATGGTCTAACATTATTGTCTTGTTAACTGCTCATCGGTTAACCAAAAACGCTGCAAATTGAAGGTGCCACATGCAGGGTTTGACAATTTCGACGGGACTCTCTGAACCAATTCCGGACCACTACCAGTGACGTAAGGCTATTTTCTAGCTAACTGTTCACAGGTTATCGCAAAAGCCACGATTTGATGTGTCACATGCCTGGATTTGGTTCACTTTTACATTTGGCCTCTTCCGGCCACTCAAAACCGATTCGATTCCGAAATACTTGCTGACCGTTCATTAGGTAATCTAAAAAGCCGCTATTTGATGTGACGCATGTACGGGTTTGTTTCTTTTTCAGATTTAACCACTTCAGCGGGAACCCCGGAACGGGTTCCGGAACACTACTGGTTCAGATATGATCTGAGATGGTTTTCCTGCTCATTGTCCATCAGGTCATCGAAAATGCCGTGGTTTGATGTGTCGCATGTATGGATTTGGTTCAATTGTATATTTGGCCACTTCCAGCGGGACGCCTAGAACCGGTTCCGGATCACTACCGGTTCAGGTATGGTCTGAGATGATTTTCCTGCTCATTATCCATCAGGTCATCAAAAATGCCGTGGTTAGATGTGCCGCATGCATGGGTTTGGATCAATTGTATATTTGGCCACTTCCAGCGGGACGCCTAGAACCGGTTTCGGAGCACTACCGGTTCAGATATGATCTCAGACTATTTTTCTGCTTACCGCTCATCAGGTTATCGAAAATGCCGTGGTTTGATGTGTCGCATGCATGGGTTTCGTTCACTTTGATATTTGCCACTTCCGGCGGGACACCCGGAACCGGTTCCGGAACACTACCGGTTCAGATATGGTCTTAGACTATTTTTCTGCTTACCGCTCATCAGGTTATCGAAAATGCCGTGGTTTGATGTGTCGCATGCAAAGGTTTGATGCATTTTCATATCTGGTCCCTTCCTGGGGTACCGTTCCGGAACAACTAAATGACCATACCTCCGGAACGGCTGAACCGATCCGAACCATTTTCAATAGGAAACAATGGGACCATATTCCGCGTCGAATGAACCGTCGGTCATTGAAATCGGATGAGATTTACTTCAAAAAAGTGATGTGTTTTTTTGTACACACACATACACACACACACATACACACACACACATACACAGTGGCGAGGACCACTCGGGAAACTGGCTAAGCGCCAGCATGCTACCGTGATGGACTCTCCAAAGCGAGTCATCGATGTTCGTTGCTGCAGGCTACGCAGCTAACCTTGTGGGTGCGATGTGCACTAGCCCCTCTCTGAAGCAATACCTTCTTGGTGGTTCCGGAGAGACGTAGGGTTTGGCGACCATAGGAATGGTTTAGTGGGTACGATGAGAGAGTAGTCCTGGATTTTACTTTTGTTGTAGAAGACGGCCTGTCAGACCTACACTACCCTAACCTTCTGTTAGGGTGTCTGTTGAGCAGATTATCCCCCTATGGTTTAGAAGGAAAAAAAAAACACACATACACACACACAGACATCACCTCAATTCGTCGAGCTGAGTCGATTGGTATATAAGACTTGACCCCTCCGGAGGCTCTATCAAATTTTCGTTTTTGGAGTGAACATATAGCCTTTCGGTACACCTTGGTGTACGAGAAAGGCAAAAACACAGTCTGGTAGTAGCAGTTTGCTACAAACAGCCTGACGGGTGGGACCACGTAGACATCGCTGTAATCTTATAAGATTTTCTACGTCCGTGAATCCGCATGCCTTTGTAGAGTTCCTAAAGCAGCTAATGAAGATGGGCCAATCTTCAGGCTTTCCAGTGAATATTGGCAGCTCGGAGGGAATAACTTGTCGAGAAAACATTTCGTCAATCCCGATTCCACGACACTACTGCTTTCGCTATTGCCCTCATCATCGGTTGATTTGTTTATCTCGCACACTGGTGCAGATCGACTCGGGCGGACATGTTGTGGTGGATTCTCGATTGTGCCTTCAGTGTGTTGAACTGCTGCTGCAGAACCTCAAATCGCTTTGTGATGGCATTTCTCTCCAGAGTTATTTCTTCCTGAAGTCTCTAAAGTTTACGAATGACTGGAGAATCTGGTGCTGATGACGAGTAATCATTGCACTCCCAATTCCGACGAGGTGTCGAAATGTCAACCATCACACACTCAGCGTGGTAATGATTCTCACAGGTTGCACACGTTAGACAAATTGATAGGAGAACTGGTGACTTACATTTTTCGCACGGTACTTCTATCTCACTAGATATTGTGCAGCAATTTTGATTCAATTGAAAAATTCTTTAGTGTTGCGTAGGGTAGGGTCGAGGGTGGGATAGCTGAACTTCTTTGAGCAGATTCAAAGCCGTCGTTTGATGGAAAAGCTAAAGCTGAAATTAAATTTGTTAATTCGAATCCTTTTCATCTTAGATTTAGTGTATATCTCACAATTTTTCAGTGCGACCTCTACTACCTCTTCCCTCACTCTATGCAAACTACTATTGGCATCAGCTTCGCCGGATCTACGGTGTTTGCTGTAGTAATTAAATAATGCATTAATAAACCAATGCCACAGTATTTGGATGACACGAACTCACTTTGATAATACAGCGCAACATTTTTTTTGTCTCAAGAGCAAAGTTATGTGTCTCTGAAGGATTTTGGGCTGCTGAATCCGAATCCGGGCTCAGATTTGCTCCAACACGTCACAATTTTGAGCTATACCTCAATTTATAGGGCAAAATATGCGATTTTGGGTTTTTTTGACTGCGAGCCATTTAATTTTTTTAAGCAATCAAAAGGTTAATCGTTCAAATAACATCTGAATTAACGACTCATGCAAAATATTTCGTTTTACTAAATCAAATTTTATAGATTTAAGCATTTTATGTTAGTATGAAAACTTGCATGTAACTTTTGGAAGGTGATTTGTATGGGAAATATCGTACCTAACATAAATCGCTTAAAACTATCAAATTTGATTTGGTAAAACGGAATATTTTGCATGAGTCGTTAATTTAGATTTTGAATTAACCTTTTGATTGCTTAAAAAAATATTTCCATTCTAAATGTCAAAAAAGCACAAAATCGCATATTTTGCCCTATAAATTGAGGTATAACTCAAAATTGTGACGTGTTGAAACAAATCTGAGCCTGGATTCGGATTCAGCGGCCCAAAATCTGTCAGAGTCATATAAGTTTGCTCTTGAGACAGACCAAAAGTAAATTTTTGAATTTATGATGTTTTGTAATACACAAGCACTATTTCAATAACTAGTTCACTAAATTCATTAAAGTTCTATACTCTAAGTCGCCTTTTCTCTTTCACAATTATTTTCATTCCATTTTCATAGCAGTCCTAACGATGTCGTTATCTGTCAGAAACCATGTTCCTACTTTGACATAGGAATCCCCGAAAAAGTATTGCAACACTTTGATAATGGATAATGTTGACCATATTGAATTTTAATGTTTAACCAGAGAAAAAGAGAGATATTGAAATTGGCATTTCTTCATTTGAAAATAACATATAGGGGGGACGGGGTAGACTTGATCCCTTTTTCCTAATTTTCCTGTAACTTTAGGGGAAGCAAAGCAAAGATAACCGTACACATCGTAGTTGCTACTCCGTGATTGACCAGAACAATCGCAGTTGCACAGAGATCCAATGAATGGTGCTTGGGACTAGACACTCTCTTGGGACTAGACTACACACTCTTAATGTGCACAATTCGAGAGTTCAATATTTGAAAGTCAATAACGGCGCCGGCCACGTCCTTACGGTCATCGGTAAAGGGGAAGGAATGTTAGTTCGATAACCGTTGTTACTAGAAACCGTGGAATCCATAGCATCCCCACAGTTGTCTGAGGAAGGAGTATTTGATAGTAGGGGTAAGGCATGGATCTTGGAGCCACCTTTGGTAGATGATATGATCCACTAGTTATATGAAAATAGACTACATGGTCTTCATCCCGATTATGATTTATTTGGTCGCGATAGTAAGGGTAGTACACCTACGTCAACAATCGTTCAATATTAAACGCATCACCGCATTGATCGTTTACTTAACCGTGGAACCCGACTTTCCCACGAAAGTTATCGCGCGATTCTGATTCCGCATTCAGTATTCACGTCCCCATCTTCCCACCGAGAAAACCGATCGACTCACGAAAATAGTCGCGCGTTTCTCATAGTATTGACCATAGAGTATACGGTGAATATACTTTCAAGCTTAGATAGCTTTTTTCGAATTGTATATTTTACTAAGAGTAGTCCCATGCGTTATCTGTGATCGACAGCCGTTGAGGTAACTATGCCAATTATTTTTAATTTGCTCAATGATTGTTGTGTACTGCAATTCTTTCTTCTAGCATTTTTTTTGCTTCAATATTAGGTCAGCACCAGAGCTACAAGATCAATTTGCAAATATTATCAGACTTCAGGAGTCCTCATGAAAACGCATTGGCGGAATTACCTCACCTCCTTCTAGAATGTAAAGAAAAAAAAATTGGAATGATCTCGCCCAGTTCCATGTCGTCGAATGACCGCAACCACTCCTTGACTCCTTCAGTTTTCTGCAATACTGTTGGCTGTCAAGTATGCATCCATTTTTATCACTTCACGAGGAAGGACAATGTGCACCTGCTGCAAACACGCGTCACTTTTCATTTTTTTCCGCCGAACAATGCCACCTGATCGAGATCGCCATCGCAACTGCCCCAAACACGAGGTTTTTTTTTTCACTTTTTCCTACACAATCGAGATCCCCATCGCAACTCAATGAAAATAAGATCTTTCGAACGACTCTAAAAGTATGTGCTAAAAGATTTGAAATCGGCTAGCGCCATTCTGAGATATTGAGTGTCAAAAATATGCCGTTTTTAGAAGAAAATGGATAACTTTTTAACTTGAGAATATAGAAATTTGCTGACTTTGGAAAAACTGTTGCATATTAGAAGCTCTAAATCTGCTCGGAACAAAGTTTTTTTTTTTCAAATCAATGTATAAAAAGTTACTGATAGAAATTTTTTTTGGGTGTCTCCCTAAATTTTGTTCTTTAAAAAATAATATCTCTGACACCATAAGAGCTAACAATATGGATTATTCGCAAAGTTAGTCAGAATCAAGTGCTTTTCAGTTTTGTAGAACATTCTGTTGCTCTATACGATAACAATGAAAGTTGTCATTTTGATCTTGAGAACCATTTGGACCACCCTTATTTCAACTTATTGAAAAAAAAAATGTTCAAAATATATGAAGAATTTTTCCCGAAGACAGCATATAGCTAAAACATATGATTTAGACATTATTATTTTTTCCACTTTGTACTCGTGTCTCGAAAGCAATGCCTGGATTTTCCTTAAGATGGTAAAATTAATCCGGTGGTGCTTTCGTCTAGAATACATTGTACGGCGGATGTGAAAGATAACGTATGTGCGAGGCAGTTTTGATGAGGTTACATATCTATCGCGAGTGCGTGGAACAATAACACAGCGCAACATTTTTTTGTCTCAAGAGCAAACTTATGTGTCTCCGAAGGATTTTGAGCCGCTGAATCCGAATCCGGGCTCAGATTTGCTCCAACACGTTACAATTTTGAGCTATACCTCAATTTATAGGGAAAAATATGCGATTTTGGGCTTTTTTGATTGCAAGCCATTAAGCATGGAAGTATTTTTTTTTTAAGCAATCAAAAGGTTAACTGGTCAATTAACATCTAAATTAACGACTCTTGCGAAATATTTCGTATTACCTAATCAAATTTGATAGATTTAAGCATTTTGTGTTAGTATGAAAACTTGCATGCAACTTTTGGAGGGTGACTTGTATGGGAAATATCGTACCTAACATAAATCGCTTAAAACTATTAAATTCGATTTGGTAAAACGAAATATTTTGCATGAGTCGTTAATTTAGATGTCAATTGACCAATTAACCTTTTGATTGCTTAAAAAAAATATTTCCATGCTTAATGGCTTGCAGTCAAAAAAGCCCAAAATCGCATATTTTGCCCTATAAATTAAGGTATAGCTCAAAATTGTGACGTGTTGGAGCGAATCTGAGCCCGGATTCGGATTCAGCGGCCCAAAATCTGTCAGAGACACAGAAGTTTGCTCTTAAGACAGACCTAAAGTTATTTTTTGTTACGCTGTGTAATCAGCAACGGCTGTGTAGGACAAGTTTCGAAAGTTAAACTGCATTGTTCGGAAAAAAAAATAAAATAAATAGTTTACATGGATCGGACGCGTATCTTTAACTAAAAAAAGTGAATTATTCCCCTACCAAAGGTGAGTCCTAGATTCACACCTTACCGAACCCTACTAACAAACACTCTTTCCCGAGACAATTGTGGGGATTCTGCGGATTCCACGGTTCCTAGAAGCAGTGGTTATCTAACTAACATTCGTTTTCTTTCCCGATGCCTGTAAAGTCGTCGCGTGCGTCGTTATTGACTTATTAAACTCTCGAACTCTCAAATCGTGCACATTAAGAATGGTTAGCTAGTCCCAAACACTATTCATTGGTTCCCCGTGTAATTTCGATTGTTCTGGTCAATCACGGAGTAGCAACTTCAATGATTGTACGTTTTACTGCGATATTTTTATCACTGTTTTTTACTGTTGTACCGTGTCTATCGTCGTTTGTGTATCGGAATATTGCTTTTTGAACCCCGGAGTACACTCAAGAACTGAAATTCTGCTGTTTTTCGGAAGCCCTGCAAGTGATTTCTGCATACAATTCCTCGGCCTGCTGTCTTTGATTCGCCGCGACCGTAAGCACCAGCCTCTTCAACTACTTCGTTGGATACTATCACCAAGAAAGAGTGTATAAACAGAAATGGAGAAAAAACATTGCGGAGAATGCAGCTCGGTCATCAATGAACTTGAACCAGTCCGTTGCGGGTTTTGCGATGCTTACTTCCATATCAGCCAGCAATGTTGCGGTTTTAACACACGCGCCAATAAAGACCTTTTTGCGAATGGGAAGGCAATGTTCATCTGCCCCAAATTCAGGGATACGCTAAACGGTCATAGCGTTTGCTCGTTCCTCAAAGAGTCACTGGGTACTCCGTCATCGTCACCCGTTGACTTGAATTTGCTTTGCAATCAAGTGCAGAAACTTGCTCGCGTGGTTGAGTCTCTGAGCAAGCAAGTTGAGAACATCGTTAACGAGCGCCAGCCAGCTAGATCGGTGAGCACACCCAATTGGCCAAAACCAGGTGTTAAACGACGTCGTGGGAACAACGGTCAGGTTGTTCAGGCTGCCACTGAACGTGGAATATGTTCAATCGAGCTATCGGATCTTTCTGTTCCGTTTATTGTTCCTGCCCCGCAACCCCCGAAATTCTGGCTCTACCTATCAGGATTTCAACCACTGATCAAGATTGAAGATGTGCAGAAAATTGTGGCTCGTTGTATGGATGTATCCGACCCTGTTGACGTTGTCCGTCTGGTTGGAAAGGATGCTGACATCACAAAGCTGACATTCATCTCGTTCAAAATCGGTTTGAGCCCTGACCTTCGCGAGCTAGCTTTGCGCGAGCTAGCTCGCTTTGAGAAGATCTACCTATGCGTCGTCCGAGAAGGATTGCTGTTGACATCCCTTTCGACAGCCCCATGGTACTCAACCAACCTTGAGACGTTTTTTGGTAGACGGTGGAGACCAACCGGTCTCCACCAGAGGCGAGTATTTTATTTTAACACTTGACGATCCCGCACCAAATTTCTGCCCGTTGCAGCTGATCGATGATGATGGGATATCTGGTAGTGTCTTATCAGCGGACGGAAACAACGACGTAGATTATGGCGTTCGGAGAGAGAATTCAACATGTGGTCCTGGAATAACGCGTCATCTGGAGGAAGGCGGAGGTGCGCGCACCTCCGTCAGAGACGAGTACTTGCTCATCGAAGATCTCGGAACCGAATCACTTCCCGCTCAATCGTTTCAGCCCTCGCAGTCCATTCGTGAGATACATGTAGGTATATTTTCAAAACGTTAGAGGATTACGGACGAAGGTCGACGAACTATTTTTAGCCGTAAACGAATGCGAGTCTCCGTCGGCATCCTAAACGTTTCTGGAATTTCATCAACTCCAAGCGCAAGCAAAATGACGGTGTTCCTGCCACGGTTACTTTAGTCGGTGAGGTGGCCTCAACTGCCTCTGATAAATGCGAACTATTTGCAAATCATATTTCCAGCGTTTTCAATGTCGAGTGCGCAACCAGTGATGATGCAATGCGTGCTGCCTCCGTTGTGCCTGAAGATCTCTGCGACATTGGTATACCAATTGTGACTGAAGCTGAGCTACGGCATGCTGCGAAGAAGATGAAACCGTCTATAACGCCTGGGCCTGATGGGATTCCTGCCATCGTCTTCAAGAAATGCATTGACGCACTCGCAATACCTTTGTGTTACATCTTCAACCTGTCGCTGCAGAAGAAGAAGTTTCCTGCGCAGTGGAAAAAATCCTTCATGTTTCCAATCTACAAAAATGGTAACAAACGTGATGTTCGGAACTACAGGGGTATTACATCATTGTGTGCTGGCTCCAAGCTATTTGAGACGATAATCAACAACTACCTTTTTTCGCGGACAAAGACGACAATTTCCACTGCCCAGCATTCGTTCTATCCTGGCAGGTCAGTTACGACGAATCTTCTTTGCTTCACCTCAACCTGCATCAACCAGCTAGAAAATGGAAAACAAGTTGACACAATCTACACCGATTTGAAGGCAGCTTTCGACAAAATCGACCATCGTATTTTATTATGCAAGTTGGCAAAGCTGGGTGCGTCGGACGACATGGTAAAGTGGCTGGAGTCATACCTTTGCGGCAGAAAGCTTTGCGTCAGGATCGGATCGTACACTTCTACCTGGTTTACTAATTCCTCGGGCGTACCACAAGGGAGTAATCTTGGGCCGCTTCTCTTCGCACTTTACTTCAACGATGTCGCTGCTTTACTGGGCGTCTATCCGACTGTGAACGATTGCAAGAACTACTAAACGCCTTCGCACGTTGGTGTGAAGTCAATCGCATGACGCTCAGCATCAACAAATGCTTCGTGATAACCTTCCATCGTTGTACTATTAGAATAACTAGCCACAGAAGTCCAATGTCGCGACTGTTCGTGTGACTAACATCTAGTTTGCCACGCCCCTACAGCGTCATTAGCGGTACTAGAAGTGTCAAATAAATTTTGTTTACCAAAACAAAATACCCTCTACAAGATGGAAACTTAAAAATAGTCAGTTTTTACAATTAAAGTTATTAAAATAATTTATTAGCAAAAGTGACTACAGCGCCATTGGAGTTCTAGTGTATTTCTATTGTTGTACTGCTTCGATTCGCATGGATTACTTACAAAATTGGCGACACATCTATTCAGCGTGTTAGTCAAGTAAAAGACTTGGGTGTACTGCTCGATTCTAGACTTTCCTTCAATGAGCATCGCTCGGAAATCATCGATCGGGCAAATCGACAGCTGGGGTTCATTATGCGAACAGCCAAAGATTTTCATGACATCCGGTGCCTAAAAAAACACTCTACACCTCGCTTGTTCGGTCTATTTTGGAAACGTCATCCGTTGTATGGTGTACATATCAAGCAAGCTGGGTGGACAGGTTGGAACGAATTCAAAAGCGGTTTGTGCGCTATGCCCTACGACGACTTCCTTAGAGGGACCGTACCAATCTGCCACCATACGTTGACAGGTGTTGCTTACTCGGAATTGAAACACTTGAGCAACGCCGGATCATTCAACAAGCTGTTACCGCTGCGAAGATATTAAATGGTGAAATAGACTGTCCGAATCTTCTCACAAGGCTATCTCTGAACGCTCCCAACAGAATTCAACGCAGAAGTCTTGAACGGATGCTGGCTACACAATTTCATCATTTAGTGTATGGCTATAACGAACCAATGTCCTCTATTATAAGTGCCTTTAATAATGTAGCCTATTTGTTCGAATTTGGAATGTCTTCAACGCTGTTCAGAAGCCACGTCAAACATTCAATGCACCCAAATAATGTTTAAATTAGTATAAGTAACATTCATTAAGACTTATGTCAGATGGATCAATAACAAATAAATAAATAAACAAATAAATAAATGTGTTGTGCATGGTTATCTTTGTTTTGCTTTGCATACTTCGCAATCGATTTGATAGGCATTACCCAAGGAACAGAAGTACACTGTGATGCATAATTGATCGGACAAACGCCGATTTTCATACAAAATGGCCAAGTTTGAGATGCTGGAACTTAAGTTTGCTTTGGTGGATTGAGCTCAATTTTTGACACGGAACTACAAATATGCTGAATTTTGTGTATACAAAATATAAAATGTCTTCGTTCACAGGTCTGGGCGTGGCAAGGCGTTGAAAATATTGCAAAAGTGATCGGACAGCGGCACGCGTGTAAATCAAAGGGGTACCGCTGTCCGATCACTTTTGCAATATTTTCAACGCCTTGCCACGCCCACACCTGTGAACGAAATCATTTTATACTTTGTATACACAAAATTCTGCATATTCGTAGTTCCGTGTCAAAAATTGAGCTCAATCCTCCAAAGCAAACTAAAGTTACAGCATCTCAAACTTGGCCATTTTGTATGAAAATCGACGTTTTTCCGATCAATTATGCACCACAGTGTAGCTAAACAACAGTATCTTAAGCCAAAGTTTGCTTACGAGTGTTTTGTTCCACTCTTATGCAGCAAAAATTTTGGGTAGGGGCTGTTCATAACCCACGTAGAACACATTTTGGTCATCTCAGATCCCCCTGCCCCATACAAAAAAAATTGAAATTGAGTATGGAGTGTAGACTTTGGCAAGGTCCCCCTCCCCCCAACTTCAAGCCTATAAGTCTACGTTGTTTATGAACGGCCCCTTATTTGTTAGCTTGCACTCATTTCTATTTTATTACTGGCATCCAAATTCAAAAAGCTAAAAGAACTGTTCCAAATCATTAAATCCTCATGAAAGTAGAAGGACGAAGTTCTTTATGAAATACACCCGTGACCTAAAGACGATTAGAATATGTAGCTTGGGATTTTTCGCACGTAGCAAAATGTTGCACCGAACCGTCCTCTTTATTGAATTTGTCAACAGCCGTGACGAAGTAGTTTCATTTTTTATGTTCTGCTGCTGCTACCATTCCCTGACTGACTCATGAGGAGCGACGTTTATAGAATTTCAATTATCTCCGAAGTGAGCGAAATGGTTGAGACGGAATCCGTGGGCGGAAGCATCTTCTCTACACAGTCGTACTGCACTCACTGAAGAAACAGCCGAGCGTGTAGGTCAGATACCTTTCGGCCAACAAAGGTATGTCCATGAGCTTCCCCCGGGATAATCTGTGCGCTGAATAGAATTCCTAAACTGACTTATACATATTTCATCGGCCGTGATACACATCCTGTTTTTCATGAAGATTTACTACATCATAGACTCACGTGCCCGAGGTACAGTATTTCTAGGCAAATTGCGTCTTTTAGATAATACTTAAAATGACTACATGAAGGATAAGTATTGAGTATTTAGGATTATTTTGCAATCTCAAACTCATGTCGCACTTGTAGTTTGTAAGACATATTGAATCAATAGTTCCTTTGGAAGATAACATTGCACCAGAACGTCCCATATGTGAACTTTGACTGCACCTCCACCCTACCCAACGTATCCCCAATATATTCATGGCGTTGAAAAAGTTCTTAAAAAAAACCTGATCTGTGGCATAGAAGCGTAGGAGGAAAAAAAACTCGAAAGCACTTACCGATGGTGGTGATGACTGTGAGGGAGTACAGGAATCCTCCGGAGAAGGACCACTGCGTCTCGCTTTCCAGCGTGATGTCACTCCCCTGCCAGCCGCGGCGAGCCCACAGCACAATCTTCTCCTGGTAGGCGCGAATTTCTTCTCCTACTCTAGAAAGGAAACAAGGCAACCGGCAAGAAAACAAAATGTAGGAAAATAAATTTCTTAAGAAAAGCAGTCGATAATTGAATTAGGGCTTTATCGGGTGTTCATTCGACGAATGCTAAGCTAAGGGAAGGGGAAATTGTAACCGGAAGGGGAAGTCGCCAAGACAACGGAAATGCTGGGGGTGATCTGTGGCGGATGAATTCGAGAGGGTGTTTGATGTCGATACTTCAAGGAACTGGGTTTTGAATGTCAAGGCTCATTATGGGGTGATATTGTGTTGCTAATCTTCTTAATAGAGGTTTCATTTGCTTCCACTATAGGTGGCTATTGTGTAAAAAAAAAAACACCATCAAATGAAATGCTGGCATGTGCGTAGAAAAACAAGCATGTTCTCTATTCGCTTTTATGGAAATGACATTACCTTTTTCCATGAACGTAGCCAGTTTTTAGGTCAGGGGAAGAGGGGTAGTTGAGCACCCTTAGCAAATTTATACCTACTAGGTTTTATAACCAAACGCAAAACGATGAATTTGAATTAAAAAACATTCTATTCTAAAAGCATCGTTAGACCCTTCAGTAGTCACGCAGTTGCATTTCGTATAACACGTTAAAAAATCTCGAATGTTCTGTTCTACACAAACTAGTGTAGAGCTGGTAACTATGGCCAATTTCTAGAAAATAAGAGATTTTTCTTTACTCGTGCCTGATTTCTTCTGGAGCTCATATTTATTTTGTTAAATATCTACAAAACTGCAGGAATTGAACGGCTACGCAGTCTTCAATACGGAAAACGAGGTTTATTGTTTGCCCGACGTTTCGACACTGGGGTCTTGTGTCATCTTCAGGGGTAACTAATTGTTCGTTTTTGGTCTTATGTTTCGTCTAACTGTATCTGTCGATTGTTTTATTGTTGGTACATGATAATTTTCGTTTGTCTAGTTTTGCAACGGACTGTATGCTGTTAGCGCTGTTGTCATGTACCAACAACAAAACAACCAGACATTTACAGTTAGACCAAGAGTTAGACGATGAGACCAAAAAACGAACACAGTTAAAATTTTCGTGTAATTTTGCGTTTATTTCGATGCACATATTTGGAGCATCGAAATAAACGCAAAATTAAGTGATGTTTTAAAAATACACGACCTGTAAATTGAGTCGTGTAAAATTAAATTCGTTCAAATTTAAACGATGGGTTCATAAACCACAACTGGAACTCATAGAAATTCAGTTCAGTAGCATTGTGTTTCAATGAAGAATAAATTTATTTCTTTTACAGAAATCAACTGTTTAAGCATACACGAATAAAAGACAAATATGAATTTAACAAATTATGAGCTTGAGCAAAAAAAAAATTGCCGCCCATCGGATTCGAACCCAAAGTCGCTGCGTGAGAACCCAACGCTCTACCACAGTACTAAAGTTGCGATTGAGTGAACAGTAGGTAAAGTCTGACTTTGTCAAGTATCTTTAGCAGCACAGCAAATAATTTTGTAATATCCAGGCGCGTAATTTCTGGCGATATATCTATTTTCGAACGTAATCACACTCGTATACATCGATTTCCAACAATTATCACACTCACCATTGTACACCCTGATTGGCACTGGAAAGTGTCAACAAACCCATTCCAGCAGATATTTAGAAGCAGTATCATATTTATCACATTCCTGGTAACTCAGTGAAATAGCCGAGAGGTAAGGGATATGCCTCACAATCCACGGATCAGTGTACGAATCCATGCCAATATTTTATTTATATATGATTCATATACCGTTCCGGTTCTAGCGATTGCTAGACCCTCTGTCAAGCTGCGGCGGCTAATTAGCTGCCTAGAAAGGATGTAATGTGTACATCACTTTTACGACGTCACTGATGTGCACCGAAAATGATGTGATATCACAAGATGTTTTTTGCTGTGAGCGCAGCGGTAAGACGGCAGGCTATCACGCAGGAGGATTCAGTTCAAATCAAAGCAGCGACATGTGTGAAAATATAATTATCAGAAGCAATTTCCAAACATTAATCACAAACCCAACAACAGAGTTTGTGATTCTGCAAAATATACATTTTTGTTTCTGTATGAATTTTGTCAAAGTTCTATCAGAAGCTGCTAAGAAGGCTATCCAGCGTGCTTATGTTAACTTTCAAGTTCCAAAATAACTTAAAAATGAAGCTGCTTAGAAGGCTCATGAGCAACCTCGAACAAACTGCTTAGCTTATAAAGTACCCTTTTATCTGAACTTTTGGTTACTTGCCGGAATTTCCCTTATGATAGTTTTATATACTCATATACTGCATAGTGCATATACTCACCTCAGAGAATAAGCCTAAAGAATGGTTCCTGGAAGAACCTTCAAACAATTCTTGAAGGTATTCTCGTAAAAGCCTTCAAACTATCTTTGGAAAAAACCCTCGAGATATCCTTGTTAAAATTCCTGCAGGGGATACCTAGAGAAAATCTTAAAGAGGTGTTTCTTGGGGGCATTTCCGGGTAACTCTCAAATAATGGAATCTTAAGAAACATTCTTAAACTCAAATACCAGAATTCCTGGAGGAATCGCTGGAATATATTCAAAAAAAAAAATTGAGAAGGGATTCTTAAAAGAATTCTTGGTGCATTCATAAAAAAAAAACCCGGGAGGAATCCCTGGGAGAATTCCGAAAAAGTCTTCACTGGGTGAATTCTTGAAGGTCTCCCCCCCCCTTTGAGAAATGTCTGAATAATCCCTGAAGGAACTATTGTAAGAATTTCTGATGGAATCCCTGGGTAAACTACAAAAGAAACTGCTGAGAAAGGATTTTCGAAAGAATCCTTGGAAAATTTACAGACAACTTCTTAGAAAATTTCCACGAGAAATTTTTGGAGAAATCCCTACACGAATTTTGGAAGGTGAAATACGGGAAGGAATTCCAGGATAAATCCTTAAACAATCCTTGGAAGAAACCCTTGAGACATTCCTGAGGGATTTTTTTAAGAAATCGCTTGACAATTTTTTGGAAGAAAACCAGAAGGGCTTTCTAAAATTACACCCTCAAGACAAAAATCCCTGAGAAAGCTCTGGAGGAGTTTCTGAAGAAATCCATTGATAACTTGTTTAGGGATTTATTTGAAAAAAAAAGAATCTTAAGATATATTTCTGAAAGAATCGAGGGACGAATTTTCGAAGAGTTTCCGAGATGAACTAAAAGGTTAAAAATCTCGTTAATACAGACAAAAAAAATTCGAAGAAATCCATTTGCAGGAACTGCCAGGGTTATTCTTGCAAGAATTCATGAAGGAACCCTGAATTATTCCGTGGATGCACTGAAGAAGAATTTCTTGGAGAAAATTGTGTAAGAGTTCCTGGATGGCTACTTCGAGAATTTACTGGCTCCATCATACATCCCTCTAAAGTTATCTTAAAAAATTCCAACATAAATCGCTAGAGAAAAACCTCTAGAAGTCCTTGAAGTAATTCAAAAAAGACTTCAGGTATTCCTGGAGGCATCCCTGAAAAAAATTCTTGGGTGCATCCTTGAAAAAAGTAATAGAAAGATTTCTGAAATACCTGATCGTCCTGAATGTTTTTTGTGGAGATACCAAGAGGAATTTCTTAAAAATCACAACAGGAATTTTAGGAGCAACCCCTGGAAGAATTGCCGGAGCAATCCCTGAAGGAATTCCTGAAAAAAAAATCCTGAAGGAATTCTTGGAAAAACCCCTGAAGGAGCTCCCGGAAATATGCCTGAATAATACTCCAGGAGAAATCTCTGGAGAAAACCCTGGAGGAATTCCGGGCGGAGTCCTTGGAGAAATGCCTGGAAAGAATGCCTGGAGGAATCCTTGGGGAAAATCCCTGGAGCAATTCCTGGCGGAATTTCCACAGGAATCCTTGGAGGAATTCCTGGAGGAATCTCAGGAGGAATTTCTGAAGGAATATCTGGAGGACTTCCTGAATTTTTCTGAAGGAACTCCTGCAGGAATCTCTGAAGAAATAACTGGATGAATTCTTGGAGCAATCCCGAAACGAATTCTTGGAAGAATCTCTGATTGAATTCACCGAGGAATGCCAGGAGGAATTTCTTATGAAATATCTGGAAAAATCCTGGAAAAATTCTTGGAGTAATTTCTAGAGGAATTCCTGTAGAAATTCCCGGAGGAATACCTGAAGTAATTCCAGGAGTAATCTCTGGAGAATTACTGGAGAAACCTTTGAATTCCTGAATAAATTCCTTGGGGAATCCTTAGAGGAATCTCTAACACAATATCTGGAAGAATCTTTGGAAGAATTCCTGGAGGAATTCCAGGAGGAAGAACTGGAGGAATGCTTTTATTAATGCTGGAGGAATGCCTGAAATAATGCCTTGAGTGATTCCTGCAGGAATCCCTAAAACAACTCATTTAAGGTGCCCTGGAGGAATTCCTGAATAAATTCCGTGACAAAATGCTGCAGGAATTCGTGAAGCAATTCTTGGAAGAAACTCTACAATACCTGGAGAAATGCCAAGAGGATTTCCTGGAGGAACTTCTAGAGGAATCACTAGAGCAATCCTTGTAGGGATCGCTACAGGAATCTCCGGAAGAATTCTTGATTGAATTTCTGGAGGAATCCCAGGAGGAGTTCCTGTAGAATACCTGGAAACAATCCTGGAGGTATTGTATAAGGAATGCTAGGATAAATCCCTGGAGGAATTTCTGAAGAAATCCAAGAAGGATTTTCTGAAGAATTCTCCAGAGGTAGACTTAAGAAATCACAGAAGGAATTCTTGAAAAAATCCTGAAGAGATTCCTGAAGGAATACCTTGACGAATTCTTGGAGGAATTATTGGAGGAATTTCTTGGGGAATTTCAGGAGGAATTTTCTAAGAATTCCGGGCGGAGTTCCTGGAGGCATTCCTTGTTGAAATTCGGGAGAAATGCTTGGAGGAATACCTGTAGGAATTTTCTGGAGGAATCCCTGAAGCAGTTTTTGGAGGAACACCAGGAGGAATTTTTTAAATAAATTATATGGGCGGAAATAAATGATGTAGGAATCGCTAGAGAAAGCCCAATAGGAATCCGTAGAAGAATCGCTGGAGGAATTTCTGGAGAAATTACCGGAGAAATTTCCGGCGAAATGCCTGAAGGAATCTCTGGAAGAGTTTCTGGACCAATGGCTAGCGGAATTCCCAGAGTAATTCCTGGCGGAATCCCTGGAGGAATTGCAGCAGAAATCGCTGGAGAATTTTCTAGAGGAATCTCATGAGGAATTTCTAGGGAAATCTCAGGAGAGCTTCCTAAGCAAATTGCTGAGAAAATATCCGGGAGTAACATCGGGATCTCCAAGAGATCCGAAATCCCTCTGTCTAGGATTGTCGGAAACTCTCTCTACGTATTTAAATATTTTTTTCTAGATATTTTAACAATTATTTCTCTACGATTTTAACTTGGAAATTGTTTTAAAATTGCCACCGGGAGTTCCAGAAATTTGTTCGAAAAGTTGCTCTGGAAATTCTTATAAAACTTCCTCCAAAAATTATTTCCCAACTTCTTCGAGAATTCTTAAAGGGTGTTTTCAACATCTCTTAGAGTTCTTCCAGCAAATTCTCTTATACATATTCTAGAATATTTTTGGGATAGCTCCATTAGAATATTTTCTTAAGGTTCCATAGGGAATTGCTCCAGATGTTTTTAGGGAACTCTCCCAGAATCCAGAAGCTCCTCATTGGGTTCTTTCAGTAGATTATTCGTGATATTTTCCAGAAGTTCCTTCAGAAATTCGTCCGAAAGCTCTACTGAGAATTCTTTCAGAACGTACTCCAGCGATTCTTCCGAAAGTTGATCCAAGAATTCTACAGGACCTCCTCAAAAACTTGCTTTGCTATCATTTCTGGCAGATGCTTTGGAAATTTCCCCAGAAGTTCTGTATGGAAACCCTCGATGAAACTTCTTCCAGGAAAGAAGTACCGTAATCCGGGGTCAAATTGATCACTTTGAAACAACTTTTGCGGATAACATCAGTGCCTGTTCAAATATTGCCAAAAGAATTTCTGAAAAACCAGTACCCTGTGGATCTCCATGGAACCATGTGTCAGAATTTTGTTCAACAAATTTGAACTTTTAGTTAAATAACTCCAAATATCAAAATACTGGAAATGCCACTTTGGGGCGAAATTGATCAGTCTACAATTAAACATCGGTTGGAAAAGAAAATTTCCTTATCCGCTTAATTTTGCTCTTCTAAAACCGAATAACGCGTCTAATATCTTACAACTAGCGAATTTAATAACTTAAATGCAAAATTAAATTTTGAAATTTCCCCTTAAACGCCTAAAGGTAGGCAATTTCATTTGAAATAAATGATTTCTATATCAATAAATGACTATTTCATCATAAAATGAACTTTTTATAACTATTTCTTGTTCTGATTAACTGCATAACATCCCAACCAAGGCTCCACAAAAATGTTAAAACAGAGAATTTACGGGACGTCCTATTAGCAATTGATTGTTTAGTAGCAATGATTTCAGCTAAATGAGAAATACAATGCAAATTCCTTAAAAAAATAAGGCAAAACTAACTTTTTTCTAAAAAATAAAAGTCTACACTCATCTCTAGACATATACGAATCAGATGACGTAAAAAGTTTAAGATCATTACGACGCTTAAGAGTTCCTAGTATGGAATTACAATGTAGTACCCAAGTGATCAATTTCACCCCGCTGATCAATTAGACCCCGGTTTACGGTAACAAAGCAACAATCTCTACGCATGAAATCTGCGTTTTTGAAAGCTCTGAAAGTCGTTTCTATGCAACTTTGATGAGAAATCTATCTAAAAAATTTAAATGAAGTGGTGTTTGTATGTCACGCTTTGACTCAAGAACGGGTCAGCGGATCAATATCATTCTCAAATTTGGCTAACCATTAATGAGATTCAATAGCCACTGTTTTAAGAATATAACTGCCATGAAAGACATAATCATTACAGTAGGCAATTAACGCCTGAAGTCCTACTGGTGAACCGTAAAGTGCTAGGTCACACAAATGATTTATCGAGAGCAAACCGGGTCGAACGGAAGAAGCCGAACAAATTACACCGGATTTAAACGGGATGGAATAAGTCTCCAAAACGAACCAATGTGAAGCCATCCTGGTTGAGTGGTGCGAATTGGTCAAAGTCTATCGTTGAAAAATGTCTCATTTGAAAGAGACAATCGGGTTGAATGAGGCGGTAAGTATGGATGGGGGTTCCACGAACAAAAGCGTACAAGCCAACGCAACGATGAACGGAACGGAACGGAAGGAAATGGCTATAAAAGGCTACATTCGTCGAGGCGGATAAATGGCAGCCGGGGAGTGATGGAAAATTACTCACCTTTCCTCGAACACGCTTTTGTTGAACACATTCACCTCACAGCAGGATATCTGCCACAGTCGCATGGCAGTCTCAATTCTCTTGGACGGTATTTGAGCAAACCTTTCTAAAGCTTCATTACCTTCGATCGCGATGAACATGAACGCACCTGTAATTGAAGTATACATAATAGATGAGTACGAGTGGTGAGCTTACACATTACGGCTTAACATTGAGCAGTGCGGCGAGCAGTGAACGAACAGAGACAGCCGGTAGGGCAGACGATTCACTGGGCGTAAGTTGGCAGTTGAAGCAAAGATTTAGATAAAGGCAGATTGAAAGTGACCGAGTGAGACATTCTAATTATGGTGCATGATATGCGAAAAAATGTATGGGCAGAAAAACACCAAGGATTTTGAAATGGTCTTGGCATTATTCAGAGAGCATGATGTATTGCTCCCCTCCCCAACTAAATAAGTTTAAAATGACTTGTGTGGCTGAAGCAGTTAACATGCGGGTATTCAGCAAGACCTTAGTTCCCCACCAAAAACTGAGATTACAAAAAGCCATATACATGTCGATATTTTAGGTTACATTGCATTGGTTTCAGTACCAGAAGCAGATCAATTCAGACACAAGCAAATAAAGAAATTAATTTATTCATTACATAAAAAATAGAGCAAATTGGGGTAAAATGGACAGCTATTCATATCATCCCGAGAATGTTTCTAGTATTAATCGCATTTGTACATGTATATAAAAAATGATCAATAACTTTATGTTATGCGACCAGTGATAGTAAAAAAACATACAAAAAATGATTAAGCCTGCGCACTTTAGAATCGGTGCCCTCAAAAACGGTTTCACTTGAAAAAAACCCAAATTTATCCACCCAGTGATGATATGTAGTGCCTTTCTCGTTGAATATGTTCTCACGATCTTTCCGTCGACGTAAGTGAAAGTGTTCTGAATCCTGATACTTTACAAGAAAGCAAGCATTTTATCAAAGCCATCATTAAATGACTAAAAATTTATTGATGGGCATAGGCGCCAACTTGTTACGTAGTTGGGGGGGGGGGGGGGGGGGTGGTTATTAGCGAAGCTCTCCAAAATTGGACAATATTCAAGTTTTTTCAGCTCAATGCACTAGTTTTCACATGAATATGCCTAAATTAGATGAACTGCGTCAATATTATCCGAATTTTATTGATTTTGAGAGGCCTTGCCGGTTTCGGCACACTATTGGTTTTCCAAAGTATGGTCTATGATTTTTTCTTGTTAACCGTTCATCAGGTTACCTTAAAAGTCATTGAATGTGTCACATTCATGGATTGTTTCTCTTTTACGTTTGGCCATTTTCTATGGAACATCCGTAATCGGTTGCGGAGCACTACCGGTAGTCCCAAATATGATCTGAAACGGTTTTATATGTCGCATGCATGGGTTTAGTTCGCTTTTATATTTGGCCACTTCCGGCAGGATACCTGGAACCGGTTCTAGATCACTACCGGTTCAAATATATAAGTCGTCCTGGCATCTCAGCTGTCGCAGGAACGGAAGGGGGCATCCAAAATGCCTTCTCAGGCAAGTACAACTCTGTTTTTGAACATTCGCCGTCCGTTGATTTGCTGATCTTTCCCAGTGAACGTCGAGTATGCCCAAACAGCTACGGCACCGTTACCGCGGAGCCTCACCATACGACTAAACATCTGAATCATCCTTGGGCTACTAAACTTTTCGTCGGAACGCAACCCGGTTCGGATTCCCCAGGACGCACACAAAAAAACACTTTGGATGCCCCTGACCACTCCGTTTTAGCTGACTGTTCAGATCTGTACAGATCTGTTTCCGAGCATCCACCGTCCGGTGATTCATATTATTCTCCCAGAGAACTTTACTTCAACACTACCACCACCACCACTTGTGGCGCTGTCATAGATGCGCTCCACATATCTAGCCAGGTGACTCATCCTCACACCACCAGCCTTATTGACTTGTCACAACCCAGCACAGGCCTTCCAGGACGCACACAAAAAAGCACTTTGGATGCCCCTGACCACCTCGACGTAAATGCTAATCTTGATCAACGTTACACACAAAGTCGTCCTGGCACCTCAGCCGTCGAAGGGCCGGGAGGGGGCATCCAAAATGCCTCTCCAGGCAAGTACCACCGTTTATCTGAACATTTCCGGCTTGGTGATTTGTCTTCCTCTCGCAGTGATCCACGACCTAGTCATCTGAACGATAATCCTATCACTGATCTTGCATCTGCCGCTTCATCTCTAAAAGTCTACTACCAAAATGTTCGAGGTCTTCGAACAAAAATCGATGCTTGGTTTCTTGCCGTGACCGGATGTGATTTTGATGTTATTGTGCTGACTGAAACCTGGCTGGATAACCGTATACACTCCGTCCAATTATTTGGGCCTCTAAATGACGTATACAGATGCGATCGAAACGGAGTTAACAGTTCTAAACGCATGGGAGGTGGAGTTCTCGTTGCCGTAAAGAAGACGATTTCTTCTGTGCAGCTCAGCATCTGTGATAGCTGCTTGGAACAAGTATGGGTCAAGCTCGACTTCACTGCCCATGCTCGCATAGTCGACGTAACCACCATTGCCAATGTCAGCATACAAAAGCTAATATATAACGCATATGCATATTTCTGACCAGTTTTATTAAGTAGAGTGCAAGATTCAACCGTCACTTAGATGTCACCGAGGAAAAAATCTTGAATTTAATCTTTATTCATTGTCAAAATTGCACATGTGTGTTGCAAACTACAGTGGCGCTTACATCGACTATGCGTATTTGGGCAGTTCAACAACAAGTGCCTATACATTTCTTCGTTTTACCTTCCTCCTGATAAGACGAACGATTCACAAGTCATTGAATCTCATCTAAAGTCAGTACGTGAAATTGACTCCTGTAGTTCCTGTGACGACACAATTCTCATTTTTGGTGATTATAACTTCTCTGAAATCCATTGTATGAAGGATGAGCAAGGTTCAGTTACAATTGACTATTCAATCTCTTCTCTAAACCATGCACGTTATTCGACAATTGATGGAATGGCCTTCTGCAATCTGCTTCAGATCAATCCAACTAAAAATCTAAATGGACATACTCTTGATTTGGTTTTTTCCAACTCAATTGACTTCTCTGTGTCTGAAACCAACGATGTACTTATCGCACCGGACTTGCATCACCCATCGCTTGAAATACTCTTACCATTTTACGTTGAGGATGTATGCACCAATGATGAAGATCAGCAGCTGGATTTCAAAAAGACAAATGTTGATGCTCTCGTAACATATCTCAGCCTCTTTGACTGGTCACCAATGCACAACTGCAGTGATGTTGATCAAGCTACTGCCTATTTTCTATGTGTGCTGAATAACTAGTTAGTCGAACATGTTCCAATTAAACGTAAGCCACGGCTACCTCCCTGGGAAAATCACGAATTGCGGACCCTCAAGCGCAGAAAGAATGCAGCGCTACGTAAACTGCGAAAATTTCGTACACCGCTCCTGAGAACCGAGTTTAAGATTATCAGCAGAGCTTATACGACGATGAACACCTATCGCTACCGTGGTTTTGTTCTGAGAACTCAAAATCATCTTCGTCGTAATCCAAAATCATGTTGGGCTTTTGTCAACAGCAAACGAAAAGACTACGGCTTTCCAGTGAACATGTTCTTTGGCGATAAGCACTGTACTACGGCTAGTGATAAATGTACGTTATTTGCTGAACGGTTCTGTAGTGTGTTCAACAATACATCATGTACCGATTTTGAACTGAAACAAGCAACCAATAATGTTGCTACAGACGCTGTGGATATTGATATTTTTGAAGTAACTGACTCGATGATCGTACGCGCTACAGACAAGTTGAAAAGTTCCCATAAACCTGGTCCGGATGGTATCCCTGCGGTAATCTACAAGAAGTGTGCCGAGTGCCTTCTCGCCTTGCTTCTCGCGCCGTTACGGTTTATTTTCAACCTATCTTTGAACTTAGATAATTAGTATTAATTATCTAAGCTTTGAGGCAACGTAAGTTTCCAGAGGTTTGGAAAAGCTCCATCATGTTTCCAGTATTTAAAAAAGGATCGAAAAGGGACATCTCCAACTATCGTGGGATAACTTCATTGAGTGCTGGGTCTAAGATCTTCGAGATAGTCACTCATTTACGACTTGTTTTTGCCTTTCTCGTACACTAAGTGTACTGGAAAGGCTATATGTTCACTCCAAAAATGACTTTTTGATAGAAGGCCCGGAGGGTCAAATCACATATACCAATCGACTCAGCTCGTCGAATTGAGGTGATGTCTGTGTGTGTGTATGTATGTGTGTATGTGTGTGCGTGTGTGTGTGTGTCTGTATGTGTGTGTACAAAAAAACTCACATCACTTTTTGGCAGTAAACCTCATCCGATTTCAATGAGCGATGGTTCATTCGACGCGGAATCTGGTCAAATTGTTTCCTATTGAAAATGGTTCGGATCGGTTCAGCCGTTCCGGAGATATGGCCATTTAGGTGTTCCGGAACGGTACCCCAGGAAGGGACCAGATATGAAAATACATCAAACCTATGCATGCGACACATCAAACCACGGCATTTTCGATAACCTGATGAGCGGTAAGCAGGAAAATAGTCTCAGACCATATCTGAACCGGTAGTGTTCCCGAACCGGTTCTGGGCGTCCCGCTGGAAGTGGCCAAATATACAATTGTACCAAACCCATGCATGCGACACATCAAACCACAGCATTTTTGATGACCTGATGGACAATGAGCAGGAAAATCATCTCAGACCATATCTGAACCGGTAGTGTTCCGGAACCGGTTCTAGTCGTCCCGCTGGAAATGGCCAAATATACAAGTGAACAAAACCCATGCATGCGACACATCAAACCACGGCATTTTCGATAACCTGATGAGCGGTAAGCAGGAAAATAGTCTCAGATCATATCTGAACCGGTAGTGTTCCGAAACCGGTTCTAGGCGTCCCGCTGGAAGTGGCCAAAAAATGAACCAAACCCATACATACGACACATCCCGAGTGGCACATATGTTCCATAAAAGTATATGGAAGTCTTGTATGGCCTAATTTGGTCATATAAACGTTGCATATACTATTTTAAAGCATGTGTGCTACTAGGGATCAGATCGCAGTTTTTTTTGATAATCTAATGAACGGTTAGCAAGAAAATAGCCTTAGATCACATTAGAGACTAGCTGTTGTGTAGCAGAACCAACGTTCATGTGAAAAATTAAATCGTGGCTTTGTTTAATGGCCTGATAAACATTAGGTATAAACAACAGTGACGAATATATGAGAACAAAATATAGACAAAAGTAAAGCGATCTCATCAAATCGTACCATTTCAGATTCCTAAGGTGTAAATTTATAGCAGGATGGGTCAACGTTGAATGGAAAAATAAGAATTTGATCGCGTCAACAGAAGATGGTGGCTGTTTTAAGGAATTTTGAGCTCTAAAACAATGTAAAATAAGTGTATTTGGTATGGGAAATATGTTTGGAGTCCACCAGAGTATTCAAGATAACGGTCCCAAGTCCAAGATAATGGCCCAGTATTCAAGTTAGTGCCTATTTTATAGGATTTTAAATTCTTGCATTATGGGCATATTTTGTATGAAAATATGTCCAGAATTCAAAATTTGTAATCAGAAAACCCAAGCTGTGCGCTGTTTCACAAGGTCTGCAATAGTTTGAATGGGAAAGAATGCCGGTCTTCGTCCAAACTGGTAACCAGAAAATCATAAACGACATGCCAAAATTCAATACGGCGACTATTTTATGTAATTTTAGGTGCAGAGTCCAAAAATGAATACCGGAACATCCAAGATGGTGTCTCAATGTTCAAGATGGCGGTTAGTTTAGTTGGGGTAGATATCCGGAGTCATAAAGTGATGACCGGAAAATCTAAAATGACGTTTCAAAATTTTGCGGCTTCATGACATTTGTTTATTTTGAGTTTTGGATCGTTGTCTTATATTTTCTGAATATTGGATGTTATCCCAAGCAGTACACATGTTACAAAGCAGTGTCGACAGCGCAGGTTTTTGATTCGACACGAGTCATTTTCAAGTTATTTTGCCTTTTGGCTAGAATTACACGAATATAACTCCTATACAACCAAAAACTTGCGCTGTCTACACTCCTTTGTGACTTGTGTGCTGCTTGGGATGCTAATATAAAATGTATCCATATTGAGTAGATTTGGCAAGCAGTTTTCATTTTGTATTTATGTCAATGTCATCAACATGTCGCTCGAGTTTTGATGAAAGGATATTTTAAAGCACGAGAAAGGCACCATCACCGCTAGGTGGATTAATCAGGGTTTTTAAAGTTAAACAATACATTTCGTCCGACCAACACGGCTTCTTTCCACGAAGATCTGTAACATCGAACCTGGTTGAATTTACTACCACGTGCCTCACCAGTATTGAGCAAGGACTGCAAGTTGATGCGGTTTACACCGACCTCACCGCCGCCTTCGACCGGATCAATCATCACATTCTTCTGGAGAAAATCAGGAAAATTGGCGCATCTGTGGCCGAATTCCGGCGCACTTTTTCTTCGAAGAGAAGAAATTTTCTTCCATTGCCTACCAGCAAGAAAATTTTCTTCTCTTCGAAGAAAAAGTGCGCTGGAATTCGCCTACTGATAATTTTGTGATGTGGCTTAAAAGCTATACCTGGTTGGGCGTAAACTTCGAGTAAGAATTGGATCTTGCTATTCGCGGGAATTCTCATGCACATCAGGAGTTCCTCAAGGAAGCAATCTAGGGCCATTATTGTTCTCCATTTTCTTCAATGACGTCACGAATATTCTTCCTCATGGCTGCAGACTACTGTTTGCTGATGACCTTAAAATCTACGTCGTCATTCGGAGTAAAAACGACTGCCAATTGCTGCAAACTTTACTGAATGAATTTGCTGCTTGGTGTTCACGCAATCATATGTCGCTGAGCATTTGTAAATGTTCAGTGATCTCGTTCCATAGGAAGTTGAACCCTGTGGTATTTAACTATAAGATAAATGACATTCCACTTGAAAGATCATCAGTTGTAAGAGATCTGGGGGTCTTGTTGGACAGTAATCTCACATTTAACCAGCAAAGGGGCTGTCCATAAACCACGTGGTCATTTTTTTGGGACTTTTCAACCCACCCCCCCCTCCTCCCGCGTGGTCATTAGTCCATACAAAAATTTTTATTTGTCCATACAAAATGGTCATTGGCCGAAACCCCCCCCCCCCCCTTTAATGACCACGTGGTTTATGGACAGCCCCAAAGGATCCCTATTGTTTGAAATCACTATTTTGCTCACTTGTACGATCGATAGTCGAAACTGCTGATGTTGTATGGACTCCGTATCAGTCTACATGGATTCAACGTATCGAAGGCATCCAAAAACGTTTTCTTCGACATGCCCTTGCTAACCTACCATGGAGGGACCCAGTCAATTTACCGCCCTACCGAGATCGTTGCCGGTTACTCAACCTGGATACATTAGAGCACCGACGTCACGTGAACCAAGCAATTTTTGTTGCCAAGCTTTTGAAAGGAGACATTGATTCTTGTACGCTTCTTTCCTTACTTCCTGTTTATGCTCCTCCAAGGGCCCTTCGTAATCACACTCTCCTGCGCCCCAGTCTGCAGAGGACTAATTATGGAAGTTACGCGCCGTTTCCTGCGATGATTAACGAATTCATTAAAGTGCAGCAGCTTTTTTATTTTAACATGTCGTTAGCCAGCTTTAGGGACAAGGTTCTTGCTCTAAATTTACAATGAATATTAGTTTTAATTTTTATAAATGTTTTAATTAGTAATGTTCACTAGGATATAAAATCCGATGAATGTAATTTTAATAAATAAATAAATAAATATGTTCTGAGAATATTTTCCTGCTTACTGTTCATCAGGATATCAAAAAAGCCACCATTTGATATGTCGCATGCATGGGTTTGGTTAACTTTTATACTTGGCCACCTCCAGTGGGACATCTGGAACCGGTTCCGGAACACTACCGGTTCAAATATGGTCTGAGACTATTTTCATGGTTACCATTCATCAAGTTATCGGAAATGCCGTAGTTTGATGTGTCGCATGGATGGGTTTGTAGCGTTTTCATATCTGACCCCTGCCTGGGGTACCGGTCCGGAACACCTAAATGGCCATAACTTCGGAACGGCTGGACCGATCCGAACCATTTTCAATAAGAAACAAGGAGACCAGATTCCGCGTCAAACGATCCGTTGGTCATTAAAATCGGTTGAGGTTTACTGCCAAAAAGTGATGAGAGTTTATTTTGACCACACACATACACACATACACACTAGGGCAGTTCAGACTTTAAACATGTCAAAAATTCAAAGCTCCCATATGTTCATTTCAATCCTTGGTGCAAAACTAGAGTCCTGTCAAATTTTCAGCCATTTCGGTGGTGATGTAATGATGGCCCAAAAGCAAAATAGGTTTATATGGGAATTACTATGGAGAATTTTCAAAAAAGGTTCTCCGCACTGTAGAGCATTACTCACAAGGATGAATTCATAGGGTCAAAGCCGAATTGAATTCTCCAGATCTCAATGATGAATGTTGTCGAAGACCGGAACTTATTTCGACAATCGGGTAAAAAGTTATTAAACAAATTCTCACTCACATGCGCATTTTTATACACGATGTCCTACAAGATGTGCAAGGAGGTAACACGCATACTATGATTGCGTGTCAAGCGTATCGATCGAGCTACGGTTTCCTTTTTTTTTATCTGTATTTACGAGATTTTTAGCCTTAGGCTAGTTCATCTCGGGACCCACGCTTTACTTCCCTTCCGAAGGAAGAACCCACATTTTGTGAGTTTTGTCGGGAGTGGGATTCGATCCCAGGTCCTCGGCGTGATAGTCATAGTCATGATAGAACTTTTTCGAAAATTCTACATAGTAATTCCCATATAAACCTATTTTGATTTTGGGCAAATCATCACCGAAATGGCTGAAAATTTGACAGGACTCTAGTTTTGCAATTGCAGTTTAGTTCATTGCAAATTACAATGAACATATGGGAGCTTTGAATTTTTGACGTGTTTAAAGTCTGAACTGCCCTAATACACTCTTAATTTTGATTACCGAGTTCGGTAATTATTTGACGAGATTAGAACTGCTGAGCACCGAGCTCGTTCAGCAAAAATGCATTGTTTACCTTTTCCATACGATTTTGACAGTTGTTTTACTGAACCTCAGTAAAATCGATTACCGAAACTACCGAGATCGTACTGCTGTTCTAATCTCATCAAAAAAGTACCGAACAGGCAATTCAAAAATAAGTGTGTACATACACACACACATACATCACCTCAACTCGTCGAGCTGAGTTGATTGGTATATGTGACTCGACCCTCCGGGACTCCTATCAAAAAGTCATTTTTGGAGTGAACATATAGCCTTTCCATTACACTTAGTGTACGAGAAAGGCAAAAAGATGTTAAACGAATTCTTATATGTTAAAGTGTCCAATTGATTTGTTAAGGTTGAATGTTGTATATTCCTTTAATCTGGACTACGCATGTAACTACACACTAAACGCTTTCAGCAATATTTTGCTGAATTTTGCCGAGCTGAAGGGTCCAGCAAAATTTTTTGCTGAATTTTCAGCAAGATTTGCTGAATTTCAGCAAAACGTTACTGGTGATCAGCAGAGTTTACTGAACAAATCAGCAAAATTTTGCTGAATTCCAGCTAAATTTGTGCTGAAGCCTTCAGCTCGGCAAAATTCAGCATAATTTTGCTGAAACTCTTAATCGATTTTTGGTGTGTAGGGTAATTTTCCAATTGTTGCACGGCTAAAAATTGGTCAATTGTTGCACACCTCATAAGAATAACATGGAGTATGCAACACTAGGCAAGTTTTAAGCCGTGCAACAATTGGAAAATTACCCTAAATAATACATGTAAACTGTACTCACCCGCAATCATGTAGAGGACGACTAAAAAAATAATGCCCACATTGCTGAACATAAATGCAGTGAAACTTCGGCAGTTATCCTTTAACCGCTCCGCAAACGGTGGTTTCTGTCGCCGCCGGATCGAACGTTTGCGCTCCATGGCTGTAGTAGGCTATGCTTTCCCGGCTACCCGGCGGCCGATGGCCACTGATACTACCGGCCTAGGGACCACGTCAGGACCACCGGCAGCGGGTTTGCTCCGGTACGGTTGCGCGTGGCCGGAAGTTATTTTCTACTCCGTTGGCTGATTTCCGCTCCTCGAATCTACACCACACTTTTTTCCTTCGATTCGTTTCCACAAACCGCGCCACTGTTGGACACACTCTGGCGGATGCACCCCAGTGCACCGCTCGTTCACTTGTATTGCACTCGAATGCGCGGCAGCAGAAACAACTCATCAAAACTATTTTATTAGAATGGAGATAATTTTGTTATGCCTGTTGCTGCAGCCTCCACTATTTTCGTTCATTTTTCTTCTGGTTCCATTTTATTCTGGTGCACACTTTTTTCTTCTCAATTTACGATCCAATCACAGCAAAGTACTAAAACACTTTCCCGCCGCGCCGATTTGCTTCATTTTCATTCTCGAATTATCCACCAACCACTCACTCAGCGATTATACTCACTCCCACGCTCCGGGCTTGAGCTGACTTTCCTGGAGGAGATAGGAGAAAAGAGAAAATTGACACAACACAATTAGCAATTTATGTTCGCAGATGCATTTTCTTTAATGGATTTTCTTCCAATTAAACTCAACCGTTCTTGAGGTTTTCTTGGCCGTATTTTAGCCGTTTCAAGATCGAGAAAGCTTTCAGATAGGTTCCACTTTGTCTTTCATCATCCAACACTAGATCCCAGCCAGTGGATAAGTAGAGCACCGCACACACCGGTTCCAACCCGATTCCAAGTGAAATGGAAAAATGGTAATCACCCCCATTGAATACCGAATGCGTACCAATTTGAAACACATTTTATGACCCGAGAAAAAGAGACACACAGGCATTTTCAAACTAGACTAGGTCCTCCTATCAATCAGATATCGATTGCAATAACCATCAATCAGACAGACAGCCGAAAATCATCCATCTCGGCATAAATGCAAACACAAACATCAAGTTTTAATCAGTTGACAACGAATCGGTTTTTGTGCTGCTCGATGTCACTTTCATGTGTGGTCCAATGTCTTCCTCCTACGGCGTTGCTACCTACAGTGGCAGTCACCAATTTACGTAAACAAGTATTAAAGATATGGACGGAAGCCGCTTGACGGGTGGATCTGAGGTGATAGAAAGGCGGAAGCAGCACCACGGAGAACTTATTCACAAGACCCCAAGGAAATGCTTCTATTCCCGCTCGCCAATTTCGAAGACCCCCCTGTGTCCATGACCACAAGAAACTAAAACTGTCCTGTTCTGCCGTTCTACGCATGATTGTCACATGTTGTATGGGAATCCCTCCAGCAAATGCTGCACAGACTGATTCTTAAAAACTGTCTCAGGTCCTTAATAGCTATTTTAAATGTAATCCTAGATATTCCGAAGTCATACACGTCGAAACTTCATTGAAGTGTTGGCAGCAGCGGCTGAAAGGGTTGTTCTGCCCGTAGAGTGTTCTGCGAAACGGTAGAGAAATGAAACCTCAGTTTCTTAACCGGCGATGCGGTGCGTGCATTTTAATGTCGCCTAGTAATGATGAGCAGTCAATCTTGCTGGATAAAATGTCGTATATCAGCAACCTTTGGAGCATTACACTGTGACTAGTCAATGGTTGAAGATGAATGAGCTTGCACCCCCAGGATGTAGCCTCCAGGGAAGTATCCTTAAAGTGTAACTTAGAAACGATCGTTGAACGCGTTCGATGCGTTCCGTGGTATGGCCTGTCCACTTTTTCAAAAATGTTCTCTGATTCTCAAGTCCACCCCCATATTTTGATTGGCATACAAAAAGAAGTCACTGGTCAAAATTTCAGCCAAATCTATTGAAATTAAGAGGAGCATCAAATAAATTTTGTGTTTTTCGACTATTTTCGAACTTCAAAAAATGATAACTACACTAGAATTTGTCGAAAATTATTTTTTTCCTGCAGAAATAGGAAGATATACTTGTTTGCTACAAATTCTCCGAACAACGTTTACCAATAAAATTAAAAGAAACATATGTACCCTAAAACGGGGTATCTTTGATAATGCGGGTAACTTTGATATCGCGGCAGGCATTGTATAGTATATCCTATAACTATGATTCCTTCAGCCAGTTAAGAAAAAGGCAAATGTACATCAATTCTATACATATGAAAGTTCATCTTAGACGTATTTTCATTAAAACCTAGTTTATATACATTTTTTAGGCAAAAAAATAAAAATTGTTGATATTTTTGTCATTTGTCAACCCCTTCAAACAATCTGCTATAAGACTTCGTTACAACTATTTTTCCAATGAATAGACTCTTATTCTCGATAGATTCATCATAGTAGATTCCAAATCTGGCCTTGAATCTTTTAACGAAGTGTGTTTTTACGAAATTGAAGCAATTTTGTAAATTAGGATATAAATTTCCATACATTGATAAACGCCTAAAAGTATGCAGATGCAGGAGAAGGCTACAATAAAATCATTGTTATTCAGTAAACCGAATAGCAAAGTGTGTTTTCTACATTGCACAATGGTCGGAAAAAGATAAAGTTCGGCCAAAACTCTTTTTATGTGTTTAATCGACGTTATAGGTTGTCTAGATATGTTATATCGTATTTTTAGTGTTTAAAAAGGGGTATTCAAAAACTACGTAACCTCAATAATTTCAAAAATGGTAAAAAACAGTAAACCCCAAATTTTTTGCGTTTTTTTGTTAGAAAATCAATTTGAATTTAATTAAATGATCAACTTTCGATCAAATCCAATCAAGTTTGTTCAAAACGTGTGAAAAATGTGGGAAGATAAATTTTATTTCAGTCACAAATGGAAAAATAACATAAAATATATGAAAAATAATGACTTTTTTAAATAGCTCTAATTTGAAAAACTGCAAATTTCTGCAAAATATTTAAACGTTTTTATGCAGCCCTAAGCATGATGTTTAGGATGTACTATTCGAAATTGCGGCGACACGTGACGACACGAACCGTTTTTTAACCTAAAAATTACCAAAAATCATAAGGTACAATATATGAAAATTTGAAAAGTTTTGTAACATATTAATTTTGCACCATACGTGCATTCAAACAGCCCAACAACAAGCTTTCATATGCTGGATAACATTAAACATATATTCCATTCTCAAAATATTATTATTTTACTTTTTTCGAATGTTTCATTTTTCAATTTTATGACTTAGGCCACTTTGGCGGTGAACATGTCATTGAAATACAAAAGCTGGTATGCTTTTAATTCAGAATCATAAAACTACAATACATTAGCTTTGTTATAAGGTGAAATAATGTTTAAAAATATCAATTTCGTTTTTTGAGAGTTTTGGCCGCCCCTTTGTATGGAGCCCGACCAATGTGCATTGGCGACGAGCATAATCAAAACATGCGCAGGAGGAAGTCCGGTCGTGGATGGAAGAAGGAATACCGGAACCTACTGGAACGTACCAGACATCAGACAAGCAGCATCAATCGGATGTCTTTATCGGGACTCGGGTGGAACAGAAAGTAGAAGTCGATGAGGAGCTGGAGTGAAGCCGCATGAAGGGCCTTTCAAGCTTGTGAAAAGAGCAACGCGGATGCTTAAAAAAAGGTTTGACATGAGAGCGAGATGGTGTCAAGAGTTGTACCCTATAAGCAGCACGTTTGGATTCAGGTAGGATCAAGGGTAGGATTTACTACTGTGGTTTTGCAAGCGTAGTGTATTGCCTTGGTTGTAGATGATAATGTAAGATATGTTGATGTGCGATGATGTGTTTTATTGCAGTAGGATATTGTGCGTTGCAAGCAAAACACAACTATGGTGACTACTTTCCAAGGCCTTCAATGATGGAAACAATTTAATCGTAGTGCAAATGCCACGTGCAGTCGCAGCAGTCATCAAATACTTAAGTGCATCATTCACATTACTGTTGTCCGTTGAACTTTGATTTTATATTTTATATTTATTGGAAAAAGGGAGAGATGTAGTATAGCGAAACATCATCAGTTATAGGAGGCTGTGCCAGGAGGACTGACAGGAGAAGGTTACAATAAAATCATTGTTATTTAGTAAACCGAATAGCAAAGTGTGTTTTCTACAGCAGGGATGCCAACATTGTCTGCTTGACAGTTCGCATCACATTCAAATGCGCTATATCGCCTGCTGTGATCATTCTCTTTATCACAGCTTTATTCAGTACATCTTATATCTCACAACTCCGTTCGAGTCAAGCTATTGAAAGGGGAAGGGGGCTACTTAACATGCTGTTGGTCAGCTCGCCACTTAACTTTTCTACACGCGTACACATCATCCCACAGGCAATCGGTCGGTCGGTTGTTTCGTCCTTCACGCGTGCCTGGTCATTTTGGCCCACCCGTCGTGTGGCCCTTGTTTGCCGGGAAAATCAGGCATTTTGGTGCCGAAATTACACTCGCTGGCGACCTCCCTCAGTGGGAGATTAATCGTGGCGATCTGCGTGCCTGTCGATCTTTTCGCAGGCGGATTGATGCACTTGGTGCGTCTACCTCACACTGCTGCTTGAGGGTGATTGCCTGCTCCTCTGCGTCGGTAATCTCGTCCAGGGCTCACTAAAGAGTCGCCTCCGTTTTCAGGGCTCTAAACCACAGCTTCTCGCCTGCTATCTCCTGCACTAGTGCCTTATAGGCGATGCCCTTTTTGGCCGTCTCCTTCTGCACCTGGTCGCCCGGGGACCACGCTTCTTCGGTAGGTTTCGGCTATTCAGCTCGAGCCGTAGGGCAGTTTGTCCTCTTCCCTACAGCTCCGGCGAGTTGCATGGATTCGTGTGCCATTGTTGCACTTCCAGTGAAAAGATGCTGTCTGTTTGAGTTAACTGCTCTCTTCTTTGCGAGCATCATCCGCGTTCCGCTCATTTGCCAGAAGGTCGTTATCCTCCTTGGCATGGGCTACTGACTAGCGGAGCAGACCTTGCTCGAGGACCTTGCTGATGTTGCTTTGCCCGCTCGTGTAGCCAATCAGCTCGTCAAGCTGCTCAGCTACTACTACTATTTTTGGTAGCCTACTCTTGTTGAGGTTCAGCGCCCGCGTGAGGTCTGTGCTAGTCATCTGCGCATCTTCAGCCGGCGGCGTTGCATCGCCTTGTGTCGCTCCAACTTGCTCGCTCCAGTTTCCACCCTCACCGCTCGTAATGGTGATCTTGCCAATCTATTTCTCGCGAACGGGTTAACCACACACCACTCTCGCTCACTTTATGGGTTTTTAGTTGTCATGGCTGTAGGGTCACTCTTAGTGCCACTATCCCTTTATGCCAATAAAGGAGTTTCCAAGGATCTAGATGGTTCTCTATGCAAGCCGAGAGGCCACCCGAGTGTTGGCACAGGTATCCCAAGTATCATTTTTTAGTCAAATAGACTAGAAGAGGTTCTTAAAACCATAGTAAAACCGAAATAAAAGGTATTCGGCTTTATGACGGTTCTAAAAATCTCTACAAGACTAATTGGCCATCAAAATGTTACTTGGGATATATGGGGGCTGAGCTCGGAACCAGATCAGCACTAATCTGGAATGTTAATACGAACCTAGTTAGTTGTCTAAGCTAGGTACAGGTTAGGAACGTAAGGGCCCATATAGCCGAGGCGGTAAACGCACGGGTATTCATCATGACCATGCTGAGGGTGACGGGTTCGCTTCCCGGTCGGTCCAGGATCTTTTCGTAAAGGAAATTTCCTTGACTTCCTTGGGCATAGAGTATCTTCGTGCCTGCCACACGATATACACATGCAAAATGGTCATTGGCAGAGGAAGCTCTCAGTTAATAACTGTGGAAGTGCTCATAGAACACTAAGCTGAGAAGCAGGCTTTGTCCCAGTGAGCACGTTACGCCAAGAAGAGAGAGAGAGAGAGAGGTTAGGAACGTACTTTAAGGACAAACATGTTAAAATCCCGCTTCAACAGTGCATGAGAACTTCAAGCACACATATCTCAAAAAACAAGCTCCAAACAATAGTTTGGTTTTATTTTATTCTTGCTCACTTGTAAGCCTAAAATAAGATGATCAGGCTTGCTGATTTTGTTTACGAAAAGATTTGTGCACTCAAAGGTGATCGCAGTAGGCTACGCGCGCGAGCAGGTGCATTTTTTTTGCAAGCTGTCTCATTTTTTCTCGGTTCTTCGCGATTTTTAATTCGGGTGGCCGAATTAGGCATCGACAAATGATGATATGTCGATAAGCCAATAATAGAAATGTGAATAAATATTCGAAATTCGATGTGTTTGTGATTGATTGGACCCGTAATTATAATACGAAATCAATAAAAAATGTGAAGCGGGAAAAGGCGCAAGGTTGGCACTACGTAACCCAGATTGCAGCACGTGCGAAACGGAGTTCATTGGTTTCATTCATTCGTTGCCATAAAAGTGATTAGTGACATATCAACCGGTAGAATGAAAATCACAGTGAATTAATGTTTGCGTGCGAGTGTGTAGCGGCTGTAAGCTAATCAAACGCTTCGGATTTAGGATTGCAGAATTGCCGATTCCCTGGGCGCAAGTGCGAAGGCATGAAGCAGATGCGACACAAGCTCAAACAGGTCGATGGTGTGATCGAGATGGAATCGAGCCAGGAATCCGGGATGCCGAGTTCCTCTATACTATCAAAGGCATCAAACTGCAGTAAACTGCAGATAACCGTCCAGTAGCGTTGGGGATAATAGACACCGTAGGTTCCAGATACAATGGTGAGATCGTCCCTGGCTATGTTTTTTCTCTCTTGCTCTTGTTGGGGCGCTTATAAGCTAGTAATGTTTGATTACGCCACATTTCCATGAACCCAGGAAATGGTATTTTGATTCACTTTCATTTCAGAGAGCGAGCAAAGGCGCTTAAGCCTAGGCACAAGGGCCAAGACACGGATCAAATACCTGTGTTCCATCCCAGGAAACCAAGGACCAAGCATCAAGGGGTGACATTAACCTTCTTAGCATCGTCACCTCCACCGATTTTCTCGTATATTGTTTTCTACAAAACTGAGCGGTTGGTACGAGATGTTCCCACTCATTGATTATATGGTAAAATCTAAAACGCTGCACAGTAGGCCTGGCCGCTTTAATGCTTGTAATGTATTTCTGATGCACTGCAAACATTAATAATGGCAAGAAAAATGATAGAAGTAGTCGATTCTATCATTTTCTAGGATTCTTTCAATGAATGGCTGTGTATGTGTAGACTAGACTAGACGAAAAGATTTGTGCACTCAAAGTCGTGAGTAGGTACCAAAGTCGGCTATTATGGTGGCCATTTTGGGGTTCTAACATATTCTATGGCCTCACTACGGTTTTATGGGATGGAAAACAACGCTGACTTTGGTCCATCCGCCGTTTCAGGTCAGTGTCAGCCGAGCTTACTAAGCGCATGGAATGCCGTGATTAGGGGAAGGTGGGGTAATATGCACCCCCTAAGCAAACATGACCCTTTAACCAAGATTAAGATGATTTTATGGGTGTCTTTTTGAAAGTTTGTTCACTTATTTGATTAAAAGACGCCAACTTTTGGTCCGCGTGATATCAATTTTACCGAATCAAATTAGCAATTTAAAAAAGTGTTACGTTCTGGGTGCTGAAAAACTGTTGGTGGCAAAACGCACCTTGAGGTGGGGCAATACGACCTCTGGCATTTTCCGCTTTGAATTCTAATGAAATACCAGGCGGCTCCATCTTACTATTTACGGCAGCAAATGGAAGGTGTAGGAGGCGGATGGTAGTTAATAGGTTGGTTCCATATAATCAGCGCGCAATTGCTTAAATTTCGTGCGCTTCAAATTAGACAATCTTTCCAAATGTGGAAAATCATCATTTTCCACGCTTTTCAATCAAATCTCGGATACTTATTCAAAACGACGTATCAACATATGATTTGCGTGTATTATACGTCGTTTTGAAAAAGTATCCGAGAAATATTCTTGTCATTCTTGCGCTTGTCCGGCTCAATTTTACGTCTAGTTTGCTTGCATCGGACGGAACTTCCCTTGTATAATGAAATAGCGTGAGGGCGTTTTGCCCCGGGGGTGCGTATTACCCCAGGTTACCTTACCTGCTCACTTATGCATAACCGTTCATCATCTTAGTAGGTAACCGTAATCTGGGGCGTACCTAGTTGATTAACGGGATAAAGTTGAGCCACGCCCTTCAACCGCTGAGGACGCTACAATTCTGTTTCAATGGAAGTACTGTTGACGTAAATCAAAATATTAGAAGAATTTTTGAACCAATTGTGCCAAATTTCACAGAGTGTGCTATAGAATTTTGTCCGGGTGCCAGTTCGCGCGCGTTGCTTCGGTGGTTCAATTTTTCCATTTTGTATTCCGAAGTGAGCATTTCGACGGCGGTGAGTGTGCGGTGGACGCGTCGTGGTCGTGGATCGAGTCAGTTCCGATTTTTTTTGCTTCCCGTCGCGCTAGTTCCCAATACACTTTTAATTGATAATAAATATTTTCTTTCATTTTTTGCATTTACACAAAAGAGTGAAAAGTGTTACTTCGGGCTCGCCGGTCGAAAAAAAATCCGAGCGCCGACAAGTGAGTCGCGTTCAGTGTATTTCTGTGTGGAATAGACTAAAGGTTTCTGCTCCCTAGTGGAGTGGAGACGCGTGATAGAATTTTCTTTTTGGCTAGTTTTTGCGTCGAAAAGTGGTCGGTTGTTAACGGCGGTTTGTGTATATTGATCCATTGTCAAATCATATCACCAACCATAGGTGACTCCCGGACTGACAATGTACCTAACCCTACTAACAATAAATCCTTCCTGAGACAAACGTGGAGATGCAGCGATTCGCGGTCTTTATAACAACGTTTGTCTTACTAACATTCCCTCCCATCCTCGATGACCGTAAGGACGTGGCCGGCGCCGTTATTGACCCTAATAAAGTTGAGAGCTATCGACCTGTGTACATTGAGAATAGTAAGCTAGTCCTAAGCCCTATTCATTGGTTCCTTGTGCAATTTCGATTGTTCTGGTCAATCACGGAGTAGCAACTACAAATTGTGCGGTCATCTATGCTCATGCTCATGCTCATGCTCAATTGTGCCAAATTTCACATAAAAATATCGACGTTTTTGGATGAGTAAAAAGACTGTCTTTGAAAAAATCACCTCCCATCAACGTTTTGTGCTTCAGATGACTCATATTCATTCATGACAGGCCTATTGAATATAGTTTTGAGATAAAATTGATGTTAACATATAAGTTGAACTTGATACAGGTCCACTCAGTACATGTTTTAAAAATATTTGTTTGGAATCATATGCATTCTACATGATTTTATTGAAAAGAATAGAGGAAAAGTGATGAACTGCCCCCTATTTATGGTACCGATTCCAAATCAAGACCGATATACCGTAATCAGGAACTCACTGGTACCGTCCCTGATGTGCCGGAGGCACTCTTAGGTGGTCGGAGTACAGAGTTACCTATGTAACTTGTACAGAGTTTTGTCGAATTTCTAGAGAAGCCAACTGGTGAGCTCCCACCACGCCTCGGCTTACTCCGCTTGAGCTATCCGTGTATCCGGAGCTCGGTCACCTCCTGGTGCCAAAGGTGGTAACCCACACTGGTGTGTGGATATGGTTCGCTTGAGAAGGAATCCTAGGCTCTCACCGAAGTGAACATTAGTTCCAAATTTCTAGTTTAAATTCCAGTCAGTGCTCTCCAGTGATGGAATCGTCCTCCACCTTCAAGAAATTTTCTTTCCAACCAAACGGTTTCCTTACATCCCAAGTACCAAGAAGCATATGTGCACAGTCCACTATTAGAAGGAAGTCTTCCACAAAAAAAAATCGTTCTATCCAACATACTGGAAAACTTGTAAATAGAAGGCACGAAATGTTGCTAATTGACAAATTGAGAGATGAAATTTGTGAAAAAATCGCGTTCTGGTGGTCTGGTCATTAGGGGACATCCATAAATTACGTCACGCTTTTAGGGGGGAGGGGGGGTTCAGCAAAGTGTGACAACCCATACAAAAATTTCAGAGGTCTCATACAAAAAGTGTGACATAGGGGGGAGGGGGGGGTGAAAATGGGCAATTTTTGCGTGACGTAATTTATGGACGCTCCCTTACTTGTTCTGTGACTTAGTTGGTTAAAGCGCCGGTCTAGCTAATACGGAGTCGTTGGTTCGTATCCCACCAGAGCGCGATTTTTTCATCTCTCAATTTGTCAATTAGCAACATTTCGTGCCTTCTAATTACAAGTTTTTCCAGTATGTTTCAGACGTACCAGCAACTGATAAAATGCCAGTAAAATGGGCAATATGTGTCATTGTCGTTCTTTCCAACCAAAGATTTCTCTGCGGCACTGGTGAAATGCCAGTGTGAAACATAACCAAGGAGCTACATAGCCAGACCTCCAGAGAACATAATATGGTTCATCGAAACGTATGTTTGGAACAGTATTTTTGAATCATTGTATGTAACAGTTTGCAGTTTCATTTCTTGGAGTATAATCAAACAAAAGTGAGGGTTCAAGGAATATCAATATGAAGGTCCATGGAAGTCTTGAAGGTATTTCCGCATGGAGTCTTGGAAAATTACTGAAAGTATTGTCTGGGGCATCATTGTGTGGACGAAATGGGCGCAAGGAATGTCAATCAGTATTACCCAGCGTGTGGATTTCCACAAATTCTCTCTGAAATCGTCGAGGAGATGGAGAGGCAGGTGGAACGGTCAGTGGCGTAGCTAGGAATTTGGGGGCCCGGTGCGGAACAAAATTCGTGGGCCCCCATGAAAATTGCTGATCGCACTGTTGTATTTTGTACAAAACCAATGAAATCCATCAATGAACGTAAGATTTATTCTAAGAATTATATCGAATTTTTTTAACAAATTATTTGGGAATTGTACCAAGTAATCTTTAAGGAATTCCTTCAAAGATTGCTTTACCGTTTTCTTTAAAAAAAATTTTTCTTGAAGAACAATTTTTCTTCAAGAATCTTTCAAGCCGTTAATGCAAGGATGTCATTCAGTATTTCTATAAGCACTCCTTCAGGAGTTCTTACAGTGTTGTCTCCGAGGATGTTTTCAAAAATACTTCAAAGTACTTCAAAAGATTGTTGCAAAGGCTTCATCGACTATTTCTCGAAACATTTGTTCAGGAAGTCCACCAGGGTTTCTATCAATAATATCTCTTAAGATTCATCTAGAAGATTCCAGAAAAAAATGCTACGAAAAATTCTCCAAAGATTTTTTGGAATCACATAATCTTCCGAAAAAATAAAATCAGAATCGAGTTCTGTAGGGGTATCCCGATTATTTCATAATCGGAATCTCCGTCCAAAAAATAGTCGAAATCCAAAATTTCATCATTTTTGGTGCCCGGGAACTATTTTTAAAATCCATTTAAAGTTTGTATGGGGATTTTTTTTTGTTCGGGGTGAACTGTGATTTTATCGATTGAATTGTCATTCTAATCACGCAAATTAAAACTGTTTAGTTAATTTAACCGGGAACACAAAGGAATTGAAACGCAATAAAATCACGTTATGCTCACAAGGATTCCAAGGATTTCTTCAGAAATTCCTCCAATGATTTCTTGAAGAACGCTTGTTTCGATAAAAATCTGCAAGGGTTCTTCAAGTCCCAAAGAATCCGTTGGATATTTTTTTTTTAATCTCCAAGGATTCCTACAGAAGTTCCTCTAAGAAAATTCTCAGAGGAACTTCGTAGGAGTTTTGCAGAAATTCTTTCGAAAAATCCTTCTGGATTTTTTTTTATATTCATCAACTCAAGGACATTTTCCAAGGATTCCTACAGGATTTTTTGCTAATATTTCTCTGGGCACTATTTTAAAAAAATCTATTGTGATTTTTCAAAGTTCTTTCGAGACCTTCTTTTACCAGGATATTAATGATTCCGCTAGAAATTCCTCCAAAAAAATCGTTCAAAAAATCTCTGAGAATTCCTGGTAGGGTCCGGTCAACATGCCCTTAATAATCCTACAATCGCAAATGAATTCTATTCGAAAACAAAGCGACTACGAAACCGATAATTACGTAATTTTTGTAATCATTCGTGCTCACTTTTAACAAAAATACAAAAAAAGAAACAAGACAAAAGCGCTTCATTCCTTTGATTTGAGACGGATGAAAATTGGAGCGTAAGCATATACGCATATAGTAAAGGAACAGGTGCCCTATCTTAAAAAATAAAAAAAATCTCATGTTACTCCAAGGATTCCTTCTAAGACTGTTTAGCTACTTTCTTCAGGAATTCTTTAAGAATGCCTAGAAGCATATTTTAAGTGATTAATGCAAGATTAAGATTTCATAGAGGATATCCAATTCTTCAGGAATCGCTTTTAGAAATCCTACGGGAATTTTTCCAAGGATTTCTTAAATATTTCTCCAAAACAAAACTTTCGAAAATTATCAAAATAATTCTTTCAGAATTCCTTTAAGGATCTTTTTAAAAACTACTGCAAGGGTTTCATCAATCGGATAAAGCTTTCCTTGTTTAATTTATTTAACAATTTCTCCAATAATTCTACCGAGGATTACTCTTGGGACTTTTCCAGGACTCGCTTTAGGAATTCTTCCAAGGTTTTATTCAAAATTTTAAAGAAATTCCTTCAAAGTGGCCTTTAGAAATCCCTCCCAAACTTTCTTCGGGAATTTTTCTAAAGATGTCTTTAGTAGTTCATCCAATACATGCTCTTACGATTTCTCCAAAGATTCGTTCAAAAATTTTATAAAGTATTCTCTTAGACTTTCCTCAATTGATTTCATTCATTCTTACTTAAACTTTCAGGACGCTCGCCTGTTCGAGCCTAAAAATACACTGTGCTTGCGCTGTATACGACGAGCGAGGTTTTTTTTTTGGCATTGTTGTACTTTTTACAACGTCGCGCGTCCTGAAGGGTTAAACAGATGTCCCCAAGTATTTCATAAATTATTTTTTTTTTACAACAAATCTTTCGGGCATTCTTTCATGCAAGGATTTCTTCATGTATTTATATAATTACTTCAGCAAGATTTTTTCGAAGATTTTTAAGAAATTCCTCCAATAATTTATTCAAGGATTCCAGAACATATTCAAGAAAAATATTAGATTTTTTTTTCAAGAAATAAAATAAAAAAAAAAACATTTTTAGAAATTGCTTTGTGATTTTCTTAGGAAATTGTTTGTAAACTTCTCTGGTTATTTTTTTTTTTTGAAATTCCTTAGGTAATTCCTTTGCAATTTTCTTCGGCCGTTCCGTTTTAAAATCTTGTTTTTTTTTAATTCGCATGAGTTTATCTCATGGAACTGCAAAACCAGACAAAAACCAGCTGCATAACAGACATAATTCCGTAGAGAATTATGAAAAAAAATCCAGAGGAATTACCAAAGGAATTTTCTGATGAATTACCGGAGTCAGCCAAACGAATTGACTAAGGAATTTTCAAAGTACCTGTCGAATGAATTTCAAAAGGAACTATTGAAATAAAAACAAACGTAAATTTCAGGCTTATTAGCAAAGGGACTGCCGGTGAATCTTTCAATGAAATTGCTGAAATCCCGTAGGAGTTTCCTGATAAATTTCCAAAGCAATTTCCCAAAGAATATCGAAACTTCAAAAATAATAACTCAAATCAATTTCGAATATTATTGTCGAAAAATTATCAAAAGAGCTACCAAACATATTCCAAAGAAATTGCCGAAAAAAATGCCAAATGAATTAATTAATCATTTTCCATATGAATTGGCGAAGAAGTTTCCAAAAGAGTGTTAAAGTTATTCCCAAAGTAATTATCAGATGATATTTCAAATGAATAGTAAAAAAACAGCAAAAGGTTGCAGACAAAATTTTTGAAGAAATTTCCGTAGAAATAAGAATCTGAAGTTCGTAAAGTCATTGCTGAAGCATTGCCGAGAGTTCATTAAAGAAGTTTTCAAGGAAATTGCCTAACAATTTCTCAGCTTGAGAATTTTTACCAAAGGGATAGCGCACTCAATTTTCGACACAATAGCTGAAACAGTTTCTAAAATAATAGCCACAGAAATTTTGGTTTTTCTTGAAGTCCTTCAAATGATGTCTTAAGAATTTGTTCAAGCATTTCTTAAGTTCTACCTGCAGGGATTTCATCAGAATTCCTCCAATAATTGCTGTAGAAAATCTACCAAAGATTCCTTATGCGAATTTTTCAAGTCCTTTTTCACAATTCGTTCAATAATCTTTTATAGAAGTTCGGTGAAGATTTAATCTTTTTCTCCAAGGATTTTTTTTCAAGCTACAATACAAATATTCGTTCATGGATTTCCTTCAGATAATCCTACAAATATGAACACATTCATCCCCAAAGGATTTATACAGAATTTCCCCCAAGGCCTCCTGCATAAATTCCTCCAAATATACAGGATCTCTTTTATTTTTCGATTTGCTCCAAAGAATTTGAGAGGAATTCATTGAGGTTTCCGCCATTGATTTTTTTTGAGAAATAATAGGCATGTCATCATTAGTTCTTCCAAAAATCTCTTTGCCTTCAAAATTTCTTCAGGAATTCTTTACCTAAATCCTCAAGCTACTCCTTGTACTGTACCTGCAAAATCAACCCAATGATTCTTTCCCAATACGTCTTGGAATTCATCAAGACAAAGATTCTATTAGAAATTCCTCCAAAAATTCTTGCAAACATTTCTACAAGAATTCATTCGGGAATACCTCCACAATTTCTTTAGAAAATCTTCCAACGATCCATTCAGGTATGGCTCCAAGCGTGATCTCTGGAATTCATGAAAAATATTTTCCATGAGGAACTCCTACAAGATTATTTCTTAAGACTCATCTGAGGGATTCCTTGAAGGACTTCATGACGTAATCCACGTAGGATTTTATGAAAGAATTCGAAGAGGTATTCCTGAACGAATGTTTGAAGAAATTCCTGAAAAAATCCTTGTAGGAATTCCTGAAGGATTTCTTGAGAAGTTCCTGTAGAAATGCTTGGAGAAGTTTCTGAAAGAATGCAATATTGTAAGCTTTCCTTAATTAATGCTTAGAGGAATTTCTGAAGTAATCCCTGAAAAAAGTTCTGAAGTTAATCTTAAAGGAATTTTTGTAGAACTCTTGATATAACTCCTGATAAATCGTAAAAGATATCCCCAGAGACAAGTACCTTAACTGACGGAATTCCCGCATAAACCCTTCAAGGAACATGTAGAAAGAAATACTTGATGAAATAGTTGCAATAAGTTGATTGCATTTTTTATACGAGAGTAAAACTTATCCACAAACTTTTGTTATTACAGTTTTGACGTGACATGTGTTTAACTTTAATAAATGTGACCTCTGAATTTCAACTGCTATCCTAAGCTAAGTAAACATCTATGTTTGGTCCTGTGGTTGGGATAAGTATCAGGGACATTTTCATTATGCTCATACATTTTACTTCCATATCGGTTACTGAATTTCGTAAAATTATATTTTGGTTTCTAGCAATTTTTTTTTGTATTTTGGGACCCCTGTAGATACAAAGAGCAATCATCGAAAAAAAGGACTTCAAATAAGTCACCTGTGTGCCCATTTCAAAATCTCACGAAGGGGCCCCTGCAAACCCTTCAGCAGATCTGCAAGTATTGAACTTATAATTGTAGCAAACTTTCGCTATTTAAAAAACTTTATTCAAACTAGTGTAAGAAACCTTCACTGATTTGGAGGCCCCTTGAATTCGGGGGCCCGGTGCGGACCGCACCTCCGCACCCCCCCTTGCTACGCCACTGGGAACGGTGACTCCAAAGGGTGGCGGAGCGGCGGGAGGAAGAGCAGTCGCAGTCTGAAGAAGAGGTAGAAGGAAGAAAATAAAAATACACAGAAATTCTCTCGGAAACAGTAGCATGGTTGCACGATAACATGGAATTTCTGAAGGATAGAATAATTAAAAGAAAACACCCATTTTTCGATACATAACATCTGTTTTATGAACCAATATGTTGGAAATTAGAACCTATTTATAAAATAACTTCTGAACGCCACTGTAGAAGCAGTCATGCAAAAGACTCGAAATCTGCATATGTTGGGTAGGGTTTAAGAAAGTAGGACACCCGGAGCGCCTGGTTGTAGAGATGTGATAAGAGAATCTCTAAATACGCGTACGACATGAATAGTTTGCATCTTGTGATCGATACTAGCGACAAGTAGCCAATGCTGGTTCCTGGTCCTTGCATTGCGGTAGATCTGTAGTGTACTCGCATTTCGACCGGACGGTCATCCAAATGCATTGCATACGAGCACCGACCGACGACGACAAGAGATGTGTGTACACACCAGACTACAGAGGAAAACCTTCGCCGGTCGGTAGACAGAGTATCATCGTGTCAGTCAAAACCGGGTGTGTGTGAGATGCGAAAGAGGGTATCAAACCGTTGACAGGGAAATATTCTTGATATGGTAATGGAAAACATGGACATCCTTTGCACTAGTACACGATTAGAGCCACTCGTTTTCAATGGCGATGGTGTCCGACATGGTGACCGAGAGTCCGATAGGGGATGGAGAGAGTCAGGGTTGAAATGGGTAGCGACTTCGAGAGCAAACTTTTTATTTGATTCTTTTAAAGCTTCTGCATAGGTGTTACTGCTTAAGTTACTGCGTAGTTTTTTTTTTTTTTTTTACTTATTCGTTTATTTGGAAGGCTCGGGCGCCACTTGGGCATAACAGAGCCGAAATCATCTTTACATTTTTTTTTTGTTGATTTTACATGTTGTTTTTAAATTTATACTGACTTAATACTAGGTTAGTTTTGGGAGCCGAAGTACTCGCGGCTGTTTCGAGGTTAGGGATAACAAATATATAAAGTTGGAAAGGAGGGATTTAAGGGACTTATACTAAATTACTTGCTATCTTATACTAAAAACCTTGATGGGACCGACTGTCCTGATCTGTAACGGGACTAAACAGAAAGGGCTTTATCGGGAGACAACGACAAGAAGAGGACAAACGGAAAGGGGGGCAACGAGAGACAGGGAGCGAACAATAAAACCAAATTTCGGGCAACGAAAACAAGGAACGTACGAGATCAAATTCTGACATCAACACGTTTCAAAAACTGGTAAATAAGATCCATGTACTCCAAATCAAGACCTGCCAACACTTCTCTAACGGGTTTCTGTTGTTTTCCTCGGACCCGGAGAGTTTCATACAGCTTAGATCTGACTTCACGATGCTCATCGCATCCCCACACGACATGTTCGATATCCTGGTAAGCCACGCCGCAGACACAGAGATTGCTTTCCGAGAGCCCAATACGGAAGGTATGTGCGTTTAACAAATAGTGGTTGGACATCAGCCGACACATTACCCGAATGAAATCGCGGCCCAAATCCAACCCTTTGAACCATGGCTTCTTCGATACCTGCGGAATGATGGAGTGCAACCATCTACCCATCTCTCCATCTCTCCATTTGTGTTGCCAGCTGATCAAGGTCTCCTGACGGGCTAATGCAAAAAATTCGTCGAAGGCAATTTGACGCTCGTAAATATCGCCTTCGCTAGCGCCCACCTTAGCCAGAGAGTCCGCTTTCTCATTACCCGGAATAGAGCAATGTGAAGGGACCCAAGCTATGGTGATGGTGTATGAGCGTTTGGACAAAGCACTCAAGACTTGGCGAATTCCATTCAGGAAGTACGCTGAGTGCTTCATCAATTTCATTGACCGAACAGCCTCCAGAGAACTTAGACTGTCGGTAAAAATGAAGTAGTGCTCAGGTGGGAGAGTGCGAATGTACTCTAAGGTGTAATATATAGCCGCTAGCTCAGCAATGTATACCGAGCATGGCTTTTGAAGCATGAAGGTGGCGCTATGAAATTCGTTGTAGACACCGAAACCAGTCGAATCATCGGTTTTCGAACCATCTGTGAAGAACTGTCTGTCCCCGCTAACATGCCCGAACTTACTTGCAAAAATTTGTGGAATACACACGGAACGAAAAGATTCTGGTATTCCGGTGATCTCATCCTTCATGGACAGATCAAAATCCACAGAGGAACTGTCGAAGTCTGAGAAGTTGTCACGATTGGTGTTAACCGGAGATGGGCTTACCTCCAACGTCATGTACCAGTAGTACACACTCATAAAACGAGTTTGAGGGTTCTGTTCAAGCAGCTTTTCGAAGTTTTCAATGACCAATGGATTCACAACCTCGCATCGGATGAGGAACCGGAACGATAACTCCGCAAAGCGGTCTGTCAGAGGCTGTACACCAGCAAGTACCTCTAAACTCATAGTGTGAGTTGAGTTCATGCAACCTAACGCGATCCGAAGGCAACGGTACTGAACCCGTTGAATCTTCAGCAAGTGTGTTTTCGCCGCGGATTGAAAACAGAAGCTACCGTATTCTAAAACCGACAGAATGGTTGTTTGGTACAGCTTGATCAGATCTTCCGGGTGAGCTCCCCACCATGTTCCGGTAATAGTTCGCATAAAATTGATTCGCTTTTGGCATTTTTGTAACAGATACACAATGTGCTTCCCCCAGGTGCATTTAGAGTCAAACCAGAGACCGAGATATTGAGAAGACATGCTATGAGTGATTGTCTTACCCATCAGAACGAGCGGAAACTTAGCCGGTTTGTGTTTTTTAGAAAAGACAACCATCTCAGTTTTCTCCGGAGAGAATTCGATACCCAGCTTGAGAGCCCAAGTAGACAAACTGTCCAAAGTATCCTGTAATGGTCCTTGCAGATCAACTGCTATTGATCCCGTTACAGAAACAACACAGTCATCCGCAAGCTGTCTTAACGTGCAATTTTCCATGAGACAATCATCTATGTCTCTGACATAAAAATTGTAAAGAAGGGGGCTTAGACATGAACCCTGGGGGAGACCCATGTAACTAATTCGTGAAACTGTCAAGTCACCATGAGCAAATCTCATCTGCTTCTCAAACAGCAAATTATACAAAAAGTTGTTTAAAATTGGTGAAAGGCCACTTTCGTGGAGTTTGTCGGAAAGAACATCGACACAAACTGAATCAAAAGCCCCCTTAATATCCAAAAACACTGAGCCCATTTGCTGTTTTTGAGCAAAGGCAAGCTGAATTTCTGAAGAAAGTAACGCAAGACAGTCGTTCGTTCCTTTGCCTCTGCGGAAACCAAATTGTGTATCTGACAACATGCCCCTCGATTCAACCCATTTGTCCAGTCGAAAGAGAACACAGCGTAACAAAAATTAACTTTTGGTCTATCTCAAGAGCAAACTTATGTGTCTCTGACAGATTTTGGGCCGCTGAATCCGAATCCGGGCTCAGATTTGCTCCAAGACGTCACAATTTTGAGCTATACCTCAATGTATAGGGCAAAATATGCGATTTTGGGCTTTTTTGACTGCAAGCCATTAAGCATGGACATGTTTTTTTTAAGCAATCAAAATGTTAATTGGTCAATTAACATCTAAATTAACGACTCATGCAAAATATTTTGTTTTACCAAATCGAATTTGATAGTTTTAAGCGATTTATGTTAGGTACGATATTTCCCATACAAGTCACCCTCCAAAAGTTGTATGCAAGTTTTCATACTAACATAAAATGCTTAAATCTATCAAATTTGATTAGGTAAAACGAAATATTTTGCATGAGTCGTTAATTTAGATGTTAATTGGCCAATTAACCTTTTGATTGCTTAAAAAAATATTTCCATGCTTAATGGCTTGCAGTCAAAAAAGCCCAAAATCGCATATTTTGCCCTATAAATTGAGGTATAGCTCAAAATTGTGACGTGTTGGAGCAAATCTGAGCCCAGATTCGAATTCAGCGGCCCAAATTCCTTTGAAGACACATAAGTTTGCTCTTGAGACAAAAAAATGTTGCGCTGTGGAATCATCTTCTCCAACAACTTCCGTAGGCAAGACAACATCGCGATTGGACGGTACGAGTTATGATCCGACGCGGGCTTCCCTGGTTTTTGAATAGCTATCACTCTCACTTGCCTCCAATCATCCGGAACGATGTTGTTATCCAGGAACTGATTGAACAAGTTCAACAAGCGCCTCTTAGCGACGTCAGGGAGGTTTTTAAGCAAGTTGAACTTGATTCGATCCATCCCTGGAGCAGAATTGTTACATGAAAGGAGAGCAAGTGAGAATTCCACCATCGAAAACGGCCTATCCATGTCATCCCTATCTTCGGAAACGTTACGAATTATTCGCTCCACGGGTACGGAATCTGGACAAACTTTTTTTGCGAACTTGAGAATCCACCGGGGAGAGCATTCCCGATCCTCGTTAACCGACGACGCGTTACGCATTCTTCTCCCGACGTTCCAAAGAGTTCTCATCGAAGTCTCGCGCGACAAGCCCTCGACGAAGCGACGCCAATAACCGCTTTTCTTCGCCTTGATCAAGTTCTTAAACTTGCGTTCAAGGGAAGCGTACCGCTCAAAGTTTTCGACCGTACCGCGTTTACGAAACTCTTTAAACGCCGCGGATTTCTCGCGATAGATTTCTGTACACTCACTGTCCCACCATGGATTGGGGGGTTTCCTACGAACCGACGGACCTGGTACTGGCCGACGTTGTGCATGAAGCGCGCTACTGATGATCAGTTCTGAGAGAAACTGATACTCTTCCCGCGGTGGAAGGACTTCTACCGATTGCACACCGTCGATGATTGCTTCCGCGTACTTCCCCCAGTCAATGTGTTTCGTGAGGTCATAGGTGATGTCAATAGATGGAGGCTGCTGTGGGCCATTGGAAATAGAAACAACGATCGGCAGATGATCACTACCATGGGGATCCTGGATAACCCTCCATGTGCACTCCAGCGATAGTGAGCTCGAACAGATTGAGAGGTCTAATCGGCTGTCTCTAGGACTGCCATCTTTAGCTGGAGGTGCCACTCGCGTAACTTCCCCAGTGTTCAAAATTGTCATGTTGAAGTCGTCGCAGAGGTCATATATCAAAGACGAACGGCTGTCATCGTACAGTTCCCCCCAGCCTGTACCATGGGAGTTAAAATCTCCCATCAGCAGCCGTGGCTCAGGCATAACCGAGCAGATGTGGGCGAGATCTCTGCGAGATATCGCAGTTCTCGGTGGAAGATAAATGGAGGCGAAACTAAGGCTTCTCCCCCGGATAGTCACTGCACATGCGACGGCTTCAATGCCTGTCATCGGGTGTAAATCGACTCTATAAAATGAGTGCTGCTTTTTGATCCCTAAAAGCACCCCTCCATACGAGTCGGATCGATCAAGGCGGATGATATTGAAATCGGTAAAAGGTAGGGTCACATCAGGTGTCAGCCATGTTTCGGAGAGCGCAAAAACATCGCATTGTAAATTGCTAAGTAAAAATTTAAAATCGTCTAATTTCGGTACTATACTACGACAGTTCCAGTGTAGCACAGAAATCATATCTTCGACCTCGGTGGTTAAATTAGCCATCGAAAGATACGATTGTCGCAAGAAGAGGCATTTTAGAAGCCAACTGCTTCAAAAGAGGGGACACACAAGGAAGAAGTCCTTTAATAATGTTCTTCACTGAGTCGGGAGCATTGAAGAAGTTGAGAATGATGTCTACGATGCCAGACAGCGTAAACATCGGAGCACCAAGGGGTTGTTCCTGGTTCTCTGAATGCTGCCCCTCTGGCTGAGAAGTCGAAAAAAATGGAACATCTGGGATTTTTGATGTTCCTGGGAGCGAAGGAAAGTCCCGTTCATCTTGGATTTTGAATCCAGGAGGTGAACGTTTGGTGCCTTTCTTAACACTCCTAGAATTTGTCACGGTGGGTTGGGGGTCACTGCTAGGCAGATTCCGAGGTTTTTTGGTTGGTCTCTGGAGCCTCATCCGTTTCCTCGTTTCACCTTTGAACACAAAGGGAACCCCGTCTCCAACCTCAGAGTCAGAGCCCTGATCATCGAGAGACAAAGACGAGTAGATGTTGCGTGATTCAACGACCGGAGCAGCTTTCTTCAGCATCTCGGCATAGCTTCGCCTTGAACGCTGCTGCAACGACCGTTTTTGATGTTGTTTTTGCTGTATGTACTTCGGGCAGACATTGAGATCATGTGGACGGTCACTGCCACAATAAACACACTTTGGCGGCGTTTTACACGCACCGTCCACATGTCTCTCCCCGCATGTTGCACAGCGAGGTTTGTTGCCGCAGTACTGGGCAGTGTGGCCCAGCTGCTTGCAATTGGTGCAGTTCATAACCTTTGGTACATACAGCCGCACAGGTAGCCGAAGTTTGCCAATCACCAGCAGGTCTGGTAATGCTGATCCGGAGAAGGTCACACAAAACTCATCCGATGGTGTGTAAACCTTTTTCTCGCCCTCCTGGCAGACCGAATGCAGTTGCCGGCAGTCCAGTATCTGGACAGGAGGAAGAGAAGGGTTCTTGAAGCGACCACAGCCTTGCATGATCGTTTCGCAGGTCAAAGATCCTTCGGCGACCTTCCCCGAGATCTCGACCTGATGGCTTGGAATGTAAACGAAATATTCAAGTGTGAAGAGCTCATAGGCCACAATCTCATTAGCCTGCTTTCGGTCTCCAACCGAAACCCGAAGCTTTCCTGTACCAACCATGTCAATGGCGATAACAGAAGAAAACCGCTTTGTCAAGTCCTTGCTAATCTGAACGGTGTTCAAACGTTTGCCTTTGGGTCGGAAGAAAACAACATATGGCCCGCCAAAGTCGGGAGGGTAGGCCTTGAGGCGGGGGGACGTCGAAACAGATTTACTGTTGGTGTCCATTGCAGAAGCGTCATGGTGAAGGGAGACAAAGGGATTAGCATTTACATCGCCTTGTTGGCTCGAGCAATCCGATGCCAATAATGTAGCTTCGTTGATGCGGTACGACGTACCCCCACCATCTTCATCGTCGCCCATTGTGGTAGCTAACTACCACCACGGGGCACTCAAAAACTAACACTATCACGGGGACGAGAAATAATCGAAAAACAAGGGACAAAATTAACGCTACAGGAAAAGTGAGAAAAAACTGCTTATGTACCAAATTAAATCTAATCAAAGAGTCAGAGGAGAGGGGGGAACAACGAGGGGTGACTTTATGTACTTATCTTTGTGCACTCTGTTTAGTCACAGGCTCGACGACGACAGGTCCAAGCGATCGGATCGCCCGCACTGGGAGGAAGCGAGCTGCTACTGAGCGCCGTCGTTGGTGTGCGGCGGTTGAACGCTCTCTGCTCTTCTCTCGGTGGGCTGCTGCTGTCGCCGACGATGAGCTTGGGTACTCACTGGAAGAAGCCGATCACGGCCGCGCGAGCGGCGCGGTATGCGGGGGGTGCTGCACTGCTATGCTCGATAATCGGTCAATGCGCCACGTGATATAAAGAAAACGTGAACTTTACTCAAACCAAACGAACTTTTGCGGCAAAATTAGTGGCCTAGCCAACCGCACGGGTCCCACTAGGGATAATTACTTAATAAACTTGATCACTCCGAAACACTAGCACGAAAATAGCCACCGAACTGGAAAGTACAAACCGGACGAACGAAAAGTTGCGACTGTCTCGAACGAACGCTCGCCAAAGAGTGAAGTTACTGCGTAGTTGAATATGATCATTCTAATATACGAAAAATATATGATTTAAAGTAAATTAATTGAACGTCATCTATATCTGAGATAGCATTATACGATTTACCTCAATCATCCCATTCAAACATCATTGCATTTGCATACAAATTGCAAAAGAGAAACGCCTTCAAGCAGTGCGGCCTCATCCAAAAAGCAAGTGAGATAATTGCTTTTCATTCCACATTCATGCTTCCTAAAGAGCTTAGTATTTTGGCACATTAATCCCCAAGAACTTCATTCTTCTCTTAATTCGCAGAGCATTAAGTACTAGAGTGAACCTTAGAATCTACCCTTTGATATAGCCCCAATGATGTGACTCGCTACCAAGCCATTCGGTGTTTAGAAACTGCCGTCAATGGATAAGTGGTGAATCGTTCGATGAAACACGCTACCACCGTCACCGATTGGTCGACGGAACAAATCAAACGTCTGCACTTTCTGTTGTCTGCTGTCGAAGCGGGGTCCACAAATTGGAACGCACTTTGATAATTAATTTCGAACCGGCTTTTCCGTGTCAGCGTTTTACGGCCATACGACGAAAAAAAACCGAAGCGAAACAGACATTTCTGTGTTAGCTTGGCTTGGACGCTCTCGCCAGTCAATATCCTTGCAGTGCATCTGCTGTGATTCATCAACTGCGAGGGACTTTCTGGCGAAAATCCACTACGTATCGATTTGGATCGGGACATAGATTTCTGGTGAAATCTGGAAACCTACATTGCTGGCAGGCTGACTTCCCGAACGGAATATAAGAACAATTCAACTACAAAATAATTTGTTCATTTCTAGACCAACACGTAAAAAAGGGCGGAAGAACCATTGCGCGTTTCAGCTTCAGCAGAGGAGTGCTCCATCTGTTACTGGTAAGAGATTTCATGAATAATTGAAAATACGCCCAGGAGGAACGGGAGAAGCAATAATTCGCAATAGCTGTTACGCCCTTTTGACATATAAGTCTCGATTTACAAACAATATTTAACTTTGTAATAAGCACTGAGTCAACACTTTACCACCACTTATTTCAATATGTTGCTGCTTTCTTCATTCTTACAACATCCTCTATCCATACTCGCCTTTGACCACCTTCAGGATGCTACTCATGGCACAAATTTCCCAAATGGAGGAGAACGTGCCTCTGGAGCCCCCCTACTGACCTGACTATCAGGATGCAGGTTTCGCTGTAGACTGCAGCAAGCTCATAGATCGCACCACAAATCTCCTACACGTAGTCCAAGATCATCTTTAGCACTCGTCGCTCGAGAACTCAAATGCAAGTCCTTCTCGAGCATGGTTCAAATGTCATGTTTTTTTTTGCGGACAACCGCTAGAAAGCCATGCCGGAACTCCGCGATTAGTGGTTAAGCAGCGTTGATCACAATCTCGTGTACACTCAGAAATAAAAGTATACACGGAATAACTATTATTTATGCATTTTGTATCCGCATCTCTCTCACTCTCTTTCTGTTTTCATGCTATCTGGTGCTTCGCCTGGGTTGACGAAACACTTCTCTTCAACCCAGGCTAAACGGCAGATAGCATGAAAACAGAAAAAGAGTGAGAGAGATGCGGATACAAAATGCATAAATAATAGTAATTCCGTGTATACTTTTATTTCTGAGTGTACTAGAGATTCTAAAACCTTACCCAGGCAACAAAGAATCGAGACACCACGGTAGTTTTCCACATGACTCAGAGTTCCGGTTTTATGAATGAAAATCATGAAGGCGAGTTTCCATAAACTTGGGAAGGTTTTTTGTCTGAGGAACGGTTGAACAACATCATTGCAGGCACCACCGATAATCTGCCACAGTTTTTCAATAGTAACGGAGCTTGATTACCTGATCTTTGGGACTTGACGTATTTCCAAAACATCGTTCGGTTCTGCTCAAGGTTGGATTCTAATCTACTTACGTATCCTTGGTAGGTCAATGTGAGCAAGTTCATTGTACGTAGACTCAACCGAGCGGAGCATGTCTGTATTTGCCTTAGATTTATCAGAAAAGAAGCGATGGTGCATTTTTCTGAGTCTGTTACGGGGACTGACTGGATTTAATGAAACTTGGTGTTTTTTTCGGCTTTCAGTCGCAGAAAGAGCGTTGATTATTTAAAATCATTGCATACGTTTCGATCCGGTGGTTGGGATCATCATCAAGGTCTGTTTATTGTGTAAAAAGGGGGGGGGGTCTGTTTCGCAAATTACGCAATTCGGTTCCACCATCAACTTATTTCCCATTTACTCGCTTGTGTTTTCTGTTATTTACCACTTATTGATCGACCAATACATACACTATTAACCCATCCACATTTCGTGCCGAAACCAGTTGTTCTTTAATGCTTCTAGCTTCTCTCTCTGTCTTTCTCTTACTACTCAACATAAATAACCCTGGCCCTCACAGCTACACTTCCCCAGTTTTGAGTTGTCACCGTCGTCGACTCCACCGTTCCGAATTTCAATCGAGCGACACTCACTCTGATCAACAACTGTTCTCGCTTTCTTTTCCAAACTGCTGCGTAAACACCTTAAAATGTACCAACTGTATTTTTCACTGTCCAGCATCGAATAATCCAGAAACCCGTTATGTTTTTACAACCCTTTTCAGTATAACCACTGTTTCTCAAAAACTCAATTTTTTCCACAACCCACAACAAAATTTCATCCATTTTCCCATTTTACTGCTTTTCCACTATCAACTTCCAACCCACTCCAGCCAAAACCAGCCAGACTTAGATCCCCACACACGATCGTACCACGAATGCTTCCGTCTCTCACTGCAGTCACAAAAGAACAAAAGTACGGTGATGTGTTCTCTATACAAACTGAACGCTGGAAACACTACTTTGCTGGCATACCCAACGGGGTCCGTGTGTTGCAGATGCGAATCAAGCACCCAATTCCTTCGTATCTCACAATAGCAAGTGAAATCTGCTATGTGGAGCACCTAAATCAGGTCAGAATCTGTAGACGAAGCTCTGGACGAGTACATCCAAAACAGCGATGTTTGGATGTGAACGCACCCGAAACCGAAACGGCAGTGACAATAGCAGCAAATGTCCCACCAAGCGAATCGATATTCAGCGAAGCTGATTTTCCACCGATGTGCAGTCAATCCAGTGAATCTTCCCCTGATGTGAGTTATTCTTTCATCTAAATTGTAACAAGAAGCAGGTGTGCCATTGCCGAACACGAAACCAAAACGATTACCACTTCAACGAACCTTACCAAACAGCAGAGCACAAATGAAGACAACGACGCGGATGGGGCCGGGTCACAACGTGCGAGGCCATACTGTCCCGGTCGTTAAGTCGCGTTTTCTTTTGCGAAATAACGTCCAAAAGTTTGGATGCGTCATAACATCCTATGTGCCATCTTTCCTTGGACTTTGTAGCGTATCTGCATGTTCGAACGTTATGCCACGAAAAAACGCGCCACAAAGTCCTGGGACATTATGGCCTCGGACGTTATGATACTGCGCCGACGAACAGCAGTTCATCTTCAACGTACAAGATTTACGGTGGCACCAACAAGCGGCGGCTATCAACGAAGTACAGAAAAGATAAAATGAAGTAATGTGCAACTCAGTGTTAACAGAGTAGCTGTGATTCGACCTTGTCGACTGAAATTTTAAAATGGTAAATTCTGCTCCGTTAAGCCTTCATGCGCATGAGCCTACCAAATAAAGTATTTATTATAATAAAAAAAATCAACCACGGTCTCGGCATTTCGTCTGACTACTAATCACGTTTGTAAAAAGGTGCTACAAATAACCATGTTCTTTGAGGCAGGAAAAGGATGAGTCATAGATCGTTTTGCATTTCCCGGCTGGTGTACGCTGCACTTTCTAATCGTCATACCCGAATTTTGTGCGAGTTTTTGCCTCTTGAAGTTGTCTGAAAAAAGCTAAACCGAAGATCGAAGTTTTATCACCAAAGCTTGTGTGAATTTATTCCCCATGTTACACTTTCGTACTCGGGTTGCTCTGCCTGAGCCACTCAAGTCCGAATCCGAACGTACATGGCGTGTGCTACCTGAAAACGCAACTAGATAAACAGCACAAACATTTACTTTTAATCAAATTGGTCAAAATACGAGTTCTGCTGGCTACGGACGGTACTGCAGCCGGTGGCATACATCTGATCAAATTCAACATGTGCTTCAACCGGTTTGTGCTCATTGAGTCAAATGCTTGTTTAACCATTTTATCGGTTTCGAATGTATATTTTTGTAAATTGCTCCGCAGCTGGAAATTGGCCACAAAACGAGCATACAGGGTGTATTTTTCTCTCCGATTCGAAAAACCCGATGGCTGCAATTTAAACTAATTGAAAAACAATAACCACAAACACATAAAAACCATATTTAAATATAAGGTCATTCACATGCGGGAACGCCAGGTTAGCGTTAATACGATAGGTATCAAAAATGATTCAAGATTGCCAGATATGAGTTTGGTTTTCCGACTCGTTGAATTGGTTTATATAATTGCAATATCGTTGAAGATTATACAAAACACTCATCATGAATATCTGCCTATGGTTACTCATATGAAACCTCTGTGATGCGTTTATGTAAAAATATGCAATATGCAAAAAAGTTGCATCTAGTGGTTATGATTTGTTCGAACTTATTATACCACTTTTTAAGATGTAATCAAATTACCTGCATGTACCAATGTTTCATACAATGAAAGTATCAAATTGTATCAAATGAATTCCGATACTCGGATCTGAATAGCCAAAGTGGTTAACATGCGGGAGTAGACCAAATTGTGTATTCTTCGTTTGGAATGGAAGTAAAGCCGTAGGTCTCAAAATGAACTAGCCTCAGGCTAAAAACTAAACTCCGTTCGAACTCGGACAGCTGACCACGCTGGGGATACAATGGAATGTCAATGTCATGGTGTCAACCAACTACATTGGATCTGAGTAAACAGAGACGTCATGTCGGCATGTATTTCTGCTGCGTTAGTGGAACTGCGATTCACGTATTACCTTACGGGTTCAAATTGACACTCTGACAGAGGCCCATCTCTAGCAAGCCTTTTTGTTTGACTTTATCTTGATCTAGAACTCAACTTTGCTGGTTTTGAATGCCACATCTCGCAGCATCTGTAGCGTAACCCGTAGACATGCGTGGCGAAGGTTTCACTAGCGTGCACAGGGGGGGGGGGGGGGGGGGGGGCAAGGGGGGGCACTTGCCCCCCCTTCTATAAAAAAAAATCTGTGCACCATTTTTGCAATTCTCGCAGCTTGGATCTTACCACGCAATGTTGAGAATTACTGAGCTGTGGTGCACCATTTATATGCCAATTTCTTAGTATCTCATGCACAACCATGATGTTCTCAGAATCATCTAGGCTAAACTCACGCACCATCTTCTAACTAATCAGTGATGTAAGCACCATATTTGAAAAACATGCACCATTTTGGCATACGAAATTTCCAAAACTGTATTACTTGCACGTGAACAATGGTGACTTCGGTACCACATTGAATTCTAAGCACCATTTTTGCAATTCGTGCACCTATAGTTATACAAAACAACGAGTAACACTGAATAACAGTGACGACTAATACATCACACTAACATCATGCACCTTCTTCAAAGCTTTCAATGCACCATCATGATGTCCACAGAATGATCTAGGTATCCACGTTTTATGATGACCGCATGAAATGTCTTTTTATTAATTAAGTATCAAATACCTCATACTGATATGCACCATCATGAAACTTCATGCACCATCACAGCTCTTCAAGCACCATTACAGCGTTTATCATATCATCTAGGCATTTAAAGCACCGTAATGCCGTGAGCATCACATAAAATACATTTTTTTTGTATGTTATGCACCATTTTTGCAATTCGTGCACCTAACCATATTGATAAGCTTTGAAAAACGGTGACAACTGATACATCATCTAGTATCATGCACCTTCTTCAAAGCTTACCAACCACTATTTTGGCATTCACTATATCATCTAGGCATCTTATACACTATTATGATGTGGTTGACAAGTGAATTTGATGCACCATTTTGGCATTTCGCATACAAAATAGCATTCATTGTACCTGGAATATGTTGATTTATGTGCCGTATTGAGTTTCCTGCACCATTTTTGCAATTCGTGCACCTACATATGGAATTTGTTGAGTATAACTGAATCATGGTAAAACTAATGCACCATACAGACAACATGTAGCTCCTTTGCATTCCATGCACCACCATGATGATCACATAAATATCTAAGCACCATCTCACGCGTCATCTTCTTCTTCTTCTTCTTTATGGCTCTACGTCCCCACTGGGACTTGGCCTGCCTTGCTTCAACTTAGTGTTCTTTGAGCACTTCCACAGTTATTAATTGAAGGGCTTCCTTTGCCTGCCATTACATGAATTTGTATATTGTGAGGCAAGCACAATGATACACTATGCCCAGGGAGTCGGGAAAATTTTCCCGACCAGAACGGGAATCGAACCCGCCGTCTCCGGACTGGCGATCCATAGCCTTAACCACTAGGCTAACTGGAGACTCACGCGTCATCTAAGCATTTAATTCACATTTGAATTTCATAAGCTCCATTTTGCCATATCGTACACCCAAATGTATTCCATGTACCTGATCCATGATGACTTCCGCACCACATTAAATTCTTTTCATCATTCTTGCAATTCTTGTATTTTGGATCTAACCACCCAATGTTGAGAATCACTGAATCATGGTGGCAACAAATGCACCCCTGATACATACAATTTCTTAGTATCTCATGCACGCCCATGATATTCTCAGAATCATTTTTAGGCTAATCTCACGCACCATCTTTTAACTAATCAGTGATGTCAGCACCATACTCGAATAACATGCACCATTTTGGCATTTCGTATTCCAAAACTGTAATCCATGTACGTGAGCCATGGTGACTTCGGCACCACATTGAATTCCAAGCACCATTTTTGCAATTCGTACACCTAGCCATACACAATGGCGAGTGCCGCTGAATAACGGTAACAACTAATACAGCACACTAACATAATGTACCTTCTTCAAAGCGTCCACAGAATGAACTAGGTATCCACGCATTATGCTGATCTCATTCAATATCTTTTAATCAACTAGAAATCTAATGCATCATACAGATATGCACCATCATTAAATTCCATGCACCATCACAGCTCTTCAAGCACCATTTCAGCGTTTATTATATCATCTAGGCATCTGATGCACCATTATGTTTATTTATTTATTTATTTATGAGCATCACATAAAATACTTTTATTTAGCATTCTATGCTCCATTTTTGCAATTCGTGCACCTAACCATGCAACATGTTGATAACCTTTGAATAACGGCGACAACTAATGCAACACATTAGCATCATACGCCTTCTTCAATGCTTTCCATGCACCATTTTGGCATTCATTATACCATCTAGGTATCTTATGCACCATTATGATGTGGTTTACATTTAAATTTGATGCACCATTATGGCATTTCGTATACAAAATAGTATTCCAGGTAACTGGAACATGTCGATTTCAGTGCCACATTGAGTTTCCTGCACCTTTGCACAAATTGCATGTGAACCTTAATATGAAACATGACGAATATAACAGAATCATAGCTAATGCACCATACATCATTCATTCCATGCACCACCATGATGTTCACAGAATCATCCAGGCACCATCTCACGCATTATCTTTGAATCAAATATGTGCCTAATTGCGAAATAATACACCATCGTTAAACTTCATGCATTACTAAAGCTTTTAATGCGTAATCGTGGCGTTCACTATATCATCTAGGCATCCATTGCTCCATTATTATTGTATGAAGTTTCGTACATCGAAATTGCATTTCTTGTACGATGTCAACTCTAATGCATCATACTGACATCAAGCACCATCTTTGAATGACATGCTCCATATCAGCATTCAATGCACCATACCAATGAACTCAGTGTTATCAGAAGATCCTACATATACACCACGGTGACATCATGCACCTTTATTGCCGCACGCAATTTGATTTTTACGCAGCACAAACACTTTTATGTTTACACCATCTCCAAATCTCATGTTTTATCTTCTTCTATATTCTATACATCATATTGTAATTACTTGTTACGCATGCACTATCTCGACGTTCCCATGATCATTAAGGTATATAATGTACCATACTCACATCACACACCTTTTTAAAATTCTATGCACCTTCTTCGTGTTCATTGTATCATCCACAATTGCATTTTATATACCATTTAGTTCGCGCATCCAATCAGCATTCCGTGGATCATTTTGAGAATCACTTTACCAGCTCGAGAAATATCTGGAGTAATCCGTGAAGGCATTCCAGGAGAAATCTCTGGAGAAATTTCAGGAGGAATCTTTGAAGGACTTTCTGGAGGAATCTCTGAAGGCATTACTAAAGAAGTGCTTGAAAGAATTCCTAAACGAAGCTCTCAAAAACTGGAAGAGGAGTCTAGAGAAATTCCTGTAGAATTTACAGGAGGAACTACTGAAAGAATTGCTGGAAAAATTATTGAAGGAATTCCCAGGAGGTATTCCTAAAGGAATCCTTGAAAAATTTCAAGGGGAATCCGTAGAGAAATTCGTGAAAGAGTTCATGGAGGAATTTGTGGAGAAATATTTCGAAAAACTCCTGTACAAATTTCTGGAAGAGTTCCAACAGGGGCTCATTAACGAACCCCTGGAATAAACTCTGGAGGCATTCCTGAAGAAATCCTTGGGAGAATGCCTGGAGGTTTCCTTGTAAGAATTCCTAGAGGAACTTCTGAAAGAATGTCCGGAGGAACTTCTGCAGGAATCCCTGAGGAAATTTCTGGAGGGACATTTGGAGGAATTTCTAGAAGAATTCCTGAAGGAAGCTATGAGAAATTCCTGGAGAAATCCCTGGTGTAAACCCTGGAGGAATTCCTGAAGGAATCCGTGAATTACAGGATGAAACACTGGAGGGGTAAAAGAAGGAATCCATGAAATAATTCATGGAGGAATTCCAGGATGAATTGCTGGAGGAGTTCCTGAAAGATTTTTTGAAAAAAATCCTGCATGAATTTGTGGAAGAATTACTCGAGGAATTCAATGACGAATCCTTGCAGAAATTACTGGAGAAATCTCTGGAGGAATTTGTGGAGCAATTTCTGGAGGAATCAGTGGAGTCATTCCTGAAGGAATTTTTGGAAGAATCCGCGAAAAGAAATTCTTGGAGGAATTTCTGGAGACATTATTTCAAGAATCATTGGAAAAATTTCTGGAAGATTTTAAGGAGGAATACTTGGAGGATTCCCTGGAGACATTCGCAGAAAAAATCATAGAGAAAGCTTTGGAAAATTCCTGAAGAAATCCCTGCTGTAATCCTAGGAGGAATTCCTGAAGGAATCCGTAAAGCAATTCAAGGATGAATCCCTGGAGAATTATTAGAGAAACTTCTGGAAGAATCCCTAGAGGTTTTTCTGGAGAAATTCCTTAAAAAAAGGTAGGAATTCCTGGAAGAATTTTTAGAGGATTTCCTGAAGGAATTCTTTGAAAAATTTCTGGAAAAATATTTGCGGCTTCCTGGAGGAATGATTAAAGAATTCCTAGAGGGATTTTTAAACAATATCTGAAGAAACTCATTGATGAATCCCTGGAGGAATTCCTGAAAAAAAATTCCTGGAGAAATTCCTGGCGAAATCTATGGAGTAATACCTGAGGAAATGTTTCGAGGAATTACTGGAACAGTTCCAGGAGAAGTTTATTTTCTGGAGAAATCCGTGGATAAATTCTTGTAGGAATACCTAGAGGAATTATTGGAGGAATCCATGAAGAATGATTTTGCGGAGCAATTAATAGAGAAATTTTTATAGTTGTCCCAGGAAAAATTTCTGGACAGATTCGTTGAAAAATTCCAGAAATAAATCCTGAAAAAATGTCTGTAGCAATCCCTGGATAAATTTCTCGAGGAATTTCTGGATATGTTCCGGGAGAAATTTCTTCGGGATTTTCTGGAGAAATCCGAGCAGGAATTCCTTTAGGAGTTCTTGAAGAAATTCCTGTAGGAATATCTGTAGAAATTCCTGAAGGTATTGGATGATTTTCTTGAGGAATCTCTGGAGAAATTCTTGGAGGAATCCATGTTTGAATTCCGGGAGGTAATTCTGGATAAATTCCTGAAGAATTTTGTTGTGTAATAACTAGAGAAATTCCTGGATGAATTCTTTAACGAATTTCTGGACAAATATTTAAGGCTTCCCGGAGGAACTCCTCAAGGAATTTTTTTGAAGGATTTTTTTTGAGTAATATCTGAAGAAACTCATGGATGGACTCCTAGATGAATTCGCGGAGAAATTCCTGGAGCAATCCATGGAGAAATCCCTAAAGGAATTCCTACAGAAATTCCAAGAAAAGATCCGGGAAAAATCTCTGCTGTAATCCTAGGAGGGATTTCTGAAGGAATCTGTGAAGGAATTCAAGGATGAATCCCTGGAGAATTCCTAGAAAAATTTCTGGAAGAATCCTTAAAGGTTTTTTTTTAGAGAAATTCCTGGAAAAATGAAGTAATTCCTGGAAAAAATTCTTGAGGATTTCCTTAAGGAATTCTCTGATAAATTTCTGGAAAAATGTTTGCGGCTTCCTGGAGGAATGATTCAAGGAATTCCTCGAGCAATTTCTGAAAGATTTCCTAGAAGGATTTTTGAGGAATATCTGAAAAAATTCATTGATGGAATTACTGGCGAAATCCATGGAGAAATTTTTAGAGGAATTCCTAGAGGAATTCCTGGAACAGTTCCAAGAGAAGTTTTTTTTTCTGGAGAAATCCGTGGATGAACTCTTGGAGGAATACCTAGAGGAATTCTTGGGGGTACCCATGAAGAATTTTTTCGAGGATTTTCTGGAGCAAAAACTAGAGAAATTTTTGTAGTTGTCCCAAGAGAAATTTCTGGAGAGATTTCTGGAAAAATTCCAGAAAAAAAAAATTCTGAAAAAAAATCTGTAGAAATCCCTGGAAAAATTTCTCGAGGAATTTCAGGAAAAGTTCCGGGAGAAATCTCTTCAGGATTTTCTGGAGAAATCCGAGCAGGAATTCCTTAAAGTATCCTTGCAGAAATTCTTGGAGGAACCCCTGTAGAAATTCAAGATGGAATTACTGAAGAAATTTTTGAACGAATGAATGGAGGAATTCCCGAAAGAATTCTTTGAGGTATTTTTTGCGAAACATTCCTGGAGGAATTCCTGGAGAAATTCCTGGATGATTTTCTTCAGGAATCTCTGGGAAAATTTCTGGGATAATCCATGTTTGCATTCCGGGAGGTATTTCTGGATAAATTCCTACAGAATTTTTTGGATTCATTTATGAATTCTTAGAGGAATAACTAGAGAAACTCCTGGATGAATTCTGTAAGCAATTTCTGGACAAATATTTAAAGCTTCCTGGAGGAATGTCCTCGAGGAATTAATGAAGGATTTTTTTGAGCAATTTGAAGAAATGCCTTGGGAATTTACTGGAGGAATCCATGGGGGAATTTTTCGAAGAATTCTAGGAGGAATTCCTGGAAGAGTTCCGTTAAAAAATCATTTAGTATTATTTAAAGGAATGCGAGGATCAATTCTTGGAGGAATCCCTAGAAGAAATCTTGTAGGAATTCTGTCAGTCATTCCTAAATGAAAATTTCAGGAGGAATCTCTGGAGGAATTATTGGAGTATTTACCAGAGTAATTTTTTGAGCAATTTGTGGTGAAATATATGAGGTTTTCTGGAAAATTAATGGAGGAATGCCTGAAGGAACTTCTCAAGGAATTTCTGAAGGAATACCTTCTGAAGGAATTTCTGAAGACATTAATTATTGCATCCCTGGAGGAATTCCTGAACAAATTTCAGGAAAAAAATCCTGGCGAAATTCCTAAGGAATTCCGTGGAGGATTCCCTGGTGGAATTTCTCGCGGAATCATTCGAGGAACTCCTGGAGGAATTCCTGGGAGAGTTTCGTGTGAAATTACTTTAGGATTTTCTGGTGGAGTCCATGGATGAATTTCGGGGCGAAATCGAAGGCATCTCGGAAGAATTTCTGGAGGAATGTCTGAAGGAACTACTCGAGCAAATTCTGAACGAATACCTGGAGGATTTTTTTGATCAATTTCTGAAGAAATTTATGAATAAATTCCTGCAGGAATTCTTGGATAAATTGCTGGAAAAAATCCTGAAGTAATTCCTGAAGGAATCCATGGAAAAATCCTTGGAGGAATTACTTGAGGAATACCTGGAAGAATGTCGTGAGAAATTCCTTTAGCATGTTATGGAGGCATCCTTGGAGTAAATATTGGGGGAATTCTGACAGACAGATATTCAGGATTTTCCCTAGAAAAATGTCAGGAGGGATCTCTGGAGGAATATTAGGAGTATTTGTTGGAGGAATTCCTGGAGGATTTATTTGAGAAATTTCTGGAGAAATATATGAGGCTTCCTGGAGAAATGTCTGAAAGAACTCCTCGAGGAATTTCTGAAGGAATTCCTGGAGAAATTTCTGGAGGATTGCCTGGAGTTATTCCTGGAAGAATTTTGAGGATATTTTTTAGGATTTTCTGAAGGAATCCGTGGAGGGATTCCTGAAAAAAAATCACTGGTTGCATATTGGAGGAATTTCTAAAGAAATGTCTGAAGGAACCCCTCGAGGAATTTCTAAAGGAATATCTGGAGGAATTTCTGAAGAAATTCAATAATGAACTTCCTGAAGGAATTCCTGAAAAAAAAACATCCTGGAAAAATCCTGGAGAAATTACTGGAGGAATCTGTGGAGGATTTCCTGTAGAGATTCCTGGCGGAATTTTTGGAAGAGTCCCGGGAGACATTCTTTTATGATTCTCTGGAGAAATTCTGGCAGAAATTCCTGGAGGATTTTCTGGAGAAATTCCTGGAGGAATTTCAGGAGGAATTCTTGGAGGATTTTTTTTTTGAGGAATTCCTGTAGGAATTTCTGGCGTTATTTCCAAGAAATTTCTGGAGGTATTTGTTGAGGAATTTAAGGATTTTTTGAGATAATTCATGTATGAATCCCTGAAGGAATTGCTGAAGAAATTCGTTGAGAATTTCCTGGATAATTTTCTGAAGAAACTTCTGGAGGAATTTCTCGAGGAATTCCTGGAAAATATTCTTCATAAATTCCTTCAGGATTTTCTGAGGGATTCCGTGGCGCAACTCCTAGAGGAATCCCTGGAGGAAATATTGGGGGAATTCTGCATTTCTAGAGGATTTTTCCTAGAAGAAATTTCAGGAGGAATTCCTGGAGGTAATTTTGGAAGAATTCCTGGAGTATTAACTGGAGGAATTCCTGGAGGAATTATTTGAGGAATTTCTGGAGAAATACGAGACTTCCTGGAGGAATTTCTGAAGGAATTATTGGAAGATTTTCTGGGGGAATTATTGGAGGAACTCATGTACGAATCTTTGGAGAAATCCTGGAGGAATCTCTGTAGATTGCAACAAGGATTCCGATCAAAATGTTCTATCTAGGAGTTCTGACATTCTCCAATTCTAGCATCACTTATTGTCTAGGATCAAAATTCTTTCACAACGGCAATATTTTTTTTCTATAATTGATAATTTTCTAGATATTTTCCATTGTATTTGATACGTTTATAAAATTTTATAAGAGTCGAGATAATGACTTCATACTAAAGTTTCGTATTGCCTTGAAATCATCACCATCCGAAGCCTTCTCCAGAATCCCAATATGAAGTACTTGGAGATGTTAACACCACAACATGTTGAAACCCCTACTTGGGAATTCATATTGCGTGTAACACCATCATTCTATTTTGCACCATGATCATACATATATTGCACCATTATTATAGTGCCCCCCCTAAGCAAGAACCCTGCGCACGCTAGTGGAAGGTTTGCAATAGCTTGAGTTCACCGTTTAGCCGGTGATCACGTATTTCTAGGATGGGCTCATCAGCGCTCAAACCGAGTAAGTTTTGACCACGTGGTGTGCCTAAACACCTCGTCGTTTGAGTATGATGTCTTCCACTGCTGCGAAACTGTGATGTGCATGGCCACAAAATGTCACTGAAGTTTGCATCAAAGGAAGGCAGGCAATCACTCACAACTTTCCAAATCCAACTCGACCAAAGTGTACGGTAATCTGCTTTTCATCTGTCGCGAACTGGCTTCGACCACACCATAAACTGAAATTTAAACAGCAAATTCGCAAGTATGATGCGAAGATGCCTGTTGAAGCCTTCCCGGTAGCTTGCTCAGGGCAGGAATGACGAACGCGATCCACCCTCAAAGCTCAATCCAAAACCCTAGAATTTAAGCCATTCGAAATTATTATCAAATAGATCAAACAAACTAGTAAAATGGAAGATACAGTAACGTTGTATAGTAGGATCCTAGTTATTTTTTAGTTTTGGTTAGGATTGTGCGCGCACTTTTTATAAACTTTAGGATTTATAATAAAAAAGGAAAGATTTAACCTTCATGGTGACTTGGGTCACCAAACTGTTGGCTGACACTGTAGACTACTTCAATACGGTTTGTTGAACGGCATGTCCCGAACTCGACCGGATCGCGTCGACGGTCGTTCAGCGGGGATCACCGGCACTCGCCGATGGGTGGTTACCTCCAACGGACTCGGGGTCTGCAGGACGTGGCGTAGCGGTGAAGAAATTCTAGGGCCTTCTCCTGGCTGGGCAGCGTCGACAGCAAATCGTTGGATGGCACTGGTGGATGCCGACTAACGTGGAACCACGCTAACACTCGCTCATCCTCGGTACACTTTCTGTACCTATACCTGCATTCGTTTTATCTACTTCACAGCACAACATTACTATTTTAAAGTTTCGCAGTCGAAAATTTTTCTGCCCGGTAGTCAGTCTATCTTACTTAGCATAAAACCTCCTTTTGGAGGGTGGCCTCATTGTAGCCTATTGTTGCAACTGGTAAGGCGTATCGGATCGCGAATTTTTAGTCGGTTTTAAGCAGTGCTGGAAGAGCCACAGCGTAACGCTCGTAAATCCCGATCTCATCTTCTCTGGTGATGCTGTGAGTTTTGCTGCGCCAGGTCTAGGTCTTAGTCTTCGCTTCCGCTGTTAGAGCCTTTACCTCGACACCCTCGCCGAGGACCTCTTCCGCCACTCGTAGGCGATGCATTTGCGCGTTTTGTCGCGCTTAAGCTCGAGAACCATCCTCGACCTGTACGAATACGTCTATATCTGCGAACGACAGCTCCCAGATCCACCCCTAGCAGAAGAGAAAATCAACAGCATAACAAAATATGTTATTTTGGCGTAATAACTGCATAATGTAATCAGTATTTTTTATGTTATTAACATATCTTATCATGTTATAATCTTGTCTGTCATAAGCGGCAAAATAGCAAAAAACATAACAAAAAATGTTCTTGGAAGACCAATTTAATAACATGTTTTGTTAGATTCAATAACAACTTCATTTCATTTAATTTATTTAGTTAACATCAAATTCATGATAATACTGAATCAACAATTTGTCGCCATAATACTCGATTTGCAGCTGCAGCTCTCCAACGTCGGTCACGCCCAACACTCGCCAGATCACGCTTCACCTGGTCCACCCATCGTGCTCTCTGCGCTCCACGCCTTCATGTACCAACCGGATGGTTAGCAAACACCAATTTTGCAGGGTTGTTGTCCGGCATTCTTGCAACATGCCCTGCCCACCGTATCCTTCCAGCATTGGTCACTTTCTGGATGCTAAGTTCGCCGTAAAGTGCAGCGAGCTCGTGGTTCATCCTTCTCCGTCACACACCGTTCTCCTGCACGCCGCCAAAGATCGTCCTTACCACGCGTCGCTCGAAAACTCCGAGTGCTTGCAGATCATCCTCGAGCATCGTCCATGTCTCGTGTCCGTAGAGAACCACCGGTCTTATTAACGTCTTGTACATGGTACATTTGGTGCGGGGGTGAATCTTTTTTGACCGCAGTTTCTTCTGAAGCCCATGGTGGGCACGACTTCCACTGATGATGCGCCTTCGTATTTCACGGCTCACGTTATTGTCAGCCGTTAGCAAGGAACCGAGGTACACGAATTCTTCTACCACCTCGAAAGTATTCCCGTCTATCGTAACATTGCTGCCAAGGCTTGTCCTGTCTCGCTCAGTCCCACCTACCAGCATGTACTTTGTCTTAGTCACATTCACCACTAGTCCGACCTTTGCTGCTTCACGTTTCAGGCGGGCGACTGTTCTGCCACCGTTCCAAATGTTCCAGCCATAATATCCATGTCATCCGCAAAACAGACAAATTGGCTGGATTTCGTGAAGATCGTACTCCGGCTGTTGAGCCCGGCTCGTCGCATCACACCTTCCAGGGCGATGTTGAATAGTAGGCAGGAAAGTCCATCACCTTGTCGTAGTCCCCGTCGAGATTCGAATGAACTGGATAGTTCACCCGAAATCCTTACGCTGTTCTGCACACCGTCCATCGTTGCTCTTATCAGTCTAGTCAGCTTCCCGGGAAAGCTATTCTCATCCATAATTTTCCATAGCTCTGTGCGGTCGATACTGTCGTATGCCGCTTTAAAGTCGATGAAAAGGTGATGCGTTGGGACCTGGTGTTCACGGCATTTCTGGAGGATTTGCCGTACGGTGAAGATCTGGTCCGTTGTCGACCGGCCGTCGATGAAACCGGCTTGGTAACTTCCCACGAACTCATTTACTTTAGGTGAAAGACGACGGAAGATGATCTAGTCTAGGATAGCACTTTGTAGGCGACATTCAAAATGGTGATCGCTCGGAAGTTCTCACACATTAACTTGTCGCCTTTCTTGTGGATGGGACAGATTATCCCTTCCTTCCACTCCTCCGGTAGCTGTTCGGTTTCCCAGATCTTGACAACTAACTGGTGCAGACAGGTGGCCAACTTTTCCGGGCCCATCTTGATGAGTTCTGCTGCGATACCGTCCTTACCAGCCGCTTTGTTGTTTTTGAGCTGGTGGATGGCATCCTTAACTTCCCTCAGCGTGGGAGTTGGTTCGTTCCCGTCCTCTGCTGCACCAACATAGTCATTTCCTCCGCTGCCTTGGTCCTCTGTGCCTACATTCTCTTCATCATTCAGGTGCTTGTCGAAGTGCTGCTTCCACCTTTCGATCACCTCACGTTTGTCCGTCAGGAGGCTCCCGTCCTTATCCCTGCAGATTTCGGCTTGCGGTACGCAGCCTTTGCGGGTAGATCTTACGTGTTTCTTGTAAACGACACAGCATTTCCTCGCACTCCGTTTCTTCCAGGCGGCGCTTTTTCTCCCGGAAGAGACGGGTCTGCTGCTTCCGCTTCTGTCTGTATCGCTCCACATTCTGTCGGGTTCCATGCTGCAGCATTACCGCCCGCGCTGCATCCTTCTCCTCCAGCACCGCTCGGCAATCCTCGTCGAACCAATCGTTTCGTCGACTCCGTTCCGCGTGCCCGATGGCTGCTTTGACTGTACTGCAGCAGTCCTCTAGAGGGGCCACATCAAGCACACCCTCGTCCGGCAACGCTGCTACTGCGCGTATGCGGTGGCGACATCCGGTTGCTTCAGTCGCTCTAGATCGTACCAGGGCGGCCGCTGGTAATGTACATTGTTAATAACAAAGACTTTTGGGCGCAGTTTAACCATCACCAGGTAGTGATCAGAAACAATATTAGCGCCACGATAGGTCCTAACGTCGATTATGTCGGAGAAGTGCCGTCCATCAATCAGAACGTGGTCGATTTTCGATTCCGTTTGTTGTGGTGATCTCCAGGTGTAAGGATACGGGAGGCTGTGCTGGAAGAAGGTGCTACGAATGGCCATGTTCTTGGAGGCGGCGAAATCGATGAGGCGTAGGCCATTTTCGTTCGTCAGCTGGTGAGCGCTGAACTTTCCAATCGTCGGTCTGAATTCCTCCTCCTGGCCTACCTGAGCGTTTAGATCCCCTATGATGATCTTGACGTCGTGGTCGCGTTCGAGCCGCGCGTAAAATGCGTCTTTGTCATCATCAGTGCTTCCAGAGTGTGGGCTGTGCACGTTTATTATGCTAATGTTGAAGAATCGGCCCTTGATCCTCAACCTGTACATTCTTTCGTCGATCAGCCACCAACCGATCACGCACCTCTGCATGTCACCCATCACTATAAAAACTGTTCCCAGCTCACGTGTGTTGCCGCAACTCTGGTAGATGGTATGTGTCTCAGTATAGCGGGAGGGTTTACACGGGTACACTTTCTTTCAGGTCACGGTTTCAGGTAATTCAACTGGTAAGTATTAGCGTCACTACAGGTAAGTCTTCTTCTTCTTCCTTTTCTTCTTTATTTAACTCAAACTTTCACTTAATTTGCTACTAATTGTCCACGAATTCACTTTTTATTTTTAAGTTCAACTTTTCTTATTTCTACTAATAACTAATTCATCGTAACTTTTCTTACAGTGCAAAAATTCAAATAATTATCTAGTATACTGATTAGTAGTATGACACCGAACACTGGTATGGCGGCTTCCTAACGTCCGTGATGCGAACCTGCTGGTACAAGAGAGAAGCTCATGGCGTTTCGGGTTCGTATTTATAATCGCCGCCCATGATCGCCATCACTCGTTCCGAAAAGTCCCGAAGCACGATGACTGGCGAGTTTCGGTTCAGTGGATTGATGCATTTCGCCTGATTTGCCCTAGTGGTGGATCGTCGTCGAACAGATGATGGTGATGATGATAGATGTCGAAATGGTGCCTCACGTACGCGCGAACACACTGGCCCCTCCAGAAATCCCATTTCTGGTGTGCTGATTCGATGATGATCGTTGACAGTCATAGAGGGAGCAAGCGGTGCATCTTCTCTCGTTGGGTGGATCGATGATGACGATGTTGATGACAGGATGATTGTTTACATTGCTGGACTCGCTTCGTTCATCGTTGGTCATTTCGTTCTAACCTGGCAATCAAATAAGACCCGGTAGCCTGATTTTTGCGGGGATAAACAGAATGGACAGGTGCTTACCTAGTCCCTAATCAATTAGGGCCTTGAATTTTTATTGCAGGAGCAGCAGGACAGCGGAAAACCTCGGAGAAAGTGCCGAAGTCGTCAGTTGCAGGCTGGTTGGATTTCTTCGATTTGGATGCTGTTGTTTGGTGCTTGTGGTGATTCATCGGATGGAGGCGTTGTTGGAGAGATTGGCAGCAGGCATATTTTCGTTACCGGCCGCGTGTACAAGCCGGTGGATGTTTTGACGGTGACAACACGAACGACACCGTCTGGACCGGGATGCACGTCGTGTATTCTGGCCATCGGCCAGCGCATAGGAGGAAGGTTTTCATCCAACAGAACGACGAGCTGATTCCTTTCGAGGAGAACAGGAGGATTACACCATTTCGATCGTGGTTGGAGTGTGACGAGATAGTCCCGATGCCATCGCTCCCATATTTGTTGGTAGAGTTTCTGCGTTTGCTGCCATTTCTTCAGCCGATTAAAGGGAATCGAAGTGACGTCAGCGTCAGGAACTGCTTTGAGGGCTGATCTGACCAGGAAGTGGCCAGGCGTTAGAGGTTCCAGGTCCGACGGGTCATCGCTGATGGACACAAGGGGCCTCGAGTTCAGGCAGCATTCGATCTGGGACAGCAACGTCTCCATGTCGTCGTACGGGAGTGTTTGTGTCCCCAGAGCCCGGATAAAGTGCTTCTGTGCCGAATTAATTGCGGCCTCCCAGAGGCCACCGAAGTGGGACGCCTTAGGAGGATTGAAGTGCCATCTGATGTTGTTGTGTGCGCATTCCTGGGCGATTTGCTCGTGATGTTCCTTGTTCTGAAGAAGTTGGCGTAACTCATTGGCAGCTCCGACGAAGTTTCGCCCATTATCGCTGTAGATATCCGAGCACAGTCCTCGCCGGGAGGCAAATCGACGCAGAGCTTGGAGGAATTTGGCTGTAGACAGATCGGCAACCAATTCAAGGTGGACGGCCTTTGTGCAGAAGCACACGAAAACTGCAACGAAGGCCTTCCGTGGTGATGCTTTGCGTTGTGTTGGCTGTACGAAGATCGGTCCCCAATAGTCGATTCCAGTCGAGGAAAAAGGTCGTGATGCAGTAATTCGGGCTGATGGTAATTCCGCCATGAACTGCTCGATGCGTTTCGGACGTGCTCTGAAGCAGATGGTGCATGTGTGGAAGATTTTCTTGGCCAGGTCCCTGGCCCCTGTAATCCAGTACCGGAGGCGGAGAAGACCAATCAGCAGTTGGGGGGCAGCGTGTAGATTTTCCTCGTGAATGCTCCGAACCAGTAGAGCGGAGATTGGGGAAGTCGATGGAAGAATGATTTGGTGTTTAGTGTCGTAGGATTGCTGGGATCGGTGCAGGCGGCCTCCAATGCGAATCAGATTTTCCGAATCGAGAATAGGGTGGAACCATTTTAGCCGGGACTTGGTCGAAACGAGTTGCTGGTTTTGGAGGCATTTCCACTCGTTAGGATAGGATTGTTGTTGCACCAATCTAATCAGAGTCTTTTCAGCTTCTTGTTTTTCCTCTGCGCTGATGATGGGAGATGCTGTTCGAGGTTGATTGCTTCGCCCACAGTTTTGCAGAAAACGTCTGCAGTATGCGGTCACCCTAAGCATGCGCTGGTAGTTGGAGAATCTGCTGACGTAGAGATCGATGAAAGATTCTTCAACTGTTGCAGAGATGATGGTTGCTGGTGTCTTCCTGATTTCGCATTCGCTTTGAGGATTCACTGCAGTTAGATGACCACTGGGCCAGTCCGCTTGGTCTCGTTGTAGCCACCTTGGACCGTGCCACCACAGGTCATTAGAGAGAAGAAGCTCGGCTGAGGTTCCTCGAGAGAGACAATCAGCGGGGTTTTGCTCACCAGCTACGTGCTTCCAATTGCAATTGGTTGTGGACAGCTGTATTTTGGAAACCCTGTTCGCCACGAAGGTTGTCCAAGTAGACGGTGTACAATTTAGCCAACTGAGGACAGTTGTCGAGTCGACCCAGAAGTAGGTTTCGGGGCGCATAGACAGAGAGGAGGTCACCTTTTCGAATAATTGCGCTGCGAGAAGGGCACCGCAAAGTTCCAAACGTGGAATGCTTTGCCGTTTCAAAGGCGCAACCTTTGATTTTGAGGTCAGCAACGCAACCTTAACTTGCCCAGACGAATTTTCGGATTGCAAATAGACACATGCACCATATGCACTCTCCGATGCATCCGAAAAGAAGTGCAGCTGCAGTGTCGTCGCATCAGAGCATAGGACAAAGCGGTCGATTTTGATGTGATTTAGCAGCGGAAGCTGCTCGTGGTAGGATTGCCAACGGTCCCGTGCTGCTACAGGAAGCTCTTCGTCCCAACCCCAAATACTGCCGTTGCTGCTTTTGAGAGTCCACAATGCCTGCATAAACAGCTTGGCGGTTGTTACAACGGGGCCCACCAATCCCAGTGGGTCAAAAAGCTGAGCGATGTAGGAGAGGGCCAGGCGTTTGGTGAGCGTTGCGGTCGGATCTGCTTGAGGTAGTTTCACGTTGTACCTCAATATGTCGGCGTTTGGTTCCCAATGAAGTCCGAGGGTTTTGATGAGCTGGTCTCGATCCAAATCGACAGTCTGCTGCAGAGCCTTGTTTTCCTCCGGGATATCTTCCAGAACTGCGGGCTCATTCGATGCCCACTTTCGTAATTCGAAGCCCCCACGTTCCAGCAATGAGTGCAATTGCCTTCGGAGGTTGATCGTCTCGGGTATGCTGCTGCCACCGGAGAAAAGGTCGTCCACATAAAAATCCTTACGTAGGACTGCAGCTGCCTCCGGGAACTCGTGTTGTTCATCGTCTGCTAGCTGTTGTAAGACTCGCGTTGCTAGAAATGGGGCACTAGCGGTTCCGTATGTAACAGTCTTGAGCTCGTAGGTGTCGAGGGCGTTGTCGGGGGACTCTCTCCACACAATACGCTGCAGCGGCGTGTCTCGTTCGTCGACCAATATTTGGCGGTACATCTGCTTAATGTCCGCAATTAGCATCACGGGATGAATCCGAGAACGTAGAACGATGGATCGAAGGTCGTCTTGTACGATCGGTCCAACTAGCATCGCATCGTTGAGGGAGTTTCCACTGCTCGTCTTGCATGACGCGTCGAAGACGACGCGCACCTTCGTCGTCGCACTATCCTCGCGTATCACAGCATGGTGGGGGAGGTGATATGTTTGGGTGGTTGATTCTTCGGTGTGAGCTACTCGTTGCATATGGCCCAGGTCGTAGTACTCCTTCATAAAGCTGCTGTACTGGGTGCCCAGATGAAGGTTTCGCTGCAGGCGTGACTCAACCAGTTGGAAACGGCGAACAGCGGTGCAACGGTTGTTGCCAAGGTTCTTGATGACGTCATCTTTCAGTGGGAGACGAACGACGTATCGGCCTTCTTGAGTGCGAGTAACGGTTTGACGGAAGTGTGTTTCACAAGCTGCTTCTTCTACCGAGTGGCAGGGGGATGCTTCGCCTTCTTCGATGGTCCAAAATCGTTCCATTAGCTGGTGCAGGTCACCGACAGCTGCGACGTTGGCGGTGATGGTAGTGGACGGTTGGCAATGGTTAGAACGACCGGAGACCACCCAGCCAAGGACAGAGTTGATGAGCATCGGCAAATCTTCACCAAGGGGAATTCTGCCAGGGACTTTAAAGAGATCAAAAAAGATTTCGGCACCAAGAACAAGATCAATGGTGCTGGTGGTGCAGAACGATGGGTCTGCCAACTGCACCCCTGAAGGAATTTCCCAAGTCGAGATGTCCAACGACGTTGACGGTAAGCTGACCGTGACTTTTGGGAGCACGAGAAATTCGGCGGTGGCAGAATAGTCGCTGATTCGCGAACGAATCGTAGAGGTGAATTTGTGTTTGGCTTGCGTAGTAGAATGCCCGATGCCGGCGATTGGAATAGAGACCCTTTTGCGATGCACCTTCAAGAGTTGAGAAAATGTTTCGGTTGCAAAACAACATTCGCTTCCCGAGTCGAGGAGCGCTCTAGCGATGTGCGAAGTGCCGGTGTCGTCGATTATGTGCACGACCGCAGTAGCTAACAGTACGGTTGCACGGTTTCGGCCAGCTGAAGCGTAGCTTTTCGGTTGCATGTGTGTTGCAGACGCGGAGGTGGTAGGTTGCTCGCTCGTAGATTGCGATGGTGGTTGTTTCGATGCGACTTCAGGTGTCTTCTGCGTGGATGACGAATCGTTGCTGCACAGTTGAGTATGATGACGACCCTTACATCGCCGACAGGTGTTGTTTGACGAACAGTCTCTACTCATGTGTCCCTTGCGAAGGCAATTCCTGCAGAGTTGGTGACGGCGTATCTCTTTCTCCTTATCTTCGACGTGCATTTTGGAAAACGTAGGACACATGTACAGCGGATGCTGCTCAGGACAGAGGATGCATTTTCTGCCGTTGACCGGAGAAGCCCCGTGGCTGGCGAATGGACGTGGGTTAGACAGCTTCTTAACAGAGGTGGGTCCAGAGGTGTCAGGAGCCTTATGACTGATACTCTGTAGTACGTTGACCCTCCGTTGAATGAAAGTGGTGAGCTCCTTGAAGGTAACGGCACGTAAGGTGGACGAATGCTCCTCCCAGTCCCTCCTTGTAGTGGGATCGAGGCGACTGCTTAGCATACGGACTAGTAGAATGTCCCAAGCGTTGGTTTCCTCCCCCAGTTGCTGAAGAATTCGGACGTTGGCCTCAAACTTTTCTACGAGAGAGTGTAATTCTACAGACGATTCTCGTTTGAGGGTGGGGAACTCGAAAAGCGCATCGACATAGGAAGCTTTCAGACGACCAGTGTTCTGAAAATGTTCAACCAGCAGATTCCACGCAACGGGATAGTTTGTAGCGGTAATTGGTATGGTCTGAATCAGTTTCAGAGCCTCTCCGGAAAGTGACGACCGGAGATAATAGAATTTTTGGATACTGGACAGGTCTTGCGAAGAGTGGACTAGCGATATGTAGAGGTCATGGAAGTTTAGCCAGTGCTCCAAACTTCCGTTGAAAACAGGGAGCTTCACATCTGGTAGACGAACGTGTGTAGACGGAGCATGAGGTTGGGCGCTTGGAGGAAGAGCAGGCGAGGGGGGTGGTGCGATAGGCGACTTGTTCAGCAAAAACCCTTTGACTCGGTAGTATTGGGATTCCATATCAGACCGTTGCTTGAGTTGGTCCTCAATGCACTAAGGGCCAGAATCGCAATCTAGCGGAACAAAATTAATTACTCCAAAACGAAGCATTTCCGACACATGGTATCTTCGACAAAGTTGCTTGACATCAGCAGGGGCATCTATTGCTAAGAACGTAGTAGTTCGCAACTCGTCCGCATAGGTGGCGCCACCATCTAACTTCTTTGTTTTACGTTCTAGAGACTTGGCGTCTTCGGCAAAGTTGTTCATTCTGGCAAAATAAACAACACTCTCTCAGACGTCAAAATTCCACAGCCTACTGTTTTCGAGTTATTTTAAAAATAAAATACATTCAATGAAAAACCAGTTTTTTAAGCTTATTTTAACATTTTTACTAGAAACCATGTGAGTTTAAATTTTTTCCCAATGCAAATATGTCAAACCAAACACATTCTATGGAAATATATTCAATATTATCATTAAAAATTTTAAATTAAAATACAAATTCGAAAAAATAGTGTGAATTTCAAGCCTTAATATCTCACAAAGCGCAAAAAATCGCAACTTCAAATTTTCAGCAAATACGAAGCAATACTAGGTGAACATACTGTCAAAAATTTGGAGAGGTATTTTTTGGTGTTTTTGAGATAATAGCTTTTTAGTAACACCATAAATATAAGTAGTGCCAGCGTGTAACTTTTTACTGTTACACATTAGAGAGTTTATGTCTTCGAGAAAGTTGTTCATTTTGACTAAATAAACAACTGTTTCTTAGACGTCAAAATTCCACGGCCTACTGTTTTCGAGTTATTGTGTATTAACTAGATTTTATTGATAAAATTTGTCAATAAAACACATTTTGATGCAATAGTATGAACTATTTTTTATTGTTTTTGATTTTACGATACATAGTAGGTCATGAAAATGTCAGTTTCGTGGAGCTCCAGTTTCACAATCTCTAGAGATTGATCAACGTCCTTTCCATCCAGGAACAAATCCACGAGCTCTCAGCAAGATATTTCGCGGTCTAAAATTTAAAAAGATTGACAAAAAAGGTTAAGCTTACAACATTTGGAAAATAACATGCAGAAAATTAAGAATACCTTGAGCCATGCTGACAATAGTATACTGATATTTTCATGACCTACTATGTATCGTAAAAATTAAAACAATAAAAAATAGTTCATACTATTGCATCAAAATGTGTTTTATTGACAAATTTTATCAATAAAATCTAGTTTATATACAATAACTCGAAAACAGTAGGCCGTGGAATTTTGACGTCTAAGAAACAGTTGTTTATTTAGTCAAAATGAACAACTTTCTCGAAGACATAAACTCTCTAATGTGCAACAGTAAAAAGTTACACGCTGGCACTACTTATATTTATGGTGTTACTAAAAAGCTATTATCTCAAAAACACCAAAAAATACCTCTCCAAATTTTTGACAGTATGTTCACCTAGTATTGCTTCGTATTTGCTGAAAATTTGAAGTTGCGATTTTTTGCGCTTTGTGAGATATTAAGGCTTGAAATTCACACTATTTTTTCGAATTTGTATTTTAATTTAAAATTTTTAATGATAATATTGAATATATTTCCATAGAATGTGTTTGGTTTGATATATTCGCATTGAGAAAAAATTTAAACTCACATGGTTTCTAGTAAAAATGTCAAAATAAACTTAAAAAACTGTTTCTTCATTGAATGTATTTTAATTTTAAAATAACTCGAAAACAGTAGGCTGTGGAATTTTGACGTCTGAGAGAGTGTTGTTTATTTTGCCAAAATGAACAACTTTGCCGAAGACGCCAAGTCTCTAGGATGTAAAACAAAGAAGTTAGATGGTGGCGCTACCTATGCGGACGATTTGCGAACTACTACGTTCATAGCAATAGATGCCCCTGCTGATGTCAAGCAACTTTGTCGAAGATACCATGTGCCGGAAATGCTTCGTTTTGGAGTAATTAATTTTGTTCCGCTAGATTGCGAGTCTGGCCCTTAGTGCAATGGAAGCTTCGTCCAACGATTCCAATTCCGTCTGGACCTTGAGGTAGTCGTTCCACAGATCCACAAGGCTCTCCAGACGAACAGCAACTTCCGGGGCATCTTTCTCCTCTTCATAACGGTCTACGAAGTTCTTGATGAGGAAGAACGATGCAGAAATGCTGCGAAGCCGCAGCTTGAGGTGACGGACGCGGCGTTCGGTTGAGGACATGGCCTGCAAACGTAAGACCGCGTAGCTCAAACGATACGGGGGTAGATGATAGGAAAGCTAATTACCTGTAATAGGCAATTCAATGCCTTGCAGTTTTTTAACGTCTTAAAGACCGGATGACTGCGTCTACGATGACCTTTCCAGGGGATGTACCACGTGGCTGGACACTCCAGAGAGTTCCAGAAGCAAGATGGCGGATCTGGCGGGCTGGATCGTTGATGAACGGAGTTCGACGTTCATCCGGCTCGAAGGACCATGTCTTAGGTGCTCAGTATAGCGGGAGGGTTTACACGGGTACACTTTCTTTCAGGTCACGGTTTCAGGTAATTCAACTGGTAAGTATTAGCGTCACTACAGGTAAGTCTTCTTCTTCTTCCTTTTCTTCTTTATTTAACTCAAACTTTCACTTAATTTGCTACTAATTGTCCACGAATTCACTTTTTATTTTTAAGTTCAACTTTTCTTATTTCTACTAATAACTAATTCATCGTAACTTTTCTTACATAGCATAGCATAGCATAGCATGAATACTTGCACAAATCTTGGATGGAGTTGCAAAGTTGAATATATCCATTGACATTGCTGATGTCGCTACTATTTACAATGCCATAGACTCACTCAGCTCCACACACCTGGCCAAGTCCTTGCAAGCATTTTTAAATCCCTTCATCAACTTAGAAAGAGCCCAGAACTGAAGCAGCTTCCAATAGATGAAAGGATGATGAAAATAGCGAATTTCCAACTTTATGTAGTTATATAACAAAGGAATTAAAAATAAAATAAAATCAAAATTATGAAATATGCTTATGGATTTTAGCTGCATTTTTGCTATTCGATTTGTACCTGAAAATCGAAATCCAGTCTCCAGGTTTCTTGACGAAAACATTCTTTCATCATGAAACCATCGACCGCTCGATTCGGAAAGAGAGGCACCAATCATCGCCAAACTCCGAGCAGCGTCGTCGTCGAGCCCAGCGAAATCAAAAGAAACTTTCCATTCAACTAGATCTTTACACACTACTACAACAAAAATTGGAAATTTCTCACCCGAATAGCGTTTCCTTGTCGATGATCCACCAAGCTGATGCATCAGCCGCCGGTGCTTTGCCGAATGCCAAAGTTTCTCCGGTTCACCACACATAGACGTATTAATTTCTCCAGGTTTCCGGATTATTTTCGTTGTACACAATTTTTCTCGTCATAATAATACGAGAGACACGACCGCAGACTCTCCCTTTGCAACACATTTTGAGGTCAAAACGTCCAAAATCACCCCGAAACGACCCGAAAACTGACCGACGATCGGAAAACGCTCCCAGAACTGGTAAATGAAATGCTGTCCGTATGATAAAAAAAAGCTCACAGGAAATGCACCGTTTCGATTATACTTATCAGCCGAATCACCATTCACAAGAACAATTTTCCGAGAAAAACCCGCGTGACTGAACTTTTGCATGTTATGTACAAATCATGATTTGAAACTGTGGGTACATGTTGCACTTTTTGTAGCACTGAATAAATTCACGAAATCGCAATGCATTTTCTATAAATATTAAATAGTTCAAAAGGGGTCGAACAAATCAAAAATTAAAAGGTACAAAAAAATGACAGCAGAAAATTTTGATGCATCCGCGCGCGTTCACAGACTGCTGCGATCTTCCTCATCGTAACTTTTCTTACAATGCAAAAATTCAAATAATTATCTAGTATACTGATTAGTAGTATGACACCGAACACTGGTATGGCGGCTTCCTAACGTCCGTGATGCGAACCTGCTGGTACAAGAGAGAAGCTCATGGCGTTTCGGGTTCGTATTTATAATCGCCGCCGATGATCGCCATCACTCGTTCCGAAAAGTCCCGAAGCACGATGACTGGCGAGTTTCGGTTCAGTGGATTGATGCATTTCGCCTGATTTGCCCTAGTGGTGGATCGTCGTCGAACAGATGATGGTGATGATGATAGATGTCGAAATGGTGCCTCACGTACGCGCGAACAGTATGGTCCACTGCACGAATTTATTCCGGCCTGCTTACTCTCACGCGAAATTTGACGTTTGAGCGGTGTCGGCACCGCTCAAACGTCAAATTTCGCGTGAGAGTAAGCAGGCCAGCATAAATTCGTGCAGTGGACCATGATTACCTCTAAACGTTCGCACCATAGATCCTGCCCAACACACCTCCTGCAGCGCTACGATTCCGAACCCGCGGTCCTTCAATATATCGGCGAGTATGCGGGTGCTCCCGATGAAGTTGAGAGATCTGCAGTTCCACGTACCGAACTTCCAATCGCAAGTTTTTTTTCGTCGCCATTGGTATCGGTTCGCATTCTTCTCTTGTTGATTTTCCGGTGCTAATCTTTTTTACGGCTGGCTCGCAGCTCTCTAAAATAAAAACTCTCATTTTTGAGTAACACCCATGCCGCACAGGGACTGTGTTGGAAACACACATTTTTTAAAATTGCTCGTACGCTCACATTTTTGCAAAATATCAATATTTTTCGGTATTTGAAGGTGGTTTATAAACCCAGTGAGGTTGCCATGTCGAAATTATTGCAAAATACATGCTCATGTGAGCGTACGAGCAATTTAAAAAAAAATGTGTGTTTCCAACACAGTCATGTGCGACATGGATGTTTACTAAAAATGTGCAGGCCGAACACATTTTTGAGCGTAGCCGTTTTTGCGTGAGGGCCTGACACCAACCCACTAATTCAGGGAGCTGGGCTTACCTTCCCGGATGCTACGGGTTCTGCATTGGCATTTCCTCCAACTACAGTGCTAAATAGCTAGGCTCAACCCGAGCAGAAGAAAAAAACAAGTGAATAACATATCAAGGTATTTATCTTAAATACTACCATACCTAGATATGCCCTTCATGAGGTATCAGAAGGCCGGCTCCAGAGGCCCTTCATGAGGTGGACATAAGAGGCAAAATAACAATAATGAATACCAAAGTTTTGTATAAATAACACCTAGAAAATAACAAGTCTTGTTATTTCAATAATGAATGCATACCTAAAATTTCAAGAGCTGTATTTGTTATTCCAAAGTTATTGAATAACAAACTGATAACATTTCTTGTTATTAAATGTTTCATTTGTTTGATGATTTCATGATTTAATAGCAAATCTTGTTCTTCGGTTATTTTCACTGCTTAACCAACAAATACTACATCAATACCAAACTCTGCTCAAATACCTCCTACTGTTATTGTGATGCTCTCATAACATTTCGTAGAATAACGCAGCAATATCAATTTAAGGTATTAGACCACATATTGCTCTTTGCATGGTATTTGTAAGGTATGCCCTTCTGCTTCTGATGGCACAAATTTCCCGAATGGAGGAGAACGTGCCTCTAGAGCCGACCTACTGATACCTGATGCCCTTCTGCTCGGGAAGCGCCAGTCTTCGCCGGGAGTGGTGTTTTTAATGGGCGCCCAGGAGATAATATTTCATCCCCTCAATAACAACTTAATAACAATGAATCTAGCTGTGAATTTGAAAACTTGTTATTGATGTGTTATAGTTTATCACATATTTGTACATTTTCAATAGTAGTATAATAACAAAACTTGGTCTACAACAAAGTTTATTATTGAAATGTTATTTAGTGGATGAATCTCAATAACTTGATCATATCAAAATGAGATTGCCGAACAAAACATGTTATAAAAAGTGATACTTAAATAAGTTAGAAATAACAATTTATGATATAAAAGCAGGCAATGTGATTCTGTTGTAATAAATTTGATATTCTCCTCTGCTCGGGACGAGCTTGCCTCCTCATTGCCTTCAAGACTCTCAAGTACACAAGGTCAAATATTTGACCAAATACAAATCAATGCTCAAACAGCTCGAATTTCCATAAGTGCCAAACAGATGTTAATTCTTTAGTTAGTTTGCTGTCAAACATTTGACTCCGTATACTTGGGGCCTTCTTTCACTTGGCACATGCCCTTCTAGATTTCCTTGGCCAGGTGTCCCTGCACCCTTGTCCCTCAGGCTTTTTCTTCTTTCATTCAACTAGGGTACAAGGGGCGTCCTCTTCCTCACCCGCCCTAACCAAGTGTTGGCTGAGGATCTACTAATAATGGTCGCAACCCCTTGTTCCCTTCGATCTGGAACGTCCTTCCTGACGGCTGCCCACCTCACATGCTCCTATGATTGCTTGTCACAGCTTCCACCGCACTCTTATGGCTACCTGCGAATGCGAAGGCCTCCGTCTGAGTAGACGTTGGTACACACTTAGATTTTTTTACAGTATTCGGTAATTTTTTACTGAACAGCCAATTCAGGATTGAGTGTGTAGTCAACCATCTCCACCTTCAAAATCAATCTGTGGGTCCACCTTCCTTTGCTGGAATTATCTCACGCACGTTGGCATTAGGCCATTGAGGCCCTTATGCCGCAGTCGAATCTATGACAAAAGGTCGAAAGACATAAGGTCGAAGGACAAAAGGTCGAAGGACAAAAGGTCGAATGGACAAAAGATCGAATGGACAAAAGGTCGAATGGACAAAAGGTCGAATGGACAAAAGGTCGAATGGACAAAAGGTCGAATGGGACAAAAGGTCGAATGGGATAAAAGGTCGAATGGACAAAAGGTCGAATGGACAAAAGGTCGAATGGACAAAAGGTCTAAAAGGGTAAAGAGGTTAAATAGACTAAAGACAAATTGGAAGACATGAAAAAGTGATCAGAATTCGACACAAAAACGACGATTAAAAAATAGAACGAGTGATAGAAAAATTATTCAACAAGTTCAAAACAATCATTATTGGAAAATAGGAAAGGGTCTTCTAAAACATGCAATAGCTTATATGCAGCAATTTTTGCAATTCGAAAGTTAAGGTTAAATATGGAAAATAATATTCCTTGCATGGCATGTCACGCAGAAATTGTGCCCATTTACGCTCATCTTTCACTGAACTTCTCAGTTTCATTTACCTTACAAAAGAGAAAGAGAAAAAATGCACAATAAAATGTACATAATTTCTCTCACGCAGAGTTTTTGTGCGGGTGATTAGAGTGCTGCGTGAGAGCAATGAGAGCCCGCAGATCATAATCCCAGTGCGCAATTTCTGCGCGCACGCAGAAAAAACAGAACTCAGTGCACACGCAGTGTGTTTCAAGGGGTCAGTGTTGTTTGAGCATTTGGTGAACCGAAAGCATGCCAGTAAGTCCAAAACCCGCTAAGGGGTATCAAATCCTGTGATATCAGAGACAAGCAGACGTCTTAAGCTGGTCAAGGACTTACAGTTGATGAATATTTTGGTTTAAAGTTCCACCAACAGGTGGTGCTTGTGAGCTAACAAATTTTGTTTTTCATATATATCAGGAAAATTTGCAAAAAAATTGCAACTAGCGCCACCTAGCTGCAGAAACTCAAACCAAACGATAATTATCCTGAAAGCGCTTGATCTACCAAACAATTTTGCCGAAGACACCATCTTTCTAAAGAATCAGAATGCTGAGATATGTGAAATGTAAAATTTGTACGCTAATTAGCGCCGCCTAGCGGTGAAATCAAAAATCACACGGCCCATATTCTGAAGCCCTTGACCAGCTGAACAAGTTTGCAGAATAAACCAGCTCTCTAAGTAATCAGGTTCCTGAGATATATGGGATGGAAATTTTGTCAGTGTTGCATCTGCTTGTCAAAGATATCATATAAATCACAGACAAGTAGATGTGACACTAGCGAAATTTCAATCTGATATATCTCATGATCCTGATTACTTAGAGAGGGTTCTATAACATTTACCCGAAAACCATTTACCCGAAAGACATTTACCCGAATGACATTTACCCGAACGTCAGTTACCCGAATGCGACAAATACCCGAATGCGACAAATACCCGAATGCGACATTTACCCGAATGCGACATTTACCCGAATACGACATTTACCCGAATGCGACACTTACCCGAAAAATAAAAAAAATGTGTACTTGATCCCCATATGATTTGCCAATAACAAATATAGCGCATTTAGTTCACCACTGGACTATCGCACTAGTTTTCACGAGTGCGAAAACGCTAATAAAAGTGCGCGATTGCATCAAATCAACTCGGTGTCTTCAGAGCACTTGTTCTCTATAGATTGAAGAAATAGTGCGCCGAAGACATCAACCTGATTTGATGCAATCGCGCACTTTTATTTACGTTTTCGCACTTATAATGTCGCAGTTCGCAGTCCAGTAGTGAACTAAATGCGGTATATATTATGGCCCGGTATCATATAGCAGGCTTTGGTTAGACCTAATAATCTGAGTGATCATCAAGCACCCTCATACAGGACTAACTGGCTGTCACAATGCTATTTTGATCAAAGGATTTTTGTTGATATTCTGTTCTTTTACGGCTCCATCCAATTAGCCCGAACGTCAATCCGAATCAATCAGGAGGTCGCCCAAAAAATGCAAAATTAGCTACTTATATACACGATCACAAACTGGCAGCCATACCGCAAGTATTATCCACTTCTTCTAAGACTTGCCTTCTTTTTAAAATAGGCTGTCCTTTCGAATTTACATTGTCCACCCGTAAACTGTTGATGAGTTGGTCGGCTGGTACTGGCTAAACTGGTAATTTCTCCATATAATGTATTCATTCTTTCCATAAGAGGCTACTTTTGCAAGTTGGAGTTGAAATGTTATTTAGTTTGTTGCGGACGAACTACAAACTCCATAGGAGACCCGTGAATCCATCTTTCTATCTATATCCTTTAGGGAACTATTATACATATCTATCGGGGTGATGACCCATTCGGGGAAATGGCTTTTGGAATAATGTCCTATTCGAGGTTATGATGTCATTCGGGGTAAGGGGGTAGAGTTTCTTTAACAGACATAGTATCACTGTGTTCTTTGGTGGCCAAACTATTACCTATCCTTCGGAGATTTTCCCTTCTTCTCTTCAAAGGCTGTTCTTTCGAGTTGCACTGCTGCATATTTTGTTGGCGTTCGAACTACTAACTGCAGAACAAACATAGTTGCTGTACAATAGAATAATAAGTCAATCATAAGCTTAATTTTTGAAGTTTTGATTGAATAAGCTGTTATTCAGCTACCATTATTGTTAGTTGGGATGCATATAAGTTTTGTCCTTGTTTCGATTATATGATGTTCTTTTGAATTACACTCTTACATGATTGAGTGATGGATTCCAAGTCTACATCTAAGATTTTTTCCTTCTTTTAATAATGGGATGTTCTGTTTGGTGAACAATCTGCAAACTTTTCTGTCAAATATTATTTTCTAATGATATGTTGATTTTCCGAGGGCTGTTTCTAATCGTTTCGAACTAATGACACCTTGGGATACAAACAGAGATTTCCCCTTCTTTAAATCATAAACTGTTCTTTTCTTATCAAAAGAACAGCATATGAATCAAAGAAGGGTAAATATCTAGAGTGAACGCTAACAGCGTTAACATAACAAATGTAGGCTGCAGTTATGAGTTTTATTCAAGCATATGCCCTGTGAATTCCTATCGCGGATCATTTCAGGGAAAATTTGAAAAAATGGGTTCTTGAGGAATATCAAAATGCTTTTCTGATCCACAATACAAAATAATACATGCACTTTTTAAATAGAACAAAATAAGTGAACTTTATTCTCAAAATCATAATTTGTGCATAGTAATAAACTATTCGGGTAAATGTCGCATTCGGGTAAGTGTCGCATTCGGGTAAGTGTCGCATTCGGGTAAATGTCGCATTCGGGTAAATGTCGCATTCGGGTATTTGGCATTCGGGTATATGTTACATTCGGGTAAATGGTTTTCGGGTAAATGTCTTTCGGGTAAATGGTTTTCGAGTAAATGGTTTTCGGGTAAATGTTATAGAATCCTTAGAGAGTTGGTGTCTTCGGCAAAGTTGTTTAGCTGGTCAACGGCTAACCGATAATAAGACTTAAGATTTAAAATTCTACCACTAGGCGGCGCTAGAGAGCAAACAAATTTTAAATTTCGCATATCTCAGCATCCTCATTTTGTAGAAAGATGGTGTCTTCGGCAATATGGTTTGGTAGATCAAGGGCTGTCAGAATAATTACCGTTTGGTTCAAGTTTCAACAGCTACGCGGCGCTAGTTGCATTTTTTGGCAAATTGTCCTGATATTTATGAAAAACAAAATTTTTTAGCTCACTAGCACCGCCTAGCGGTGGAATTTTGAATCTTAAATCTTATTATCTGTTAGTCCTTGACCAGTCAAACAACTTTGCCGAAGACACCAACTTTCTAAGTAATCAGGATCATGAGATATATGAGATTGAAATTTCGTTAGTGTCACATCTATTTGTCTGTGATTTATGTGATATCTTAGACAAGCAAGTACTTTTATACTCCTGTGGTACACACAGTATTGCACTGGAAGCACGACTGAGTGCGCTCTCAACACGAATTTTTGTGTGCACATTTTCTGCGCGCACATAATGTGACAAACTTTTCCGGCTTTTCGGGCCCGTATGAAGTTGATCACCAATATCAACTTCTTTTCCCGATCAGCCTAGATAGCTGTGTAGTGTCGGTAGCGGTTAGTTGAACTGGCTAAGAATAGCACTACGGACCGCCTGTTCCAGTGGTAGGAATCCACTAATCAGGTGACCCCTAATTCATGGTGTTATGCGGCTTTATGCTTACCGTGCCTAGGAATGAATGGCTAGGGGGGTCTAATAAAAACCTAACCGCAAACGGAGCCTGTGGAGTACCAGGGCACCCTCCACAGTATTTGCCCTTACTGTGCTAACCGGAGCAATAGCGCGGTGGACCTTGTGTTTCTCCGAGACAATCAGCTGCCCTTCTTCAATCTCATACTTGAGGCTGAATAAGGGCGGGATTATGAAGATGTTGTTAATTAGTTTAGATTTTCACCTATATGGTTTCGCATTATGCGTTTTACACAGTGTATTCTGTGCATCCTCGCCTTTGGCGCACTCAATTCGATACCGATCTGGCTTTATTGTTGCTGTTCTTTTTTGTGCTGTGATTGTTAAGAGTTTAATCTTGCCTAGTTTGGGTAGTGGCTACGGTTAGGATAGCTCAGATCAATCTTCAGCACAAAAGAACAGCAACGATCAATCTTTGAAGACTTATGCAAAATGGTACAGCCCAAGTGGCGTTAGTCCAAGAACCTTACTTTCGTAAGGGGAATTTCTATTTAGGAAACCTTGTGAATCCGGTGTTTGCTACTTTCAGTAAAAATGAAATGGCAAACTCACGTGTCATGCCTCGAGCATGTGTGCTTGTCAACAACGCAATCGTTGCTACACTCATCTCTGAACTAACTACCAGAGATGTATGTGCTATCATAATAGATGTATCTGTTGGAAACCTCAACAGGAAATACGTTTATTGTTCGGTTTATTTACCGCATGATGAACCATCCCCTACGGATGCTTTCAAGCAAGTCATTGCATACTGCACTTCAAAAGGCCTTCCGCTAATTGTTGGTAGTGATGCTAATGCTCACCATATAATCTGGGGCAGCTCAGACATCAATTTGAGAGGCTCCAGTTTGATGGAATACTTGAGTAGTACAGATCTTGGATTACTTAACATAGGCAACCGCCCAACCTTCATGGTATCTGGTAGAGAGGAAGTGTTAGACATAACGCTTTGCTCTAGCAGAATTAGTCATGAGCTGACCAATTGGCATGTGTCAGATGAAGAATCTTTATCTGACCATCGTTACATCTTGTTTGAACATGTGAATTTTACTTCGCAAACTTTGCGTTTCAGGAATCCCCGGTCAACCAACTGGGATCTCTTTACCGATTTGGTTGCAGCCAAATTTCATGGATACTCACCATCAATTGACACTCCAAGTGATTTAGATGATGCCGTTGATACTACAACGGCCTTCATCATGGAAGCTTTTGAAGAAGCCTGCCCTCTGCGGTCTGTGAAGACCACAAGAGGAACCCCTTGGTGGAACTCCGATCTGGCGAAGCTCAGGAAACAATGTAGAAAAGGTTGGAACAGACGACGTTCGGCTGGATCGGAGGCTTTCAGGTCGGCTCGCAAGGCCTACCAGAAAGCTCTTCGGTCTGCTGAACGATCCGGCTGGAAAAACCTTTGTACAAATGTTTCCAGTCTGAGTGAAGCCAGTCGATTGAACAAAATCCTTGCAAAATCTAAGGATTTTCAAGTGAACGAACTTCGTTTGCCAAATGGTGATTTCACTTCCTCTGATGAGGAAGTTTTAGAATGTTTATTCAGTACACACTTCCCCGGATGTGTGGATATTACATCTTCGGATGAACCTGATGTCTTTTCTTGTAGTTATGATTCTTTAGCTTCGGCTCGGAGTATCATAACTTTAGAATCGATTGAATGGGCACTTAATAGCTTTGCTCCTTTCAAATCTCCTGGGGCAGATGGGATTTATCCTATTTTGCTTCAGAAGGGATTTGATCATTTCAAACATGTTTTGAAACAACTATTTGTTTGCAGTTTTGCTACAGGGTATATTCCCAAATCCTGGCGGGATATTACTGTGAAGTTTATTCCGAAAGTGGGTCGCGCGTCGTATGAAGAAGCAAAGAGCTTCAGACCTATCAGTTTGACCTCTTTTCTTTTGAAATGCTTAGAACGCATTGTGGATCATCACATCCGTGATGTTTATCTGGCCAATGTGCCTCTTCATGTAAACCAACATGCTTACCAATCTGGAAAGTCCACTGTGACTCTTTTACACAAAGTTGTTTACGATATCGAGAAGGCATTCGCTGAAAAGCAATCCTGCTTGGGTGTTTTCTTAGATATCGAGGGTGCCTTTGACAACGTGCCTTTCGATGCCATATTGGAAGCCGCACGGGGTCATGGCATATCTCCAATGATTTCCAATTGGATTCACCAAATGCTCAAAAACCGACATCTCTTCTCGACATTGCGTCAAGCGGCGATTAGGAAATTGAGTGTTTGTGGATGTCCCCAAGGGGGAGTCTTATCACCACTTTTATGGAATCTCGTAGCAGATACGCTATTGAGGCAACTCAATAATAGCGGTTTTCCTACTTATGGTTTTGCCGACGACTACCTTACATTGTTAGTCGGTATGTGCATCAGCACCCTTTTCGACCTGATGCAAAACGCTCTTCAGGTAGTTGAGGGTTGGTGTCGCCAATATGGCCTTTCGGTAAATCCGAGTAAAACATCTATTGTTCTTTTCACGGAAAAGCGAAACCGTAATGGTGTTCGAACTTTACGTCTCTTTGATTCTGAAATCAATGTGACTGAACAGGTAAAGTACGTTGGAGTCATTCTTGATTCCAAGCTTTCCTGGACACCTCATGTTGAGTTCAGAATCAAGAAAGCTTGTATGGCCTTCGGGCAATGCCGGCGAACCTTTGGTACAACTTGGGGTCTAAAACCCAAGTATATCAAATGGATCTACACAACTGTTGTTCGGCCAATATTGGCCTATGGATGTCTTGTGTGGTGGCAAAAGGGCGAAGTGAGAACGGTCCAATCAAAGTTAGGCCATCTCCAAAGGATGTGCTTAATGGCGATGTCTGGAGCGTTCTCTTCAACTCCCACGGCAGCGCTCGAAGTTATCTTTGACGTTGTCCCACTACACATTCATCTCAAACAAGAAGCACTTTCTTGCACTTACCGTCTATGGGTACTCGGTTTACTAGAGGAAACTCCTGTGAACCGCAGTTCAACACACACCTCGTTGTTTCCACTTTTGGTGAATTGGGACAAAGTTGTCCTTGCTCCAAGTGATCTTACAATTGCTTGTAATTTTCCATATAGGACATTTTCCACGAAATTCCCTTCCCGGGAAGAGTGGACATCTGGTTATCTGGAGAGAAGTATTTCAGACGGCATCGTATGTTACACTGATGGCTCCCTTCTAGAAGGTCGAGCAGGTGCTGGTGTTTATTCTCGTGAGCTAAGGCTGTATCAGTCTTATTCACTTGGCAGACACTGCACCGTTTTTCAGGCCGAAATCTTTGCGCTTATGTGCGGAGTGCAATCAGCACTTCAGCAGCACGTAATGGGCAAAGTAATATACTTCTGTTCAGATAGCCAGGCTGCTATTAAAGCACTTGCTTCGACCAACTCCAGGTCGAAGATAGTTATCGCTTGTCGAACTCAAATTGAGGAGCTGAATTCAGCAAACGCTGTTCACCTTGTATGGGTACCTGGCCATTCTTCCATCGCTGGAAATGAATTGGCTGATGAGTTAGCTCGCACTGGAGCATCACATGACTTCATTGGCCCTGAGCCAGCTATTCCGGTATCCAAGTGTTGGGTGAAGCTTCAGATTGACACCTGGGCTGCCACTCAGCACAAACAATACTGGAATAGTTTGGAGTCATGTCGTCAAACAAAATTGTATTGTACTGAGCCATCTCTAGGGGTGGCAAAGTATCTAACAAATCTGTCAAAGCAGAATTGCAGCATGCTGGTCAAAGCATTGACTGGCCACTGCCGACTCAGTTATCACATGGCGAATATTCAGCAAGCTGATTCATTTGCATGTGATAGCTGTGAATCCGATTATGGAACTTCGTATCATTTAATATGTAACTGTCCAGCTTTTGCGCAATTGCGTTTCCGAGTACTCGGGAAACACTTATTAAGTGAAACTGACTTCAGAAACCTAAATCTTCAGGACGTTCTGTTGTTCTTGACCCGCTGTGGTAAAGAGCTATAGGCTCTCTTAACGCTTTATGCATTATCACAGTGCCCTTCTCAGGGCGCTGTTCGAACCCATTGTGGCACGCTTATGCGTTATTACAGTGTCCTTTTCAGGACGCTATGTGAACCCATTGTGGTACGCTTTTGCGAGTATGACGATCCTATTCCCTTACCTGTCCTTTCCCATCTCCTATCCTTTTTCCTTCCCTTCTCCGTCAGGTAAATGATGAATAGGCTCGTGTTCATGGCGATGGCACAAATTTCCCAAATGGAGGAGAACGTGCCTCTAGAGCCGACCTACTGATACCTGATATAGAATCCTTAGAGAGTTGGTGTCTTCGGCAAAGTTGTTTAGCTGGTCAACGGCTAACCGATAATAAGACTTAAGATTTAAAATTCTACCACTAGGCGGCGCTAGAGAGCAAACAAATTTTAAATTTCGCATATCTCAGCATCCTCATTTTGTAGAAAGATGGTGTCTTCGGCAATATGGTTTGGTAGATCAAGGGCTGTCAGAATAATTACCGTTTGGTTCAAGTTTCAACAGCTACGCGGCGCTAGTTGCATTTTTTGGCAAATTGTCCTGATATTTATGAAAAACAAAATTTTTTAGCTCACTAGCACCGCCTAGCGGTGGAATTTTGAATCTTAAATCTTATTATCTGTTAGTCCTTGACCAGTCAAACAACTTTGCCGAAGACACCAACTTTCTAAGTAATCAGGATCATGAGATATATGAGATTGAAATTTCGTTAGTGTCACATCTATTTGTCTGTGATTTATGTGATATCTTAGACAAGCAAGTACTTTTATACTCCTGTGGTACACACAGTATTGCACTGGAAGCACGACTGAGTGCGCTCTCAACACGAATTTTTGTGTGCACATTTTCTGCGCGCACATAATGTGCACGCAGAAACTGAAAAAAAACATGTTTGTGGTAACATTTGTTTGAGCACTCATTTTGAGGGTGAGCGGGTGGTTTGTGTGTGAAAAAAGTTGCGTAGTTCACCCTCGCTCTCGTTGAAAGTCGTGTGTGAAGTGTATGTTTTCTCTTCACACGTTTCGCACTGAGGAGCATGCCATCTCTGATTCCTTGAAAGAACAGCCTATGGGTTAAAGAAGGATGAATCATAGATCGGAATATTCTCATTTGAAATTCCAATCATTAATGCGATTAAATAAAGTCAAGCAGTCTATAAATTAGACAATGACAAATCTCTGGGTATTATAGGGGTGATGCATGAAGTACGTCACGATTATAGAGGGAGGGTGGTTTGCAAAAGTGTAACAAGCAATATAGTTAGTATAGGACAGAGAGAGGGGGATCGAAAATTCTCAATTTTTGACGTAACGCCTGTATGAGCAAACAAAATGAAATTGTTTACTTATACAGTATAATTATTAGGATCTACCTATCAATCCAAGAGGGGATGATCACTAAGCACAAGTAGTTATTGAATGTTTCTGCAGTACAGTTAGAAAGAACAGATATTGAAAAGAAGAAGGCAAAATTTCTGATTGAAAAATAAGTCCCTAAGGAGTCAATAATTATTTCACTAACTAAAGTTAAAAGAACAGCCTATAAATTTAGGAAGGAAAAATTCCTGAACAAAAAACTAAACTAAATTGCCATTAAATAAATACTACATTAACAGAACTTGAAAGAACAGCCTACAAACAAAAGAAGGAAAAATTTCCTATGGAAATGTTAGTGACTGAAATGCATATGATTTCTATAACAGCACTACAATGTTTCTTTCAATGAGCGGCAACAAAGACTTCTCAAAAATGTTTGTCTTATAAGCGAGAAATACCAGCTGGTAAATTGGTCTACTATAATTCGACCTTTTGTCCCATTCGACCTTTTGTCCCATTCGACCTTTTGTCCCTTCGATCTTAAGTCCATTCGACCTTTTGTCCATTCGACCTTTTGTCCATTCGACCTTTTGTCCATTCGACCTTTTGTCCATTCGACCTTTTGTCCATTCGACCTTTTGTCCATTCGACCTTTTGTCCTTCGACCTTTTGTCCTTCGACCATTTGTCCTTCGACCTTCTGTCCCAAAGCCCCTCAAACACCCACACTGCTTCTCGAACGCTGCTTGGAAAAAGCATGTGATATTGTTTTGTCATTGATGATATAAGTATTAATACTAATATTCAATGAGGTCTCCAGTTAGCCTAGTGGTAAAGGCTATGGATCGCCAATCCGGAGACGGCGGGATTGATTCCCGTTCCGGTCGAGAAAATTGTGTCGACTCCCAGGGCATAGTGTATCATTGTACTTGCCTCACAATATACAAGTTCATGCAATGACAGGCAAAGAAAGCCCTTCAATTAATAACTGTGGGAAGTGCTCAAAGAACATTAAGTTGAAGCGAGGCAGGCCAAGTCCCAGTGGGAACGTCGAGCCATAAAGAAGAAGAAGATTAATATTCAAGGTTGTTAAGTCAGAGTAGATCTGAACAGCCTCTGCAATGACCACTTTTAAGGCCTGGTTCGGAGCTCCGTCTGGGCCTGCGGACATACCTACGCTAAAGCATTTCCCAATTCTCACAAGTTTAGGGTTAGATTGGGACGTATCTAGCCCCTTCTCCCTCGATGGCGTCGAAGGTGATCCCAGTCCCTCACTGCCTGAAATTCATTTGACCCTCGAGTAATCGCGTTGTTGTATTTCGTATATAACGTTGAAAAATTCTCTTTCATTATTCAGTATTAGAGCGGTGCTGACGGTGATGGCCATTCGATGGCGAGTTACGGATGGTTAAGGTGTCTGTTGAACGGATTTACCACCCCCACTGGATTGAAAAAAGAATAAAGAGCTGCTTTGTCGAGACTAGAATAAGTATATCAAAACAATCAGATTTTTGTCTTACCGTAATCCAAATATTCGAATTGAAAACTGTGCTGTATTTTATGAAATTCAAATAACTCAACGTACATATGTACAGATGGGTAAATTATTGGTTAAATTGGGAAAAAATCCACAGCTCAGGTGAGATTTGAACTCACGACCCTTATTCGCTAGACAAGTGCTTTACCAAGTAAGCTACCGAGCCAATTAATGACCCGACAACTTAGTTGTCATAAGGTTCAATTCTAATCTCATCAATCTATATCATCTTCCCCTAAACCGCAAATATAATCATCTCTGTTGTACATATGCACGAAGAGCGAAAGCGATTTGTTTATTGTTTGAAACTGTTTGCCTATCGTACAGGCAACGCTTCCTCAACCACTTGTAGAGGAAGAACAATGCTACCTGGAAGGCGATCAAACGCGTCGTTCGCATTCTATTTGATACGACGGGTAACTAGGGTCTGGGACCATTTCGGCAGGAGCACCTATTTTGGGCACTTGTGTCTATAACTCAGTCAATTCCAAACCGATTGACTTGATTTTTGAGACACGATCAGATACGCACAGTATCTAGCTATGTGCAACAATTCAAGTCAATCGGTTTGGAATCGACTGAGTTATAGACACAAGTGCCCAAAATAGGTGCTCCTGCCGAAATGGTCCCAGACCCTACGTAGAGGTAGATGCTCGAAAACGACTCACTAGAAGTGCAAATTTTCGGTAATACCAATCCGTGTGGTCAAATTATGAAATTCAAATAACTCAACGTAGGGTAATTGTTCCCATCGTTGCGGTAGTACCTATTGTTGCGGTAATGGCAATTGAGCACTTTTTCGACTGAAATGTTACCAAAAGGTATTTTTAATAGATGTATGGTGCTGAGATTGCACCATTTGTTTGCTTAAGATTTGCCCAAAAACCTATTTTAAAAAAATATTTTCATAAATGTGTTTGCTGCTGTGTTCCTATTGCTGCGGTAGTGTTCCTAATGTTGCGGTATCCCATATGATTTCAATGGGATACCGCAACAATAGGAACAAAATACCGCAACATTAGGAACACATACCGCAACATTAGGAACACAATGATCTTTCAGATAAAAACGAATAAAATGCTCATAACAACATCAAAGTGGCAATATTTCGTTATTTTCCCGTAGATTAAGGATGGATTTTATTATTTTCAATTCAATCCATGTAAAAAGTTTGCTTGGGGCGATACAATTGTGGTTTAAACATGAACCCAGCGCTTAACTCCTCCATGATCGGATCAATTACCCTAGTTACCCGTTGTATCAAATAGAATGCGAACGACGCGTTTGATCGCCTTCCAGGTAGCATTGTTCTTCCTCTACAAGTGGTTGAGGAAGCGTTGCCTGTACGATAGGCAAACAGTTTCAAACAATAAACAAATCGCTTTCGCTCTTCGTACATATGTACAACAGAGATGATTATATTTGCGGTTTAGGGGAAGATGATATAGATCGATGAGATTAGAATTGAACCTTATGACAACTAAGTTGTCGGGTCATTAATTGGCTCGGTAGCTTACTTGGTAAAGCACTTGTCTAGCGCATAGGTTCCCAAACTTTCAGGTCGCGCGACCCCCTTTTGCCAACTGACGTAGTTTTCGCGACCCCCCATAGAAATTCCCTCATTTGTTGTCTGTTACAGTAAAATATTTTACTGTCCCTCGCGACCCCCTGGATGAACGTCGGCGACCCCCCTAGGGGGTCGCGACCCACAGTTTGGGAAACCATGGTCTAGCGAATAAGGGTCGTGAGTTCAAATCTCACCTGAGCTGTGGATTTTTTCCCAATTTAACCAATAATTTACCCATCTGTACAAATGTACGTTGAGTTATTTGAATTTCATAATTTGACCACACGGATTGGTATTACCGAAAATTTGCACTTCAAGTGAGTCGTAACTGTGCTGTGTTCACCGGCAGTGAAACCTGGTGTGTACGATCAAATAACACTTAACGGTTATAGATACCTGAGGTTCATAAATAATGGAATGGTGACCTCACAACTGCAGTAGTGTACACCACTTAAAAATAGGTGTACAGGACTAAATAGTAGAAATGGCAGCAATGATGCACATTTACCTGAACTTTGAAGCAGCGAAGATAAGACTTCCAGTACAATAGACTGGTGAGGTGATGAATGTGTCTAAAACAAAATACATAACTCTAGGTGAAACTGCACACAGAGATTGGTTATAATACCCCACCTAGCGCCTAAACTCGCCATCAACATATTTAATGACCAATGTCCCGCAATTGCGAAACAGAGCTAGGTGTACGCTTCAATGTACAACATGTGGCACATGCACTTCATCAAATAAACACTACACTCAGCCAAATAACCTTAAGATTTCCATAACGCCCAACTTATGAAACGGCCTTTAAATAATTCATAATGATTCGGATGAATTTCATAAGGTCACTCTATGACGTAAAATCGTCTCACAGCTTGGCTTTTATTGATGTTTAGCAACTTGGTATTCTCAAGCGTCGGTAGCCGTGTGGATAGAACACGGGCTCGGTGATCCCGACGTTCATGGATCGAATCCAGTCTGCATCATTTTAAGATTTTTTTGTTCTTTTCATAAGCCTATCTTATGAAATTTGTCATAGCAAGCACGATCGATTTTCATAAGGTATTCTTATGTCATCCATAAGAATTAGTTATAGCAAATTTTCATAAGGTATTTCGATGAATTTCGCTAGTATTTTTCGCTGAGTGTACTTCAGCGCGGTGTGTGAGTAGGCCCGTTCACCACATCCGCAGTAACCGTCAGCAAAAAAAGAACATGCACAATCAATTCAGCAGCGCACAAATAATTTTTCCACCGCAGACTCCATTTTTGTTGTGCGCCATAATTTATCCACAATGGCACCTGCGTCATCCAAACCGGCGGCGCTCGGTGAGTGTTGAAAAGCGTCACGCAAACATCCCAACACGTGACTGCTGGAAGGGCGAACACTCACTGCGACTACACCTACCTACTGTTTGGGGTCGTGGAGACGAATGGAGACAGGCCAAAACTACCGCAAACCTATCGTCACATAAAAAGAATCATATTTTTCAAAGTGACGTCAAAAGAGAGATCACAGCTGTTGCCTTTGTCGGTCGACAAGGATTGCCTTTTCGTCGTCGTCGTCGTCGTCGCTGCTAGTCGTTACGAGGTTGGTAGAACTAGTTTTACGACGAGCGAACCTAAGAAGAATGTCAGCCCTACCGAAACGTGATGGAGGAGGTGTTTTTGGGATGTTTGAAACAACTGTTACAAATGGCAAATGTATCAACTATGATATGACAACCGAGCATGATTAGAAAGACATCGACATTTAATTAGGGCCGTATTTTGGTTGATATTGTGACCAATCCCTCGACCATTCCATACGCATATGATGAAGGAGTATGTTCGCTCTCGTTTTTATAGAGATCGCCAGCACTAACTAGAGAAGGGTCCGTCAGCGATGAAGGGGAATGACGACGACGTTTTACTACCATGTGCGAAACGGAGCGAGTGCTGCAAATGTCTTCGACTAACCTTTTGGCTACTGCTTGCTGACTGATGATGGGTTTCAGCAGGGTGACGATAATATTTCATTCTCAACACTGACTGTCACAGCACAGTAGTGTCCGTGACGGCGGGGTGGTACATGACTAGAGGTAATCTGTTACCGATTTTATGGTTTATGGACCTCACGCATAAGGGCATGGCAAACATATTTGGGATGACCTGGTCGAAGAAGAAAGTACGTGCTCGTAAAAATGTCCAGCGAAAGTGGATGTTTTATTGCGCCATGCTCAGAGGAGTGAGACTGAAATACGCAACCTATAGCCAGCCAGCCAGATGGGTTCTGATTGATTGGGGCTTCTTTAACTCCAGAGTGAGGCAATCAGAGCAGAGCTCATAAATTTCATTGTGTTACGTCCGGTCGTGTCAAATGGCCTCTTAGTGGCCTCTAGTGGCAACAGCTTTCTAAATTGCATTCAATGTTCAGAATGAAGTACAACTAATATTTCTAGCAATGCATGACCAATGACCATAGCATCCAATTATAATTGAAGTATGGGAAATCACAGACCTGACCATACTGGGTCAAAACACAAATTCACATGTATGTAAGAGCCTTTTAAATCATGGGGTGGGGGAGTCTGCTCAAACGACACCCGAACATGAAAACCAGGGTAATCTGGGGTTATAGCCGTCTTCTACAAACAAGTAAAAGCCAGGACTACTCTCTCCTCGACCCACTAAACACATTCCCATGGTGACCATAACTTACGACTCTCCGGAACCACCAAGAAGGCATTGGTTCAGAGAGGGGCTAGTGCACATCGCACCCTCAAGGTAAGCTGCGTAGCCTGCAGCAACGAACATCGATGACTCGCTTTGGAGAATTGGCCAAGATAGCCAGTTTCCCGAGTGGTCCTCACCACTCCCTTTGTCAACGGAAGGTGGGCCAACCCCCACATCCGCGCCCAACTGTTTTGCAAGCATCAACAAGAACTGAAGGATACGTGCAACACGATCCGACCTGCTGAAGGCAAGGGAATCACTACCCTTCAGGCCCTATTAGCTGTACCAGAAGATCGCTGACAATAGGGCCTCCACCTGCCCCGGCCCTTACCGGGGACCCCTTTCGAACCGCGCTCGGATCCAACCCAGTAGACCGACGTCACGACAGCAAGGCTACCAGGATGTTCTTTCCGCGGCCACTTAATCGCTGTAAGAGTCGATTTCGATCGCAGGGCCTCGGTATGACCTTCGCAGCCTCCTCCAAACTCCTGGACCACCTCTTGTATCGCATCTGAACTAGCCATTCTTAGAGACCACGCGCCACCTCCTCTGTAGCTATGTAGGTGATAGCCGTTGAAACGGTATTCCAGCCAAACTCATCCCTACATATTCTCTAGACAAGATTGCCTGGAGTTATGCCCTCTCCGCGGTCACGCATTGTGCAAAAACGCGGGCACACGAACAAAACGTGTTCCGCCGTTTCCTCAAAAACCAACACCAAACCTACGTAGTATGGACAAGGCGATACTAGGCAGAGGTTTGCGCTTACTGGCATCATCCCGGGCAGTGCCACTATAAATGTGGAGGCTCTTTTGAAGGCGTAATCAAATGGCTATCGTCGATCATCACGCCCAAGTGTTTGACGGGGCGTTTCGGCGGGATAGTGCAATCGCCTACACTGATCACCGCCTGCTGCTCCGACTTCCAGTTGTTCACAACCGTCACCTCAGCACCTCAGTCTTGTCTACAAAAAATATATGGAACCCTGAAGAAACATCTGCAGGAATCTCTGGTGGTACAAGAGTCTCCCTTAGAGAGATCCCGACAGAAACTTCTGAAGAAATTCCTGATTGGAATTTTCGAGGAATTTGATATGAAAATCCATGAAATCATCCCACAGGAATTCCAGGAGGATTCCCCAAATGTATTCAAGCAGGAATCCGGAATTCCTGCAGAATTCCTTAATTTCAAAGGAATTACAGGAGGTATCCCCGACGAAACTTGAGAAGAAATCCTCTCTAAGTATTTCTAGGAGGAATCAACGAAAAACACCCAGAAGGAATCTCTAAAGGAATTGCAGGATAAATTCCTGAGAGAATTCTAGGAGGAATTGCCGAAGAATTCCTTGAGGAATCCTCGAAGGAATTCCAGCAGGAATCCCGGAAGGTATTCAATGAAAAATCCCTGAAGGAATTCGAAGAGGAATCCCCGAAAGAATTCCGTGACGGATTACCGAAGAAATTCCAGGAGGAATCTCTGAAGAAACTCGAAGAGAAATCACGAAAGGAATTCCAAGAGCGAAGTCTAGAAGGAATCTCCGATTGGATATCAGGAGAAATCCCAGAAGGAATTCTAGGAGGAATCTCGGAAAAAAAATAAGACGAATCACCAAAGGTATTCCAAGAGAAAACCCCGAATGAATTCCAGGAGGGATCCCCGACGAAATATCAGGAGGAATCGTCGGATAAATTTAAGGAGGAATCTTCGAAGGAAGTCCAGAAAGAACCCCCGAAAGAATTCTAGGAAGGATTTCCGAACTGTGGTCAAAATGGGCGGCGTGCGAAATCTTAACAGTGGTAGCAAATGTAGGCAAATTTCAGAAGAATATCCTGGAGGAATTCTTGTAGAAACACCATGTAAGATTCCTCAAGAATATTCGAGAGATATGCGTGATTATAATCATAAGGAATTCATTGAAGGAACTCCTACAACATTCCCTGAACGAACTCCTGTAGGAATTCCTGAATGAGCTTCTGGAGAGATCTCTGATGTTACTCATGGAGGCATCCGTGAGTCCTCCTGGAAAATTCTCTATTTTAATCTACAATCTGAAAGAGCGATCCCTGGAAGAATCCCTACAGAAACTTCTCAAGGGATTAAGGATATCCTAAAGAATTCTTAGAAGGAACTCTTATATAGGACTCTCTGAATAAACCTCCGAGGATATCCCTGAATTCTTCTGGAGGTATTCTTGGAATCTCCTTTAAGACTCTCTGAAGGAACTCCTGGAGAGATTTTTGATTTCTGTAGGAATCCCTGAAGAACTTCAGGAGAAATATCTGAATGAACCCCTTGATTAATTTCTGAAGACCTCTTGCAGAAATTCCTGAAGAAACTTCTTACGGAATTCTTGATGGATCTCTAGGAGGTATATATGAATCCTCCTGAAAGAATCTCTGAAGGGACTTCTGGAAGGATCAGTGTTGGTAAAATCATACTCAAGTCTCACTCATGAACCACTCTTGCGTGAGCAAACTCGCGCGCGACTCTGAATCATTTTCTCACGCGCGAGGTTTTCATGCGAAATCTCGCTCTCGCGAGTCAAGCGCCGAAAACTCGTTTGTTTGTAAAACGAATCCATATCAATTTAAAAGACATTTAATGTTATTAGATGCAAGATGTCGTCTCATTATGTCATGCAACTGTTAACACTTTGTTGTAAACAATAAGCAGACCGAGAAATAAACAAATGAGGAAAATCATGAGTCAACTCATGCTTGATTTTTTTGGCGGTGAGTTTGGCGAGTCAAGAATCGCGCGTGAAAAAACTCAACCATGAGTTTTGAGAACTTGAGTTTTTACCAACACTGGGAAGGATAGCTAAGCGAACTCCTGTTTAAATAAACTTCTGAAGGAATTACTATTGAACGCCTGGAGGCATTCCTCCTGAAGCTATTAGGATCCCTTAACGAACTCCTGGAGAGATCATCGAAGGATGCAGCAATCCTGGAAAGAATTCTTGAAAAAATCTCTGAAAAATTTTCATGAGGCATCGCGAAGTAATTCCAAGAGGAATCTCCGAAGGAATTTCAGGACGGATGCCAGAAGGACTTCCTGTAGGGAGCATTGATAAAACTCCCGGAGTGAATCCTGAAGGATCTCCTTGAGCGATCCCTACAAAACAGCAGGAGAAATCCCTTGTTGGAATTATAGTTGAATTTGTGAAGGATGTCCTGGAGGAATCTCTGAGGAAACTCCTGGACTAGTTCCTAAAGAAACTCAGAAGGAATCCCTGAATAAACTCTCAGACCCTGTGGATCTTCTGGATGAATATCTGATGTACATATCTCTAGAAGGCAACCCTGAATCCTCCAGAAAGAATTTCTAAAGGAATTCCTGGGGTTTTCCTTCGTTAACCCAAAGTTGCCACATATTCTAAAAAATTAATATAAACTTACGACAGTGTCGCTGGAAATTGGGTCGACCAAATTTTAAGATGAGAGTAGTAATATAACCTATTTTCTATTAGCTTTCAACCGCTTTTTGCAGAACCTAGATAAAAAAATCTAGAAAAAAAAGTTATTAAGTAAATTAGCCCTTGATGTCACCGACCGAAAGTTCGGGGTCACCCCTCAAAAAGGTGTATCAGCCAAAAGTTTGGGGTCACTATCGTAAAACATGGAAAAGTGATTTGGTAATATCTTCGTCATCTATAATTCAATTTCAATTCTTTTTGGCTTATTTCAAAGATAATTAACTAAATTTACGTTTGATGTCTTTAACTTAACGTATTCAACGATTTTTGCATATGAAAATGTTATGTAAAGTTACCACAATTCATCACATTATAAAAAATGAGGCAAATTTACGTTAAGTTTTAGTATGTAGATTTCAACAAATATGTGTGGTTCAATATTATGTTTCAAATAAGCCAAGAAGAATTAAAATTGGATGAAAGATGACAAAGATATCTACAAATCACTTTTCCATGATTTACGATAGTGACCCCAAACTTTTGGCCGATACACCTTTTTGAGGGGTGACCCCAAACTTTCGGTAGGTGACATCAAGTGTTAGTTTACTTAATAACTTTTTTTCTAGATTGTTTTATCTAGGTTCTGTAGAAAGTAGTTGAAAGCTAATAGAAAATAGGTTATATTTCCACTCTCATCTTAAAATTTGGTCGACCCAATTTCCAGCGACACTGTCGTAAGTTTATATTCGTTTTTTAAGAATATGTGGCAACTTTGGGTTAAGTTTACATACAGTTTTTTTTGAAAAAGTGTCTTTTCAATCATGTTCAAAGTTTCTTTGACTTATTATTTTTTGAATGAAACCTAGGGTGACCCCAAACTTTTCGGGAGTGTAAATGCTTGTATCACCTCACAACAGTTGATTTGATTTTTTTTTAAATTGGTTTCTAAGTTCTTTCTTCCTATGAATTTGCTCCTCTGTGTAGAATTAATCACTCAATGATTATTTCTTGAGTTGTTCATGGATGTTTCAACGTCCGTTTCGTTGCAATCATCTCCGATCTCCAGTTGCATCGGAAACCGCCCGGCTGGTGCAACAAAATCCATTTGTCATCACACACACGCCCGTGCCAACTGATGTAGCTACAAGCTGTGATGATTAGCTTTGGCCTTGATAAATACGTCAGCACCCCGTTTCAGATAACCGGGGTGATAAATCTTGGCCTGACCTCGTCGGAGGCCAGCTAGAGCACGGACCGACCGACCGACCGACCGACCGCTGCTGTTTGCATTACTCACCGGGTTGAATAATTCACCACGCCAGTGGGTATCGGAATAATTGCGCACTTGTCGGGTCATAAATCGATAAGAATTGGTTTAATTTCAAAGTAAGTGTGTAATGCCCTGCACCATGGCGGCACACATGGTTGCGGTTGAAGGATCTCCTGGATTACCTACGGTCTCGGTCGGGCGTCGGCAGCAGGCGAAACCAGTTGAGTGTGGCAAATTGCTCCGCCACCCAGTGCGTTATTTGAATTATCTGTGAAATGTGTGTATCCGAGCGATAGCACCACTCAGCAAACATTTGCCTGCCGGATATGGCGAATGTGGAAATTGTTTAGTGAAACATAATATAAATCGATCCACGTGTTGAGGCAGTCTTCGATCCATGAATAAACCGTTGTTGGCGCGCAGTGCGATATATGCGGGAATGGATGAAGGGCCGGATTAGTCGACGGGCGAAATGAACATATGGAAGGAGGAATTTGTAAAATTGTGAATATGACAACAAAAGGCTTTCGACTGATTCATTTAGATACTTTTATGAATATGGCACTACCGAAGATCAATTAATAATTATTGCCATCACTTGTCCTTAATTGTAAGTGGCCTGCGAAAATATCCACCTGTATGGTATACATTTCCCAAACGGACGAGAACGTGCCTCTGGAGCCGACCTACTGATATTTGATAATGTTGGCAACGTACTCGCGTAACCACAAAGGTCACCGTGTGTTCTAGAAAGTCCTCATAAGGGTCTGTGCCAAGACCAACCCTCAAGTGGCCTCCCTGCTAACTTAGGTAATTACCAGGGGCGGCTGCTTTATTGGCAGTGACGGATAGTGGCTCTAAGGAGGACGTAGCACTCATCGAGCTGGTTGGCTGCACGAGCGGGCGGAGCAACATCAGCAAGGATCTCTAATAAGAACTGCTGAAGCTCCGCAAGTTGGTGACCATGGCCTTCTGGCTCAAACGGAGAGATTCTTCTTTGCTGTCAGCGCGACGATGGCACACTAAACCATGCAGCTCGCTGGGCCGTAGGGGAGAGACCAACCAAGGAGGCGTGGCCTCCGGGAAGCAAGAAAAACCCGGCAGAGGAAAGCGGAACGTCGAAGAAAGAGGGGACGGCCAGCGCGAACAATCACGCTCCCAAGCCGCATGCAAAACGCGCAAGGAGCAGAGTAACCAAGCCCCAGGAGGCAAACCTTAAGAAAACTAGGAGCCAACCGATCTTTTGACATCACGGTTCGGAAGAAGAAGGCTTTGAGAAAAGTAAAGCCAATCCGAAAGTGCGAGAGGAGTGACGCACTGCTCTTCAAAACTGAGGTTGAGGGACTTGCGAGGCGAAAATCGTCTTTGAACCGCTGGCCGCGGAAGTAAAACGCATCCGGTGCACCACGACCGTAGAGATGATGTTAGTGCTGAAGAAAGAGGCGGCCAATAAGGGAACCTATTACAAGGTACTAAGGCAGGTGGCATTGGATGAGAAGGTGCAGGTGAGAGCCTTGAAAAGCTGGACGAGATCACCGACGCAGGGGAGCTCACAGCCGCCCTCAAGCAGCTGTGTGAAAAGATGCACCACTGCAAAGCCATGAGGATCGCCACGAAAGGAGGTGAACAAGACGACTGCAGTCGACAACATCAGAGTTAGTTGGTCGATGTGCCTGCTCAGCACCTACGTGTCGCCAGAGCTGTGCTTCAAGTATTTCGAGTAAGGACACAAGTTGTGGGCGTGTAAAGGCCAGGACATGAGAAAACTCTGCAGTGAGTGAAACATCGCCAGGGAGTGAACTGGCCACAAAAATGCATGATTTGCACGACGAAAAAGGGCCACATGTAGGGCAGGCCCAAATGTCCAGGCACACGAGGTGGTTGATAATGCAGGTTCAAGTGCAGGTTACACATCTAAATCCGAACCACTGTGAAGCCGCACAACAGTTGCTGTGGCAGTTAGTCTCGGAGTCAAGTACAGACATCGCATCCCTCCCGATAACGGGAGCTGAGTAACGGATAAGGCCAAGCTAACGTCGGCATTCAGTACAACCGGGTGCTTTCCGGTCCAGGAAATAATTCCCACGTCGCCCGAGGACGAGGACGCAATAGCGAAGATTAAAAGAGTAAAATACTGCAGTGATATACAAGCAACTAGCATTGGCTGGTGTTGAGTACGATTTCGTTCAGTGCACCTAAGAGCATTGGTGTAAATAGGGGGTGGTCAGGGGGCTGCCTGGCCCTCTCCAGAATAATCCTTTCAGGAAAAAACATCACGAGATTCAGGTGGATAAGTATCTTTGGAGTATGAAAAATCTATTTCGACTTGGCGTTGGCCCCCCTTAGGCCTATGACCTAGTTACGCTTATGCCTAAGGGAAGTGAATACCGCCGACAGTGGCTCTCAGAATCATAATGGTGGTTCTGGTAGTTGTCAGATACTATACTTGTTACTGTTGTTGTTATTAACCCTTTTCAAGAAGAAATATAATCACCTATTGTTGAAAAAGGATATAAATAATATGAAGCCAATAAACGAGAGCATTCGTAAGTTGAACAACAAACCTGGAGTTTAGTTTGTTTCAGTTCGCGACGAAGATAAACACGGTAGTGCGATGGCGTTAAAGCCTAATAGTTGGCAGTGTCTTCGGTGGTAAACCAAAAGCGGTGCTTTGAACATTCAGTGCGGAAAGAGCTAATGGTCGCGAAGTGAATTCTATAAAGCCAATTTGGGAAAATTTCGGTCGGCGGAAAAGCTATTAAGGCAGTGAAGGCAATTGTACGGAGTGCGCATAAGGTGAGATCTTGTCCGATGAGTTGTGGAATTATAGAAGAAACAAGGTATTGGGAAAAAGTGCTAATTTGAGTTTTTTTCTGTTTCCATGTTGAGTCAGCTGGTCGTGTAGCGACGCCGACGTTCAGGGTGACGCTGGTTGTTCAGGGTGATGCTGATGCGTGAAAGCGGTGGCATAGCGAGGTCGGAAGCTGTAGGTAGAAATCTAGCTGGTGGTTTTGCGGATTGTGAGTTGCATACGGTGTTTGGGGAAGCATCGGAGTGCAGTAGAACGTCGAGCCGGTAGTAGGACCGGGCACATCAAGCAGACAGCGTCGTTGGAACGGATCGGTTGATTGAAGAAACAGTGCAACGATTTTTTTTTTGTTTGTATTTATGTGTATTTTAACTTATGCTAATTCTACACTAGTGCAACGATGATTGTTTTCTTTATTTTATTGTTTCTTTACTGAGATGGCGAATAGCAACACGCAGTATTTCCACTCGGAATCAGCCGAAAATCATGGCGTAGTAAATTCGGTGAAATATAGGCTCGGAGGAGATAGGAAATCCAAGACGGATAGACATCGCAGCCGCAGCCGGAGCATGCCTATGAACAGGCCCTATTATAGGAATTAGGTTTCTCGGAGTAATTACAGGCAAGATTACAGAAGCTATGAAGGACGTTCGAGGTCGGATCACAGGAGTTTGAGCCGAGGCAGATATGCAAATTTTGTATGCCATTTCTGCAAGAAGCGTGACCACATTTAAAAAAATGCTATCGGTGCATAGACAGCCACAAGAGCTCCGTAAAATTCGAGAAGGAAATACATTCAGAGAAGGAAGAGGAAAACGCTGCTGGAGATGTTCACGTTCACGATTACTTCACACTAAAATTTGTAAGCCCCACTCATAAGTGCATAATTTCCAGACCACACCAAAAATGTGTAATAGTTACACATTCACAAAAACAGCTCGTACACTCTTCTAGATGCGAAATGTCGTTTTTTTTTGTTTTTCAAGGTCACTAGTAAACCTAGCTAGATCGCCGTACGAATTTGTTTGCAAATTCATGATATTTATTGCGGACGCTGGAGCAGATTTTGTGAATGTATAAGTCACGGTGCCCCCACAGACCATTATTATAAAATAAAAATGTCCATCAAAACTAAGTTCAGGGATTGAATCCTGGTGCCATTCTGCACCTCTGAGAATTTTTTTTAAATAGTCCTTAGGAGGAATCTCGAGAAATCTCAATTTGATGTTTGGTTTGCGCTGAAAAGTTGATCGATTAGTCACCACCAGCGTATCACCAATCAATCAACTTTTCAGCGCAATCCGTCTTTTAGTTCGTCAGATTTGTGCTCTTGAAAATTCGAGGTGTGGTTTCATTATATATTCACCTTAACAATATCGCTTAAATACATACAAAAAATGTCCCCAAAGTGTTCAAAGGTGTTTCAAACCAGTATATATTTATTACCGTTACTTCAATTTTACATATTTACTACTCACCCTACTAAATTAACTGACCAAACTGACACAAATATATATTTCTAAGCCATGCATCGATTTTAACCTTCTTTTTGCATCACTATGGCAGCAGCTCGCTGACGCGACGTAGTGTTCAGTTTGGGTCAAAAATGACCCTAATGCCAAAGGAGGGTAAACGATGCATAAAAAAAAGCGATTTTTTCCTTATTGTTTTATGAACATATTTTACATTCGTGTGTTATACCTACATTAAAATTTCCCTCGATTCTACAACTTGTTAAGTATTTGTACTCCAATTTTCATAGCGATATTAGCGTTCATAATGGAGTTGTGGCAATAAATGTGAAACAGTGTTGAAACACATTTTTTCTATGATTTTCTACTGAGTTGATTAAGTGTGTTGTGGTATGCCTCTATGCTCCGTTGAGATAAAACTGTTCAAAAATGCATACTGATACACCTTTCGTTATCAACCAAATGTATGGAAAACTTAATTAATTTTTAAAAAAATATTTATTTTTCAGTTGGGTGTGAATTTTAAAGAAAATCAGTTGCATCATATTTCTCCTCGCGTAAATCATATTATTTAAAAATGTGGCCAACTTTCATATAAATAGCGCCAAATGTTCACGAGAGGTTATCCTATTTTGTAAGGAAATATCATTTGGAAGATATTATCATACTTCGACATGAATCCACTCCACAACAACGCATTATGTAATTTATGATTATACCTACCCAAGTAACCACGGTGCTGAAGCCTTTTTGCATGCAGATACACCGTATTTAAAGTAATCATTACTGTGCATGCACACTTAAGGTTGATTTAGAGTGGAAATGGCAATTATGCGACTGATTTAAGATTATACCTGTATAATCGTAATTTGATTCTATAATTGCCCATTTCCACTTTAAATCAACCTTAAGTTTGCATGGAAAGTAATGATTCCTCTAAAAACACCCTATATCAGCATGCAATAAGGCTTCAACACCGTGGTTACTTAGGTACGTTGCGTCGCAGATTCCTGTTCTCCCAAAATTGGTGTACTATTAGATATTTATTTAACACATATTTCTCAGTGACTTTCGTAGTGTTCATTTGCAAGAGTATGTAGCACTTTTCATTCAAAAAATTTTCAATATTCTAGGCAATATCAAAGCAAATCAATGATAACCATAGACATCGTAGTTGCTACTCCGTGATTGACCAGATCAATCGTAGTTGCACAGAGAGTCAATGAATGTAAGGTTTGGGAATAGCTAACCATTCTTAATGTGCACAATTGGACAGTTCATCATTTGAAAGTCAATAACAGCGCTGGCCACGTCCTTACGGTCATCGGATCGACTATGTGTCAATACCCCATATAGGAGCAATGCATTTACAGCAAGGAACAATACAATACTAAACACTGAGCGCCCCTATTCAAAATGCTTGCTAAGCAATATAAAAAAGAACAAATTTTTGGAGTATTCTGACAAAAACATTATTCATTTTAAGAAAACTGCCTTCAAAGGCCAGCTCCAGTTTTTCTAACATTAACAATAGTGTTGGTAATCAAAAGCACATACAACAAGTAACGTTTGGCTAAGATTTTTTTTCTGATTTTTGTACACTGCCAAATGTTTGGAAGATGATGCTGAGATACCGGGTTATGTCAGTGTAAGTTATTCAAATTCAAGTTCAGCTAATCTTTAATTATGATTCTGATTATGAAGATCGTCTATCGTATATGCCGCAACTCACATAATCAACTCAGAAGAAAGTTGTAGAAAAAAAAAATATGTTTCAACACTGTTTCACGTTCATTGCCATAACTCCACAGTAATAATATCGCTATGAAAATTAGAGTGCAAATTGTAAACATGTTGTAGAATCGGGGAATATTTTGATGTAGGCTGCGTGTACCAGTTATCGCCATAGAGGTTCCCTATTTGGCCATAGTTGTTATTTGAGATAATTGCATATTTAGCATCATTTCAAGAGTTTTAAGGGCAAGATACATTCGAATTCCTGCTATTAAAACTTTCATAATAGATCAAAGCTTGAAAACTTTCTAAACTTCTAGTATGGCCAAATAGGGAACCACTATAGCCATAACTGGTACACTTATCCTATAACATTTGGAAGTAAAATATGTTTATGAAACAATGATGAAAAAATCTATTTTTAAATGCGTTCCTTAAAACCAATGCATGGCTTAGAATAGCATACTAAAGTCAGTTTAATCAGTTAATTGAGTTGGGTGAGTAGTAAATAAGTATAATTGAAGTAACGTTAATAAATATATACGGGTTTGGAACAACTTTGAAAACTTGGGGACTTTTTTTGTAGGTAGTTAAGCGATATTGTCCAATCTGAACATGGATTTCTTTGGAATTTCTTAGTATAAAACATCAAATCGAGATTTCTCGAGGTTCCTCCTAAGGATTATTTTAAAAATTTGCCCAGAGGTGTAGAATGGCACCAGGATTCGATCCCTGAACTTAGTTTTGATGGACATTTTTATTTTATAATTACGGTCTGTGGGGGCACCGTGGTAAGTGTTACACATTTTTGGTGTAGTCTGGAAATTATGCACTATAGTGCTGAGCGGTTTTAGCGTGAGGAAAAAAGTGATTATCCTTGTCTTATGATTTCTTCTGTTAGAAAAATTAGCACTCGAGGTCAAATTAGAAGGTCAATTTTGTTCAATGGAGTTGAACAGTGTTTCGGTAGTGTCTGTGATGAGCGAATTTGAATTCAAAAAGAAGTTTCATGGCGTCAAATTTAAAACAAGCTCTAGGAAATTGATAGTGATCAATGGGTCAAGTTTGAAGATTTTTGGCAAAGCTTTGGATTCAGTTTCGTTTGAAAATACTGTGGCTGAGTTGGAACTGATTGTTTTAAACGGGGATCATCTGGATCAGAGCTGGAGAGACAGTTTTTTGAAACATTCTAAACAAACAAATATATGCGGAGTGAATAGCGTTGGTGACAATGGAGAACAAGCCATAGCCATTGTCACACAGCGTTATTCGGAATCTTTTAATAGCGATTTTCCATCGCCGATTATAGGATTTCAGGCGGATTTAATACTAAAATAGGATAGAACTATATTCAGGAAGCCTTATGAGATGCCTTACAGATTGAAAGACAAGGTGTTGGACCATTTAAATCTGCTAGAAAGAGATAAAATTATTTCGCCTTCTAAAATACATGCTCAAAAACCACTTGACATAGAAATAACTGTTTGGTGTAAGTAATTTGAATAATCTGTATGTTATATGTTAATAAGTAACTAAATGTGAAATTTGTAGTTTGCCCTGAGGATGAATGAATAAACATTCGAAACGTCGGCTCTTAACCTAACCGGTTGTTTTTAAAGAAACCCCGAAGACCGATTTAGCGCCAAAAATTCCAGAAACAACTACATTAAATCCGTTCTATCATTTGTTAAAAAAGAATGTAAGATTTCTATGGAACATCAAATGTGAGAAAGCTTTCAAAAACTGTAAAGAAAAAAATAATAAGCGCGAAAGTTCTCACATTTTTTGACCCGAAGACACCAATAGTAATTAGCACTGCTGCTTTAGTCTTATGGACTGCGGGTGGAGTTATTTCACACGTTATTGACGAAATCGAAAAGCCTATATGGTTCACATCAGGCACAAATAAGTTATCAAATCACGGTGCTTCATTTACCGTTATTATCAAAAAAAATATACCATCAAAACCTGAAACGCCATTCTCTTTCTTTATCATTCCTACACCTTTGGACAAATTTAAAAAAAAAATCGTTGGACGAAATTTTGAGTTACGCCCTTTTAAAGGGCCTAACCCCTAAAAAATCAGGGTTTCTATATAAAACATCATATTTCAAAACGGAAGCATGCTTTTGCCAACAAAATTTGAAACGCCATACTCTTTCTTTATCATTCCTACACCTATGTATAAATTTTTAAAATAATCGATTGACGAAATTTTGAGTTACGCCCTTTTAAAGGGCCTAACCCCTAAAAAATCAGGATCTCTATAGAAAAACATCATATTTAATAACGGAAGCATGCTTTTGCCAACAAAATTTGAAACCCCATTCTCTTTCTTTATCATTCCTACACCTCTGGATAAATTTTTAAAATAATCGTTAGACGAAATTTTGAGTTGCGCCCTTTTAAAGGGCCTAAGCCCTAAAAAATCAGGGTTTCTATAAAAAAACATCATATTTCATAACGGAAGCATGCTTCAAAGTCCCAAACAATAAAAAGTATCATTAATAATGCTACAATTTGATACTATGCACTAATATTGACGGCATTTTGTATAAAAATTAGCCATAACGCCAGTATAAGGGAAGTATTCTTTAACCTGTAGGATACGGACGTTTTCGGCTTCATTTACTATTATAGCCAGAACAATATACAATGAAAAACATAAACGACAGTTCATTTATTTTTTTCACTTATATAGTTATTGCACACCCATAAACTGAATTTCAAAAATAATGTTGGTCAAATTCTTCAGTTACGCCCATTTGAAGGTTAAAAGTACTTTAAGAATATTATTATAAAACTTAGTTTCAGTTAATCATGTTTATTTTTCAGTAACGTAGTTTAGCAGTTAAATATAGAACTATCATTACAATTGATCATCTCAATCCTTATTTTTGTATGTTTATTAATTGAAAACGGCATTCACCAATAAAACTAACGAATGACAAAGGCGCATGTCATCGCTTGTTTTGTCTATAAAAAAAAGCAATACAAAAAACTTACGTCCCACGCTATGAATGGCAATTGATACAAAAATGATTGCTTCCTACATGTTTGAAAATACTTTTTAATACAAACATCAATACAAATAGCCAATACTAGCGCATAGTATCAAATTGTAGCATTATTTATGATACGTTTTATTATTTGGGACTTCAAGGCATGCTTTTATTATGAAATACAGGGGATAGACAAAATGATCGGGACAGGCAAAATTTTCACTTTTCAAAAAGTGTTCAACTAGCTGTAACTTTTCGAAAAGTGCATCAAAAATTCTCAAATTTTTACTGTAAGTTCATCAACTAGATTTGTATCAGTGGTCCAAAATTAGAAAAGATCGGGCCATTCTTCACGAAGTTATAAAGATTCTTGAAAAAGGTAAAATTATTCGATAGCCAACTTTGAGCAGTATTATCTCCGGATTTAATGAACCGATTGAAATGAAATTTTGACCATTTATGACTTATATAATGAGCTATGACAAACCATTGACTTAACTTAATATTTTTAACACGGAAGAAAATTATAACGATTTGACTATTTTTCTAATAAAACACCAAATTTTCCAAAATATCAACATCGTTTCAAAATTCAAGATGCAAATTATAGTTCATTTAATTTCCCTCTAATTGAATTATATATAAATGTGTTTTGAAGGAAAGTAACAACATAACTACCAATAAATTGATAAAATTATAGAATGCATATTAAAACTGGACCAATTTGCTAAAAAATCGTGAAAAAAATTAAAATCGCTATAATTTTGTCTCTTGTTAAAAATGTCAAGTTAAGTCAATTGTTTTTCAGAGTTTATTATATAAGTCATAAATGGTCAAAATTTCATTTCAATCGGTTCATTGAATCCGGAGATATAACAGCTTAATGTTGGCTATCGGATAATTTTACCTTTTTTAAGAATCTTTATAACTTCGTGGAGAATGGTCCGATCTTTTTCAAATTTTAACCACAGATGCACAACTAGTTGATGCACTCACAGTAAAAATTTGAGAATATTTGATGCACTTTTCGAAAAGTTACAGCTAGTTGAACATTTTTTAAAAAGTGAAAATTTTGCTTGTCCCGATCATTTTGTCTATCCCCTGTATGATGATTTTCTATAGAAACCCTGATTTTTTAGGGGTAAGGCCCTTTAAAAGGGCGTAACTCAGAATTTCGTCTAACGATTATTTTAAAAATTTGTTCAGAAGTGTAGGAATGATAAAGAAAGAGAATGGCGTTTCAGGTTTTGATGGCAGAAGCATACTTCTGTTAAGAAATATGACGTTAAAAGTGTTACTTACAGGCTTACCATTTCATTGGTAAGCCTGTATTGTCCATTGATTTTATAGCACCATATGATTCAGTTAAAAGAAAAGACCTCTAAGTGCCCTAGTATTTACTTCTTATTGAGCGGTTTACTAAAAAAAATCTGAATTGGACTTAACTGTCTGTTGTCTGTGATCCAGTCGAGAAGATATGTTCACTGGCAAACATTGAACCACGAAAAGAAAAAGACTTGCCAATTATTTTTCCGGCGCTTATTTTCAACATCGATTTCGGAGTTCATGCAAATTTCCCCATAAGCCGACCCTGCAATTCAGCAACGGGGTTTCTCATATTGTGTAAACCGGCTGGATGTGAGCAACTGGCAGTGAGCTACAGAATTTATGTTTATGCTAATTAGTTCGATTATGGTCAATAACAGAAACAATCTAAAGTGGCACTAATTGGCAACTGGGGGTCGGATAGTGAGTATATAGTAGCTCTGCAGGAGGACTCCTCGCCAGCTGGAAGGCTGAAGTGCCATTGAAATGCTTAGAGGAACGTGGGATAATTTATGCCATCAGGATGATAACAGCACACCCGTTACCTTAATTCCATTCATCGGAGACCGTCACTTGAATCGATTCGTCGCCGGAAGACGAGAAAGTCACCCTTATACCTTACCGACACGACAACAACAACATGGATCATGAGGGATGAACTCGCTGTCTTCAAACAAGAATGGTTTATATCTTCTCCACTCTCACAACGAGCAAGAATTTCAAGGAAAACTGAATTATTGAAAATGTAAATTTTTGGCACACAGCGTTTGTGAAGATTTTAGCGTTGTTTTCGACGCTCGACGCCACACCGAAGCTCGTTAGTGACGACTGGCGCATGGCTGTGCGGTGTGGAATTGGGAAAACGTGGGTGTGAAACCAGAGATGGGTCAGCTTGCACGGATAAGTGGAACGCCATCAGGCCACGATTCGCATCCCACTTGATTCGCAACAGTTTCAGTTTGCATTATGCTCTGCTTGAGGTCGAAACATGTTTCGTTTCATGACGTCGGGTAAAATTGTAGTTACATACGCGCCACAAAATAAAATTACGATTCCACTTCAATAAATTTTGTTCTACCAATACCATATACCACATATTTGTTCCATGTTCTATAAGGATTTTCCACACACTTCAAAAATGATTTTTTTTTCCGTATTCAATCTAGCAAAACTACACAAATAAATGTGGGGCTTCACGACATAATGTCATAATATCACAGCTCCTGATTTTTTACTCTTGTTCCTAACACAATTTTACCCCACGACACTCCCTTCCAGTTTTCTTCCTCTTGGCATAACATCATAACTGGGACCAAGCCTGCTTATTAGTTCAGTGTTCCATGAGAATTTCCGGTAAAAATAACTGAAAGCTTGTTGTATATAAAAATGTTATCAAGCTCTTTACAGCACAACTCAGAGAGTTTAACATGAGCTCGATTTCCTGGCAGCATAATCCCCTCGGAACTTTCTTCCCACGCTGTTCCCGATCTTCACTTGGTGAACCTTTACGCGAGCTGCTTGAAGCATATTGTACCGCTGGGCTCAGACAGACACAGTGGAAAACGAGAATAATCGGTCACTTGATTTATGCTTTGTGAGCAACGAGCTGAGACCGTTAACTGTATGTTCACGCAAGCTCCTGCACCGCTCTTTAAAATCAGGAGGGATCGCCTCCCACTGTTGATCAATTAAAAAAAAAACATATCGTTGCTTCCACGACCCTTCTGAAAGCGTCACGTATAATTTCAGCCGAGCAAACTTCAACGAAATGGATGGTTCCATTGCTCATGTCGATAGGAACGCAATTTTGAGTAATTCGGATGTAAACCTTGCTGCTAGCACCTTATCTAGTGTTTTGCTATATGCTTTTGACCAGTTTGTTCCCAAAAAGTCTAAACGTGAACCGGCAAAACCCGCTTGGTCAAATGCCGACCTCGAAAAGAGTGGAACAAGCAGCCCTGAGACTTCACAGCAAATATTGCACGGATTCTACTAGATCATGTTACATAGGGAATCGCGCCACTTGGGCGGTGGCTTCTATATTCGTCTGTTTTCCACTATAACTCAATCAAATTTGAACCAATTGACTACACACTGCAAATTTTGTTTGCTGGTATTCAGCAAATTTTGCTGATTTTTTTCGTGCTGATTTCATTCAGCAATATGAATTTACTGAATATCAGCAATTATTTTTCAACTTGCTGAACCATCCAGCAATTTTGACAGTTGATCAGCAACGTTGTGCTGAAGTTCAGCAAAAATTTTGCTGAAATTCAGCAATTTATTTTGCTGATTTTTTTGTGCTGGAAGCGTTTCGAAAAATTTGGTGTGTAGGTATAGTATCTACCCGTGTACAACATTTCAAGTCAATTGGTTCAAAATTGACTGAGTTATAGTGGAAAACAGACGAATATAGAAGCCACCGCCCAAGTGGCGCGATACCCTAGAAGCGAACATGGCTTATAAGCAACTTAATGATCGCCTCTAAAATGCTAACCTAGACCGCCTACAAAACACCTCTACGCTGACTAATGGATTACATGGAGCCAATACTACCGCCGCAATTACCGATTTGTTCCGCTCTCAATTCAGTAGTGTGTTCGTTGATAAACAGCTTGACCTGCAGGACGTAGACAACGCCACCCGAAAGGTTCCGAGCCCGCACTGTGTTTTGATATCACTAATTAAGCGTCTGTTCACCAAGGAGGTGCGGCACAAACAGCGTCTGCTCTGGCATCCAGTGGCTGAGTAAGAAACGCTGCACCACACCCAGCTAGATCAAAGGTGGTAGCCCCATCAGCGTGGTCGCCCCAGTGTTGTCACGATGGCCCTCCGGCGAGACAGGAGTGTTGGCGTAGGCCCAATAAGCTACCCGTAAAAATCCCTATTGCGAATAACATAGGAGAAAATACGACTCGATACAATCGGCGATACGCGACGAAATAAGGACTACGATTGGAAACTTGGAACATGGAATTGCAAGTCACTAGGTTTCGCAGGGTGTGACAGAAACTACATCCCCGCAGCTTCGACATCATGGCGTTGTAGGAACTTTGTTGGACTGGACAGAAAGTGTGGAAAAGCGGGCATCGAGCGACTACCTTCTACCAAAGCTGTGGCACCACCAATGAACTGGGAACAGGATTTATAGTGTTGGACAAGTTGCGACAACGTGTGATCGGGTGGCAGCCGATCAGCACAAGGATGTGCATGTTGAGAGTTAAGGGTCGTTTCTTCAACTACAGCATCATCAACGTCCACTGCCCACATAAAGGGAGACCCGATGACGAGAAAGAAGCATTCTACGCGAAGTTAGAGCAAACATACGATGGTTGCTCGCCGCGTGACGTGAAAATCATTGTTGGCGACATGAACGCGCAGGTAGGATGGGAGGAAATGTACAGACCGGTAATCGGGCGGCCAGCGATGCGTAAACTTTGCAGCCTCCCGTGGTATGGTAGTCCGAAGCACCTCCTTCCCCCCGCAAAGATATCCACAAAGCCACCTGGAGATCACCCGACCATCAAACAGAAAACCAAATCGACCACGTTCTAATCGACGGTAAATTCTTCTCGGATATAACCAATGTTCGCCAGATGATTTTTTGAAAAATCTATATCAATCTTTTCGAAAATCTGTATCCCATACAAAATAAAATGGCCTCTCTTGCTCAAAAATCTGTATTTCATATAAAACGAAATCTGTACGGGTGCTCAAAAATCTGTATAATACAGATAAATCTGTATATATGGCATCCCTGGTTCGCACATAGGGGAAAAGTGGGTAACACCGTCAGGGTGGGTAAGCCCGTCACCCCAATGATTTTACCAGAAAACAGTTATTTAGTAGCTCTTCGGCCATACGCCTTATTTGTTTTTACCATTTTTACTCTTTCGAGACAAATGATACCAAAATTGACCTGTCAAACACGAAGAAAATAAATAAAACAAACGCGCGCGTCATTGTACCAACGCCGGATGTAATATTTCGTCGGTAGAATTTAGCTTCTGGAATATAAAAGAAGTGCAAAAACTAACATTCATCAATCATGTATTCTCATCTGTACTATTCTTTAGTGCCAAGATTCTTTGAATGGTCAGTTTCAACAATTATTCAGACATTACGGTGTAATTTAAGAAAAGTGACCTTTTCGGGTAAGCCCGTCACTCATCGGTGGGGGTAACACCGTCATGCTCTTCAGATCACCGGATGTTTGTTGAACTGGCTAGGCATTTCTAATAGATGCCACGCAACTACAAACTGATGACCAACCTGGGAAATTTCTATAGGGGTCGCCCATAAATGACGTAGCATTTTATGGGGGGGGGTGAGTTGGAGTCTCGAATTATGCTACGAGCTATGTATTACGTATTGGAAAATAGACTACGAGGGGTGGAAGGGGGTTTCAAAAATCGTCAAAAAATGCTACCTCATTTATGGACGACCCCATATGGGTTTCTCCTGGGATTCCTGCGGGATTTTTTCTAAGGCTTCTTTCAGTATTTCCTACGGTTTATCCAACAAAATCTACTAGGATTTCTTTAGGAGTTCCGGCTTGGACTCTTCCTGTTCCTTCTGGACCTTCTAAGGGCATAACTTGTGGATTGTTTTTTTCAGCGATTGCAAATTCACTAGTGCCGCCTAGTGGCAGAATTTCGAAACACGTGTCCCGTTTTATGTAAGTCTATGTCATACTGATCAACTTTGCCGAAGACACCAAATCATTGGATTCTGAGATATAAGGTTTGGAAAATTTACATGCTCACTAGCGCCGCCCAGTGGGGGAATTTCGAACTTCGTAGCTCATCATCTGTAAGTTATTAGCGTATCCAATAATTTTTCCGAAGACTATTTCTAATTATCAGGGTCTTGAGCTGTCGCATATCGTAACGTTTGCTTGACAACCTAATATGGTTCCTGCAGTGAAATTTAGCATCAAACTGTTGGTGGCGCCTCTGGTGGCCAAGCCATAAACTAATCATATCAACCAAAGTTCTAAATGTTAGATCTTTTCAAACCCTAAAACTTTGCCGAAGAAAGTATTGCGCTATCTCTTAACACACCCGGGATAAATGGCCACATCCCCAAAAAGCTCAAATCCCATAAGCTTAGTCTCCTATTAAGCGGATTCCAATTGCGCTCCCCGACCAGTGATTTTATAAGAGTATCGACTGTTGAAAGATTGGTAAACCTTCACTGCACTTCAAAAATGTAATGAAAATATTTTAAAATTGAAATCATCAAAAGTATCAATATAAAAATATATATGACGGACTTACCCCATAGGGGTGACGGTCTTACCCGCACTGAATTAAAAACATCAATATTTATTATGGTTGTGTTATGTGCATTGTTCACCAGAATCAACATAATTTGACAATTCTAATGCACAGGTCTTATAAAAAACTAATGAATCAAATATTCTGCGTACTGAAAATATCAAATTTCGTATTACATTTATTTTGAAAAATCCAAATGCTTAAGGTGACGGGGTTACCCCTTCCTCCCCTACCGCAGTGCGAATATAGATTCGGATCACTTTCGACAGTTATCACCACGTGTCGAAGTCGAACGCCGCGGCTCAACATCGAGCAGCTGCGTAACGTAGAAGTGGCTCAAGACTACGCGCAGCAGTTAGCAGTAGCCCTACCAACGGAAGAACAGCTTGGCACAGCTACACTTGAAGATGGCTGGAGGGATATCCGATCTGCCATAGGTGGTACCTCGGCTACAGCACTAGGCTTCGCGACTCCGAATCACAGAAACGACTGGTACGACGGCGAATGTGAACAGTTGAAAAACGAGAAGAATGCAGCATGGGCGAGAATGTGCAACACCGTACGAGAGCGAATAAGGCACGTTACAGGCAGGCGCGGAACTTGCAGAACTCATTCTTCCGGATGAAGAAGCGCCAGCAGGAAGAACGGAATCGCGAAGCGATGGAAGAGCTGTACCGCGCTAAGGACACACGAAAGTTCTACGAGAAGCTGAACCGTTTGTGCAGAGGCTTTGTGCCACAAGTCAACATGTGCCAAGATGACCACGGGAATATTCTCACGAGCGAGCGTGAGGTGGTCGAGAGGTGGCGGCAGCATTACGATGAGCACCTTAATGGTGACGTTGCAAGTACCGAAGGTGGCGTGGTTACAGATCTAGGAGTATGTGCACAGAACGAAAGACTTCCGGCCCCTGACCTCCAAGAGATTGAGGAAGAGGTAAGCCGATAGAAAAACAACAAAGCCGTTGGAGCAGATCAACTACCAAGCGAGCTTCTAAAATACGGTAGAGAAGCACTGGTGAGAGCACTACACTGGGTCATTACCAAGATTTGGGAGGAGGAAGTATTATCGGAGGAATGGATAGAAGGTATCGTGTGTCCCATCTACAAAAAGAGCGACAAGTTGGATTGCGGGAACTACCGCGCGATCATATTAATGAGCGCTGCCTACAAGATACTCTCTCACATTTTATGCCGCCGTCTATCACCGATTGCAAGAGAGTTCGTGGGGCAATATCAGGCTGGATTTATGGGTGAATGTGCTACAACGGACCAGATTTTCGCCATCCGCCAGGTGTTGCAGAAATGCCGCGAATACAATGTGCCCACACATCACTTGTTCATCGATTTCAAATCGGCGTATGATACAATCGATCGAGAACAGCTATGGCAGATTATGCACGAATACGGATTCCCGGATAAACTATGTAGTTCGATTGATCAAGGCGACGATAGATCGAGTGATGTGCGTTGTTCGAGTACCGCAATGTGATGGTCTTTCGTGCTTGCTGTTCAACATTGCGTTAGACGGTGTAATAAGGAGAGTGGGGATAAACACGAGTGGGTCGATTTTCACGAAGTCCTTTCAGCTGCTTGGTTTCGCTGATGATATTGACATTATAGCTCGCAAATTTGAGACGATGGCGGAAACGTACATCCGACTTAAGAGTGAGGCCAGACGAATCGGATTAGTCATTAATGTGTCGAAGACAAAGTACATGATGGCAAAGGGCTCCAGGGAGGAATCAGCGCGCCCGCCACCCCGAATTTATATCGACGGTGATGAAATCGAGGCGGTTGAAGAATTCGTGTACTTGGGCTCACTGGTGACCGCCGACAACGACACCAGCAGAGAAATTCAGAGGCGCATTGTGGCAGGAAATCGTGCTTACTTTGGACTCCGCAGAACTCTACGTTCGAATAAAGTTCGCCGTAACACGAAGTTAACCGTCTACAAAACGCCGATTAGACCGGTCGTTCCCTATGGGCACGAAACATGGACCCTACGTGCAGAGAATCAACGCGCCCTTGGAGTTTTCGAACGGAAGGTGTTGCGTACCATCTACGGCGGAGTGCAGATGGAAGACGGGACTTGGAGAAAGCGAATGAACCACGAGCTGCATCAGCTGCTGAGAGAACCAACCATCGTCCATACCGCGAAAATCGGGAGGCTACGGTGGACGGGTCACGTCATCAGGATGTCGGATAGCAACCCGACTAAAATGGTTCTCGAGAGTCATCCGACCGGTACAAGAAGACGTGGTGCGCAGCGAGCTAGGTGGGTCGACCAAGTGGAGGACGATCTGCGAACCCTACGCAGAGTGCGGAACTGGAGACAAACAGCCATGGACCGAGTGGAATGGAGACGGCTACTATGTACAGCAGAGGCCACCCCGGCCTTAGCCTGATCGGTAAAGTAAGTACGAACCGATTCATAGCATGTCCCGCGTGTTCAATATAGTATATTATTCTGTTTTTTTATGTGATTTTTATGTGTATCACGCAAGGCAAATAAGTGTAATTTTAAACGTTAATTATGTAAGGTGCCACATTAGTCTGTAAATGTAAGTTAAGTGTCATTGGGGTAATTTGTATTACCTGTTGACACTGGCGTAAACCCGAGGGGGGGGGGCGAGTAGGTTTAAGTGGAACAAATTTCCAGTATAAAACGCTTTGTGATGAGAAATTTTTTCGACTGCGACTTTATATAAACAAATAAACAATAACTATTACATCTTTCACTTATTCTTGACATAAAATCCATACTGGATGACAATCTTTAAACTCCCAACAACATTGCAGTTGACAACAGTGGAAGCGAATTCCATTTAATGTGATACTGTGTTTGACAGCTTAACGAAAAAACCCACTCAGTCTTATAGAAAACCCTTCAGTTAATCGCTGGAAAATTTCCTGGGGGAATTTCTTGAGAAATCATTGGATGAATCTTTGAAGAAATCCCTAGAAGAACTCTTAAAAATCCTGGATAAATGTATGATGAAATTTCTTGAATAAGTTCCGTGAGATATCCCAGGAGGAATTGCTACCAAGGATGCAATGATATTTCTTGTGAACAAATCCCTGGGGACGTCCAAGTAGGAGATTCTAGAGAAATACTGGTCAAAAATTTTCAGCGAAAAGGAAGCAAGAAGCGATAAGTTTTGGAAGAATTACCAACCTCAGAAGGAAATTTCTGAGAAATCTTTGAAGAAACTCCGGGAGAAATTACAGAAAAATCTGAGTATGAAGTACTGTAGAAATTATAAAAAAACAAAAAAAATAGTCTGAATAAGTTCCAGCATGAATTCGTATGTAAATATTAGCAAATACTCCTTGAGCAGCAATAGTTGAATTTATGCAGGGATTATGGAGTAGAAATGACTAGAATAATCCCAGTAGATTTTTTTATAAGAGTTACAGAATATATCCTTGGAAAAATCTCTGGAATTCCCTCGAGAAACCACAGGTGATATCTTTGGGGGAATCGTATCAAGAACATCTGTAGCATATGCAGCAGACATTCCAAAAGAAATCCTAGCACCCAGCAAAAATTTATGAAGGAATCATAAAAAGATCCTAGGAAAAACCTCTGGGGAAGCTACTTAAGAAATTCCAACATGAAACACAAATACGGTGGAATTAAAAGATATAAACCAATTACACTCATTCGAACACAAAAAGTATTTCATGAGTAGGTAATTCCATCCCTGGGTAAATTGCCGAGTGTATTCTGTAGGAATTCCAAGAAGATTTCTTAAAGACAACATTAGACGGAAAATTTTACATTTTCCACTTCTGCATACACCAGCGCCACCTGCTGGGAAGAGTTCTTACTTATAATCACATCAACAGATACGTTTGACGCTTGACCAGATCTACTTGTAATATCGAAGAAGAATCAAATTGCTTTATGTTTTAAATAGTTAGATATAAAAGGCACGCTGCTATAAATTTAACTTATGTATGTTTTTACTTATTTTTGAAAATATTTAAACTGCTATGAAGAAAAAAACATATTTAAGAAAAACTTAAAACCACTATTGAGTAAATAACATGATTATAGGGTAATGATCTTTTCAAAATATACGTTTAAAACCAAATTCTGAAAAAAAAATATAACGTACCGAAATTAAAAATGCGAATGACGTTCGCGTTAAAGTTATATTGTTCCTATAACAGTAAGTTCTAGTATCCCACTTCAAGTTTTACTTAATTTTAATTAAATTTTATTATTGCTTACAATTTTCATTCCTGTTGGTACTTTGCTACAAAATTGACTGCCCTGTATAGCTGCTCTCGAATCTGGTGAAGTCAACGACGGTTTGTTTTATTACTCGGCATGATATATTGCTCCTTGAATCAATGCCATCTTGAACGGCTTCACTTGGTTTTCCAATCCAAAACTTTTATCGCAATCCACTATACACTCATTTATTTCACAGCAACAGAACCTTTCGAAAACCGGCATTTCTTCCTTTATTTCTGGATATCGATGCAAGCTGTAACTCTATCTAATTTAATCGAAATCATTCGTTGCTGGGGGCACATTTTCTTCTTTTCATATTTGATTCTCATGTAATTTTCACGTACAATATATTGCATTATCACATGAAGTTACATTCATTCGCTTTTTCACGATGATTGCCACGGCTCGCGCATTCAACCAGCGAACGATATGAGTTGCTCCCAGAAGAAAATGCCGCTTCTTCACGGTGAACCGAGATAAATATATCTCCGGCAAAGTGTAACACATGAAAAAAAAACAACGCACGTTCGAAAAAATTTCACTCTTCACCCGTGAAAATACGCGTCACTCCTTACTCGACGGATTTTATGACAAAACTGTATAGAAAATTCAATCTAAGCTGCCGCAAAACAGTTGCATGGTTTGTTAGCTGGCTCTCCTCTCATTTTCCTCAACGGCCAAAACTTTGACTCTCGTTTAGCTCAAGGGGCACGTACCGACAATAACAGTCTACCGAGGCCGAAAATTCGACCGACACACCATCTCGAACACGTTTTTTCAATGGACCACTACTGTGTTCACAACACTCATCGCAGCTCCTCATGGTGATTTCGCCTGCCGCCGCGCACCACCGCCGCCGTTATTGGAAAACAGCGAGATCGCGCGCGCGACGGCGATGCGGTAAAAGACTTTGAATGCCGCAATTCCCGCCTCGAGAGTGTGGTAGTAATGACGTTCAAGAGAATCAACGACGACGAAAACGGCGACCGCGACTGGCAAAAACTCAACATCCCACATCCATCCAGACCGACCAGAACCGCTCATCGGGGCCTCTGCTCCGGCTGTGTCCACCGTGTGTCAGAGTCAGAACCGCAGACGAAAGTAGATTGAGTGCGCGCATAATTTGGATCATCAGCTCACACGTGTTCGAAATGACGCCACTGATCTCTAGCAAGCGAAGCCGAAACCAGCCGAGCTGAGCTGAGATGAGCTGAGCAGAGGCAATCTGTATGCAAGATGGGATCCCAAACAAACGAACCAGCAAGGGTTGCCGCTTGCTCGAGATATTGAGTCAGGTTGCGATGGACATTTCACAGATTCGGGACGACGACAACGACAGTAATCAATTTTAGTTATGTCGAGTTTATATTGGACTATTTTTACCGTGATGAAAGAAGAACAACATTAGCGGAGAAAATATTGCTGCGATCACGCACGACCGTTAGAGGAGACCTTGACAATAGTTGTCCTATCTTGGGCACAGTGGGGCCGGTTTTATCCATGTTTGTAAGCTGGGAAATGTATGGAAAATGTAAATACAGTCGATAATCTTATAACACGATACCACTCAGTTTATGCCTATCGGTGTGCCATTAAATCCTAGGTAGGGTAACCTGGGGTAATATGCACCCCCGGGGCAAAACGCCTTGCAATCCACATACATACATACATACATACTACAGGGCGGGTGCGGTAATTCTTCACCAATCTCCACACAGGATTAATGAGAGCACATAGTAGGCATTGTCGTGAGCAGGTGTGTTTTGAGCTGCTCTTCACATTTCCTTAGCGTTCGCCAGTATTTGTTTTTACTCTTTTTCACGATTCCGGTGCTTTTCCGATTTTTCCACTGCTACGCAATCCGGATGGAGTGATTTGTTCTGTGTTAATTTTGGGGGCAGCAGGGACGGATGTCCTGGGGCCTGACGCACCCTCCCGCTCGCGAGTCAGCCGCGTAGTTGCCGGCTAAGAATAGGACTACTAACCCCAATTCAAGGTGTCAAGCGACCCGTGCCGAGGAATGAGTAATCGAGGGGGTGAAAAAGATGCTCGATCTTTAACGGAGCCTGTGGGGAACCTGGGCACCCCCCACAGTAAGCTGTCCCTTACCGCGTTAATGCAGAGCTCTGGCGTGGCGGACACTCTTTCTCGTGCAACTCGTGGGAATACATTATGAGCAAAAATTCAAAAAATTACAACATAGGTGGAAGTAGTGGTGCGATCAACCCCTTCGCAAGAAGCGGGTTGATGAGGTCTCCGACAAGGAGAAGTGAGGAGTCAGGTGCTGGAAGCTGCTTACGTAACTCAAGCGTGGGAGCTGCTGTCCACTCCACGGCAAGCCAGCCGGTGGAGGTCATGGACGGAGCGTGGTTGCTGAGGGGCATCAGCCAAGAAGTAGGAAAAGGACGGCCCGCATTAGAGGTTGCTGAGCACCAGCTTGGCAAAATCATCGACTTTGCGACAACTAAGTCGAATATAAGCAAGGACCTGAAAACGGCCTTGCTTAGACTTAGAGTGTCTGTCGATGAGGCCAAGCAGGAGCACGCGGTCGCGTTGCTGGCTGCTGTAGCGGTGGAACCCGCAAAAGAGAAGGCGTCGAAGTTTACACAAACGGAGGCCTTCTCCTTTGCAGTAGCAGGAAGAGTGTGGAAGCGAATGCTCGTGACAAACGTGAGGGGCTGTCCATAAACCACGTGGTCATGAGGGAGGGGAGGGGGGTTCGGCCAATGACCATTTTGTATGTACGAATAAAAAATTTTGTATGGACTAATGATCACACGGTGGGGGGGGGGGTTGGTTTGAGAAGTATCAAAAAAATGACCACGTGGTTTATGAACAGCCCCTGACAAGCATTCGCAGAAGCGGGCGAGGCAGCCGTCAGGTGAGGAGCTGTCTGGCGGCGCCCGCAAGGCCAGGCGTATATTAACCCCGAAAGCCGGTGGTAATGCCGGAAAGTCGGACCCCAGCCAGGGTTCCCGGAAAGCTGGGAAGGGTGGGCCTGAAAAGGCTGGCCCGTTCCGGAACGATGGGAACAAGGGGTTGCGACCAATGGTGGGCCCTCAGCAGCCACAGAGCAGGGCGATCCAAGGAGAGGACCCTCCTTGGACAAAGGTAGAGCGGAAGAGGAAGAAGAAGGTGAATCCGCAGGCAGAAGTGCAGGACGGCAAGCCAAGGCGTAGGAAGGCAGGTGCCAGGCGCGAGAAAGGCGACGCTATCGTCATCAAGACGGAACAGTCTAAGTACTCGGACGTCTTGAAGACGATGCGAAGCGACGCCAAGCTTGAAGGTCTTGGAGCCGACGTACGCAGTATTAGACGTACTCGTACGGGTGAGATGATCCTGGAGCTGAAACACCAGAAGGAACACAAGGGCGCCGCCTACAAGAGGCTGGCAGAAGAGGTCCTTGGTGAGGGTGTGCAGGTGAGGGCTCTGACACATGAGGCGACTCTGAAGGTCAAAGACATTGACGAGATCACCGAAGTATGCCCAAAGCTGCACGAGTCCGCCCATCTGCATGATCTGTACCGGGAAAACCTCGAAAAACAGACATACGATGGGTGGTCCAGGGTGCCCGGCCTTTGAGAAAGCCGCAGTGAACAACAAATCACAGTGCAGGTAACGCAGCTGAATCTGAACCACTGTGATGCGGCTCAGCAACTGCTTTGTCAGGCGGTTTCTGAGTGGGAGACGGATATCGCCATCATTTCGGACCCATACCGAGTACCCGCCGGCAACGGCAACTGGGCCTCGGATGGGACCAGGAAAATGGCGGCGATATGGACGACGGGTAAATACCCCGTGCAGGAGTTGGTGTCTACTACCTACGAGGGCTTCGTGGTCGCCAAAGTAAACGGGGTCTTCTTCTGTAGCTGTTATGCGCCTCCGCGGTGGCCGATCGAGCGGTTCACGCAAATGCTGGACCGCTTAACGACCGTGCTAACAGGGCGAAGGCCGGTGGTAATAGCGGGTGACTTTAATGCCTGGGCTGTGGAATGGGGAAGCCGTTTCACGAACCAGCGGGGTCAGATCCTGCTAGAAACACTGGCCATCTTAGATGTCGACTTGGCTAACGTCGGTACCAAGAGTACCTATAGTCGAAACGGAGCGGAGTCAATTATTGACGTGACCTTTTGTAGTCCTGGCCTAACAAGTAGTTCGAACTGGAGAGTAGATGATGGCTACACTCACAGCGACCACCTGGCGGTTCGCTACAGTATCGACCAAGGGGTCGGACAGCCTGATCTGGGATCGAAATATCAAAAAATATTAAAAATATTAATCCAAATATCACAAAAATGATCAAGTGTGCCGTGATGGTTATTTTTGTTTGTTATCATGTCAAACAAGAATGCCACAGAAGTTAGTACAGATCTTATTTTGTGAACAGCCTGATGTTGTACATAAAAAACCGCTGGCCATTTCCGTACTCCTCGGTCCTCGCTACCATACAGCTTCATCTTGTGCACAGGGTATATTCAAAATTTATGTTAGCCTGGGTTTTTGTTAGAACAACCGTTTGTTTATCAATGAGATGCTGCTTAATGTATGCTGGTACTGCCAGCTTAGTTTGTGGCATCAAGCGGCCTGAATATGAAACTATCCTGCCTCGGAAGCGATACCCAAATCATACCAATAACATACTGTTTTCGAAACATAACAAATCATCAAAGAAACCGAAACCCTGGCTAAAATTTTACCCTCCCAAGCTCTATGGTTCTCATTTCGTAATTATTTTCCCCTGAAATACTTCACTACTTTTATAGACACGTAGATTCTGAGAGCCTTCTACGTGTCGGTACATAATTTAATAAATAATCTCTTATGATAATATATACCCCAGAGTTTGATTTACCAAACCTCCCTCAGCTACGTGGAAATCGAGCATGATACACATACGCTTGTTGAACATATTTGCATGGAATCTGCCTTAAAGGAATTAGGTTTTATTGAAAGATTATATGTAAGAGATCTTGGTATTTGATTTGTTATCTCAAGGAACATCAAGTAGAGCTGATTTCGTCTTCAGCAAAGGATCCTCTTTGGTGTGGGTCTTTGTATCGTCAGCTCCTGAAACTGTAAAAATTGTGTGTGATGTACTACAAATAGAAAAATGAAATATGATTTCAAATACTTCAATTCATTGCCAATGTTTGTCTACGGTTTGACTTTCGTTGTCTTCAACATCCTGGTTTATGACAGATGTTGATTGAAAAGAAAACCAAAGCTGCTTTGATGAAATTATGGATTTTAATAAATATTAAAAATATCAACCAATATTAATCCCAGTATCAATGAGCTGTCCGACCCCTTGGTATCGACTACAACAACAGCAGACAGCGGATAGAAGAAGAAGCGGCTAGGCCAAGGCCAAGCCCTCGTAGGTGGAAGACATCATACTTCGACGAAGAGGTATTTAGGGAAGCGCTCCGCCGTGAGCGAAACTTAATCGGTTTAGACGGCGACGAGCTGGTAGCGGTGCTCTCACGTGCGTGTGATGCGACCATGACTAGGCGAGTCCACCCTAGAAATGGGAGGCCACCGGCTTACTGGTGGACCGACGCGATTGCGGACCTGCGCCGCGCCTGCCTACGGGCTAGGCGGCGGATGCAGCGAGCACGATCAGAGGAAGAGCGAAACGAACGGCGGGTGGTGTTCGCCGCTGCAAAAGCCGCGCTCAAGACCGAGATAAGAGCGAGCAAAAAGGCCTGCTTTGAGGGTCTCCAGAGATGTTGGAGGGGATCATTGGAGGACTTTTTCCGCGTCATGATCCTAGTCCTTGGCCTCCTTTCGTAGGACAGCCGGGGACTGGGGCTGACGATGAGGAAAGGGTCACCGATGTGGAACTTGCGGGGATAGCTAAGTCCCTTAGCGTAGGCAAGGCCCCAGGTCCGGACGGAGTTCCGAACCTGGCCTTAAAAGTGGCTATTTCAGAAGCTTCCGAGATGTTCAGGTCTGCTATGCAGAAATGCCTGGACGAGGGAGTTTTCCCAGAAGCTTGGAAGAGGCAGAGCCTGGTACTATTGCCAAAGGCGGGGAAACCACCCGGAGACCCGTCGGCATATAGGCCAATATGCTTGATTGACACGGCGGGGAAGATGCTCGAAAAGATCATCCTCAATAGAATGTTGAGGTTCACTGAGGGCGTAAATGGTCTCTCGAGCAACCAGTATGGCTTCCGGAAGGGGAGGTCCACCGTAGACGCTATCTTGTCGGTTACAAAAACCGCCGAGAAAGCACTCGAGCCTAAGAGGAGGGGAATTCGCTTCTGCGGGGTAGTGACTCTGGATGTAAGGAATGCATTTATTAGCGCCAGTTGGGCTGCTATTGCCGATGCGCTCTTGCGTCTGGGAATACCGGAGTACTTGTACAAGATTCTCAGAAGCTACTTCCAGAATCGCGTACTAGTTTACGACACGGAGGTGGGTCGGAAGTGCTTTCACATAACCTCAGGAGTCCCGCAAGGTTCCATCCTGGATCCAGTGTTATGGAATGTCATGTACGACGAGGTGTTGAGGTTAGAGTACCCAGTGAGAGTGGTGATTGTCGGATTTGCCGACGATATTACGCTCGAAGTCTACGGTGAAACGATCGAGGAGGTAAAGTTGACTGCCATCCACTCGATCAAGATTGTGGAGGCGTGAATGCGGTCCAGGAAACTGGAGCTGGCTCACCACAAGACAGAGGTGACGGTTGTTAACAACATGCAATCGGAGCAGCAGACGGAGATCAGTGTAGGAGAGTACACTATCCTGTCAAAGCGCTCCGTCAAACACTTGGGCGTGATGATCGACGATAAGCTTACCTTCGGTAGCCACGTCGATTATGCCTGTAAAAGAGCCTCCACAGCTATTGCGGCATTGTCCCGGATGATGTCCAATAGCTCTGCGGTGTATGCCAGTAAGCGCAAGCTTCTGGCTAGTGTTGCTACGTCCATACTTAGGTATGGTGGCCCGGCGTGGGGCACCGCGCTAAGTACTGAATGCTACCGACGGAAGCTGGAAAGTACTTGCAGGCTTATGTGCCTGAGGGTTGCGAGCGCGTACCGTACCGTGTCACACGACGCTCTCTGTGTCATTACTGGTATGATGCGTATCAGCATTCTTGTCAGTGAGGACATGGAGTGCTTCGAAATGCGCGGCACAAGAGGCATACGCAGGACTGTCAGGATGGCCTCTATGGTCAAATGGCAGCGCGCCACGGTACAATCTAGAGCGACTAAAACAACCGGATGTCGCCTCAGCATACGCGTAAAATCTCGAGGCAGCGTTGCCAGACGAGGGTGTGCTCGATGTGATCCTCTAGAGGACTACTGAAGTACAGAAAAAAGCAGCCGTCAACGATGCAGCCGAGAACACCATCGGATACGTGGAAAAAAGTCAAAGAAACGAATGATTCAACGAATGCAGAGCGATTTCCGAGGAGAAAACTGAAAAACTAATACTGCAGCAAGGAGCCAGACAGAATGTGGAACGTTAGGTGCAGTGGAAGTGGAAACAGCAGACCTGCCTCTTTCAGGAGAAAAAGAGCCAAGAAGTGGAGAGCGAAGAAATAGAGCAGCCGTGCCGTTCCCATGGAAAACGGAAGATCTTATAGAAGCTCAACGCATCCTGCAACAGATTCATGCCACGAGCCCAAATATACAGTGATAAGGAACGGAATATCACGACAATGGAGGGAACGACTACGCCAATGCTCTAGTAAGTAATGTTACAATACACCCGATTGGACTTGTGATGAATACGTCAAAAACAAAGTAGGTAAACACATGCTGGCAGGCGGAACCGAACACGACTGGGATTGTCTAGGTAGTAATGTTACGATAGACGGGGATATCTTGAAGGTGGTGGAGGAATTCGTCAGGTCAGAGATAGAACGCTGAACAGAACTCTATTTTCTCAAGAACCAGTTTCAGTTGCGTCTCAAGATGGGTCACGTTCGATTTGCCTATAACTTTGGCGGTGAACCTTCCGAGTTCCCCGTGAGCATACACAACTTGGTCTAACACCTCATTTGTAACCGTCCCATGTACGAAGGTCCGAGATGAATCTACAGGTGGTCCAGCAGCATCTGGGATGTTTTGATTGACGATACGGCCGCCTTTACGCACACCAGTTTTCTAACATCTAGGTCTCCCAGGTGGAGAAACAGCATTCAACCTACCCTGACATGGGCTCTAAAATCTACTTTTACGCCTGTAAGGATATTAACGAGTTGCTCTTTGCTCTGAAGCGCATTTTTTAAAAACGATCAAAATCTGCACGAAGAGAAGAAGCCTCTTCCGACTGGGGCATATAAGCCCTTCCGGGGGACAATCCCACACGGAACTCACGGTTTTGACTTTTTTCAGTATGACGAAGCATTAGCTTATTAATGATTCTTCCTTTTGAAGAAACATTAATAAGCTGACTCTCCGTCGTGCCACATTCGGAACTCACCTGAACTGGCCAGCTGCAGTGTAGTGGAAATCTCTGGATTCGAAAACGATATAAGCTCCCGGAGCATGTCACCGTCCTTCATTCAGCAGTACAACTCCTCCTCTAGATCGCAGAAGAGACTGGCTGGAGCAGTTGCAGACCGGTGCTGGAGGAGCTTCCTGAGCTCATCACCTGGTCTTTATCCCTCGCAGTTACCACTTCTGCTCTATCCATACGGTGGACCCTCATTCATCATCATTTCATTCATCATTTATTTAGTTAACATCACATTCATGATAATACTGAATCAACAATTTGCCGCCATAATACTCGATTTGCAGCTGCAGCTCTCCAACGTCGGTCACGCCCAACACTCGTCAGATCACGCTCCACCTGGTCCGCCCATCGTGCTCTCTGCGCTCCACGCCTTCTTGTACCAACCGACTTTGCAGGGTTGTTGTCCGGCATTCTTGCAACATACCCTGCCCACCGTATCCGTCCAGCTTTAGGGACTTTAAGGATGTTGGGTTCACCGTAGAGTGCAGCGAGCTCGTGGTTCATTCTTCTTCGCCACACACCGTTCTCCTGCACGCCGCCCAAGATCGTCCTTAGCACCCGTCGCTCGAAAACTCCGAGTGCTTTCCGGTCCTTCGCGAGCATCGTCCATGTCTCGTGTCCGTAGAGAACCACCGGTCTTATTAACGTCTTGTACATGGCACATTTGGTGCGGGGGTGAATCTTTTTCTACCGCAGTATCTTCTGGAACCCATAGTAGGCACGACTTCCACTGATGATGCGCCTTCGTATTTCACGGCTCACGTTATTGTCAGCCGTTAGCAAGGAACCGAGGTAGACGAATTCTTCTACCACCTCGAAAGTATTCCCGTCTATCGTAACATTGCTGCCAAGGCTTGTCCTGTCTCGCTCAGTCCCACCTACCAGCATGTACTTCGTCTTAGCCGCATCGACCACCAGTCCGACCTTTGCTGCTTCGCGCTTCAGGCGGGTGTACAGTTCTGCCACCGTTCTAAATGTTCTAGCAATAATATCCATGTCATTTGCAAAACAGACAAATTCGCTGGATTTCGTGAAGATCGTACCCCGGCTGTTGAGCCCGGCTCGTCGCATAACACCTTCCAGAGCGATGTTGAATAGTAGGCAGGAAAGTCCATCACCTTGTCGTAGTCCCCGTCGAGATTCGAATGAACTGGATAATTCACCCGAAATCCTAACGCTGTTCTGCACACCGCCCATCGTTGCTCTTATCAGTCTAGTCAGCTTCCCGGGAAAGCTGTTCTCGTCCATAATTTCCCATAGCTCTGTGCGGTCGATACTGTCGTATGCCGCTTTGAAGTCGATGAACAGGTGATGCGTTGGGACCTACTATTCACGGCATTTCTGGAGGATTTGCCGTACGGTGAAGATCTGGTCCGTTGTCGACCGGCCGTCGATGAAACCGGCTTGGTAACTTCCCACGAACTCATTTACTTTAGGTGAAAGACGACGGAAGATGATCTGGGATAGCACTTTGTAGGCGGCATTCAAAATGGTGATCGCTCGAAAGTTCTCACACATTAACTTGTCGCCTTTTTTGTGGATGGGACAGATTATCCCTTCCTTCCACTCCTCCGGTAGCTGTTCGGTTTCCCAGATCTTGACTACTAACTGGTGCAGACAGGTGGCCAACTTTTCCGGGCCCATCTTGATGAGTTCTGCTGCGATACCGTCCTTACCAGCCCAGTGGTGTCATCGTGGTTACTCCAAGTTACGCACTGAGTAACCAGCTCTTCAGTTCAAAAAAAAATTTTTTTTTCAGGATGCAAAATATTATAAAATGCCAATTTTGGTTATTTTGGGTGCACACTGTTAACGCCCTGACCACATCAGTTTTAGTGAATATGGATTTTTAAACAATTCGACATTCTGGACCGCCCCATCAGGTAGCGAAATATTATAAAATGCCAATTTTGGTTATTTTGGGTGCACACTGTTAACGCCCTGACCACATCAGTTTTAGTGAATATGGATTTTTAAACAATTCGACATTCTGGACCGCCCCATCAGGTAGCGAAATATTATAAAATGCCAATTTTGGTTATTTTGGGTGCACACTGTTAACGCCCTGACCACATCAGTTTTAGTGAATATGGAGTTTTAAACAATTCGACATTCTGGACCGCCCCATCAGGTAGCGAAATATTATAAAATGCCAATTTTGGTTATTTTGGGTGCACACTGTTAACGCCCTGACCACATCAGTTTTAGTGAATATGGATTTTTAAACAATTTGACATTCTGGACCGCCCCCTCGGGCAGTGGTGTCATCGTGGTTACTCCAAGTTACGCACTGAGTAACCAGCTCTTCAGTTCAAAAAAAAAATTTTTTTTCAGGATGCAAAATATTATAAAATGCCAATTTTGGTTATTTTGGGTGCACACTGTTAACGCCCTGACCACATCAGTTTTAGTGAATATGGATTTTTAAACAATTCGACATTCTGGACCGCCCCATCAGGTAGCGAAATATTATAAAATGCCAATTTTGGTTATTTTGGGTGCACACTGTTAACGCCCTGACCACATCAGTTTTAGTGAATATGGATTTTTAAACAATTCGACATTCTGGACCGCCCCATCAGGTAGCGAAATATTATAAAATGCCAATTTTGGTTATTTTGGGTGCACACTGTTAACGCCCTGACCACATCAGTTTTAGTGAATATGGATTTTTAAACAATTTGACATTCTGGACCGCCCCCTCGGGCAGTGGTGTCATCGTGGTTACTCCAAGTTACGCACTGAGTAACCAGCTCTTCAGTTCAAAAAAAAAATTTTTTTTCAGGATGCAAAATATTATAAAATGCCAATTTTGGTTATTTTGGGTGCACACTGTTAACGCCCTGACCACATCAGTTTTAGTGAATATGGATTTTTAAACAATTCGACATTCTGGACCGCCCCATCAGGTAGCGAAATATTATAAAATGCCAATTTTGGTTATTTTGGGTGCACACTGTTAACGCCCTGACCACATCAGTTTTAGTGAATATGGATTTTTAAACAATTCGACATTCTGGACCGCCCCATCAGGTAGCGAAATATTATAAAATGCCAATTTTGGTTATTTTGGGTGCACACTGTTAACGCCCTGACCACATCAGTTTTAGTGAATATGGATTTTTAAACAATTCGACATTCTGGACCGCCCCATCAGGTAGCGAAATATTATAAAATGCCAATTTTGGTTATTTTGGGTGCACACTGTTAACGCCCTGACCACATCAGTTTTAGTGAATATGGATTTTTAAACAATTTGACATTCTGGACCGCCCCATCAGGTAGCGAAATATTATAAAATGCCAATTTTGGTTATTTTGGGTGCACACTGTTAACGCCCTGACCACATCAGTTTTAGTGAATATGGATTTTTAAACAATTCGACATTCTGGACCGCCCCATCAGGTAGCGAAATATTATAAAATGCCAATTTTGGTTATTTTGGGTGCACACTGTTAACGCCCTGACCACATCAGTTTTAGTGAATATGGATTTTTAAACAATTCGACATTCTGGACCGCCCCATCAGGTAGCGAAATATTATAAAATGCCAATTTTGGTTATTTTGGGTGCACACTGTTAACGCCCTGACCACATCAGTTTTAGTGAATATGGATTTTTAAACAATTCGACATTCTGGACCGCCCCATCAGGTAGCGAAATATTATAAAATGCCAATTTTGGTTATTTTGGGTGCACACTGTTAACGCCCTGACCACATCAGTTTTAGTGAATATGGATTTTTAAACAATTTGACATTCTGGACCGCCCCATCAGGTAGCGAAATATTATAAAATGCCAATTTTGGTTATTTTGGGTGCACACTGTTAACGCCCTGACCACATCAGTTTTAGTGAATATGGATTTTTAAACAATTCGACATTCTGGACCGCCCCATCAGGTAGCGAAATATTATAAAATGCCAATTTTGGTTATTTTGGGTGCACACTGTTAACGCCCTGACCACATCAGTTTTAGTGAATATGGATTTTTAAACAATTTGACATTCTGGACCGCCCCATCAGGTAGCGAAATATTATAAAATGCCAATTTTGGTTATTTTGGGTGCACACTGTTAACGCCCTGACCACATCAGTTTTAGTGAATATGGATTTTTAAACAATTCGACATTCTGGACCGCCCCATCAGGTAGCGAAATATTATAAAATGCCAATTTTGGTTATTTTGGGTGCACACTGTTAACGCCCTGACCACATCAGTTTTAGTGAATATGGATTTTTAAACAATTCGACATTCTGGACCGCCCCATCAGGTAGCGAAATATTATAAAATGCCAATTTTGGTTATTTTGGGTGCACACTGTTAACGCCCTGACCACATCAGTTTTAGTGAATATGGATTTTTAAACAATTTGACATTCTGGACCGCCCCATCAGGTAGCGAAATATTATAAAATGCCAATTTTGGTTATTTTGGGTGCACACTGTTAACGCCCTGACCACATCAGTTTTAGTGAATATGGATTTTTAAACAATTCGACATTCTGGACCGCCCCATCAGGTAGCGAAATATTATAAAATGCCAATTTTGGTTATTTTGGGTGCACACTGTTAACGCCCTGACCACATCAGTTTTAGTGAATATGGATTTTTAAACAATTCGACATTCTGGACCGCCCCATCAGGTAGCGAAATATTATAAAATGCCAATTTTGGTTATTTTGGGTGCACACTGTTAACGCCCTGACCACATCAGTTTTAGTGAATATGGATTTTTAAACAATTTGACATTCTGGACCGCCCCCTCGGGCAGTGGTGTCATCGTGGTTACTCCAAGTTACGCACTGAGTAACCAGCTCTTCAGTTCAAAAAAAAATTTTTTTTTCAGGATGCAAAATATTATAAAATGCTAATTTTGGTTATTTTGGGTGCACACTGTTAACGCCCTGACCACATCAGTTTTAGTGAATATGGATTTTTAAACAATTCGACATTCTGGACCGCCCCATCAGGTAGCGAAATATTATAAAATGCCAATTTTGGTTATTTTGGGTGCACACTGTTAACGCCCTGACCACATCAGTTTTAGTGAATATGGATTTTTAAACAATTCGACATTCTGGACCGCCCCATCAGGTAGCGAAATATTATAAAATGCCAATTTTGGTTATTTTGGGTGCACACTGTTAACGCCCTGACCACATCAGTTTTAGTGAATATGGATTTTTAAACAATTCGACATTCTGGACCGCCCCATCAGGTAGCGAAATATTATAAAATGCCAATTTTGGTTATTTTGGGTGCACACTGTTAACGCCCTGACCACATCAGTTTTAGTGAATATGGATTTTTAAACAATTCGACATTCTGGACCGCCCCATCAGGTAGCGAAATATTATAAAATGCCAATTTTGGTTATTTTGGGTGCACACTGTTAACGCCCTGACCACATCAGTTTTAGTGAATATGGATTTTTAAACAATTCGACATTCTGGACCGCCCCATCAGGTAGCGAAATATTATAAAATGCCAATTTTGGTTATTTTGGGTGCACACTGTTAACGCCCTGACCACATCAGTTTTAGTGAATATGGATTTTTAAACAATTTGACATTCTGGACCGCCCCATCAGGTAGCGAAATATTATAAAATGCCAATTTTGGTTATTTTGGGTGCACACTGTTAACGCCCTGACCACATCAGTTTTAGTGAATATGGATTTTTAAACAATTCGACATTCTGGACCGCCCCATCAGGTAGCGAAATATTATAAAATGCCAATTTTGGTTATTTTGGGTGCACACTGTTAACGCCCTGACCACATCAGTTTTAGTGAATATGGATTTTTAAACAATTCGACATTCTGGACCGCCCCATCAGGTAGCGAAATATTATAAAATGCCAATTTTGGTTATTTTGGGTGCACACTGTTAACGCCCTGACCACATCAGTTTTAGTGAATATGGATTTTTAAACAATTCGACATTCTGGACCGCCCCATCAGGTAGCGAAATATTATAAAATGCCAATTTTGGTTATTTTGGGTGCACACTGTTAACGCCCTGACCACATCAGTTTTAGTGAATATGGATTTTTAAACAATTCGACATTCTGGACCGCCCCATCAGGTAGCGAAATATTATAAAATGCCAATTTTGGTTATTTTGGGTGCACACTGTTAACGCCCTGACCACATCAGTTTTAGTGAATATGGATTTTTAAACAATTCGACATTCTGGACCGCCCCATCAGGTAGCGAAATATTATAAAATGCCAATTTTGGTTATTTTGGGTGCACACTGTTAACGCCCTGACCACATCAGTTTTAGTGAATATGGATTTTTAAACAATTCGACATTCTGGACCGCCCCATCAGGTAGCGAAATATTATAAAATGCCAATTTTGGTTATTTTGGGTGCACACTGTTAACGCCCTGACCACATCAGTTTTAGTGAATATGGATTTTTAAACAATTCGACATTCTGGACCGCCCCATCAGGTAGCGAAATATTATAAAATGCCAATTTTGGTTATCTTGGGTGCACACTGTTAACGCCCTGACCACATCAGTTTTAGTGAATATGGATTTTTAAACAATTTGACATTCTGGACCGCCCCATCAGGTAGCGAAATATTATAAAATGCCAATTTTGGTTATTTTGGGTGCACACTGTTAACGCCCTGACCACATCAGTTTTAGTGAATATGGATTTTTAAACAATTCGACATTCTGGACCGCCCCATCAGGTAGCGAAATATTATAAAATGCCAATTTTGGTTATTTTGGGTGCACACTGTTAACGCCCTGACCACATCAGTTTTAGTGAATATGGATTTTTAAACAATTCGACATTCTGGACCGCCCCATCAGGTAGCGAAATATTATAAAATGCCAATTTTGGTTATTTTGGGTGCACACTGTTAACGCCCTGACCACATCAGTTTTAGTGAATATGGATTTTTAAACAATTTGACATTCTGGACCGCCCCATCAGGTAGCGAAATATTATAAAATGCCAATTTTGGTTATTTTGGGTGCACACTGTTAACGCCCTGACCACATCAGTTTTAGTGAATATGGATTTTTAAACAATTCGACATTCTGGACCGCCCCATCAGGTAGCGAAATATTATAAAATGCCAATTTTGGTTATTTTGGGTGCACACTGTTAACGCCCTGACCACATCAGTTTTAGTGAATATGGATTTTTAAACAATTTGACATTCTGGACCGCCCCCTCGGGCAGTGGTGTCATCGTGGTTACTCCAAGTTACGCACTGAGTAACCAGCTCTTCAGTTCAAAAAAAAATTTTTTTTTCAGGATGCAAAATATTATAAAATGCCAATTTTGGTTATTTTGGGTGCACACTGTTAACGCCCTGACCACATCAGTTTTAGTGAATATGGATTTTTAAACAATTCGACATTCTGGACCGCCCCATCAGGTAGCGAAATATTATAAAATGCCAATTTTGGTTATTTTGGGTGCACACTGTTAACGCCCTGACCACATCAGTTTTAGTGAATATGGATTTTTAAACAATTCGACATTCTGGACCGCCCCATCAGGTAGCGAAATATTATAAAATGCCAATTTTGGTTATTTTGGGTGCACACTGTTAACGCCCTGACCACATCAGTTTTAGTGAATATGGATTTTTAAACAATTCGACATTCTGGACCGCCCCATCAGGTAGCGAAATATTATAAAATGCCAATTTTGGTTATTTTGGGTGCACACTGTTAACGCCCTGACCACATCAGTTTTAGTGAATATGGATTTTTAAACAATTTGACATTCTGGACCGCCCCATCAGGTAGCGAAATATTATAAAATGCCAATTTTGGTTATTTTGGGTGCACACTGTTAACGCCCTGACCACATCAGTTTTAGTGAATATGGATTTTTAAACAAATCGACATTCTGGACCGCCCCATCAGGTAGCGAAATATTATAAAATGCCAATTTTGGTTATTTTGGGTGCACACTGTTAACGCCCTGACCACATCAGTTTTAGTGAATATGGATTTTTAAACAATTTGACATTCTGGACCGCCCCCTCGGGCAGTGGTGTCATCGTGGTTACTCCAAGTTACGCACTGAGTAACCAGCTCTTCAGTTCAAAAAAAAATTTTTTTTTCAGGATGCAAAATATTATAAAATGCCAATTTTGGTTATTTTGGGTGCACACTGTTAACGCCCTGACCACATCAGTTTTAGTGAATATGGATTTTTAAACAATTCGACATTCTGGACCGCCCCATCAGGTAGCGAAATATTATAAAATGCCAATTTTGGTTATTTTGGGTGCACACTGTTAACGCCCTGACCACATCAGTTTTAGTGAATATGGATTTTTAAACAATTCGACATTCTGGACCGCCCCATCAGGTAGCGAAATATTATAAAATGCCAATTTTGGTTATTTTGGGTGCACACTGTTAACGCCCTGACCACATCAGTTTTAGTGAATATGGATTTTTAAACAATTCGACATTCTGGACCGCCCCATCAGGTAGCGAAATATTATAAAATGCCAATTTTGGTTATTTTGGGTGCACACTGTTAACGCCCTGACCACATCAGTTTTAGTGAATATGGATTTTTAAACAATTCGACATTCTGGACCGCCCCATCAGGTAGCGAAATATTATAAAATGCCAATTTTGGTTATTTTGGGTGCACACTGTTAACGCCCTGACCACATCAGTTTTAGTGAATATGGATTTTTAAACAATTCGACATTCTGGACCGCCCCATCAGGTAGCGAAATATTATAAAATGCCAATTTTGGTTATTTTGGGTGCACACTGTTAACGCCCTGACCACATCAGTTTTAGTGAATATGGATTTTTAAACAATTCGACATTCTGGACCGCCCCATCAGGTAGCGAAATATTATAAAATGCCAATTTTGGTTATTTTGGGTGCACACTGTTAACGCCCTGACCACATCAGTTTTAGTGAATATGGATTTTTAAACAATTCGACATTCTGGACCGCCCCATCAGGTAGCGAAATATTATAAAATGCCAATTTTGGTTATTTTGGGTGCACACTGTTAACGCCCTGACCACATCAGTTTTAGTGAATATGGATTTTTAAACAATTTGACATTCTGGACCGCCCCATCAGGTAGCGAAATATTATAAAATGCCAATTTTGGTTATTTTGGGTGCACACTGTTAACGCCCTGACCACATCAGTTTTAGTGAATATGGATTTTTAAACAATTTGACATTCTGGACCGCCCCATCAGGTAGCGAAATATTATAAAATGCCAATTTTGGTTATTTTGGGTGCACACTGTTAACGCCCTGACCACATCAGTTTTAGTGAATATGGATTTTTAAACAATTTGACATTCTGGACCGCCCCACCAGCCACTTTGTTGTTTTTGAGCTGGTGGATGACATCCTTAACTTCCCTCAGCGTGGGATTTGGTTCGTTCCCGTCCTCTGCTGCACCAATATAGTCATTTCCTCCGCTGCCTTGGTCCTCCGTGCCTACATTCTCTTCGCCATTCAGGTGCTCGTCGAAGTGCTGCTTCCACCTTTCGATCACCTCACGTTTGTCCGTCAGGAGACTCCCGTCATTAACCCAGCAGATTTCGGCTTGCGGCACGTAGCCTTTGCGGGATGCGTTGAGCTTCTGGTAGAACTTACGTGTTTCTTGTGAACGGCACAGCAGTTCCATTTCCTCACACTCCGCTTCCTCCAGGCGGCGCTTTTTCTCTCGGAAGAGACGGGTCTGCTGCTTCCGCTTCTGTCTGTATCGCTCCACATTTTGTCGGGTTCCATGCTGCAGCATTACCGCCCGCGCTGCATCCTTCTCCTCCAGAACCACTCTGCACTCCTCGTCGAACCAATCGTTTCGTCGACTTCGTTCTTACTTACCTTACCGGTCAGGCTAAGGCCGGGGTGGCCTCTGCTGTACATAGTAGCCGCCTCCATTCCACTCGGTCCATGGCTGTTTGTCTGCGTAGGGTCCGCAGATCGTCCTCCACTTGGTCGACCCACCTAGCTCGCTGCGCTCCACGTCTTCTTGTACCGGTCGGATGACTCTCGAGAACCATTTTAGTCGGGTTGCTATCCGACATCCTGATGACGTGACCCGCCCACCGTAGCCTCCCGATTTTCGCGGTATGGACGATGGTTGGTTCTCCCAGCAGCTGATGCAGCTCGTAGTTCATTCGCCTTCTCCAAGTCCCGTCTTCCATCTGCACTCCGCCGTAGATGGTACGCAACACCTTCCGTTCGAAAACTTCAAGGGCGCGTTGGTCCTCTGCACGTAGGGTCCATGTTTCGTGCCCATAGAGGACGACCGGTCTAATCAACGTTTTGTAGATGGTTAACTTCGTGTTACGGCGAACTTTATTCGATCGTAGAGTTCTGCGGAGTCCAAAGTAGGCACGATTTCCTGCCACAATGCGCCTCTGAATTTCTCTGCTGGTGTCGTTGTCGTCGGTCACCAGTGAGCCCAAGTACATGAATTCTTCAACCGCCTCGATTTCATCACCGTCGATATGAATTCGGGGTGGCGGGCGCGGTGATTCCTCCCTGGAGCCCTTTGCCATCATGTACTTTGTCTTCGACACATTAATGACTAATCCGATTCGCCTGGCTTCCCTCTTTAGTCGGATGTACGTCTCCGCCATCGTCTCAAATTTACGAGCAATAATATCAATATCATCGGTGAAACCAAGCAGCTGAACGGACTTCGTGAAAATCGTCCCACTCGTGTTTATCCCCGCTCTTCTTATTACACCCTCCAAAGCAATGTTGAACAGCAAGCACGAAAGACCATCACCTTGCCGTAACCCTCTGCGAGATTCGAAGGGACTCGAGAGTGTCCCTGATACTCGAACTACGCACATCACTCGATCCATCGTCGCCTTGATCAACCGTATCAGTTTATCCGAGGAGAATCCGTATTCGTGCATAATCTGCCATAGCTGTTCTCGATCGATTGTATCATACGCCGATTTGAAATCGATGAACAAGTGATGTGTGGGCACGTTGTATTCGCGGCATTTCTGCAACACCTGGCGGATGGCGAACATCTGGTTCGTTGTAGCGCGTTCACCCATGAATCCAGCCTGATATTGCCCCACGAACTCTCTTGCAATCGGTGATAGACGGCGGCATAAAATTTGGGAGAGTATCTTGTAGGCAGCGCACAGTAGTGTGATCGCGCGGTAGTTCCCGCAATCCAACTTGTCGCCCTTTTTGTAGATGGGACACACGATACCTTCTATCCATTCCTCCGGTAATACTTCCTCCTCCCAAATCTTGGTAATGACCCAGTGTAGTGCTCTCACCAGTGCTTCTCCACCGTATTTTAGAAGCTCGCTTGGTAGTTGATCTGCTCCAGCGGCTTTGTTGTTTTTCAACCGGCCAACCTCCTCCTCAATCTCTTGAAGGCCAGGGGCCGGAAGTCCTTCGTCCTGTGCACATACTCCTAGATCTGTTACCACGCCACCTTCGGTACTTGCAACATCGCCATTGAGGTGCTCATCGTAATGCTGCCGCCACCTCTCGACCACCTCACGCTCGCTCGTGAGAATATTCCCGTGAATATCTCGGCACATATCGGCTTGTGGCACAAAGCCTCTGCGCGAGCGGTTCAGCTTCTCGTAGAACTTTCGTGTGTCCTTAGCGCGGTACAGCTCTTCCATCGCTTCGCGATCTCGTTCTTCCTGCTGGCGCTTCTTCATCCGGAAGACTGAGTTCTGCCTGTTCCGCGCCTGTTTGTAACGTGCCTCATTCGCTCTCGTACGGTGTTGCAGCATTCTCGCCCATGCTGCATTCTTCTCGTTTTTCAACTGTTCACATTCGCCGTCGTACCAGTCGTTTCTGTGATTCGGAGTCGCGAAGCCTAGTGCTGTATCTTTGCGGGGAAAGAAGGTGCTTCGGACTACCATACCACGGGAGGCTGCAAAGTTTACGCATCGCTGGCCGTTATCATTCGATACGGCGTGCAGGCTGTTTCGCCCGATTACCGGTCTGTACATTTCCTCCCTTCCTACCTGCACGTTCATGTCGCCGACAACGATTTTCACGTCACGCGGCGAGCATTCATCGTATGTTTGCTCTAACTGCGCGTAGAACGCTTCTTTCTCGTCATCGGGTCTCCCTTCGTGTGGGCAGTGGACGTTGATGATGCTGTAGTTGAAAAAACGGCCCTTAACTCTCAACATGCACATCCTTGCGTTGATCGGCTGCCACCCGATCACACGTTGTCGCATCTTGCCCAACACTATAAATCCTGTTCCCAGTTCATTGGTGGTGCCACAGCTTTGGTGGAAGGTAGCCGCTCGATGCCCGCTTTTCCACACTTTCTGTCAAGTCCAACAAAGTTCCTGCAACGCCACGATGTCGAAGTTGCGGGGATGTAGTTCGTCGTAGATTATCCTGTCACATCCTGCGAAACCTAGTGACTTGCAATTCCATGTTCCAAGTTTCCAATCGTAGTCCTTATTTCGTTGCGTGGGTCTTTGCCGATTGTATCGAGTCGTATTTTCTCCTATGTTATTCGCAATGGGGATTTTTACGGGTGGCTTATTGGGTCTACGCCAACACTCCTGTCTCGCCGGAGGGCCATCGTGCCAGTTCTGTTTAACGTCCCAACCAACACTGGGACGACCACGCTGATGGGGCTACCACCTTGGATCTAGCTGGGCGTGGTGCAGCGTTTCTTACTCAGCCGCTGGATGCCAGAACAGACGCTGTTTGAGCCGCACCTCCTTGGTGAACAGACACTCGGATCGTACCTCCTCAATCTAGCTGAAGTCGGAAGGACAACAGTGCCCAGGCTGCGCTACCAGCTAAGCACACAACTCTTAGCTGGCGGTCTTTGTCATCGTTTGACCCGTGGAAGCATGAGGTAGGAACTTGTGAGGACCAGAGCTATATTGGACGCTCTCCTTATCGACTCACCGTTTTGCAGCCGACTTCGTTCTACGTACCCGATAGTGCTCTCGGCAGCGTTGTTGATGGCTGCATTGACTGTACTCCAGCAGTCCTCTAGAGGGGCCACATCGAGCACACCCTCGTCCGGCAACGCTGCCACGAGATTCTGCGCTTATGCGGTGGCGACATCCGGTTGTTTCAGTCATACCGGAGCGGCCACCGGTAATGTACGTTGTTAATAACGGAGAGTTTTGGGCGCAGTTTAACCATCACCAGGTAGTGATCAGAGTCGATATTAGCGCCACGATAGGTCCTGACGTCGATAATGTCGGAGACGTGCTGTCCATCAATCAGAACGTGGTCGATTTGCGATTCCGTTTGTTGTGGTGATCTCCAAGTGTAAAGATACGGGAGGCTGTGCTGGAAGAAGGTGCTACGAATGGTCATGTTCTTGGAGGCGGCGAAATCGAAAAGGTATAGGCCATTTTCGTTCGTCAGCTGGTGGGCGCTGAATTCCTCCTCCTGGCCTACCTGAGCGTTAAGATCCCCTATGATGATCTTGACGTCGTGGTTTGGGCAGAGGTCGTACTCGCGTTCGAGCTGCGCGTAAAATGCGTCTTTGTCATCATCAGTGCTTCCGGAGTGAGGGCTGTGCACGTTTATTATGCTGAAGTTGAAGAATCGGCCCTTGATCCTCAACCTGCACATTCTTTCGTCGATCAGCCACCAACCGATCACGCGCCTCTGCATGTCGCCCATCACTATAAAAGCTGTTCCCAGCTCACGTGTGTTGCCGCAACTCTGGTAGATGGTATGATTACCTCTAAAAGTTCGCGCCATAGATCCTGTCCAACACACCTCCTGCAGCGCTACGATTCCGAACCCGCGGTCCTTCAGTATATCGGCGAGTATGCGGGTGCTCCCGATGTAGTTGAGAGATCTGCAGTTCCACGTACCGAGCTTCCAATCGCAAGTTCCTTTTCGTCGCTGTGGTCGTCGCTATTGGTATCGGTTCGCATTCTTCTCTTGTTGATTTTCCGGAGCTAGTCTTTTTTACGGCTGGCTCGCAGGGCCTGACACCAACCCACTAACCCAGGGAGCTGGGCTTACCATCCCAGTAGCTACGGGTTCTGCATTGGCATTTCCTCCAACTACAGTGCTAAATAGCTAGGCTCAAGCGCCAGTCTTCGCCGGGGAGATAATATTTTACCTGAGCTTCCACCCCCACGGTGGACCCTCCTTCTTCGCGATACGTATGTTACATGCCTCTTTCATTTGGACTATCTTTGCCCCGCCGCTCCTGATTTCTTGCGTTGACGGACCCGCCTCCAGGATGTCCTACTTTCTACTTTCGTGAAGGGCGCTTCTTTTTTCCACGAATTTCTCCATCTGATGATCGTATCAATCCACTTTTCCCCCGCATAGGCGTTCCGGCGCTAAGGATGACTGCGTCAATGAACGGTGAAATTACTTTTGCTGGAATTTAAAATGCTAATTGTTTAAATCAGAGTGAGACTACACAGTTAAAAAATGTTACAGCATATCACCTGTAACAAAAGGACCCCGTGATATCGCACACATTTTAAAATCTGTTTATAAATTTACAGCTTGCTCTCAGTATGAAGCTTGTGTTCAACATTCCATACAATTCCACACAAGAAATTCTTTAATGTAAAATTCAGTGAAATAAAATGAAATTTATATGCAATTTATTTTACGTCTGGTGTAATTTTCAGAAATTTTTGTTGTGTAGGAGTCAGATGAATTTCAAAATGGATTTCCTAAAGAACAAAAGTCAATGACACTGAAAAACAAATGAATTTCAATCACTGCACGCGATTATCAACATATCCAATCAATACCTCTAACAGAGAAGGAGTCCTGTTCAATTTTAGCGTCGACATGCCATTATTTGCTGCACCTGGTAAATGATTGCTATTGCTTCCATAAGTTTACCAAACTTTCAAACACCTGGCCCTGGCCGACCGACGCGACTAGGGCCATAACCAGAAGCCAAACCAGAACCACAAACCAACAAATTTATACGTTTTAATAATGTTGATTCCGTCCATTTGGAGACACCACAGGTAACAGAAGCATGCCATAAATACTAAGGGGGAAATAACTCTGCAGCAGTAGCAGTAGGTAACGTCCACGTTGCTCCGTTGCCCGAGGGGTGATCCCATGGATACGGTCAGTTTCATGAAATAAGCCAAAAGCGTCCAATCTCTGTCCACCCACCTTCGGCAGTGTACCTAGCTAGCAACCATTCGGAGGAGGAACGTGACACGGTATGTTGAAAGTTGAAAAATAAAACTCGCAAAACCATCACCGGGAAGAAAGCGCAACAAAATGACTGATGATCGTGCAATTTCCCACGTTATACGATGTGGCAAGCGGGGGCAAAATTGTCCGTCCATGGAGACCAACTCGGGCGTAGAACAAAACTAACCACTAACTGCCGGGCGAGCGCGTTCGGGTTGGCCGGTCGGGTCACCATCTCCCATCTCGGTCTCGGGGATGGATCTTCTGGCCGCCGTCACATGGCACATGCCAAATCTTGTCACTGAATGGCCAGTGGCGCGGTGGCATGGCGTCCCGTCCGCAGGCGAATACCATATATACTGTAACACTTGGCGGCAGCTCAGCGTCAGCAAAAATCTTGTTGTTGTTTCGAAATTGATGGTGAAAATTTTATACTACGTACTACGGGACGATGCTGTTCGCTTTTTACACGTTTTATATCTCGCTTCTTGGCATGTCGTTTTCTAGATAATTAGACAAGATATTTTGGGGTTTCTTCTTGTTGTTGGCTCTCCACTGGCTTCAGTATGGATTTTATTCGCTTTTTCGGTTCTGGCAGTTCGGTCAACTTAGTTTATAGGGTACATGAGAAATATGTATCTCCGAAATGATGTTACGCTGAGAATGGGTTTCCTTTTCTTCTTAGCTTGCTGTTTTCCCATCATCGCAAGGAAAGGAATTTGGCAATGGGCGTCTCAAAATTGCGTTGAGGGAAGATTGTTTTGCATGGTTGAAAATTACTTCTTGTTAGTTGTATATTTTAGGATGCGTGGGGTCCCACAGTTTGGAGTGAAATATAGCAGTGAATATTGGTTGCAAAGCTTACTTTATTTGTGTAGTTTGTGACTTAGTTAAAACATGAAAATTTGGTTGGTTGGAAGCATACATTAATTATAGATCATGAAATTGACAAACAACCCGGGAGCGGTCGCGTCGTGTACTGAGCACACGCACCATGAAAAATGCACGCATGTGGTACACAGCGTGAGCGCAGCGTCCCTACAGGTAGTTAAAGACGCGACTGCTCGAGGGTTAACTTGCATTTCCAAAAACAAGATTTTTTTTCAGCTTGATTTATCATTTGCATACGCATTAGGCGAGTCGCACAAATTCGTAGGTGGTACAGTCATAGCCCATTGAAAGTTGTTTCCTTCTCGTCGGATACCAAAGCATAAAGATTCTTCGGATGGCCCACCTCATACCCACATACATCTTTTGCAGTATGGAAAGTAAGGTGGCCCACAGTTATATGAAAAACAAAAATTTCGAAAAATGCTTACCTCCTAAATGGGCTGCAAAACGGTGAGTCGATAAGGAGAGCGTCCAATATAGCTCTGGTCCTCACAAGTTCCTACCTCATGCTTCCACGGGTCAAGCGATGTAAAGGCCGCCAGCTAAGAGTTGTGTGCTTAGCTGGTAGTGCAGCCTGGGCACTGTTGTCCTTCTGACTTCAGCTAGATTGAGAAGGTACGATCCGAGTGTCTGTTCACCAAGGAGATGCGGCTCAAACAGCGTCTGTTCTGGCATCCAGCGGCTGAGTAAGAAACGCTGCACCACGCCCAGCTAGATCCAAGGTGGTAGCCCCATCAGCGTGGTCGTCCCAGTGTTGGTTGGGACGTTAAACAGAACTGGCACGATGGCCCTCCGGCGAGACAGGAGTGTTGGCGTAGGCCCAATAAGCCACCCGTAAAAATCCCCATTGCGAATAACATAGGAGAAAATACGACTCGATACAATCGGCAAAGACCCACGCGACGAAATAAGGACTACGATTGGAAACTTGGAACATGGAATTGCAAGTCACTAGGTTTCGCAGGATGTGACAGGATAATCTACGACGAACTACATCCCCGCAACTTCGACATCGTGGCGTTGCAGGAACTTTGTTGGACTGGACAGAAAGTGTGGAAAAGCGGGCATCGAGCGGCTACCTTCTACCAAAACTGTGGCACCACCAATGAACTGGGAACAGGTTTTATAGTGTTGGGCAAGATGCGACACGTGTGATCGGGTGGCAGCCGATCAACGCAAGGATGTGCATGTTGAGAGTTAAGGGCCGTTTCTTCAACTACAGCATCATCAACGTCCACTGCCCACACGAAGGGAGACCTGATGACGAGAAAGAAGCGTTCTACGCGCAGTTAGAGCAAACATACGATGGTTGCTCGCCGCGTGACGTGAAAATCGTTGTCGGCGACATGAACGCGCAGATAGGAAGGGAGGAAATGTACAGACCGGTAATCGGGCGCAACAGCCTGCACGCCGTATCGAATGATAACGGCCAGCGATGCGTAAACTTTGCAGCCTCCCGTGGTATGGTAGTCCGAAGCACCTTCTTCCCCCGCAAAGATATCCACAAAGCCACCTGGAGATCACCCGACCAACAAACAGAAAACCAAATCGACCACGTTCTAATCGACGGTAAATTCTTCTCAGATATAACCAACGTCCGCACATACCGCAGTGCGAATATAGATTCGGATCACTACTTAGTCGCTGTATGCATGCGCTCAAAACTTTCGACAGTTATCACCACGCGTCGAAGTCGAACGCCGCGGCTCAACATCGAGCAACTTCGTAACGTAGAAGTGGCTCAAGACTACGCGCAGCAGTTAGCAGTGGCCCTACCAACGGAAGAGCAGCTTGGCGCAGCTACACTTGAAGATGGCTGGAGGGACATCCGATCCGCCATAGGTAGAACCTCGGCTACAGCACTAGGCTTCGCGACTCCGAATCACAGAAACGACTGGTACGACGGCGAATGTGAACAGTTGAAAAACGAGAAGAATGCAGCATGGGCGAGAATGCTGCAACACCGTACGAGAGCGAATGAGGCACGTTACAAACAGGCGCGGAACAGGCAGATCTCAGTCTTCCGGATGAAGAAGCGCCAGCAGGAAGAACGAGATCGCGAAGCGATGGAAGAGCTGTACCGCGCTAAGGACACACGAAAGTTCTACGAGAAGCTGAACCGCTCGCGCAGAGGCTTTGTGCCACAAGCCGACATGTGCCGAGATAATCACGGGAATATTCTCACGAGCGAGCGTGAGGTGTTCGAGAGGTGGCGGCAGCATTACGATGAGCACCTCAATGGCGACGTTGCAAGTACCGAAGGTGGCGTGGTAACAGATCTAGGAGTATGTGCACATGACGAAAGACTTCCGGCCCCTGACCTTCAAGAGATTGAAGAGGAGGTTGGCCGGTTGAAAAACAACAAGGCCGCTGGAGCAGATCAACTACCAAGCGAGCTTCTAAAATACGGTGGAGAAGCACTGGTGAGAGCACTACACTGGGTCATTACCAAGATTTGGGAGGAGGAAGTATTACCGGAGGAATGGATGGAAGGTATCGTGTGTCCCATCTACAAAAAGGGCGACAAGTTGGATTGCGGGAACTACCGCGCGATCACACTACTGAGCGCTGCCTACAAGATACTCTCTCAAATTTTATGCCGCCGTCTATCACCGATTGCAAGAGAGTTCGTGGGGCAATATCAGGCTGGATTTATGGGTGAACGCGCTACAACGGACCAGATGTTCGCCATCCGCCAGGTGTTGCAGAAATGCCGCGAATACAACGTGCCCACACATCACTTGTTCTTCGATTTCAAAGCGGCGTATGATACAATCGATCGAGAACAGCTATGGCAGATTATGCACGAATACGGATTCCCGGATAAACTGATACGGTTGATCAAGGCGACGATGGATCGAGTGATGTGCGTAGTTCGAGTATCAGGGACACTCTCGAGTCCCTTCGAATCTCGCAGAGGGTTACGGCAAGGTGATGGTCTTTCGTGCTTGCTGTTCAACATTGCTTTGGAGGGTGTAATAAGAAGAGCGGGGATAAACACGAGTGGGACGATTTTCACGAAGTCCGTTCAGCTGCTTGGATTCGCCGATGATATTGATAAATGCTCGTAAATTTGAGACGATGGCGGAAACGTACATCCGACTAAAGAGTGAAGCCAGGCGAATCGGATTAGTCATTAATGTGTCGAAGACAAAGTACATGATGGCAAAGGGCTCCAGGGAGGAATCACCGCGCCCGCCACCCCGAATTCATATCGACGGTGATGAAATTGAGGCGGTTGAAGAATTCGTGTACTTGGGCTCACTGGTGACCGACGACAACGACACCAGCAGAGAAATTCAGAGGCGCATTGTGGCAGGAAATCGTGCCTACTTTGGACTCCGCAGAACTCTACGATCGAATAAAGTTCGCCGTAACACGAAGTTAACCATCTACAAAACGTTGATTAGACCGGTCGTCCTCTATGGGCACGAAACATGGACCCTACGTGCAGAGGACCAACGCGCCCTTGGAGTTTTCGAACGGAAGGTGTGGCGTACCATCTACGGCGGAGTGCAGATGGAAGACGGGACTTGGAGAAGGCGAATGAACCACGAGCTGCATCAGCTGCTGAGAGAACCCACCATCGTCCATACCGCGAAAATCGGGAGGCTACGGTGGGCGGGTCACGTCATCAGGATGTCGGATAGCAACCCGACTAAAATGGTTCTCGAGAGTCATCCGACCGGTACAAGAAGACGTGGAGCGCAGCGAGCTAGGTGGGTCGACCAAGTGGAGGACGATCTGCGGACCCTACGCAGAGTGCGGAACTGGAGACAAACAGCCATGAACCGAGTGGAATGGAGGCGGCTACTATGTACAGCAGAGGCACTGAGATGAACCAGCCTCGGGCTGAAAATCTCATAAATAAAGACATAAAAAAAAAAATACAGCAGAGGCCACCCCGGCCTTAGCCTGACCGGTAAGGTAAGACCTCCTAAATCAGTTGGTTTTGGACTCCCAGAAGCTACGTTCAAAATTTGAGCAAAATCAGTTAAGCCTAAGGGGGCGCTCAAAACGCTTAAAGTTTGTATGGGAAAACTTGGCCAAATGTATGCAGAAATTTTAAGTTTTCGAATTTTGCCGCTAGGTGGCGCTGTAAGCGTTCAATAATCAAACCCTTTGGTATTATAGTTGGTGACTATATGCCAAACAACTTTGTCGAAGACCGCAAAGTGATCCAACGTCCGTGAAGAAAGTTATACCCTATGTAAAAGTGAAGATAAACTTTATTGTTGTTTTTCTAATACATGTAAAAGAATAATATCAATAATAAAATCTCAACACTTGGCCTTACTTTACCTAGGGTATAACTTTTTTCACAGCCGTCGGATCACCTCGCGGTCTTCAACAAAGTTCTTTGGCATATGGTCACCTACAATAATACAAAAGGGTTTATTTATTGAATGCTTACAGCGCCGCCTAGCGGCAAAATACGAAAACTTAAAATTTCTGCATACATTTGGCCAAGTTTTCCCAAACAAACTTCAAGCGTTTTGAGCGCCCCCTTAGGCTCAACCGATTTTGCTCAAATTTTGAACGTAGCTTCTGGGAGTCAAAAACAACTGATTTAGGAGGTAAGACTTGGCATTTTTCGAAATGTTTGTTTTTCATATAAGTGTGGGCCACCCTAATGGAAAGATTATGAGCAGATATCTTTCGAAATGCTTTGTAACAGCTTCAGAGAGTTCCCTTGGATTGTACTTTACTTCCGTGTATTTTTTTTTTTTTTTTTTTTTCCTTCTAAACCATAGGGGGATAAATCTGCTCATCAGACACCCTAACAGGAAGGTTAGGGTAGTGTGGGGATGAGGCCGTCTTCTACAATGCCGGTAGAAGCCAGGACTACTCTCTCCTCGACCCACTAAAACACATTCCTATGGTCGCCAAACCCTACGTCTCTCCGGAACCACCAAGAAGGTATTGCTTCAGAGAGGGGCTAGTGCATATCGCACCCTCAAGGTTAGCTGCCGTAGCCTAGCAGCAACGAACATCGATGACTCGCACTGGAGAGTCCATCACGATAGCATGCTGGCGCTTAGCCAGTTTCCCGAGTGGTCCTCGCCACTCCCTTTGTCCTCGGAAGGCGGGCAGGGTCAACCCCGCCCGCGCCCTACTGCTGAGCGGACATCAAGAACTGATGCCCACGTGCAACCCGATCTGACCTGCCCGCAAAGGAAGGGTATCACTACCCTTCAGGCCCTATCAGATGCACCCGTAGGTTGCAGACAGCAGGATCTCACCTACCCCGACCCTTGCCGGGGACCCCTTTCCAACCGCGGGCTCAGATCCAACCCAGTAGACCGACGCCACGACAGCACCGCTACCGGGACTTCCTCTCCGCGGCCACTTAATCGCTGTAAGGGTCGATCTCGACCGCAGGGCACCGGTATGACCTACGAAGCCGACTTCGAACCCCTGGACCACCTCTTGTACTGCATCTGGACTAGCCATTCTCCGAGTCCACGCGCCACCTCCTCTGTAGCTCCCAGACGATATGGGTGATTGCCGTTGAAACGGCATTCCAGCTAATCTCATCCCTACACATTCTCTGGACCAAGTTGTCCGGAGTTGTGTCCTCCCCGCATGTGGCAAGCATGCGGTCACGCATTGTGCGAAAACGCGGGCACACGAACAACACGTGTTCCGCCGTTTCCTCTTACTTCCGTGTATGCCCATCGTAGGTTGTCGGAACACTGTGCATCTTTAAGCAAATGGTTAAACAAACTAAATATGTCCTTTGTGAAGCAACGAATTTGGCGTGCATGTTTTTCTGTAGTTCGGTAGTCTGAGGCTTCCAGCGTATCTTGTTCCATATTGGTGAATATCCCATCCATAACGTACAGCACTCGTTTAATATTAAGGTGCCATTCCATTAACGGCCGCCTTATCCGGAGGTGCGAAATTCCATTGACAATTGTAAACTCGAAAAATGAATACCATCGCTGGAGGAGAGAATGGGTCAAAAAAGGATACTCAAAGATTGTTTGTTACATAACAAATGCAATTGAAGTCAGAATAACTTTTTATTACGTATATATACTCTTCTATGTGGCCATAATAGTTTGGCAAGAAAGTATCAAATCATATGAATTGTTTACTAATTTACTTATGATTTAAAATTGACCCAATCTCACCCCTTAGAGGGGGTGAGAATTAGTCAAAGTATTCAAAGTCGCCTGTCTAAGAATATAAGTAAATTTGATTGATCATATATAGTAAACCTACTTAAAACCATGACGAATAAAATCTTAGGTAATTTTAAAAGATGGTTAATCCACCTAAAAGGGCTGATACCACCGTTAACATTGTTAGAGTTTGATAATACAGAGTTTGTATGTTATATTGCCGTTTTTAGCCCCCATAGTGATCCTAATTAAAAGTTCCAACCTCCATGATAGAGAGGCGCATTGAAAGTTTGCTTAAAAAAGCAATATATTTTAGTATACTGCATAAGAAATGTTTAACGAAACCCTCCGTTACAAACTGTTATGTAAATGATTATTGGCCTCTATATTTCCAAAGCACATCACTCCATCTTAAGATAGAGAGTAGTTCAAATATTATGTTGCACAACATATCACATTTTTACACCCTCTCCCGCATTTAAACGGATTTTTTTATAAGTTTTATATGAGCGCTAACACAACGGTAGAACTATCCTTCTTCCTTTAGTATTTTTATGTATTCCATGAATGATCCCAATATGGCAGTCTTAACCTTTGCGTCACCAACGTCGTACTTAAAATTTGATGTTCATTTCGTTCTATTTTCTGCAATTTTCACTCGATTTTGATGAAAATTTGACCTAACAATTGGAAATTATTACCGTTTTATAGAAAGCATCGGTTGGGCAAGTTTGTTGACCGGTTCCAGATTAATACGGAAACCCAGTGGGGAACGTCGGTTGGCAAAAGGAGACCGCATTCAAACATTTTGAACTGGTACCATACAAAAGCGACGTATCTGGCATGAAGTATCTGTAACCAACCCGGTGTATGTGTATTTTTGTCAAAATTCATTGTGAAAATGATATGGAATGAGTAGGTTTTGTTTCTTACCTAGTGCATGCTATAAACCGCCCCGTACGAAGATGAGCACTGTAAAATAGCCGACGACGACGACGACACGCTCGCGGCCGATCCGAATCCAGGGAAGCTTCGTCACCAGGAGCGCAGACAAATACGAAGCTGAGCTTCCAACTAATGTGACGTCACGATACGCGTTACATGGGGTCCGAGGGGGTTTAAGGGGGATATTGAAGGCATCTCAGGATGTTTCAGACCATTTTCGGCGGGATCCAGAAGCGTTACGAAAGCATTAGGAAGGAGTTTTCGGGGGTTTTGGACCCTCTCAGGTGCGTTACATGTGGTCCGAGGTGGTTTAAGGGGGATTTTGGAGGCATTTCAAGACGTTTCAGAGCATTTTCACGGGATTCAAAGTCGTTACGGAGGAGTTTTCAGAGGTTTCGAAGCCTCTCAGGAGCGTAACATGGAGTCCTCGGGGGGTTCAAGGGGGATTTTGGAAGCATTTCAGGAAGTTTCAGAACAGACTCTGAAATTCCTTAAAACACCAAAAATCATGACAGAACACCCTTAAAAGGCTCCTCAAATGCCCCGAAACAACCCTTCAAAACGCCCCTGAAGCCTCTTGGAACACCCTTTTTGGGCTCACTGGGAACTTTCTGGAAACCCCCTTAGCCCTACCTCAACTGCCCAGGAGCAAGATCTGTTCTCGTGAACTAGATTCTCTAAGCCCAAACTCATGCACATTTTTAATTTATGCAGTCCCAGCCATGTACATAAAAAGAGGTACCAGTGTACATTGGTCTACAAAGTTGATTTTTGCTACGATGTTTCTGTAGCGGGTTAACAGCAAGTGAATGTAACTGATTGCAAATGAATGATCCCATCCCTGGCTAAACCTAAGGTGGCAGCCCCACCACGGTGATTAAGTGATCCTAGACGAACAACCTACTGTCCCAGAAACTCGAAAAAAATTACACAATTCAACCCGCTTCAAAAAATTAATGCACGAAATGGAAACAGCACTTCCTCGTGAAGATTGATACATGTCAATTTATCTTCTGACCATTCAACCAAAACTCAAAGTTAGCATGAAAAAGCTTCGACTTGTGAATAGCACTTCAATCACAAACTGCTACAATCAACAACGCTTTCACGTTCATTCGTACTTCAGATAAGGGTGCATTGAGTAAAATAAAAAAAAATATATATTACCATTTGATATAGTTTGCACTCGCACTCGATGGAGTGCAAAAAACCCTCTCTCAAATATTGATGCACATTCGCGACTCGGCTGAGCTGGCAGCTTCGATTAGAAACAATAACTATCCGTCGGTTGATCGAAACTTAATTGAATAAACAGAAAATTTACATTTTACGCACACGGTCACGATGGCATATGGTGAAGAGCATCCAATCAGCAGTCACCCAGTCAGTCAACAACGCGCCAAACTGACGAACAAATCACATAATCCTCTTCCGTGTGCTCAAAACTTCCTGTCGCTCTGGCCGCATCGAAATGGAAAAAAGGATCGGTCCAGTCCACGCCACGCCACACCGCAGCTAAACATCAACGCACGTTAGGAAGATAGAAGCGAGGCTTTTCAACCGGGCAGGCTCAGCCAGTTTCAATATTTGGTGAATCGATTTTTCAATTATTCATAAGCTGAACTGATCCGACAGGCAGACGGTTTCTCGCGCTACTCCCGGGAGTCGATACGCACTGGAATGCCACAAAATCTTCCAAAATCCTTCGGAAGAACCCTCCGCAAGGAGCAGTGAAGTGTGAGGAAATGTGTCAGGGTGGAATGGAATAATCAAATCATATCAATCGTCGATTTTCCCTCATTTATGGGTCTCCAGCAATGGAATGGAATGTGTTTGCTTTCGTCATAGTTTGCGTCTGAGTCGGGACCAGTGGAAAGCTAATTGAAAAGGCATCTTTTTTAATATCGAACCCTAAGTTGAAGAGAGAATCCAGTGCGAGCTCCTAGATTATACAGATATGAGAAAGAAAAGTGAGGATCCGGGTGATGGGATTGAAAAGTGTCCTAAATAATCATTTCTAATCAAGAGTTTTGACAAAGGACTTCTTTTTAGCAAGAGGTTTGACAATCATAAAGAAAAACTTTTCATTTTGCTTTAGGGACGGTTTCCACCAATAATGCGGGAGCGATTCATTTTGGAAGTGACAAATAATTATAAACACAAAACAACATTTTTAATAAGTTATTGTCTAACTAAGCTAATGATGTTTTACTCATAATGCGTAAGTAGATCTCATAAATCCTCGAGTATATTGTTGGTTTCTCACATTCGTAAAAAAAATCATCAGCGTCGTTTTTCATGTCAAGGATTGGGAAAATCTGATCAACTGAACCTAAGAAGATAATAGGGAATCGCGCCACTTGGGCGGTGGCTTCTATTTTCGTCTGTTTTCCGCTATAACTCAGCCAAATTTGAACCAATTGACACAATTTTTGGAATGCGGTGAGATAGGTATAGTATCTACCCGTGTACAACATTTCAAGTCAATTGGTTCTAAATTGACTGAGTTATAGTGGAAAACAGACGATTCTATATGGCGCGATACCCTACACCGCAATATTGCCTCCTGACAATATGGCTTCATCTGCTCACGCAAGGAAGGACTTATCGAAATGGGACTTCTCTCAACCACGTGCTTTATCTGGACCAGATAACATTCGCTGACTTGAGTTCAATATTGTTAGACGCAGCAACAGTAACCTCGGATCATCTTTTAGTTACAGCCAGACTACCACACCTAGATTTCAGGCGTCGCATCCGCTGTAGCTCTAAACAAACGGCATTCCAGCTAATCGCATCTTAACGAATCTTATTTTATATAGAATAAGAAAACCAGCTCATCAGATATCCAAGAGGAGTATGCGGGGATCGACTCACTAAAAATTCTTTCTCTCTCTTCCTTACTTTCGCGGTACGCTCGGTAGGGATGGCTTTTTTTTCCTTCTAAACCATAGGGGGATAATCTGCAAACAGACACCCTAACAGGAAGTATAGGATAGTGTGAGGCTGAGGCCGTCTTATACTACAATAGTAGAAGCCAGGACTACTACTCTCTCCTCGACCCACTAAACACATTCCTATGGTCGTCAAACCCTACGTCTGTCCGGAACCACCAAGAAGGTATTGCTTCAGGGTTCGCTGTAAGGGTGGATCTCGACCGCAGGGTACCGGTATGACCTACGAAGCCGACTTCGAACTCCTAGACCACCTCTTGTACTGCATCTGGACTAGCCATTCCCCGAGTCCACGCGCCACCTCCTCTGTAGCTCCCAGACGATATGGGTAATAGCCGTTGAAACGGTGTTCCAGCCAAACTCATCCCTACACATCATCTGGACCAAATTGTCCGGAGTCGTGTCCTCCTCGCATGTGGCAAGCATGCGGTCACGCATTGTGCGAAAACGCGGGCACACGAACAAAACGTGTTCCGCCGTTTCCTCTAAACCATTGCACACTGGGCATTCGGGAGAATCCGCATGCCCGAAACGGTGTATATACTGTCGGAAGCAACCATGACCTGTAAGGACCTGTGTCAGGTGGAATGTAACTTCCCCATGGCGCCTATTAATCCAACTATCTACCCTCGGTATCAATCTATGGGTCCACCTTCCTTTGGTGGAACTGTCCCACGCGCGCTGCCATTTGACCATAGAGGCCATCCTGGCAGTCCTGCGTATGCCTCTTGTGCCGCGCATTTCGAAGCACTCCATGTCCTCACTGAATGCTGATAGGCACCATACCAGTAATGACGCAGAGAGCGTCGTGTGACACGGTACGGTACGCGCTCGCAACCCGCAGGCACATAAGCCTGTAAGTACTTTCCAGCTTCCGTCGGTAGCATTCAGTACTTAACGCGGTGCCCCACGCCGGGACGCCATACCTAAGTATGGACGTAGCAACACTAGCCAGAAGCTTGCGCTTACTGGCGTACACCGCAGAGATATTGGACATCATCCGGGACAGTGCCGCAATAGCTGTGGAGGCTCTTTTACAGGCATAATCGACGTGGCTACCGAAAGTAAGCTTGTCGTCGATCATCACGCCCAAGTGTTTGACAGAGCGCTTAGACATGATAGTGTACTCTCCTACACTGATCTCCGTCTGCTGCGCCGATTGCATGTTGTTAACAACCGTCACCTCTGTCTTGTGGTGAGCCAACTCCAGTTTCCTGGACCGCATCCACGCCTCCACAACCTTGATCGAGTGGTTCAGTAGGTCGGCTCTAGAGGCACGTTCTCCTCCATTCGCGTGGTTGGTAGTCAACTTTACCTCCTCGATCGTTTCACCGTAGACTTCGAGCGTAATATCGTCGGCAAATCCGACAATCACCACTCTCACTGGGTACTCTAACCTCAACACCTCGTCGTACATGAAATTCCATAACACCGGACCCAGGATGGAACCTTGCGGGACTCCTGAGGTTATGTGAAAGCACTTCCGACCCACCTCCGTGTCGTAAACTAGTACGCGATTCTGGAAGTAGCTTCCGAGAATCTTGTACAAGTACTCCGGTATCCCCAGACGCAAGAGCGCATCGGCAATAGCAGCCCAACTGGCGCTATTAAATGCATTCCTTACGTCCAGAGTCACTACTCCGCAGAAGCGAATTCCCCTCCTCTTAGGCTCGAGTGCTTTCTCGGCGGTTTTTGTAACCGACAAGATAGCGTCTACGGTGGACCTCCCCTTCCGGAAGCCATACTGGTTGCTCGAGAGACCATTTACGCCTTCAGTGAACCTCAACATTCTTTTGAGGATGATCTTTTCGAGCACCTTCCCCGCCGTGTCAATCAAGCATATTGGTCTATATGCCGACACGGGTCTCCGGGTGGTTTCCCCGCCTTTGGCAATAGTACCAGGCTCTGCCTCTTCCAAGCTTCTGGGAAGACTCCCTCGTCCAGGCATTTCTGCATAGCAGACCTGAACATCTCGGGAGCCTCTGCAATAGCTACTTTTAAGGCCAGGTTCGGAACTCCGTCCGGACCTGGGGCCTTACCTACGCTAAGGGACTTAGCTATCCCCGCAAGTTCCACATCGGTGACCCTTTTCTCATCGCCAGCCCTAGTCCCCGGATGTCCTACGAAAGGAGGCCAAGGACTAGGATCATGACGCGGAAAAAGTCCTCCAATGATCCCCTCCAACATCTCTGGAGATTGCTCTGTAGGAGCCATCACACCTCTCGTCTTGGCCATAACGATCCTGTAGGCGTCACCCCACGGGTTCGTATTGGTACTCTGACAGAGACCCTCAAAGCAGGCCTTTTTGCTTGCTCTTATCTCGGTCTTGAGCGCGGCTTTTGTAGCGGCGAACACCACCCGCCCATCGTTTCGCTCTTCCTCTGATCGTGCTCGCTGCATCCGCCGCCTAGCCCGTAGGCAGGCGCGGCGCAGGTCCGCAATCGCGTCGGTCCACCAGTAAGCCGGTGGCCTCCCATTTCTAGGGTGGACTTGCCTAGGCATGGTCGCATTACACGCACGTGAGAGCACCGCCACCAGCTCGTCGCCGTCTAACCCGATTAAGTTTCGCTCACGGTGGAGCGCTTCCCTAAATACCTCTTCGTCGAAGTATGATGTCTTCCACCTACGAGGGCTTGCCCTTGGCCTAGCCGCCTATTCTTCTATCCGCTGTCTGCTGTTGTTGTAGTCGATACTGTAGCGAACCGCCAGGTGGTCGCTGTGAGTGTAGCCATCATCTACTCTCCAGTTCGGACTACTTGTTAGGCCAGGACTACAAAAGGTCACGTCAATAATTGACTCCGCTCCGTTTCGACTATAGGTACTCTTGGTACCGACGTTAGCCAAGTCGACATCTAAGATGGCCAGTGTTTCTAGCAGGATCTGACCCCGCTGGTTCGTGAAACGGCTACCCCATTCCACAGCCCAGGCATTAAAGTCACCCGCTATTACCACCGGCCTTCGCCCTGTTAGCACAGTCGTTAAGCGGTCCAGCATTTGCGTGAACCGCTCGATCGGCCACCGCGGAGGCGCATAACAGCTACAGAAGGGTAGGTGTTGCTGGCAACACTGCTCCGCAACTGAATGTCACTGTCGCTCAAATCGAACGGTGTGAAATGACAGATATGACAGATGGAAGAGATAGGAGAGATGTCATACTTCATACAAGTATATACGATGATGCAACGTAATCGTCACGTGAAATTAGTGCATTAACAATCAATTCTAATAAGAATGCTTAAACTACAAATGTGCTAAAATTGAACTTATACTACTTAAATCTAAGTGTAATTATCACAGTTTGAAATCACAGATCGTAAGTAATTCTAAAATGAATAGTGCTACTTTACAGTTCCTAATCTAACCTAAAATCACAGAAGATGAATTAAAACGGCACGAACAAGGAGGTAACCGGAAAATACTATCCGAAACCGATTTTTGTAAGTAATATGTAAACTTTGTGAACCCTAATCTAATATGAAATAAATATTTCAGCTTACAGCTGATTCACACCAATCCTGAGTTGTGAGCTGCTTATAGATGTCGGCAATGACCCCTTGTTACGGCGGCAGGCAAATTGGTGGTTCGGACACTGGGTTTTTAGCAGCTTCAACATCGGGCTTCGGTTGAGGACAGCTTTAAACTGCAAATTAATTTTATTAGATTTGAAGGTTAAGTTTTACATTACAAGGAACTTACACTATCAGTGCTTTCCCCGCACATATGCCCAATATCTGCCTATCCACACATAACAATTAATCGTTACTGTAATTAAGGTACGTTTAGTTCATTTGCTTTCATTTTATAAAGAATAATAATAATTACGTATAGAATTCACACAATTAAAGTGGTCATAGAAGTTCACTTGTGGTTTCAGTACTCAGTTATCTTTTCTATGCTTTCCTGTCGATCGCTTTCGTTCTCGCCTGTCAATATCGGAGAGAAAGCAGTGTTCCCAGCGGCAACATACTCCCCTCCCGTAATACTGGTCACTAGGTCTAGCACTGGTGGTTCCAGTTTTACCAAACATATCGTTAAACACAATTCTTGCCGCATTCCTACACTTACTGTTTTGCTTTTGCTGAATGTTGTCATTACATGTTGATAAAAACGATCATTCATTATCAAACAACATTCGCGACCTTCACCAATCATATTCCTACAGCTTGTCTCAATTGAAGGTTTTCTGTCATGAAAACAATAACGTGATCAAAATCATAATTTTCCTCACTACATGAATCACCTAAACGAAATCGTTGATTGATGTCACCTTTATTATAGTCCTGCAATCTTTCATCGCAAATTTCTTTTGACGTTGAATAACGTCCTTCGGCAACATATAGGGGTGTAACTTCAGAAAATCCAAAAATCGGCCGCGTCACGAAAAGTGGTCAGCTTTTGAACGCTAATAACTCGGTCATTTATGAACGAATTTTAAAAATTTTAGCACCGATCAGACGCAAATATTTCCAGCAATTATGTCAATTAACAACAACTATTGATTTTCAACAGCGAACTATTGAAAATTTAGGAAAAGTGAACCCATGTTTTATCCAGCCAATCACGTTCGAGCACAGTTTTGGACTTTTCCGTCGAGCGCCTGGCAGTATAAAAGCTATTTCTTCTTCCCCTCTTCCTTCATTCTTCATCAACACCTCGAGGGGAACGCATCGGCAGAGAGCTGTGCAGTTTACTCCGTTTGCGTTTTCATTTAGTGTTCTTTGGCAAGCCGAGCGCGGTGGTCGGTGCGGTGCGTCTTCGCGCGCGGCAGCTCGAGCGGAGTCGTTCACCGGATCAGAACGGAGGAGCACAGCTCGGTTCGCATTTTCGCTCAGCATTCTCACAGCACATTTTCACGCTGTCGACCGCGGTAGACGGACGGACGCAGCAGCAGCGACGGTGGTGGAATAATTTATCATTTCCCCAGTTCGGAAACGGATGGGCGCCGACGACACGGCAGCAACGCGGTTAGGTTTTGTGAAATGAAAATTAAACAGCCCTTATTAGGGCTACAATTTTAAATTCCACGAAAGAGTTGATTCGAATTCCACTAGAAATTGAAGAAACGCAAGTGAAACATCTTGAAACCTACTTCGAGAGCACCGCCGAGCGCGGTACAAGCACCGCCAGCAACCTAGCAGCAGCGGCGGTGGCTTATTAGCATTTTCCCCGTGCGGTAGCGAATGGGGCATGGCAACAACTGGGAATATTTTAACCGCTTGATGTCGAATCTATTCTAAATTCAAGATACGGTGACAAAAGCCTAAACTTATGCGCGCATAATAAATCTGCTTAAAATTTCTTCAACTTTGAAGAATGGCAGGTTTACTGGAAAATGAAAATGTTAACCAGCGTTGCTAAATTTCAATAACAATTTTAGAATTTCAAATATCTGTAATCTTAAGAAAGTTTTGGTCGAAAATACATGACTTTTGTACTATATACTGTCATTCCTTACTAAACATTATAATATTGGTTAATCCTAAGCCTACATACTGATTTGGAAATGGCTAATAATAATCATTTTAGTATATTTTAATACTCCGCTATAATGAATTATTGCAGATAAATTTGTATGGCATCGTTGAATTTTACTCCCCTCACATTTAACCAATCACGTTCGAGAGGGGAAGCCCGGTCATTGTGCCGTATAAAAGCAAACTGTTCTTCTCATCTTCCATCATTCTTTCTTGACCCGTCGAGGGGATCACATAGAAGGAGAGCTAGCCAGTTTCTCCGTTTGCATTTTCCATCAGTATGCTTTGGCAAGCCGAGCGCGGTTGTTGTCGGCTGTTACGCTCTCCTTCGTATCGTTGTACGCGGCGCCAGTGGAGCAATCAGCCAGTTCAAACTGGTGCGCGGCAACAACGAGGGCTTTCTTTTGCCCCGAGTTTGCGCAGCATCGCCATCGCAAAACCCCCATCGGAATCAACGCCACCGATGGCGCTCTGGATTTGGTTGGCATAGCTACCGATTTTCACCTCATGCAACAATTGAACGATTATTGTACAACAAATGAAATTAAACAGCCCTTCTAAGGGCTTCAAAAATGTTCCTCCCAAGAGTGAATCGAATAATTTTCTTAGACGACGCGTCGGGTCACAAATATGTCAAAACCGACTAAGTCCTAAAACCGTAGCATAAACTTTGCAAGCGGAATAGTGGAAGTATATTAGATTGTTGTAGCATCCTTTATATTTCCCAGCCAAATATCAATGTGTGTTGTGTTCGCCAAAATTGAACATTTCTTTGCCCATTTTTGTCACACAATCTAGAAGAAAACTGTATGATATCTAGAAATTCTTAGTTATATAAATACATATTGGTAATTCCAGTCCACCAATTAGCATAAGCTAAATGATTTGCATTTTTGATTGGTCTGTTAGATTGCATCTGTTTAAATTCTTATAAAATGAACGGTTAAATGGTTTTGACAAATTCGTTTATGGAAACATTTTAAAACCAACTACTACGCGGAACAAGTCTTGTCGCGTCCATTCTAAATTTCTATATATAAACCAGCAAAAGCAGAGAAATTGTGCGAGAGGATTTGAAATCTGCATCAATTTTCTTCGCAAAATAATTACCTGTTAGCATCCAAAGAAATTCAAAGGTCTAGCAAACTACAGTTGGCCCGCTGAAATTATTTTGCAAATTGACTCACTGTATTTCGAGAGCAACAACATAGTTTAATGAAAGAGAAACTAGTTACGACTACCAATACCTGGGCTGCCCATAAATGGTGAACCAAGAAAACCTAGTGCTGGGCTAGTACACAGGTTTAAATAGTTCTGACGTTCGATTTGAATAGGTCGTATCTGTATAGCAATCCAAGCAAATTTACGACCTATTCAAATTGAACGGCAAAGTTTATAAGGAATGAACCGGATCGAAAATAATGATAAATAATAAACTCCACTATCAATTGCCGTCTACAATCAAACTAAACTAAACCAAAATTTCACATCACAGTCTTTATCAATGTTAATACAGCATTCAATAACCGAAACTAATGATTGATTAATTGATTGATTTGTCTTTATTAAAGAGACTTTCCGAAACTAATGCATAAACGGACGTTATTCAACGTCAGACATGCGGTCGTGTCTAGTATACAACCCCTCCAACTTTTTGTTGCCTGATGATAACATCATTTAACTGCCGTAGTCTGCCATTCCGGTTATCACGATTTTCATTCACAAATTGTTGGCCCTTCCCTTGCCTGTACACCTGATCATGCCTGCACACTTCACTTCTCTATCCAAGACAGCACGATGCAACTCGCTAACACGAACAACATTCCCCTCATTCTCCAGTATTTTTATGCCACAGCGATTTCGGCCGATACAACTCCAGACAAAATCCCCAATCGATTGTGGAATAGCAACCTCTTGTGTCTCATGATTCAAGTATGCCAATTCATCATTATGACACTTCTGATCCCATGCGATGTAACAACAATTAATGTATAGTTTCCATGGTTCGTTTACGTATTTTCTAGTGATCCAAACGGAAACGTTTCGGCCATGGCTATGAATATTCTGGTACGCTCCAACGTCATCATTCCTGTCGAACACATCCAACAGATTCACCAATCCACCAGTATCTGGATCCATCTGAACGTCGATCAATGTTACCCAGTCTTTTGCCGCACGGCACTTGGTTCGCTCTCTCTCTGCTACCTGGGTATCGACCACTGGTTGACATTCGGTTTTTCTTAACTTCGTATAGCCCATGGTGTTTCTCTCATTTACGAAATTGTGCTGCATCTTTCGTGGGGATGCGATGATCGGTAGTCCCTGATCGGTGGAACCATACAGATGTGAAGAGCTATTCGTCTGTATATGGTACAACTCAGTATTCTAATTCCGTAGTTCTCGAAACGTTGCGCTACTCTCGCCAGCATGGCAAGGCAAGAGTACAAATTTCTCTCCTTCCGTCTTCTCATTGCATTCCATGATCTCGGTCTGTTCTTTCAGAATAGCCACCGGAAACGCGCCGATATTCTGCTGCTGAATCCCAGTTGGCAATTGCGATCGATCATCTAATTCGGTAAACAACGATCGTATCGGTTGGTTCGAATGCTTCGAGAAGGGGGACTGTACATGAGTGTACTCTCTATTGGTCAGCGTTCCACCACACCAGCTCACAATGGTTTATTTTCCCATTTTCACGCTCTTAATTAATAGCTCGTAGGATTGAGGAAATAGAGCAATGGTGTCTTCGGCAAAGTTGACAGGTATGACCAGCGCCATCTTTTGACAGTTAGAGTTTTCGGATCGATCCCCCTAAAAGTGAGATACAAAATTTATTTTTTCAAATTGTTGAGATAGAGGGTTGACGTTTCCGGCAAAGTTGTAGCATTTTTTATTCCAAACAACTTTTCTGAAGACGTCAATGTTGTAATTTTCACACCAATGGAGATAGAGGCCTGTGTTTGAAAGTTAATCCCTAAAACACGTTTTTTTAAGTAAAACATACATTTGTTGAATTTTTATACCCATACAATGTTTTGCAAAGTTGTATGTATCAATAAAATACGCAACTTTGCCGAAGACATCAAAGCTGTAAGAATTAAATGGGACGAGTTATAGATAAATTTATGATTTTTTTCATCGAATTCTGGGGATAAATATCTTTCTTAGGGACAAAAAGGTGAAGCTGAGGATACCGTTATCAGAAAGTACATCTAAAGAGCTTTCAAATAAGGGTTAGTTTGTCCGTCCACGATTGTCTACTGAGGTATCACCACAATAAAAAATGTCCTTACTAAGATTTAATTTCAATCAAATCTACTTTGACAGAATAATTCATGGCTACTATGATGAAATATAAGTTAAACCCACTTTCTTCTTATCTTAATAGAAGTTCATTGTGTTGACTTTCTTCATATTAAATTTTAAATTGATTTCCAGAAGAACTCGTGAGTTGCTTGGCTCTGTGAGAGCGTATGAAACCCCGATGAATTTTAATATTTTATTCAATGAATGGGTTTTGTACTAAATAGTGGATATCTTATAAAAAGGCAGTGGAAAACGTTTTTTAGAACAAATTTGGTATTTAAAACAATCCGGACTGTTGCGCAAATTAGCTTAGAGAAGGCTATATATTATTTGGTCATAGTAGCCATGAATTTTACTGTCAACGTAGAATTGAATGCAGTTGAATCGTAATATGAACGTTTTTTATTATGGTCATATCTCCTCAGTAGACAATCGTGGACGGACAAACTAACCCTTATTTGAAAGCTTTTTAGATGTACTTTCTGATAAGGGTATCCTCAGCTGCACCTTTTTGCCCCTAAGAAAGATATTTATCCCTAAATTTCGAATAAAAACATCATAAATTTATCTATAACTCGTCTCATTTAATTCTTACAGCTTTGATGTCTTCGGCAAAGTTGCGTATTTTATTGATACATACAACTTTGCAAAACATTGTGTGGGTCTAAAAATTCAACAAATGTATGTTTTACTTAAAAAACGTGTTTTCGGGGTTAACTTTCAAACACAGGCCTCTATCTCCATTGGTGTGAAAATTACAACATTGACGTCTTCAGAAGAGTTGTTTGGAATCAAAAATGCTACAACTTTGCCGAAGACGTCAACCCTCTATCTCAACAATTTGAAAAAATAAATTTTGTATCTCACTTTTAGGGGGATTGATCCGAAAACTCTAACTGTCAAAAGAAGGCGATGGTCATACCCGTTAACTTTGCCGAAGACATCATTGCTCTATTTCCTCAACCCTATGAGCTATTATTTAAGGCCGGACGGGACGGTGGTTGAATGGTCCGCCATTGCTCTGTTGCTAGTAAGAAGCAAATCTCAACTTCTACTTCATATTATTGGCTAGAAATTTGATCGGTCATTTGCTCACTGGCGGTGCACAATCGACTAAAATTTCAGCTACGTCAGTGCAGTGGAAATTGATATTTGCATCTTCAAAATTGCGAGGCAAATTGTTAGAAAGAGAGGGAAGATACGAAAAAAAGTTGGAGGGGTTGTATACTAGACACGACCGCATGTCTGACGTTGAATAACGTCCGTTTATGCATTAGTTTCGGAAAGTCTCTTTAATAAAGACAAATCAATCAATTAATCAATCATTAGTTTCGGTTATTGAATGCTGTATTAACATTGATAAAGACTGTGATGTGAAATTTTGGTTTAGTTTAGTTTGATTGTAGACGGCAATTGATAGTGGAGTTTATTATTTATCATTATTTTCGATCCGGTTCATTCCTTATAAACTTTGCCGTTCAATTTGAATAGGTCGTAAATTTGCTTGGATTGCTATACAGATACGACCTATTCAAATCGAACGTCAGAACTATTTAAACCTGTGTACTAGCCCAGCACTAGGTTTTCTTGGTTCACCATTTATGGGCAGCCCAGGTATTGGTAGTCGTAACTAGTTTCTCTTTCATTAAACTATGTTGTTGCTCTCGAAATACAGTGAGTCAATTTGCAAAATAATTTCAGCGGGCCAACTGTAGTTTGCTAGACCTTTGAATTTCTTTGGATGCTAACAGGTAATTATTTTGCGAAGAAAATTGATGCAGATTTCAAATCCTCTCGCACAATTTCTCTGCTTTTGCTGGTTTATATATAGAAATTTAGAATGGACGCGACAAGACTTGTTCCGCGTAGTAGTTGGTTTTAAAATGTTTCCATAAACGAATTTGTCAAAACCATTTAACCGTTCATTTTATAAGAATTTAAACAGATGCAATCTAACAGACCAATCAAAAATGCAAATCATTTAGCTTATGCTAATTGGTGGACTGGAATTACCAATATGTATTTATATAACTAAGAATTTCTAGATATCATACAGTTTTCTTCTAGATTGTGTGACAAAAATGGGCAAAGAAATGTTCAATTTTGGCGAACACAACACACATTGATATTTGGCTGGGAAATATAAAGGATGCTACAACAATCTAATATACTTCCACTATTCCGCTTGCAAAGTTTATGCTACGGTTTTAGGACTTAGTCGGTTTTGACATATTTGTGACCCGACGCGTCGTCTAAGAAAATTATTCGATTCACTCTTGGGAGGAACATTTTTGAAGCCCTTAGAAGGGCTGTTTAATTTCATTTGTTGTACAATAATCGTTCAATTGTTGCATGAGGTGAAAATCGGTAGCTATGCCAACCAAATCCAGAGCGCCATCGGTGGCGTTGATTCCGATGGGGGTTTTGCGATGGCGATGCTGCGCAAACTCGGGGCAAAAGAAAGCCCTCGTTGTTGCCGCGCACCAGTTTGAACTGGCTGATTGCTCCACTGGCGCCGCGTACAACGATACGAAGGAGAGCGTAACAGCCGACAACAACCGCGCTCGGCTTGCCAAAGCATACTGATGGAAAATGCAAACGGAGAAACTGGCTAGCTCTCCTTCTATGTGATCCCCTCGACGGGTCAAGAAAGAATGATGGAAGATGAGAAGAACAGTTTGCTTTTATACGGCACAATGACCGGGCTTCCCCTCTCGAACGTGATTGGTTAAATGTGAGGGGAGTAAAATTCAACGATGCCATACAAATTTATCTGCAATAATTCATTATAGCGGAGTATTAAAATATACTAAAATGATTATTATTAGCCATTTCCAAATCAGTATGTAGGCTTAGGATTAACCAATATTATAATGTTTAGTAAGGAATGACAGTATATAGTACAAAAGTCATGTATTTTCGACCAAAACTTTCTTAAGATTACAGATATTTGAAATTCTAAAATTGTTATTGAAATTTAGCAACGCTGGTTAACATTTTCATTTTCCAGTAAACCTGCCATTCTTCAAAGTTGAAGAAATTTTAAGCAGATTTATTATGCGCGCATAAGTTTAGGCTTTTGTCACCGTATCTTGAATTTAGAATAGATTCGACATCAAGCGGTTAAAATATTCCCAGTTGTTGCCATGCCCCATTCGCTACCGCACGGGGAAAATGCTAATAAGCCACCGCCGCTGCTGCTAGGTTGCTGGCGGTGCTTGTACCGCGCTCGGCGGTGCTCTCGAAGTAGGTTTCAAGATGTTTCACTTGCGTTTCTTCAATTTCTAGTGGAATTCGAATCAACTCTTTCGTGGAATTTAAAATTGTAGCCCTAATAAGGGCTGTTTAATTTTCATTTCACAAAACCTAACCGCGTTGCTGCCGTGTCGTCGGCGCCCATCCGTTTCCGAACTGGGGAAATGATAAATTATTCCACCACCGTCGCTGCTGCTGCGTCCGTCCGTCTACCGCGGTCGACAGCGTGAAAATGTGCTGTGAGAATGCTGAGCGAAAATGCGAACCGAGCTGTGCTCCTCCGTTCTGATCCGGTGAACGACTCCGCTCGAGCTGCCGCGCGCGAAGACGCACCGCACCGACCACCGCGCTCGGCTTGCCAAAGAACACTAAATGAAAACGCAAACGGAGCAAACTGCACAGCTCTCTGCCGATGCGTTCCCCTCGAGGTGTTGATGAAGAATGAAGGAAGAGGGGAAGAAGAAATAGCTTTTATACTGCCAGGCGCTCGACGGAAAAGTCCAAAACTGTGCTCGAACGTGATTGGCTGGATAAAACATGGGTTCACTTTTCCTAAATTTTCAATAGTTCGCTGTTGAAAATCAATAGTTGTTGTTAATTGACATAATTGCTGGAAATATTTGCGTCTGATCGGTGCTAAAATTTTTAAAATTCGTTCATAAATGACCGAGTTATTAGCGTTCAAAAGCTGACCACTTTTCGTGACGCGGCCGATTTTTGGATTTTCTGAAGTTACACCCCTATATGTTGCCGAAGGACGTTATTCAACGTCAAAATACACGTCTTCCCGTGCGGCCTTAAGAGCGTGAAAATAGGAAAATAAACCATTGTGCAGCTACCGCCTTAGGTTGTCCTCTCTCCCCTGAAAGATTGGGTCCTTCCTAGTACTATAGACTTTCAGTTGTAAACAACCACCACCTTAGTTGTGGTGAGCCAATTCCAATTTCCTGGAGCTCATCCACTCCTCCACAACTGCGATGGAGTAGAATACTGATGATTTCCACGCCCACCTGAAACTGTAACAACACCTACATGACATTCTATGACACCGGACCAAAGTTTCAATCTTGCGGAAGTCCTGAGGTTATTTGTAATCACTTCCTACCTACCCCTGTGTTGTACCAGTATTCTATTTCAAAAGTAGCTTCCGAAAATCTAATATAAGTACATACTGGGGTGTTCCAAGATGAAGGTTCAGATCGGCAATAGCTGCCCAACTTACATTAACGAACGCGTTCATTACACTCAAGGTTACTACTGGACAGCAGCGAATGCTCCTTTTCTTACGGTGGAGAATTATCTCGGTGGATACCAACCTTACTTACCGATCAGGCTAAGGCCGGGGTGGCCTCTGCTGTACATAGTAGCCATCTCCATTCCACTCTGTCCGTGGCTGTTTGTCTCCAGTTCCGCACTCTGTATAGGGTCCGCAGATCGTCTTCCACTTGGTCGACCCACCTAGCTCGCTGCGCTCCACGTCTTCTTGTACCGATCGGATGACTCTCTAGAATCCTTTTAGTCGGGTTGCTATCCGACATCCTGATGACGTGACCCGTCCACCGTAGCCTCCCGATTTTCGCGGTATGGACGATGGTTGGTTCTCTCAGCAGCTGATGCAGCTCGTGGTTCATTCGCCTTCTCCAAATCCCGTCTTCCATCTGCATTCCGCTGTAGATGGTACGCAACACCTTCCGTTCACCGTGGAGCGGACCTGGTGTGGTGGTTGACTATCACGCCGAGGGGGATCGAATCCCACTCCCGACAAACTTGCGAAATGTGAGGAAGTAAAGTGTGGGTCCCGAGATGAACTAGCCTAGGGCTAAAAATCTCGTTAATACAGATAAAAAAAACCTTCCGTTCGAAAACTCCAAGGGCGCGTTGGTCCTCTGCACGTAGGGTCCATGTTTCGTGCCCATAGAGGACGACCGGTCTAATCAGGGTTGTGTAGATAGTTAACTTCGTGATACGGCGAACTTTATTCCATCGCAGAGTTCTGCGGAGTTCAAAGTAAGCACGATTTCCTACCACAATGCGCCTCTGAGTTTCTCTGCTGGTGTCGTTGTCGGCGGTCACCAGTGAGCCCAAGTACACGAATTCTTCAACCGCCTCGATTTCATCACCGTCGATATAAAATCGGGGTGGCGGGCGCGGTTATTTCTCCCTGGAGCCCTTTGCCATCATCTACTTTGTCTTCGACACATTAATGACTAGTCCGATTCGCCTGGCTTCACTCTTTAGTCGGATGTACGTTTCCGCCATCGTGTCAAATTAACGAGCTATAATATCAATATCATCAGTGAAACCAAGCAGCTGAACGGACTCCGTGAAAATCGTTCCACTCGTGTTTATCCCCGCTTCCCTAATTACACCTTCTAACGCAATGTTAAACAGCAAGTACGAAAGACCATCACCTTGCCGTAACCCTCTGCGAGATTCGAAGGGACTCAAGAGTGTCCCTGATACTCGAACTACGCACATCACTCGTTCCATTGTCGCCTTGATTAATCATATCTGTTTATCCGGGAATCCATATTCGTGCATAATCTGCCATAGCTGTACTCGATCGATTGTATCATACGCCGATTTGAAATCGATGAACAAGTGATGTGTGGGCACGTTGTATTCGCGGCATTTCTGCAACACCTGGCGGGTGGCGAACATCTGGTGCGTTCATCCATGAATCCAGCCTGATATTGCCCCACGAACTCTCTTGCAATCGGTGATAGACGGTGGCATAAAATTTGAGAGAGTACCTTGTAGGCAGCGCTCAGTAGTGTGATCGCGCGATAGTTCCCGCAGTCCAACTTATCGCCCTTTTTGTATATGGGACACACGATACCTTCCATCCATTCCTCCGGTAATACTTCCTCCTCCCAAACAGAGATGGAAATACTCTCATCGTGAATCAACTCGCGAGTGTAAAAGCAACAAACGGTTTACTCACGGTGCCGAGAGTAAGCCGTGTGTGAGTTTATTGGCACCCGCTTGTTTCACGAGTATGAAGCAAAACAAAAACAAAAACACTCATGAATTTTTATTCGCGAAGAACAAGTGGAGATGCGGGAATTGCATTTTAGTGCGATTTTAATAGCAAAACAAGTAATTATTCATCAGATAGAAGTGTTTTGTGCTTTATTGTGCCTGAAAAGTTAATCTGTCGGCCGAATTTACACGACAATTTTTTCACAAAATTGAAAAATGTTCAGAGCTGCTTCGCGAATCAATCACGAGTACGACCAGCTTCGTTAGCTCGCGAGTGAAGGAAGTGCGAATATATTCTGGCTTCTGTTATTCACGAGTAGGATAGCTTTGCGTTTGTGTCTACTCAGCTGCAATCCTCACTGTTTTCCATCACTGCTCCCAAATCTTAGTAATGATCCAGTGTAGTGCCCTCACCAGTGCTTCTCCTCCGTGTTTTAGTAACTCGCTTGGTAGTTGATCTGCTCCAGCGGCTTTGTTGTTTTTCAACCGGCTAACCTCCTCTTCAATCTCTTGGAGGTAAGGGGCTGTAAATCTTTCGTTCTACGCAAGGTTGCGACCATTCATTTGCAAAGATTTACATTCATTTGCTATTATCTCAGTTCAGAAGCATGCTATCGAAAAACAATGTATGGATGAATTAAACCTTGGAATTTTATCTGAAAGTTTGCCGAATAACATTGGGGTCGCAAACGTATACCAAAGTCGTGAGCGAGCTGTGAAGGCAACTCTCCACGCGGTGAATGTAAATTACATTCACGCTGTGAAAAGTTGCCTTCACAGCTCGCTCACGACTTTGATATGCGTGTGCGACCCCAATGTTATTCGGAAAACTTTAAGAGAAAATTACAAGGTTAAATTCACCCATACATTGTTTTTCGATAGCATGCTTCTGAACTGAGATAATAGCAAATGAATGTAAATCTTTGCAAATGAATGGTCGCAACCTTGGTTCTGCGCACGTACTCCTAGATCTGTTACTGCGCCACCTTCGGTGCTTGCAATGTCGCCATTGAGGTGCTCATCGTAATGCTGCCGCCACCTGTCGACCACCTCACGCTCGCTCGTGAGAATATTCCCGTGTTCACGTAGAACTTCAGTTTCTCGAAGAACTTCCGAGTGTCCTTAGCGTGGTTCCTCTTTCATCACTTCGCGATCTCGTTCTTCCTGCTGGTGCTTCTTCATCCGGAAGGCTGAGTTCTGCCTGTTCCGCGCCTGTCTATAACGTGCCTCATTCGCTCTCGTACGGTGATGTAGCATTCCTCAAGCCATATTCAAGTGTAGCTGCGCCAAGCTGCTCTTCCGTTGGTAGTGCCACTGCTAACTGCTGCGCGTAGTCTTGAGCCACTTCTACGTTACGCAGCTGCTCGATGTTGAGCCGTGGCGTTCGACTTCGGCGCGTGGTGATAACTGTCGAAAGTTTTGAGCGCATCATTACAGCTACTAAGTAGTGATCCGAATCTATATTCGCACTGCGGTATGTGCGGACATTGTTATATCCGAGAAGAATTTACCGACGATTAGAACGTGGTCGATTTGGTTTTCTGTTTGATGGTCGGGCAGTGAATCAAAATTCAACCATCGCGCAACAATAATGACAATGTCGCAACCTGTATTTGTTGCGACAAAACAACCCATGCGACATAAGTTTGTCCCAACTTGAAAATAATGGGATTAACATCGTACACCACGAGTTTAGAGATTTTTAAGCCTTGCATTTCGATTTTCGAACGGTAACTTCGAGTCGGTAAACACTGCAACTTTGGTGAAGCTCTATCATCAAACAGTTTCGACTTTGGGTTAGTAATAATTGATTATTCACGAGTTGAAAAATACGCAACAAATTCAGCTTCCGTTTTGTCTGCAACAAAAAATTTCGAGATCATGTCATTATCTGTCACCAGTAGGGATAAAGACTAATTGTCGCACCTTCTTTGTTGCTTGTTTTGTGCCTTTTTTGTATGACAATTCTCTTCACTGTGGTCGGGTGATCTCCAGGTGGCTTTGTGGATATCTTTGCGGGGGAAGAAGGTACTTCGGACTACCATACCACGGGAGGCTGCAAAGTTTACGCATCGCTGGCCGTTATCATTCGCTACGGCGTGCAGGCTGTTTCGCCCGATTACCGGTCTGTACATGTCATCCCTTTCTACCCGCGCGTGCATGTCACCGACAACGATTTTCACGGATAACAGTGCCCAGGCTGCACTACCAGCTAAGCACACAACTCTTAGCTGGCGGTCTTTGTCATCGCTTGACCCGTGGAAGCATGAGGTAGGAACTTGTGAGGACCAGAGCTATGTTGAACGCTCTCCTAATCGACTCACCGTTTTACAGCCCAAAAAACTTGCTGCCATCACTGTCCTTTAATTCTGGGGTTAACCACCTTCTGACCTTGCGAACGCCGCCTTGTAGCTTTTCAACTTGAGTTTATCATGGTCTTGCTTGGCTTCATCGACTTACGAAGTCTCAGCAAGCCCTTTTTTCGTCTTTGCTGTTATTCAACTTAGAGAACGCTAAGTCAAGCTGCTATATGCAGCCACGTCCATCACAGAAAGCCCATCTCTATTTAAGTTCATGGCCCTCGTCAACCACGCTTCATCCATGACTTCTCCCGGCGTGCTTGCCGTGGAAGCAATTGAATTCCCTACGCGGTATTTTTCTGACACACTTTCTGTGTTGAATCATTCGAAGGCTATTTACGAAACGCAACGATGAGTGAGTTATTGTTTATGACCACGATTCTTAATGTAAAAGTCTCGAAAGTTCCTCACATCGATTATGCCCAAAAAGTGCTGGTCGTCTAACAGAACTAGGGATGTAGTACCGGTAGTACCGGTACCGAAAATACCGGTATTACCGACCATTTCCTGGTACCGAAATACCGGTACTGACTGATCCTTGGTACCGGTACTTTCGGTACCGTGAAATCTCTCCCGAAATGCTGAGATCCGGTCATTAGTATAGCCAATATGCAGTGAAAATAAACGAAAACATTTAAAACCAACTACTTTGACAAACAAACATTCCATATATGCAACCTTTCTGCAAATCCAGGATATCTTAGTAATGATTGGTTCAATAAACGTTGAAGTTTGGAAATGGATTAACTAACATAGAATAAAACTTGTTAGATTAGGGGTTCTTGTTATTTCTTCAGTTTTTAGAATCCGTTGGATCATCAAGGAAAAATCAGTTAAAACTTCTTCTGTCTTCACCTCACAGCTATCTATCTGATTTGGGTAATGTAAAGTTGTTCCTCTTTCATTTCAAACTGACCAAGATACTGCCTGTGAAACTGAGCTATAAGAATAGCTCCAAAAACAGTTTCATACAGCTCATTTCTTTCTATCTTTTTTGTCTATCTATATTTTTTGTTCAATTTAGTATTTTATGGTTAGCTTATCCCGAGCAGAAGAGAATAACAACAGCATAACAAAATGCGTTATTTTGGCAAAATAACTGCATAATGGAATTAGTGATTTTCATGTTATTAACATAACATATTGAGTTATAAACTTGTCTGTCATAAGCGGCAAAATAACAAGTCACATAACAAAAATTTGTTCCTGAAAAATCAATTTAATAACATGTTTTGTTAGTGGCAATAACAACTTAATAACAGTGAATTTGGGAAATATTTCAATAACAAATTTTGATATTAAAGAGTTATTGATAACATTCCGAAGCAAAATTAGGGTAAAAACTACCTTTTTTACTCATTTTTGGGTAATTATTTTAAGTGTGTTATTCTATTTTTAGAAAATGATAGGTCACATAAAAAAAACTTTCGAGTTCATGATAAAACTTGCAAACATGGACGGGATTTGAACCACCAATCCTGCCATCGTAAATTTTCGGTCGCCTTTACCAATGAGGCTATCACAGCACTTGAAGTGAGGGACGAAAGAAGCTTACTGGTTCTACGTAGGGTATCGCGCCACTTGGGCGGTGGCTTCTATATTCGTCTGTTTTCCACTATAACTCAGTGAATGTTAAACCAATTGACTTGAAATGTTGTACACGAGTAGATACTATACCTATCTCACCAAATTCCAAAAGTTGTGTCAATTGGTTCAAATTTTACTGAGTTATAGTGGAAAACAGACGAATATAGAAGCCACCGCCCAAGTGGCGCGATTCCCTATTGCCAGTTTCCCTATTCCCCCATCTCTTGTTTGTCAGTCGCAGGACAAAAATAGACAGAGATTTGAATGCAAGATCAAACAATGAACCTCTCTCTCTTACCATCAGCGCTATCGCGGTGCGCAGACATGCGCACAGAAACACTAATAACAGTGGTGACGTTCGCATGGCCCGTCGTCGGCTGTTTCGGAACAAAGAGAACGACGAAAAAGTTGCTCGTCGACTATTTATGATTGAGCTTCGTCATGGGGTGCATTTTGGCGGCGACAAAGATTCTTTCCAGACGGAGATGATTTTTTTTTATTTTTTGTTTTGTTCGCGTTGTGAGAACGGCGATTATACACGTACCTACGTGAGCGAAGGTAAAAGGTAATTATATCATATGCCGATATGATTACTTCTGCAGATGCTGTTTTATTTTATTCTGTTTTAGATTATTTTTAGTAATGAAAAAAGATATTTATGACATAATGTCAAACAATATATGATCGAATAATAATAGATCGAAAGAAAAAAGTTATAATAGACAAATGCAATCATCAATTGAGCAGAATTGTTTGTATAGTTGACATTTTTATTGATTAGAATTATTTAGTAGGTACCATATTTGCTATCTCCACTCTCACTTACATTCATTACTTCGTATTACATAGTCTGTTCGGTAGTTTTTGACGTTATAATTAGAGGTTAGAATAGCAGTACTGTAAAAATGACATATAAATTCAACTAAGTTTACTCAATTTTGAGATAAAAAAAACTCATTTGCAGATGTATCACTTTTTGAAGCTAAAATTTTACTTAACCCACTTAAAGTACCGTATTCGGCTGTTTTATTTTCGGTAAAAGTTCAGATTACCGAATGTTCAGCAATATATTACCGAAGCTCGTCAAAAAATTACCGAACATTCGGTAAACTCTACTGAATCATCGGTAATAGCCGAACTTCGGTAAAACTGTGCTGAACTTCGGTAATCCGAACTTTTACCGAAAATAGAACAGCTGAACAAGTGACTCTAAAATAAGTGTGCCTTTAAGAATTGGGAATCGTAGAAAAGTGATAGGAATTTGGCACCGTAACGGGACTGGGATATTGAAAGAAGGAAATTAATACAAAGATAAACATATCATTAGCTATGATGCTATATTTACCCAAAACTCAAATTATAGCAATGAATAAAATAAAAAATACGGAAAAGTCTGATGAAATTTCTAGAAGTTGCAATGCCTTTATTTTTTACTTCATAATATGAAACAGCAGACAATAAAATAAAGAAGGTAGACTATGTAATGGTTATATCTGCGATAAATTTTCTCCGATTTTGACAATATTGATCTCATTTGATCCAGATTATTTTTTTTTTCATCAAAAACAAATCCGACTGAACCGATCTGGTCATCGTGAGTTAAGAAAAAAACCCGAATTGCCATACACGTGGAATTTTCCATAGACCAGCTGCAATTGGCTTCTTTAGTGGTGTTGAGATAATTTCATATTCACAATCTACAAGCCAAACTGAGCCGAAATCCAAATTTCCATGAACTTTGGTGCCCGGGAACCTATTTAAAAATCGATTTAAAGTTTGTATGGGAGCGATTTGTCGAATCACCCCTCGTCGCATTTCGTACTGGGCGGAGCTGTCAAGCAGTTGCCCAGCTGTCAAAAGGTGATTTCAAAAAATCTTTTTGTAATTGAATTTAGATATCAAAATAAAGTTTTAAAAATCTGAAAAAAATCATACTGGCTTGAAAAAAGGTGCTCTTTCGAATAAAATCAAAAAAAATCAATATATTATTCTTAATTTAAAAACCCAATTGGTGATTGATACAAATTAAGTACCTTACCAAGAAAAAAATGTTAAATTTAAATTTATACGTTCAATATGTAGTCCGTCCAAAGTCTTACACCGTACATCAAACCGTTTTTAATTAGATTTTGTTTTAGATTTTATAGAGGCATTTTAAAATCTTCTCCTGTGTGGTAGGGATAGGATTTTTCAAAACACCATCGATCTTCTTCTTCTTCATGCACCATCAAATCACCAATAGCATATCTGCCCAGCCTAGGCCCAAAGTATTGACTTCAAAGTAATCATTACGAAGCATAAATGTCAATTTCTTGATTTTGCTTTGGCTGACCAAGCCAAGGTTGACCGTAGCATTTACAAATTCAAATCTCAATTTGTTCATCGAACACATGTTCTGTTGTGCTGCACGTGGATGTCAAAGCGTTTTCAACAGTGTAATTACGAAGCATGTTTCACGAGAGACCATGTCTTTTCAATACGCTAACTCCAACAACGCCGATATTAGAATAGAGGAGCTTAGAAGCAAAGGGGTGTAAGTTACAAAAACCCACTTTCGAGTAAATGAGCTTTGAAGTTTTTCACCAGTTTTTCATCCCATTCAAAATGTATGGAGTTTCAATATCAACCCAATTTTCTCTGATTTACTGTAATTTTTCTAATCATAAAAATAATCTTTAAAAAGTTCTTGTGAGCTTGAAATCTGAAGGTTTTTTGATATGTTCAGCTCAAAGTCGACAAAACGGCCACTTACACCTCTTTGCATCTGGGCCCCTCAATAGCATAAGGATATGTTCCAGAAAATTTGGACTTTTGGGAATACCGCGTAACCCAATCGTTCTATTCGTATAACCAATAAATAAAAAAAAAGATTTCTTATTCAAACGAGTCGAAGTTCACTTAAATCGGTTCAAAGTTGAAAAAATATGAGTACTTTTCAGTTTTGAGGGTAGCCGGATACGCTTCCGGCATTCTACGCAATGAAAAAACAAGCAAAACTGCAGCCCTTAACAGCAATTGAATGTTTTTTTTTTAATTTTTCAATTGCATATAATAAAGCTGTTTCCTTATAAGCATTTTCTGATCTTTTACCTGCTATCCATCGACCTTTTGCTCTACAAGCAATAAAAAAAACGAATACTTAATCAAATTTCTCATTTTTTGTAATATAGCTAAAAATTAAAATTATTTCCTATTCTGATATAATTATGTTATTTTTGCAACTGATTATTTTGTTCAGTTGCAAAAATAACAAAGTTTTAACAGAGTTTGTTCTGATTTATTTGTAACAAAACTAGTTACAAAAGATTATAATATGTTTTGTTATAATTTAGTTTGAAAAAGTTTGAAACAGTCCATGTCATAACAAAATTATGACATAATTTGTTAGTTATATCACATTAAGATATAATTATGATATATTCTTGTTATGTTCATCTAGTCGGGTATGGCCTCCACTTTAGCATCCTATTCTACATCATATATGACTTCGTGATGGCTGAGAATTCTATATATTTAGACCAACATGTGAGAATGCGAACTTCAGTTTCTCTCTTCCCTAATAGGTGTATTTTCAACTATTCATGTACCTATCTTTCAAATAGGTAGATCCGATTTCATCCTCTGGAACGACAGGGAAAACATGTGAAATACAAAATATTTCTGAAAAATCCCATTCAAAACCATATTCAGCTGTCTGTATTAGCTTCGTTCATACAAGTTTACTCCATAAGTTTGACATTTTTATCATTGAAATTCACATGTCAAAGGCGGAATCTGGAACGTCCCTTTGAAAACCTTAAAAACCTTCAATATCGTCTGCTATGTTCTCGTTTAGATGTATGCAGGGTACTGCGCCACTTGGGCAGTGGCTGGTATTTTGGGTACTTTTCAGCTACAACTCAGTCAATTTCAGAAATTTAGCAAAACCTCGCGCCGCCCAGCAGGGACTTTGTTTTGTTAATGTGTACAGCACCTCCATGTCACGTAATATACCACACCTCTTATCAAATGTGATACGGTAAGCGTACCATACTTTGCGCACCTAGGGCCTAACTTTGCGCACTTTTCAAAAAATCGTTAAACAGTTTTTCTGGTGCATTATGCAAACTTTTTCCCACGGAATACTAGCTAGTGATATGGGGCATGCACTTTGTCTCAGTTTGGATGTAATGATAAATGGAAGAGGAAGACAAATTGATGAGTGAATATGCAGTTGCTTTCCCTCAAATGCTGTAAATAACGTAGTATAATGACGTAGGTTTTGTTTCAAAATTTGTTTTAGTTTAGATAGCAATACCATAAAGTATGTGTGCACTCTCAATAATACAATAATAACCAAACTTGTTCCACAACAGAATGTAATATTGAAATGTTATTTATGGGCTGCATACCAATTGCTTGGTCATAACAAAATAAGATTGTCCAACAAAACATGTTATGGAAACGTAATGCCTTGATAATTCAATAATAGCAAAACAAGATATAAAAACAGGTTTTGTGATTTCGTAGTTATTAATTTGATATTCCCCTCTGCTCGGGATATGACATCCCTGAAAACCGAAATACAACTGGAAATTAGGAAATCTACAATGCAATAGATCATTCTTCATGAGTAAAAAAAAATCCCAGTACCGGTATTTTACCGGTACTACCGGTACTGTAAGCTCCAGTTCCGAAATACCGGTACTCACCAAAAGTGGTCGGTACTGCGACCCCTAAACAGAACACATCCTTTGGTTGCAAGTATGGCCATACGGGGACATCCAGGTGTGCTTACGATGTCTCGCCTCACCAAAAACCCAATATCCACTGCAGTTCTATTTTATGAACCCTCCCACGTGCTAAACGGATTACATCCAAACATCCAATGGCCATACTGCATATAAAAGCATAAAACGTGTTCCGCTATCCATGCAACCATTGAACACGGACTAAAACTACGGTTGTCATTGGCCAAACACAAAGCCTCAGCGTGCTGGTAGTGGGTTCACGCCAAAAACTATATTTAAAACGTCGGCGACCGACGGCGATAAATAAAAGTGAGAATTTTGCCCCAGACCAGCGCACGTCGCCTCCCCCGCGCTCCAAAAATAGCACAGACGTGAAGGAAATATTGCTGTTTTGACATCCATTGCTTATTTGAGGCGGGACGGACCTTTCGATGTATACATTTTTTATTTCTGTTGCGGCTTTTCGCACCCTCCTGATGCTGACCCCGCTGCGCTGTTGTGCTGCTGCCTTCTGCTCGTTCGTTGATGACGATTTGCCTGATGATGCTCCTAGGTAGATGTCGTTGACGATCGGTTGGGAAGGTTTGGATATGGCAGCGGTTTGCAGATTGCGAGTTATGCGATCGGTTTGTATTTCTTTTTTCGCCGTTTGGAAAACGTGCAGGAGTTTAGTTGAGAGGTGGTGTGAATTTCTGATGTGAGCTGACCACAATCTTCCATACGATTGTGGATTATAGGTACGTGTGACGGATGTTGTACGGTCGTTCGCGTGCGGGGATAACCGATATTGGAGTGTGGTTTACCGGGAGAAGTGTGTGATGTGTTTGGGGGTGGATGCGGAAATTCTGTGCACAGACTGACAGTCAGCCAACCACACTTTTAGTGACATCTGACACGGAGGCTATCCGCAGTATTCTTTAGACCAATGCTTCTAATGTATTTTTAACTACGCAAGATTTCGGAACGTTTGATCCATACCGACATAGTCAACCATGTGCTGGTTTTGTGGCATGTGGTTTACCTTTCTTCATGCAAGAATGTTGTGTTCTCTACAATAAATGAGCAATGGTTCTAAGCTTCATCAGAGAAGAGAAAGATCAAATAACCAAACTGGAATTATTCAATCACTTTCGAAAGAAATTAATCGCTGTGGTTTTTTGTATCCTTGCATTAAGGACAGACTTGTTAGAATCCCAAAATGGCCGCCACAATGGCCGACTTTGGCACCTACTCACAATTTCGAGCGCACAAATTTCTTCGTAAACAAAACCAGTGCACCTGATCTTCTTATTTTAAGCTTATTACAAGTGAGCAAGAACAGAATAATTAAATGCGCTGTTGTTTGAAGCTTGTTTCTTAAGATTTGTGCGTCTGAAGTTCTGATACGCTGTTGAAGTGGGATTTCAAGACGTTTGTCCTTAACTGATTAACTGATAGCTTCCTCTGCCAATGGCCGTTTTGCATGAGTACCTACACATATCGTGTGGCAGGCTCTATTATACTGTATACTAGACCTGTTCACTTTGAAACTTTTTTTTTTCGATTCTCCGTGACACATCAAATTATCAATCCACATGCAAAAACAAGTCTTCAGTCCAAAATTTAGCCAAATTGATGAAGATGTAAAGGTGTATCAAATCGATGTTGTGTTTTTTTAACCGTTTTCACAGAAATTTACTCATAAATCCAGAAAATTGCTCCGAAAGGGTGCCGAAAATACCGTTAGGATATAGTTAGTAAAATACTCTACAACTTTGCCGAAGATACTACGGTGTTTAAATTGCTTATTTCGAAGCTATTCAATAATTTTAGTTGAAAAATCAAGAAAAAACACGATATTTTTACGATTTTACATATAAAAGTCATACAATTTTACACTATTTTACGTGACTAAATTAATTAGCTATTTATCCTTTGTGTAACGAACATTTCGTCCACACATCGTTTTTGTGTAGGAATTCGTTTTCTTTGACTAATTATCAAAAGTATGTCACGTTGATACTAAAAATCGCGTAGAGTTGCCAGCACGAATTAAAACAAAGTTACCCATGATTAAGACGTCATGCCATCGTACTCTAATGTCTTTTGATTCAAGTATCAGAAATGGCGCAGATGATAAGGCTCGAGCCTGCGGATCAGAAGGTCCCAGGTTCAAGCTCAAATACATAATAAACTTTTTTTTCTTTCTTTGTAGCAGTTAGGATGATGAATCTGCCATGACTTACACGCAATCTCCCAAATAATGATGATCGGGACCTGCAAATTAAGCCCATTCCAGGACTAGCTAGATATTTAGTTTACTTGTTGACAAGAAATCGTGTCGACGAGATCAGCTGGACGAAATATTGGACATCTGTTTGATACCGATTAATTTAGCTAAAACAATTCAACACGAAGATGGAACTGCTTCTGGATGCAAAATTTATCATACAACTGTGGAGATTACTTGCATCTATCTAGCCACAAGTAACACAACTAAACGATAAAGGGAAACTTCATTCTTACTATGCACTCTACGGTTTCGAAGCAAGGCTATGATGCCAAATTGCAATGAGATGCAGAGCGTAGTCTCATTAACTTATAGCTGGATCGAGAAGCAAAAAATCCTATTCCAGGGCTCGAACCTTGAATCTTCGAATCGGCAGTCTCATGCTCAACCATCTACACCAAATTGAAACTGATGCAGATGAGACAAAGAAATGTAATGACGTTTCAATCATGGGTAACTTCGTTTAATTTTGTGCTGGCAACTCTATGCGATTTTTAGTATCAACGTGACATACTTTTGATAATTAGTCAATGAAAACGAATTCCTACAATAAAATGATGTATGGACGAAATGTTTGTAACACATAGGAGCAATAGCTAATTAAATTAGTCACTTAAAACAATGTAAATTTACATGACTTTTACATGAAAAACCGTAAAAATATTGTATTTTTCCGAGATTTTTTAACGAAAATTGTTGAATAACTTTGAAATAAGCAATTTAAACACCGTAGTGTATTCGGCAAAGTTGTAGAGTATTGTTCCAACTATATTTTAACGGTGTTTTCGGTACCTTTTCGGTGCAATTTTCTGCACCATTTTTCGGCCAAACGGCATTCGGCCAAATGACCCGAAACCTTCCCAACACTACAGGTGAACAAAATTGTGCATTACCTAAATTCACAACGAAACGACCGTTTTCGTCCACTTCTTCCATCTGAATCAGATAGGTGTGATATTCGACTTGTAAAGACGACGGAGTCTCGGTACAGAATGGTTTATTCGGTTCTCTCTTTGGATTGTGTATCTGTGTGTATGTGTGGTTACATTGTGGATAGTGTAGAGTAAAGGTCTGTTGTCTAAACAGGTGTTGTGTAATACACGTTAAACAAATAGAACGCATCTTTGTCACATCCCCCCTTTTAAGCAATTTAGTAGTACTCAAATTCATTATCCCGAATCGGACGAACCACTCGTCCGCTCCTTGTTCTAATTGTGGGGGTCGCGGGCGTACTGGCTTGGTCAATCAACTGCTGATCCTCTTCCAGTCTCTCTGGACCCTCGTTGTCCTCAGGCTCTGCTACGCGTTGATCCTGATGATAGTACTCGGTAGGTAACTCGTATCTGCTCTCGTTAAACGGTTCACTCGGCGTCTTTTTGGCTCGGATGTCACGAACGTTTCTTCTTATTACTTTTCCATTTCCTAGCTGAACAGTATACGATCTCGGTTGTTCCAGTTTCTCCGTTATTCTTCCTCCTGTCCATAAGCCTGACTTCACATTCCTCAACATGACTGCTTGTCCTTCTCGGTACTCCAGTGGCTTGACTGTACTTCTATCGGCGTAGTTTTTCTGTTGTAGTCTTTTCCGCTCCAAGTTTTCTGCTACTCCGCTGATTATCCGTGGCTTCAGTACCGCGTCCGATGCTGGAATGGTAGAACGTAGAGTACGGTTCATCAATCTTTGACTCGGTGACTGTAATTCCTCATCTCTGGGCGTATTCCGCATCGACAGTAGGGCCAACTGAACGTCCGAACTATCCTCCGCACACCGCTTAAGCAGAGTTTTCGCAGTTTGCACAAACCTTTCTGCAAGCCCGTTACTTCTAGGAAAGTGCGGGCTGGAAGTAACATGATCGAAAGACCACTTTTGGCAGAATATAGCAAACTCATTAGCCGAGTATTGTGGCCCATTATCGGTGTATAGCACTCTCGGTATACCGTGTGTTGCAAACCATCGTTTCAATTTCTCGATGACGACTCTCGCTGTGGGTTCCTTCAGTTCCTCGAAGTCGAAATAGCCTGAATAACTGTCAGCTATCAGCAGGTAGTCCTTCCCATGAAAATGAAACATGTCTGATGCTACTATCTCAAATGGTAGCGCCGGAATCTCGCTAGTCATCAACTCATGTTTGACGTTTGATCGTTGATGTTTTTCACAGACTGTACATTGCTCTACCATTCTTGCTATGTCCGAAGTCATTCCTAACCAGAACAGGGATTGTTTTGCTCGACGTGTACATCCTTGGATTCCCGTGTGACCTTTGTGTATCTCTTTCAGCATCTTGTTCTTCAGACCACTTGGTATCAAAATTTGATGAGACCGAAACACGAGTCCTTCATAGACCGCCATTTCATCTCGGAACGACCAATACTTCCGAAGGTTATCTGGAAGCAACTTCCTCTCATTTGGCCAGCCATCCATAATAACTTGAGTCAGCTTAACTATTTCTGTGTCCCTGGAACACTCTGCAACAATCTCTTGTCGCGCTGGCTTCGACATTGGCAAGACGATGTGAACTTCTAGCTCATCATGGGGTTCTATTGTCTTCACGTTGTCAACATCTCTGCTGAGAATATCTGGGAGAGGAATATCGGTTCCTTTTTTGTATATTATTTCTGGGGCGTACTGGAGCACGTCAAGAAGAATACGTTTTAGCCTAGGAGGAGCTCTATCTAGTGATTTTTTAAAAATCGATTCCAGTGGCTTGTGGTCGGTTTCGATTTTTATGTTTTTACCATAAATGTAGTCATGGAACCTGTTGCATGCAAACCGAATTGCTGCCGCCTCCTTTTCGATCTGCGGATAATTTTCTTGCGCCTTGGTCAACGACTTTGAGGCATATGCAACCGGCTTACCGTTTTGCAAAAGAACCGCGCCGAATGCCTTAGAACTGGCATCAACGGACAACGTGACATTGGCATTGACATCATAATACGCAAGAACAGGTGGAGTCATCATGATACGCTTGATTTTCTTAAAAGCTTCCTCTTGCTCATGTTCCCATATCCATTCCGTATCTTTTGCTAACAGTCTTCTTAGTGGCTCTGTAATCGCTGATAGGTTTTCAACAAATTTTCCCAGATATGTTATTGTTCCCAGAACCCGTTGGAGTTGTAGCTTATTCGTCGGTCGCTTCAATTTTTGAATGACTTCAAGTTTCTCAGGGTCGGCTTTTAGCCCTGTATCGGTGACCAAATGTCCCAAAAACTTGACAGTTGGTTGGTTGAATATACATTTGTCTTTATTAAGTTTTAAACCGGAGTCTTCAATCCTTTTTAGTACCAATTTGGTAATCTCGTTCAATTTTTCCTCGGTTGCCGCATGGATGAGAATATCATCCATTGAGCTCTCAACCCCATCAATACCTTCCAACAGCGAACTCATCAAATTTTGAAATACCTCCGGTGCAGATGCTAATCCGAAAGGCAATCTCCTACAGGTGTACCTTCCCCAAGGTGTGCCAAATGCCAGATATTTCTTTGTTCGCTCTGACACTGGTATTTGCCAAAAACCTTTCTTCATGTCCAAGATCGAAAAGTGCTTGGAGCCGCAAATCCTCGCGGAAATTTCTTCTACGGTAGACAATGGGTGCACGCGCCGGAGGAGGTTCTTATTCACTTGAGATGGATCGATACAAATTCTGAGCTTACCTTTTTGCCGCACTATGACCATTGCATTTAGCACGGGCGTTGGCTCCGCAATGGGTTCAATTACTCCCATTTGTAGCATCGAATCCAGTTCCGTTTTAACCGCCGTCCGAAGTGCATGAGGAATTCGTCTGGGCAAGTCGTTCCTGAACGTCGGATTGTCCACCAGATCGATATCGTAGACAAATCCTTTGATGCACCCGAGCCCATTGAACAACGACCCTTCCATACTCACTTCATCCAAACGCGTGATCAGCTTGAAACGGACACTTGTTTTCCTTCCCAGAATTGGCATCATATCACCTTCGACCACTTTGAATGTTGCACTTTCTTTTCTGCCCCTCACTACTACTGGAAGTTTTGCTTCACCTTTCACACTCACTTTATGGTTTGTGTACGAAATCAGCCTCTTTGTGTCGGACTGTTGCAACTCTTTCCCCAGGTTGCAAAAAATATGCCACGGTAGCACGTTGCACGCTGCTCCACTGTCCAATTTCAGTGTGACATTCTTCCCGTTAATCGACACTGTTTCGTACCACACTTCATCACTATTTTCGTCATCGTCATCAATTGCAGCAATGTAAAGCTCTTCCACTGACAGCTCTTCATCTTCTTCTTCTGCGACTTCCAATGCTTTCACGTATCGACTGTTCGCTCTTTTTATCGCGGAACCGCCGGACGCCGCACCACCGCCCGCAGCACCACTACCACTCGCAGCAACCGCACAACCGCCTGAAGCACCACCACCAAAACACCTGCTAGCAAAATGCCCCTTCTTCCCACACTTCAAACAGTTCTTGTTGAATGCCGGGCACATTTTTCGACGATGCTCTAGGCCACAACGGTTGCATGGAAAAGGTGTTTCACTCTGGGCATTATTCTCGAATTTCTTCTGCCGTACGACGGCAACTTCTATAGCTGATTTCTCAAGCATCACTTTTGTTTGTTTCACCGATTGTTCATGATTCCGCACAATATCAATCGTTTTTTGAAGATCGTTGTCATCGTTCAGTAGTTGCGGAAGAAGTTTCGTGTGAATCGTGCCAGCAATTATTCTATCCTTCACCATCGAATCATGTAACACACTGAATGCACATCGTTTTGCTTGTTCGCGAACTCGGGTGAAAAATCCATCACATTGTTCTCCCTCACTTTGCACGATTTTTCCGAAGACATAGCGCTCATATGTGATGCACGATTTCGGAACAAAATATCCTTCGAATTTGTCTTTTAACACTTTGATGTCTGCTTCTTGGGCATCTGTCAGACCGAAAGTATCCAACACGCGAACGCACTCTTCACCAATACAGCTGAGAAACGTTGCCGCTTGTATTGGTGGTGGTTTGTTTTCAAGCTCTGTCGCGACCGAATACCACTTGAACTGCCGCCACCACCGCTTCCATTTGGTAGCCATGTTTTCCTCAATGACGAGTGCACAATGGTCCGAGGACCAACATTAAGTGGAAAAAATTAATAACTCAAAAACCATCCAAGATAGAGTCTTCATGTCTTCTAGACATTTGCTCGTGAGTCCAAGCCGCGTTATATGCAAAAGTGTCCTAAACGCCAAATCTTAAAATACTTCATATTTCAGCACCTAACTTTTCCATTTCAAAAGATATCGAAATAAAATGTTCTGCAAAGTTGAAGAAGGTAAAAACCCCGACAACTTTCTCGAAGAGCAGTTTTTTCTGTCTCTTCAATCTGAAGAGATATAACTTATTGAAGAAATAAAAAGTCCGAAATCGGTTTTTTTGTCATATGTCAAAAACTATCATTTTTTTTCAAGCCTACTATGTTCAGAGCAATTGTACATATTGCCAAAATACACATTTCGTCAGAAGACATCAAAGCTGTACGATGTTTCTATCAAAAGATATAAGTATTTTTGTACTTTTTTAAACCAATTTTTCTAGCGTAACATTTGAAAAAGGCGCAAGTGAATCTTTAATTTTCTCCCACCACCGAATCTAGTATGACAAAAACTGCATTTTAACAAATTTTGGAGAGGGTGTTTTTTTGTTTTGCGTTTTAAATGTGATTTGACTATGACCGTATTTTAGGCATCAAATTCACGAAAAATGACATCCATAATGTCCGAGTTCAACATCTACTCGTGTTTCAAGATCACTTATCTTAAACATTCGAGTAGCGATGAACCCAATGTTGTCTTTTTTGTTTTGTTTTGTTCCTTTGTGTAAGTGAGCAAAAATATAAAACAAATTCCCTATAGTTTTTCGATTTCTTAATTCATCAGATATATGCATCTGGTGATCGTATGCAAATTTTAAATTGAATTGTGGACCGTCCAGTTTTATATGTTTGACATATATTATGAAAGGCCTTTGATCCTAGGATAGGATGATACACGTAGTCAGTCAATTTGAGACCAATTTGCTGTCAAACGGAGACCAGTCGCTGATTGGTCGAAATTGATATCCGTTTGCTGCGATCATATCGCTTTGTTGTTGGCTTGGCCGTGTTGCTAGTTTGTAGGTTTAGCATTTGATACCAACATTTCAAATTATTGTATTTTTTTTATTCAAGCTTTATCGCCTCAAATATGTCAGCATTAAAAAGCAAATCAACCTAATGTGACTCCCATGGCTTGACACCGGTTAAAACCATTGATTTGGTGCAAAATCAATTGATTTTTTGATAGATTTCATCATAATTGAAAGAGCAAGTTAAATAGTTTTAAAGATTTGGAATAAAGAAAAGTGGCAGCACTTGATTTTGATCGTTGACGAAATTGACTGACTACGTGTCGCATCCTATCCTAGGATCAAAGGCCTTTCATAATATATGTCAAACATATAAAACTGGACGGTCCACAATTCAATTTAAAATTTGCATACGATCACCAGATGCATATATCTGATGAATTAAGAAATCGAAAAACTATAGGGAATTTGTTTTATATTTTTGCTCACTTACACAAAGGAACAAAACAAAACAAAAAAGACAACATTGGGTTCATCGCTACTCGAATGTTTAAGATAAGTGATCTTGAAACACGAGTAGATGTTGAACTCGGACATTATGGATGTCATTTTTCGTGAATTTGATGCCTAAAATACGGTCATAGTCAAATCACATTTAAAACGCAAAACAAAAAAACACCCTCTCCAAAATTTGTTAAAATGCAGTTTTTGCCATACTAGATCCGGTGGTGGGAGAAAATTAATGATTCACTTGCGCCTTTTTCAAATGTTACGCTAGAAAAATTGCCTTAAAAAAGTACAAAAATACTTATATCTTTTGATAGAAACATCGTACAGCTTTGATGTCTTCTGACGAAATGTGTATTTTGGCAATATGTACAATTGCTCTGAACATAGTAGGCTTGAAAAAATGATAGTTTTTGACATATGACAAAAAACCGATTTCGGACTTTTTATTTCTTCAATAAGTTATATCTCCTCAGATTGAAGAGATAGAAAAAACTGCTCTTCGAGAAAGTTGTCGGGGTTTTTACCTTCTTCAACTTTGCAGAACATTTTATTTCGATATCTTTTGAAATAAAAAAGTTAGGTGCTAAAATATGAAGTATTTTAAGATTTGGCGTTTAGGACACTTTTGCATATAACGCGGCTTGGACTCACGAGCAAATGTCTAGAAGACATGAAGACTCTATCTTGGATGGTTTTTGAGTTATTAATTTTTTCCACTTAATGTTGGTCCTCGGACCATTGTGCAATGGTCGAGTCGCGATTGGATCATTTTTTCCAACAATTTTCTTAATCATGATAACATAGCAATTGGGTGGTATGAATTATGATCAGACGCTGGTTTACCAGGCTTTTGAGTAACTATTACTTTGACTTGTCTCCATTCTGGCGGAACAATGATGTTCTCCATGAATGAGTTGAACAGGTCCAGTAGTCGTCTTTTCGCGATATCTGGGAGATTCTTAAGAAGATTGAACTTTATCATATCGCGTCCCGGAGCGGAATTATTTGATGAAAGAGAGCCATAGAAAATTCCAGCATAGTGAAGGGTCTGTCCAGAGAACCGTCTCTTGAGGATGTTTCCCAAGAAATCGGTTGTGCGGGGACTGAGTCTGGGCAGACCTTTATCGCGAAGCTGAATATCCAACGTTTGGAGTATTCGGCACTCTCATTAGAAGAAGAGCGGTTTCGCATGTTGCGAGCCCTTTCTCCAAAGCGTTGCCATTGAAGTTTCTCTTGAGAGGCCCTCAATGAAGTGTCGCCAATAACTACGCTTTATCGCTTTCAGCAGTCTTTCGAGCTTAGCGTACTCTTGATAAAGATCTGAGGTACCGCGTCTACGAAAATTTTTGAAAGCATCAGATTTTCTAAGACACAACTGGGTGCAATCATCATCCAAGCCTTCTTTTGAAGGTTGCACTTGGAACACGTCGTTTTTGTGATTCTAATGCATTCTTATATATCAGTTCAGACAGGAATCGATATTCATCCAAAGGTGGGAGGCGATTGAATGAGTTGATGCCTAAAGATACCGCTTCTGCATATTTTTGCCAATCGATATTCCTTGTGAGGTCCGAACATTACGCTGGAGGTTTACGGTGAATAAGTGGAACTGACTGCTGGCTGCCCACTCGATCGCGATTGTGGAGGAGTGGATAAAATCCAAGAAACTGGAGCGACACGATGTGCCCTGCGCCATTACTGGTATGGTGAAAGGATACCGATGTATACTTAGGGAGCATCCATTAAGTGCGTCACGATAATATTGGGAATTTTTGAGCCCCCTCCCCCCTTCTTACGTGTTTTTACCATACCTAATACATTGCTTATCACATTTTCACTAAACCCCCCTCGCCTTAGGACCGCGACGTACTTAATTGATAGTCCCTTATCGGGGAGGACAAAGAGTGCTTCGAAATGCGTGGCACAAGAGGCAGACAGTTCCACCAAAGGATGGTGGACCCAGGTTGATCCCGAGGGTAGATAGTTAGGTTAACAGGCGCAATGGGGAAGTAACATTTCACCTAACTAACCTTTCGAATCATGGTGACTTCCGACAGTACATCGTTTCAATACGCGTTTTTGACCAAAGTCCCAATTCAGCCAAAAAAAAATTCTTCATATCAGGTGTATTAGCAATCGAACATTTAAAGAGTTAAAAACGATACATACGTGACAGTTTTACAACGAATATGATTTCACAAAGATAAGAAATAGCTTCCAAATTGAATAACATCATTTTAAGAATCGTTTCTAGTTTACAAAAAAAAACTGTTGAATTTGAAATAGGTATTTATCTATATTTATAACTGAATAAATCAGCTAGAAACGGGAGGATCTAGCATTTCTCGACGGCACGCCTGATAATAGCTCCACTGGTTGCAGACACAGTGGATTCCTTGTCCAATTGGTACGATTGTATTTGGTTTGTTACATGGTTGACCCAAAGGTTTGCCTTTCAGCGCTTGTCCTTGTGAATCTGGTAGTGAATTTAGAAACAAATTTTATTACTTATGATGTACTGGTATTAAACTCGATAACTTACAAACTACGCAAACCACCACAACAAGTAATCCCAGCAGAAAAATTGCCACCTGTCTCATCTTTTACAGTTGTTTTGCGTGCGTTGATCATTAGTATACTAGAAACGGAATCCACTCGTCGGAGACATTATATGAAACCCGATTTGAAAGGCATGCAAACTGATTACGGCCATGTACCCGACCACATCCAATCAAATTTAATTTGCTTAATGCTTGTTAATCGTCTGGTGATTCGAAAGAGCGATAAAACATGATGGCAGCTTTAACGACTCACCATTCGGTTGTCTGAAACGATGTTCAAAGTAACACATTTGCCAACTCTCCTAATTATTGTGCTATTTTTCTTAGCAGGTAATTGACGAGATACATGTCTTGAAGCGTTTTATTTTGGTTGACATTAACCACTGCAATTATCCACAGGTCCGTTGTCGTGCTTTGCAAAAATGTTGGCAATGCAGTTGAATGGTCTGTCTTGTAATGAGCTGAACCAGGAGACCTATCAGGATGGAAACGTCTGCTTTTGTTCTTCGTATGGTATAACTCTGTACTGTCGGCCAGAGGCTGAAATCGTGCTTATGTGAATTAAATTATGGGGAGGGAATTATTTGTCTCGGTTATACTCCATACGATGACGTCCTAACTGCAGAATTTGAGTTTGCACTGCGTGCTGTAGTATTGTGGCTAGCAAGAAATTTTAAGTATATTTTTATGCAATTCAGTATCATAATTTCTATTTTATGTAACTCATTTTGGTTTCATAAGGGCCATTTTTTCTGAACTGGTTCATTATGCAACTGAAATGAGTTGTAGAATGAAAAGCAAGCCTCGTTGGATAAATGTACGACTCGTGCTGAAAAAATCAACTTTTTGCAACTCGTTACATAAATAACTACAGGTATTCTTCGATATAACGTACCCTCGATATAGCGTACCCTCGATATAGCGAATTCGATATAACGTACATTTTGCTTCGATATAACATAGAAAAATTTTATTTTTCCCACGAATAACCCTTAGATAAACTACGAAATCACTCAAATCCATGTTTTGTTGCAGCATTAGCCTTGTTACCCAGAATTGGCGCAATTTGGGAAAAAAATTAGTGTACGTTATATCGAAGCAAAATGTACGTTATATCGAAGCACAAAAAACGAAATGACTTTTTCGTCAAAACTCAAGTTTTTTAATTATTGGTTTTGTGAATTTCACCGGAATCATTATTTAGGATTAATTTCACGTCGAATACATCAATACTAGCATAAAAAATATTAAATTTTTCTCTGCTTCGATATAACGTACACTTCGATATAACGTACAAAGAGAAAACTTTTCTGTACGTTATATCGAAGAGTACCTGTATTTACATTCCCTACACGCAAAAACGGCTACGCTCAAAAATGTGTTCGGCCTGCACATTTTTAGTAAACATTCATGCCGCACAGTGACTGTGTTGGAAACACACATTTTTTTTAAATTGCTCGTACGCTCACATGAGCATGTATTTTGCAATAATTTCGACATGGCAACCTTACTGGGTTTATAAACCACCTTCAAATACCGAAAAATATTGATATTTTGCAAAAATGTGAGCGTACGAGCAATTTAAAAAAATGTGTGTTTCCAACACAGTGCCTGTGCGGCATGGGTGTTAACCAAAAATTAGAGTTTTTATTTTAGAGAGTATGCGCGTTTCTTCACGTGGAATGTACTGGTTCGCATTATAGCGTGTGTATTCTGCTTCGTAAGGAACTGCAGAACAAACAGCAGTCGTTGTAACTGTCGAGTGCTGTTTGCATGAATTTCCTTTTTAATGCTAGAAATGTGATGAAACACTCTATTTTTACTAGCTCTATCTGGAAGTCAGTAATCATTGGCTGCGTAATCTTTTGCCATGACAGCTCTACTGTTATACAGCAGATCGCCACTCAAACCATATGCATAACGATAGTGGGACAACGCTCTTACTCCCACCAAGCCACTGATAGTAGCCACTGTCCCATCATAGTCTTAGTTGGTTCTTTCTTTTTAAAGGGCGTATTAATTTGAAGCAAGAAATTTGGGAGAAGAATTGGAAAAATGTTAAATACTAAATTTGTGGTGGCGCTACAAGCATAATTTGGAACCGATGGTTACAAGGGAGATAACGTTAATATTCCACAAAAAATCCGGTCATACGTGGGTCCTGTGCACCCACATGAATTTTCTCAGAATCCATGAAGTTTCGAAATGCCGGCGCACTAAGGGGCGTTTGGCCAATCTAGCTGGCCATAAGTCATTTTTCAAAGTCGCTCATATTGTGAAAACGTGTACTGAATATGATAGGGTCTGGGACCATTTGGGTAGGAGCACCTATTTTGGGCACTTGCTGCTATAACTAAGTCAATTTCAAACCGATTGACTTGAATTTTTGAACATGGCTAGATACTGTGCCTATCTGATCGTGTTTCAAAAATCAAGTCAATCGCTTCAAAATTGACTGAGTCATAGCAGCAAGTGCCCTAAATAGGTGCTCCTGCCCAAATGGTCCCAGACCCTACATGGATAGTTGTGGAATAATGCCCTATACTCGAATTTCCATCAAACAAACCTACACAAAGTCTGCTTTAGGTCAAAGCTAGGGTTAAGGAATTTTACAATTTTTGACTAAAGTTTGTCTCTGGCCGTTTGGTAATGTGTTCAGGTTTTTAACCGCAAAGTCAGTTTCGATAGACAAAACATACCACAAACGTGGCAACAAGGTGATAACATAATTCATGTCTGCAAAATGTGTATAGTTTCATACTTTAGGGCTCCCTCAGGTGAAAACAAACAAAGAAACATCTGCAGTTTTTGATTGCTGGCGATTGCTGGGTCGAGACGACCTATAACACAAGATTTTACATCCTATTTGAGGTTAATAGAAAATCCAGCTGCTTAAAAGTGCGTACTTTTGAGTAGTCAACGTTTTTCTGAATGAAAGCTATTGGAGAAATTGTAATTTCAGGGTCATTGCATACTTTAAGTCGTATTACAGTCTATGGGGATAGCCGTCTGATATACTTGAATTTAGTTCTATTTTATCGAAACCCCTTCAGTTAAGCCTTTCAAGGCCATATTTTAATTTCATTTTGTTTGATTTACCAAACATAAATGTCAAACACTGACAAATAGAATAAAATGTGATTGTAGAACAGGTTGAAACTGTTAAAAAAGGAAAACACACCAAAGAATTTAATTTTTCGCTTAAAAAGTCAATATTAACTACTTTTACATGAAAATAATTTAGAGATGGAGTTCTTTACCTATAGTTTTTGATCCTCGTATACATTTTGCTGATCTGATCGATGAAATCATAGTTATTACGTAATGTATGCAATATCTCTCGCGTTATCTAAGTATTCGTAATATAAGGTGACATTGAGCATGCCTATCAACTTTTGCCGACGGTCATTGCATACAAGAGGAATTCCACGGAGTCATGTCAGTCGATCCTGAGCGACCATTTCAAAAATATCTGAAACTTTGCACAGTTTTTCAATTTCATATAAATCGCCATTTTTTGATATTAAACCTTCATATTCACTCACGACTAACTTTTCAAAAGGGTGTATGCGAAAATAGTTCTAAAATATTCTAAAAGCTGTACAGCAAAAACGGATTGTTCGATTGTTATAAATTTTTCAGCAAAGTTAGATAACTAAATGATGATTCCTTAGAAAATATACACTGTAAAAAATTTCTTTTTCTACTTTGAAAAAATATGATATTTGTCACAAAAACTCAAATATCTCAAAACCCTATCTTTTAACCAACTTCAATTTTTTAGGGGAAATGGCCCATTATATCAGCTATCTACCATGAAATTTTGGTGATGGTAAACTGATAAACAAAAAAGTTATGACATTTCAAACATTTCACAATTTTTACATTTAGTAACAAAAAAAAAAATTTTTTCTGTGTAAATTATTTCGAGAATTATATTTTGATGCTGATTTTATTGTAAAGGCTACCGCCTGAATTAAACAAGTTGTTTTCATGATACTTTAGTTTGATTATTCGTAATTACTATAGTATCTATTTGAAACTTAGACGCGATCCAGTGTTGTGATCAAAAATATTGAGATTGTCATACTTTTTATTGTACGTGACTGGTGAAAAAATCCCTTGATAGTGTTGAAAAGCTGTTGATTATAAGAAAAATGGAATTGAATTTATTTTTAAGACAAAAGCTGTATAATAAAAGTTTTTTATACGCGTATACGTCTAGTTTATCCGCAAAAAAAATCCCTCTTACACACTTATTTCTGAATTGCCTGTTCGGTACTTTTTTGACGAGATTATAACAGCAGTACGATCTCGGTAGTTTCGGTAATCGATTTTACTGAGGCTCAGTAAAACAACTGTCAAATCAAAATCGTATGGAAAAGGTAAACAATGCATTTTTGCTGAACGAGTTCGGTGCTCAGCAGTTTTAATCTCGTCAAAAAAATACCGAACTCGGTAATCAAAATTAAGTGTGTAGAGAACAGACTTTATGATCGGAAGAATGCGAGTAACTTCAACAACAACAAATGCATAAGAGGTACATACCACAGACAAACAGACGAAACGCCTAGAACAATTTTAGTGAAAATTCATCGCCCAGTTCACACTATCACCACCTGGTGGAAATGATTCACGAAACACTGCGTTGTGCAATATCGTCATCAGAAGGCGCTAGTGTGAAACGTCAAACGCAAAGAAAAACGATGGGCGCTCTTCTTGTTATGAAAGCCACAACCAAGATTCAAAATGATCGTTGAAGGCGTGGTCAATGAAAATTTCGCCAGTGTTACGTTTGTTTGTCTGTATACATACCTGACAATGCTCACGAAAAAAACAAAAAAATACTACCGCTATGAATATTAAAAATTGTATAGTATTTTTTTTCTTCAGCCACCAACACCAAACAAGTAAGTTAAAATTAATAAGTGATTTTGTTTATTATAATCTAACGAACAAGATGAACAGTCGCTTTCTCAAAGGTCTTCAACTCAACGCTCTCTTGTAGACCGTTTGATGAAAAAAAAATGTTCAAAAGAGTTACGAAATCTCACCGAAAGCACCATAGATAAACTGAAAGAGACTGGTTATGCCCAAATGTCCACATTGTGTACAAAATTACGCATTTGCACGTCCTGCCGTCTAGAATTTGACAAACGAGCCATCTGTATATCATCGGTAAAGCAGGGCGCAGGAAGTTCGAAAACGACAACAACTGAGAAATTGCCATCAGCGACATCTGTTTAAACAATTTAATTACGCCCCTTTTCAAAAATGCCCTGTAATATTCTTCAACATCTATACCCATTTCAATATTTTTAACGTTGCAAAACACGCTTTCAACATTCATCTTGAAGAAGAGGGAAAACACTTGTCCTCAAATGTAACAGCAAATTAATGAATAAACGACTAATGCGCGGAGGGCGTGATAAAATCGGAACATTACGGTACATAGTATATTATATTATATGTATATATAATATATAATAAAAACAACTTGTTTTACTCACGCAAGGCCATAACAAAAAAATCAGCATCAAACTTCAATTTCCGGCCGAAATAATTTACACTAAAAAAAATTATTACTAAATGTGAAAATTGTGAAATGTTTGAATTGTCATAACTTTTTTGTTTATTTTCATGGTAGATTGCTAATACAATGGACCGTTTTCTCTAAAAAAATACGTTGGTAAAAAGATAGGGTTTTGAGATATTTGAGTTTTTGTGACAAAAATGATATTTTTTAATGTTAAAAAAGATTTTTTTCACAGTGTATATTTTCTTAGGAATCGCCATTTAGTTATCTAACTTTGCTGAACAATAAAATCAGCATCAAATCGCGATTCCCGGCCGAAATAATTTACACAGAAAAATTTTTTTTACTAAATGTAAAAATTGTGAAATTTTTGAAATGTTATAACTTTTTTGTTTATTAGTTTACCATCACCAAATTTTTATGGTAGATTGCTAATACAATGGACCGTTTTCCCTAAAAAATTCAAGTTGGTAAAAAGATGATGTTTTTCAATGATAAAATAGATTTTTTTTTCACAGTGTATATTTTCTTAGAAATCACCATTTAGCTATCTAACTTTGCTGAAAAATTCATAACAATCGAACAATCCGTTTTTGCTGTGCATATTTTTGAATATTTTTGAACCATTTTCACATACACCCTTTTGAAAAGTTAGTCGTGGCTCTAAATAAAAATTTGATATCGAAAAATGGCGATTTAGATGGAACTGAAAAACTGTGCAAAGTTTCAGTTCAATAGAAAATCATGAATTAAAAATTTTCCTTAATTTTGATGCTGTTGCTTGGAATCGCTCACAAGTGAAAGTTATACGTTTCATATTATTGAAAACAAGTTCTGGTTTACTCTGTAACATATTGAACTAACGCAACAATCTATCAATAAATTTTAGTAATTTTAAATAACAAATGTGTTCAATAAACAATGTTCGTTTATGTGAAAAATGCCCAGGCAAGTGAAATGCAGCGTCCCTAAATTCGAATTTGTTGTCAAAAATCTTACAAATAATGTACTTTTGGAGTTATTTGATAAATAAATTTCTCTAAACCGTTATTTACGCCTAAAGGTAGGCAATTTCATGAGAAAGTGAAAGCCTTCTTTTAATATCGATTATTCAATTGAAAAGGGCATTTCGACAATGATTTTTCATAAGGGCCTAACTGACTTGATCGATTTCTCTTCGTCGACTCTCTCTTTTGCTAATAACTTGATCAAAACAAACAAAATCATTATTCCTTTTGTTTCTATAACAACATGTATTCGACTTCTTCACATTTCATCCAAAAATCTTTGGAAAACTCAATACACATTCTGTGATAACACAAAGAGAGGATCGATGAAGAGAACTCGAGAATGTCAATTAGGCCCAAATGAAAAATCAGTGTCGATTTGTAATTGTGTAGGGGGATTAGGGGCATAATGGACACCCGGGCCGAAATGGACACCCGGGGCGAAATGGACACCCCTGTTATTGCCGAAACCGTTGACTTTTATGTAAAACGTTTAGTGCATAAGTGTAAAGGAACAAGTCATTGTTCTATTTTTCAAAAGTACCATTTATATTCCTTCAAAATAACCAAAATATCATTGAAGTTGAAGTATGTTTTTCATATGGTGGATTTCTTATAATTTCGAAGCAGCAGCAAATAAGGCATTACGAGTGTTTGAGTGTGTCCACCATACAAACAAGTGAATTGTTAGCTTATCTACATGTATACGCAGATTTAGCAATGGATGAAGTATTATATTTTTGATCAGAACTTGCCAAAAATAGCAAGTTCAATGTTGTAGTCGATTCGGGGCGAAATGAACACTGGCAATTATGAATGAATGTACGCGCATTGCATACTGTTAGGCGTTTTAGAGAGTTTAAAAAAATCAATCCGATTATTTTAGCCTAAAATTTATTTAATTAACTTTGAAGTTATGTAAACTCGTCTAAGATGGAGTGTTATATCTGTGATATTGATCTCCATAGGCAAATTACTTAACTGGTCGATATTCTCAAAGATACAGCACTAAATATGCAGAGGTTTCCATTATGCCCCGATGGGTGTCCATTTCGCCCCGTACCTTTCCTGCCAGCCCCAAAAAACACACGGTTTTCAATTCATTATTTCTTCTCAATAATGCCATTCTACCAGCTGTGAATAATTGAAATACGTAGGAAACAAGTTAAAGTTGTAGGCCAACTGATAATATGTTAAGTTTTTGTCTGTTATACAGGCCAAACATACTCATTTGCTTAGGGTGTCCATTATGCCCCTAATCCCCCTAAATCATGTAAATTGCATTCAGATGTCGTTTATGTAGTGTTTCAATGCTAATTGCGAATTAGATATGTGAAAATCCCCTGAAAATAATATTGGCCAGCTAGATTCGCCAAATGCCCCTTAGTGCGGCGTCCCAGCAAATCTGAGTCAGCCAAAGTGTACCGAATAATCCCACGGAATTACTCACTACGAATAACGCCATGACAGTGAAACCGATCATCACCCCAGTAGCCCCCATCATTAACAAGAAGATCACGCTGAATAAACCCAAACTGGTCGGGTTTACACCGGTAAAACGTGGCAGCAGGTTGTCTGTATCTAAGCTGTCCCTCAAGCCGATTGCAGGACTCAGTAGATCCAGCAATACTGCCGTAGCACCGCCGTCCAATTGCACCAGAACTGGTACCTTGAACTCAGGCCATGAGATAACCATCCCGAAGAATTTAGTCGATGCGAATGTCCTGATATCCGTTGGTGGCAGCTTAAGCAGTCCTGCTAAGGCAATTTTTCAAATTGAAGTTTATGATTAGATAGACAAATCATGAAAGCAAGCCATGACATAGGGTGACGAAGAGTATTATCGGCAGGTTTGATCTTTTCGTCATAAGGGGTTTTGACGTAGGACTACGTCTTTATTTTCTATACCGGGGTACACTTTGCAAAAACCAAAAATCGGCCGCGTCACGAAATTATGAAAGATTTCAAACGTTAATAACTCAAAAAGTAAACGATGGATTTTTCGGATTATAGCTCGAATCGATGGGAAAACTGCACAACAATTTTCTACAATACTTGAAAGTTACTATTTTCAATCATAAACTATTGAGAAATTGAAAATTGTTGACCCATCTTTTCACTGACCAATCACGTGCAAGCAAAATTTTGGATTTTTCCTTGCGTGTCCACAAAAAAAAAAATCGGTCATACGCGAGTCCTGTGAATGATTTTCTCAGAATCCATGAAGTTTCGAAATGCCGGCGTCCCAGCAAATCTGAGTCAGCCAAAGTGCACCAAATAATCCCACGGAATTACTCACTACGAATAACGCCATGACAGTGAAACCGATCATCACCCCAGTAGCTCCCATCATAACAAGATCACGCTGAATGAACCCAAACTGGTCGGGTTTACACCGGTAAAACGTGGCAGCAGGTTAGGACACCCTAAGGAAATGAGTAAGTTAGACCTGTATAACGAAGAAAAACTTAACATATTATCAGTTGGCTTACAACTTTAACTTGTTTCCTACGTATTTCAATCATTTACAGCATGTAGAATGTCTTTATTGTGAAGAAATAACGTATTTTTAATCGTGTGTTTTTAAGGGCTGGCAGGAAAGGTACGGGGCGAAATGGACACCCATCGGGGCATAATGGGCACCCCTGCATATTGACGTAGGACTACGTCTTTATTTTCTATACCGGGGTACACTTTGCAAAAACCAAAAATCGACCGCGTCACGAAATTATGAAAGATTTCAAACGTTAATAACTCAAAAAGTAAACGATGGATTTTTGACGTTGAATAACGTCCTTCGGCAACATATAGGGGTGTAACTTCAGAAAAACCAAAAATCGGCCGCGTCACGAAAAGTGGTCAGCTTTTGAACGCCAATAACTCGGTCATTTATGAACGAATTTTAAAAATTTTAGCACCGATCAGACGCAAATATTTCCAGCAATTATGTCAATTAACAACAACTATTGATTTTCAACAGCGAACTATTGAAAATTTAGGAAAAGTGAACCCATGTTTTATCCAGCCAATCACGTTCGAGCACAGTTTTGGACTTTTCCGTCGAGCGCCTGGCAGTATAAAAGCTATTTCTTCTTCCCCTCTTCCTTCATTCTTCATCAACACCTCGAGGGGAACGCATAGGCAGAGAGCTGTGCAGTTTGCTCCGTTTGCATTTTCATTAGTGTTCTTTGGCAAGCCGAGCGCGGTGGTCGGTGTCTCTTGTTCGCGCGCGGCAGCTCGTTTACTGGATCAGAGACGGAGGAGCACAGCTCGGTTTGCATTTTCGCTCAGCATTCTCTTCTCACAGCACATTCTCACGCTGTCGACCGCGGTGGATGGACGGACGCACCAACGACAACCGTGCAGCAGAGGCGGTGGGGGAATAATTTATCATTTCCCCAGTTCGGAAGCGGATGGGCGCCGACGACACGGCAGTAACGCGGTTTGGTTTTGTGAAATCAAAATTCTCAGATCAAAATTAAACAGCCATTATTAGGGTTACAATTTTAAATTCCACGTGAGAGTTGATTCGAATTCCTGCAAACATTTTGAAACCTACTTCGAGAGCACCGCCAGCAACCTAGAAGCAGCCGCGGCGGTGGCTCATTCCCATTTTCCCAGTGCGGTATCGGATGGGCATGGCAACAACTGGGAATATTTTAACCGCTTGATGTAGAATCTGTTCTAAATTCAAAATATGGTAACAAAAGCCTAAACTTATGCGCGCATCATAAATCTGTTTGAAGTTTCTACAACTTTGAAAAATAGAAGGTTTACTGGAAATGAAAACTGTTAACCAGCGTTGCCAAATTTCAATAAGAATTTCAAATATCTGTAATCTTTAGACATTTTGGTCGAAAATACATGACTTTTGAACTATATACTGTCAATCTTTACTGAACATTATAATTTTGGTTAATCCTAAGCCAATATTATAATGTTTGGCTAATAATAATCATTTTAGTATATTTTAATACTCCGCTATAATAAATTAATGCAGATAAATTTATATGGCATCGTTGAATTTTACTCCCCTCACATTTAACCAATCACGTTCGAGAGGGGAAACCAGGCCATTGTGCCGTATAAAAGCAAACTGCTTCTTCTCATCTTCCATCATTCTTTCTTGACCCGTCGAGGGGATCACATAGAAGAAGAGCTAGCCAGTTTCTCAGTTTGCGTTTTCCATCAGTATGCTTTGGCAAGCCGAGCGCGGTGGTTGTCGGCTGTTACGTTCTTCTTCATATCGTTGTACGCGGCGCCAGTGGAGCAATCAGCCAGTTCAAACTGGTGCGCGGCAACAACGAGGGCTTGCTTTTGCTCCGAGTTTGCGCAGCATCGCCATCGCAAAACCCCCATCGAAGTCAACGCCACCGATGCCGTTCTGGATTTGGTTGGCATAACTACCGATTTTCACCCCATGCAATAATTGAACGATTATTGTACAACAAATAAAATTAAACAGCCCTTCTAAGGGCTTCAAAAATGTTTCCCACAAGAGTGACCCGAATAATTTTCCTAGACGACGCGCCAGGTCACAAATGTGTCAAAACCGGCTAAGTCCAAAACCATAGCATAAACTTTGCAAACGGAATAGTGGAAATATATTAGATTCTAGTAGCATCTTAATATTTCCCAGCCAAATTTTAATGTGTGTTGTTTCTGAAAATTCTTAGTTTTGACGTTGAATAACGTCGTTCGGCAAGATATGGGGGTACAATTCAGAAAACAGAAAATTTGAGCATGTAACGAAAAGTGGTTAGGTTTTGACCGCTAATAACTTTGTCAATTATTGATGGATTTTCAATCTTTTTGCATGAATCTATCAGAAATTTATTTACGCGTCGAATCCATGCTAGGTAAATATTGATTTTCAATAGTAGACTATTGAAAATTTGAGAAAAGTGAACCCATGTTTTATCCAGCCAATCACGTTCGAGCGCAGTTTTGGACTTTTCCGTCGAGCGCCTGGCAGTATAAAAGCTATTTCTTCTTCCCCTCTTCCTTCATTCTTCATCAACACCTCGAGGGGAACGCATCGGCAGAGAGCTGTGCAGTTTGCTCCGTTTGCGTTTTCATTTCAGTGTTCTTTGGCATGCCGAGCGCGATGGTCGGTGCCTCTTCGCGCGCGGCAGCTCGTTTACCGGATCAGAGACGGAGGAGCACAGCTCGGTTTGCATTTTCGCTCAGCATTCTCTTCTCACAGCACATTCTCACGCTGTCGACCGCGCTAGACGGACGGACGCACCGACGACAACGTAGCAGCAGCGGCGGTGGTGGAATAATTCGTCCCCTTAATGCTAGAACTAGGTAACTCGAAATTTGACGTTTTTGAGTTGAATATACCATTATATCGAGCATTTTGAGCTCTATAATATATTCAAAGACCAATGAAATACGATTAAAAACGACGAAAATATTCACCATTTTCAAAACTAGGTATCTCAGTGTAGAATACAAGAACTGAGTGCTATAACTAGGTAACTAAGAAAATCATATCTATTTCCAATCGCACAGGTTAAAATCTATCGGACGCTTGGACGTGGAAATGTTACTAGTCATTCTTTTGTTAGTAGATGGAAAATATACTACTGTTTTTCATTTTAGGCCTAAAAACTTAAAGTATTGTACTAGTATTGATTTAGTTAAAAACTGAGATTATTCGTAGACGATTATTTTATGAAAACTTTGAGGTGTCATGTAGTGATATGGCAGGCATCCTAGCAAATTCAGTAATTACACGTTAATGTCAATATGTGAACCCTTTTAAATTTGCATACTGCAACAAGAAAACTGAAAAAAATGATATCAATAGTGGTTAAAACTAGGTATCTCAGAACATCTCCTCCATTATTTATGTTGCATGTTGAGTGCTATAACTAGGTAACTCGACAATTTTTTAACCATTTATTATTTTTATCAAAGGTTTAAACCAAAATAGTTCTTTTTTTTTCTTGTAGCAGAAAGAGTAGAAGCTGAATAAACAATCAATGTTAAAAAATAATTATTTTAAAGTCTCCATACCTTTGGAACAACTGCATGAAAAATTGTAAAATTTTCAAAGTCGTTTTTCTCGAAACTATGATTTTCGAGTTACCTAGTTCTAGCATTAAGGGGACGAATTGATCATTTCCCCAATTCGGAAGCGGATGGGCGCCGACGACATGGCAGCAACGCGGTTTGGTTTTGTGAAATCAAAATTAAACAGCCCTGATTAGGGCTACAATTCTAAATTCCACGTAAGAGTTGATTCGAATTCCTGCAAACATTTTGAAACCTACTTCGAGAGCACCGCCAGGAACCTAGAAGCAGCCGTGGCTCATTCGCATTTTCCCAGTGCTTTAGCGGATGGGCATGGCAACAACTGGGGATATTTTAACCGCTATTCTAAATTCAAGATACGGTAACAAAAGCCTAAACTTATGCGCGCATAATAAATCTGCTTAAAATTTCTTCAACTTTGAAAAATGGCAGATTTGCTGGAAAATGAAAATGTTAACCAGCGTTGCCAAATTTCAATAAGAATTTTAGAATTTCAAATATCTGTAATCTTTAAAAATTGTCATTCCTTACTAAACATTATAATATTGGTTAATCCTAAGCCTACATACTGATTTGGATATGGCTAATAATAATCATTTTAGTATATTTTAATACTCCGCTATATAAATTATTGCAGATAAATTTGTATGGCATCGTTGAATTTTACTCCCCTCACATTTAACCAATCACGTTCGAGAGGGGAAGCCAGGCCATTGTGCCGTGTAAAAGCAAACTGCTTCTTCTCATCTTCCATCATTCTTTCTTGACCTCTTGAGGGGATCGCATCGAAGGAGAGCTAGCCAGTTTCTCCGTTTGCGTTTTCCATCAGTATGCTTTGGCAAGCCGAGCGCGGTGGTTGTCGGCTGTTACGCTCTCCTTCGCATCGTTGTACGCTGCGCCAGTGGAGCAATCAGCCAGTTCAAACTGGTGCGCGGCCACAACGAGGGCTTTCTTTTGTCCCGAGTTTGCGCAGCATCTCCATCACAAAACCCCATCGGAGTCAACGCCACCAATGCCGTTCTGGATTTGGTTGGCATAACTATCGATTTACATCCCATGCAATAATTGAACGATTATTGTACAACAAATAAAATTAAACAGCCCTTCTAAGGGCTTCAAAAATGTTCCCCACAAGAGTGACCCGAATAACTTTCTTAGACGACGCGGCAGGTTACAAATGTGTCAAAACCGGCTAAGCCCAAAACCATAGCATAAACTTTGCAAACGGAGTAGTGGAAATATATTAGATTCTTGTAGCATCCTTGATATTTCCCAGCCAAATTTCAATGTGTGTTGTTTCCGCAAAAATTGAACACTTCCATGCCCATTTTTACCACACAATCTAGAAGAAAACTGAAAGATATCTAAAAATTATTAGATATTTAATTAAGTATTGGTAAATTTAGTCTACCATCAGCAAAAGCTTGATGATTTGCATTTTTGAATGATCTGTTGGATTGCATAGGTTTTAATTCTTATAAAATGAACGGTTACCAAGACAATTCTGTTATAGGTAAAGATTATTAAATAGTTCTGACAAATTCGTTAATGAAAATATGTTAAAACCAACTACTACGCAGGTCAAGTCTTGTAGCGTCCATTCAAAATTTGTAAAACCTGCAAAAGCAGAGATATTGTGCGAGAGGATCTGAAATCTGCACCAATCTGGCGTCAAACACGGCTCAAGCAACAACTCAAAGAGGATTATTCGAGGATTTGACATTTCCTCGAAATGTGAGGTATGAAACCTAGAGATGCTATGCGGTGCTTCCTCCACCGACCGATGCTGACAGTATTTATGAGTTAACCATGTAGTTTGTCGGATTAATCTTGATTATCTACTAATAATAATTGCATGATGGTGAAGTCGAGTCAAGTACAAGACACTGAAGATGACCTTACAGTTGAGGTCGAAATACGTACCTGTCAAAGTATGCAAATTCTTAGTGGAATTAAAAGGAACAGTACTTAACCCTATTTTCTTTTTATTCAATAATTGCAGATTTTTCAAAACAGTAACACCAACCGATTCCAACCAATCTTCTGAGCTTGTTCCACAAACCTTCATCGGCATCAAGATGCATGACATGGCGACAAATCAATCTTCATTAACAACAAGATTGACCAATCACCATCTCCAATCAAACCAACAGTTCTTTTCAGGGCCACCGAAAATTCCGCTCAAGGGTTAATTATCGAATTCATAGGGTCCGTTCAAATATTACGCAACACTGAGGACGAGGGAGGTCTCGAGCTGTGTTACGCTTCATACAAAATTTCAAAATATCCCATATAGAAGTTGTTACGTGGAGGAGGGAGGGGGTCGAAAACTGCCAAATTTTGCATTACGTAATATAATAACGTACTCCACTATCAATCGCCGTCTACAATAAAACTAAACCAAATCAAAATTTCGCATCACAGTCTTTATCAATGTTAATTACAGCATTCAATAACCGAAACTAATGCATAAACGGACGTTATTCAACGTCAGACTTGCGGTCGTGTCTAGTATACAACCCCTCCAACTTTTTGGATTATAGCTCGAATCGATGGGAAAACTGCACAACAATTTTCTACAATACTTGAAAGTTACTATTTTCAATCATAAACTATTGAAAAATTGAAAATTGTTGACCCATCTTTTCACTGACCAATCACGTGCAAGCAGAATTTTGGATTTTTCCTTGCGGTATCAAAGCATTCTGCTTCTTCTCATCTTCCATCAGTCTTCTTCGATGCCTCGACGAGAGCGCATCAGCGGAGCACCCGTGGAGTATAAATTAAAATCTTCTTCTCCTTTTCGCTCAGTGTTCTTCCGTGCGTCGTCGAGTGCGGAGGGTCGGCGAGAGCGCTTTTGCGTTTCGCTTGCTCTGCCCATTCTTCACCAGACTGTCGAGCGTGGCAGACGGACGGACGCTGCCAACCGAGCAGTAGCGGCGGCGGTGAAATCAAATTTTCATCATCGGAGCGTGCGTCATTTGCACTTGCAACAACGGAGCCAGCACCATCGTCGAAGAAAGTGATCAAGCAGATTTGATTTTGCGAAATCAAATTTAAACAGTCCTTCTAAGGGCTAGAAATCGAATTTTCCACAGGAGTTAATACCGAATTTTCAACAAGTGCCGACATTTTGAAACAAACCACTGCAAAAGCCCGCTGGGCGCGGTAGACGCACCGCCGGCAACCGAGCAGGTGGCGGTGGCTCATTCGCATTTTCCCAGTGCGGCAGCGGATGGGAAGACAGCAACTGGGAATAATTATTTACATCATCGGAGCTAACCCGGTCCCGCGTGAGTTGAAATTTCGACATCAGAGCTAGCATCTGCGATGAACAAATTCCTTCCTAAAGTTGACCACATTATGGTTTCGTGAAATCAAATTTAAACCGAATTCTCCTAGAAAGTGCCGACATTTCAAAACCAACTTGAACGAATGCGTCGTGTGGAAATTAAATCGCGCTTTCTTGCATCTATGATAGATTTGATTTTGAATCTGCCAAAGTAGAGTGATATTGAAGAATTAAATTAGATTAAATTATCTATAAAGAGCATTAAAACCATAAATTTTCTTCAATTCATAAAACATTTAGGATTGAAGAATGAAAATGAAAATCGTTGACCAGTGTTGCCAAATTACAATATAATTTTCCATCGCAATAATTTGATTAATTTACACTGATTTGGCCAATAAGCCTTCAAGAAAATCGTATGAAACATAGTTTGTCAAAGATAATTTATAGATAATGAGCAGTCTACTTATTAGCAATAGTTTAATAATGTTTAATATTAAATAACTATTAACTTGTGCTACATCTCTTTGATTGCAGGTAAATCTGCATGGCATCACTGATTTTTACCCCTCTCTCGTCTAGCCAATCACGTGCGAGAGGGGAATCCAAATTTTTGCGGCGTATATAAGCTAACTGCTTCTTCTCATCTTCCATCAGTCTTCTTCGATGCCTCGACGAGAGCGCATCAGCGGAGCGCCCGTGGAGTATAAATTAAAATCTTCTTCTCGTTTTCGCTCAGTATTCTTCTGTGCGTCATCGAGTGCGGTGGGATCGGCGAGAGCGCTTTTGCGTTTCGCTTTCCCATTCTTCTCCACACTGTCGAGCGCGGCAGACGGACGGACGCTGCCAACCGAGCAGTAGCGGCGGCGGTGAAATCAAATCACCGCCAAATTTTCATCTTCGCTCCGCGCGTGATTTGTATCGGAGCCAGCACCATCGTCGAAGCAACTGATCTCCAGGATTTCAAGCAGATTTGATTTTGCGAAATCAAATTTAAACAGCCCTTCTAAGGGCTAGAAATCGAATTTTCCACAGGAGTTAATACTAAATTTTCCTAGCAAGTGCCGACATTTTGAAACAAACCACTGCAAAAGCGCCGTTGGGCGCGGTAGACGCACCGCCGGCATCCGAGCAGGTGGCGATGGTGGCTCATTCGCATTTTCCCAGTGCGGCAGCGGATGGGAAGACAGCAACTGGGAATAATTATTTACTTCATCGGAGCTAACCCGGTCCCGCGTGAATTAAAATTTCGACATCGGAGCCAGCACCATCGTCGAACAAATCTCTTCTGCAAGTTGATCACATTTTGATATCGCGAAATCAAATTTAAACAGCCCTTGTGAGGGCTACAATTCTGAATTTTCTGCAAGAGTTATTACCTAATTCTCCTAGAATTAGGTGTCGACATTTCGAAACCAACTACTACGAAGGCACCGTGCGGAAATTAATGATTAACTCTTAAGTGAAATCTCTATCTTCTTCTTCTTTATGGCACGACGTCCCCACTGGGACTTGGCCTGCCTCGCTTCAACTTAGTGTTCTTTGAGCACTTTCGCAGTTATTAATTGAAGGGGTTTCTTTGCCTGTCATCGCATGAATTTGCCTCACAATATAAGGCAAGTACAATGATACACCATGCCCAGTGAGTCGAGAAAGTTTCCCCGACCGGAACGGGAATCGAACCCGCCGTCTCCGGATTGGCGATCCATAGCCTTTACCACTAGGCTAACTGGAGACCCCGAAATCTCTATCGGTAGTTCTGAAAAGGACTGAATGGTTAATTGGTAGTAGACTTGGCATCAGTTTTGGAAAATTGATGTCCATTGCTTTCCTCTTGCCGATCGGATTCTAACTAACTCTTCTGCCTTTTCACCAACCAATGTGCCCTTCTCGCCGAACGCCGTTCTTCAGGCTCTTCTTGACGAACCGTGCTAGTATCGCGTTTAAAGTTGTTATATGTAGTGAATTCCAATTTGAACAGTTACCGAATTGAAAACACGTAAATTTCAACATTTCAAAACCTACTAGTACGAAGCCGCCGTGCAGAAATTAATGATTAACTCTTGAGAGAAATTTCATTCGGTAGTCCTGAAAAGGACTGAATGGTAAATTGGTGGAGGACTTGGCAGCAGTCTTGTGAAATTTACGGACATGGCAAAATTGTTTGAAATGCTTATGGAAGGAGTAAGGAACATGAAAGAGTAATTTGCAGCAACAAACCTCCGTCGTAAGGAACTTATGCAATTCTTGGATATAATATCCCTTCTACAAGAATCATCACACTACTGAATCCAAGTCATCGTGGTCCTACGTCACCCTTTCGTACAACCCCTAGGGTTATACCCTTGTAGTTTTATATGCTAATTCTTTGATTACATCGATCAGTTAAGTAATCTGCCTACGGAGATCAATGCCACAGATATAAAACTCCATCTTAGACGAGTTTACATAACATCAAAGTTAATTAAGGAAACTTTAGGCTAAAATAATCGGATTGATTTTGTCCAAACTCTCTAAAACGCCTAACAGTATGCAATGCGCATACATCCATTCGTAATTGCCGGTGTTCATTTCGCCCCGAATCGACTACAACATTAAAATTGCTATTTTAAGTAAATTCTGATCAAAAATACAACACTTCATCCATTGCTAAATCTCCGTATTCATGTAGATAACGTAACAATTCACTTGTTTTAATGGTGGACACACTCCAACACTCGTAATACCTTATTTGCTGCTGCTTCGAAATTATAAGAATTCCACCATATGAAAAACATATTTCAATTTCAATGATATTTTGGTTATTTTGGAGCAATATAAATGGTTCTTTTGAAAAATAGAACCATGACTTGTTCCTTTACACTTATGCATTAAAAGTTTAACATAAAAGTCAACGGTTTCGCCAAAAACAGGGGTGTCCATTTAAAGGGCCCATATAGCCGAGGCGGTAAACGCACGGGTATTCAGCATGACCATGCTGAGGGTGACGGGTTCGATTCCCGGTCGGTCCAGGATCTTTTCGTAAAGGAAATTTCCTTGACTTCCTTGGGCATAGAGTATCTTCGTGCCTGCCACACGATATACGCATGCAAAATGGTCATTGGCAGAGGAAGCTCTCAGTTAATAACTGTGGAAGTGCTCATAGAACACTAAGCTGAGAAGCAGGCTTTGTCCCAATGAGGACGTTACGCCAAGAAGAGAGAGAGAGAGGGGTGTCCATTTCGCCCCGGGTGTCCATTATGCCCCTAATCCCCCTATCTGTATCTAAGCTGTCCCTCAAGCCGATTGCAGAACTTAGTAGATCCAGCAATACTGCCGTAGCACCGCCGTCCCAATGCACCCGAACTGGTACCTTGAACTCAACCCGAAGAATTTAGTCGATGCGAATGTCCTGATATCCGTTGATGGCAGCTTAAGTAGTCCTGCTAAGGCAATTTTTCAAATTAAAGTTTATGATTAGATAGACAAATCATGAAAGCAAGCCATGACATAGGGTGACAAAGAGTATTATCGACAGGTTTGATCTTTTCGTCATAAGGGGTTTTTGTCGACCAAATTTACCACATTTATCTCAATAAACCTACCTACCTCTTCTGCTCGGGTAACGCCATGACAGTGAAACCGATCATCACCCCAGTAGCCCCCATCATTAACAAGAAGATCACGCTGAATGAACCCAAACTGGTCGGGTTTACACCGGTAAAATGTGGCAGCAAGTTGTCTGTTTCTAAAGCTGTCCCTCAAGCCGATTGCAGGACTCAGTAGATCCAGCAATACTGCCGTAGCACCGCCGTCCAATTGCACCAGAACTGGTACCTTCAACTCAGGCCATGAGATAACCATCCTGAAGAATCTAGTCGATGCGAACGTCCTGATATCCGTTGGTGACAGCTTAGGCAGTCCTGCTAAGGCAATTTTTCAAATTATAGTTTATGATTAGATAGATCATTAGGTAGATCAGAATTTTCGATCATTCTTGAATAATTCTCGAAAAAGTATAGTAAAACTTTAAAACATGTTTAAATAGTCTTTTTAATCTAATTTTTGACGTTGAATAACGTCCTTCGGCAACATATAGGGGTGTAACTTCAGAAAACCGAAATTTTGAGCATGTAACGAAAAGTGGTTAGATTTTGACCGCTAATAACTCTGTCATTTCTTGATGGAATTTCAAAATTTTTGCATGTATTGATCACAAATTTATCTACGCATCGAATCTATCTAAGCTTACTATTGATTTTCAACAACAAACTATTGAAAATTCGAGAAAAGTGAACCCATGTTTTATCCAGCCAATCACGTTCGAGCACAGTTTTGCACTTTTCCTCCGAGCGCCTGGCAGTATAAAAGCTATTTCTTCTTCCCCTCTTCCTTCATTCTTCATCAACACCTCGTGGGGAGCGCATCGACAGAGAGAGCTGTGCAGTTTGCTTTGTTTGCGTTTTCATTTAGTGTTCTTTGGCAAGCCGAGCGCGGTGGTCGGTGCCTCTTCGCGCGCGGCAGCTCGTTTACCGGATCAGAGACGGAGGAGCTGGAACACAGCTCGGTTTGCATTTTCGCTCAGCATTCTCTTCTCACAGCACATTCTCACGCTGTCGACCGCGGTAGACGAACGGACGCGGGACGCACCGACGACAACCGAGCAGCAGCGGCGGTGGTGGAATAATTTATCATTTCCCCAGTTCGGAAGCGGATGGACGCCGACGACACGGCAGCAACGCGGTTTAGTTTTGTGAAATGAAAATTAAACAGCCCTTATTGGGACTACAATTTTAAATTCCACATAAGAGTTGATTCGAATTTCTGCAAACATTTTGAAACCTACTTCGAGAGCACCGCCAGCTACCTAGAAGCAGCCGCGGCGGTGGCTCATTCGCATTTTCCCAGTGCGGTAGCGTATGGGCATGGCAACAACTGGGAATATTTTAACCGCTTGATGTAGAATCTATTCTAAATTCAAGATTCGGTAACAAAAGCCTAAACTTATGCGCGCATCATAAATCTGCTTGAAATTTCTACAACTTTGAAAAATGGCGGGTTTGCTGGAAAATGATAACTATTAACCAGCGTTGCCAAATTTCAATAAGAATTTTAGAATTTCAAGAAAGATTACAGATATTTATCTTTAGAAATTTTGGTCGAAAATACATGACTTTTGTACTATATACTGTCATTCCTTACTAAACATTATAATATTTGTTAATCCTAAGCCTACCTACTGTTTTGGCAATGGCTAATAATAATCATTTTAATACTCCGCTATAATAAATTAATGCAGATAAATTTTTATGGTATCGTAGAATTTTACTCCCCTCACACCAATCATGTTCGAGAGGGGAAGCCAGGCCATTGTGCCGTATAGAAGCAAACTGCTTCTTCTCATCTTCCATCATTCTTTCTTGACCCCTCGAGGGGATCGCATCGAAGGAGAGCTAGTCAGTTTCTCCGTTTGCGTTTTCCATCAGTATGCTTTGACAAGCCGAGCGCGGTGGTTGTCGGCTGTTACGCTCTCCTACGCATCGTTGTACGCGGTGCCAGTGGAGCAATCAGCCAGTTCAAACTGGTGCGCGGCAACAACGAGGGCTTGCTTTTGCCCCGAGTTTGCGCAGCATCGCCATCGCAAAACCCCCATCGAAGTCAACGCCACCGATGCCGTTCTGTATTTGGTTGGCATAACTACCGATTTTCACCCCATGCAATAATTGAACGATTATTGTACAACAAATAAAACTTAACAGCCCTTCTAAGGGCTTCAAAAATGTTCCCCACAAGAGTGACCCGAATAATTTTGCTAGACGACGCGTCAGGTCACAAATGTGTCAAAACCGGCTAAGTCAGAAACCATAGCATAAACTTTACAAACGGAGTAGTGGAAATATATTAGATTCTAGTAGCATCCTTGATCCTTCGTTTATGGAAACGTGTTAAAACCAACTACTAATCCCATATAGAAGTTGTTACGTGGGGGAGGGAGGGGGTCGAAAACTGCCAAATTTTGCATTACGTAATATATGAATGAACCCATATAACATACTCCACTATCAATCGCCGTCTACAATACAACTACACCAAATCAAAATTTCGCATCACAGTCTTTATCAATGTTAATTACAGCATTTAATAATCGAAACTAATGCATAAACGGACGTTATTCAACGTCAGACTTGCGGTCGTGTCTAGTATACAACCCCTCCAACTTTTTATTTTGGTCATGTCAGTGATCAATGTTCGTTTGTGTAGAAAGTACCCTTACTTACTAAATTCGGGGTCGCTGATTTCGAATATGTTGTCCAAATTCTTACAAGTCATGTACTTTTTGAGTCATTTTAGGATTAAAATCCATCAAACCGCGTATAACGCCTGAAGGTAGACAATGGCATAAGTAACACTAGTTTACAGCATTTTGGAACACGGTAAGCTGATGATCATTTTTGGTGTAGAATCATGCCCTAAGCTCGAAAACGCGAAAGATAAAAAATACAGTAGAGCGGATTTTTTGTTCGACTTTCCATACAAGGGTGATGATTTGAAATCGATTTTTGTACTATTTTTAAGCAAAGTCGCCCACTTCAAATACATCATTCTCCGTAATCAATGCTCCGATCGAGCTAAAATTTTTACTGTAACTCGCCTATATATGATATGTCAAATTAACGTCGAGAAAGAATTTTTAAATCGGGTTTTTCTTATTGAAAAAAAAAAAATACATTTCTTCTAGAATTTTTGGGAATTTTGCCTAAATTTAAGGAGATCGCCCCTAAAACTCACGAATATCTTGAATTTCATTAATCTGACGCAAAACCTGTATTCAGATGATCGAATGGTATTGTATTCAGCTTTTAATTTATGGAAAAAGATTTAAAATTGGTTGAACAAAACGCAATATATTTGAATTTTGGTAAGTTGCATATTTTAAAAAGTTGTAAAACTCGATATTGAGCTAAAACTCTAAAACTGTTCTACTTAAAATTTTTTGAAGGTCGGTTTCGAAATCAGCACTAAATTGTGCTTCAAAAATTTTGGTCGTTGACAGAAGTTCACGAATTTCGTTTTATTTTGTAAACTAGTGTAATTGATAGTCTACTTTAAATAAATCGTATATTTCATTGAAGAAGAACATTTCCATAAAAGTTTCGTTTATTAAATCCAACTCTAGGATATCACATTGAACTTGTACAGTCATTTGGAATCTCATGTTGTATCTGGAATTCATACCAAGTATGAATGATGCGCAATGTATCCCAGAAACCTACAATTGCCATTTACAGATGGATACTTGGAAGTATCACTTCTCAAAGGGTTTGCGTGAAATATTTCACATATACATTGATGTAATAGCTTTCTTGGAATCTTTTGCAAGGTTTTCTTCCACAAGATTCTGTGATTAGAAATCATAGATGTTAAATCCTAGAGTTGTCTGTCTGTCCTTTCGTCATGCTTTAAAATGTTTCATTGAAATGTTTCACACAGTATGACAGTTATACAAATTTTGCATTGTTCCATCGTGCTTTGTTGCATTATTGGTACATCGCTGCATTCTTGGATCGCTACATCGTTGCATTTTTGATTTGTTTAATTGGTGTATCGCTGCATTTTTGCATTAAAGCATCGTTCCAAAGTTGCATCAATCGTGAAGAAAATTCTAGAAGTTTGTTTCATTCCAAGAATTAGAACCCTACAACAGTCATATACAAATCAATGTTTGAAGCATAATAGTATACCTTCTGGCGCTTTCCAAAGACATGCACCATGCTGAGTGAAATGTTTCACATATGCATTGATACATTAGCTTTAAAGGAAGCTTACAGACATTTTCCTTCCAGAAGATTCTGCAGTTTTCTTGATTGGATAAAAAAAAACTATTGAAATCTGAAATTTTATTTTCAAAGGATCGAAAAAATACACATTTTTTTTGGAACGTGATTAGCCACGTTGGGTCTGCTAGTTGTAATATATTGCAATTCTTGGACGAATCATCAACGCTTTTGATAAATTTTGTGTTTGAGTCGTAGAATTTCATGCTAGCAGCAACAACTGAATCTCTGTACAAATCGTTTTATTCAATGACTTTATGCTTTTCCAACGGATCGTCAAGATTGAACATGTGCGCAATTCTTTGGGATTTCAACTGAATTAGAAACTGCATTACATTGAGCATGGACAATTTTCTTTGGGGGTATCTGCAAAGTTTTTTCCTTGAGCCTCTGCAGTGCTAAGCCTTTGTTAGGTTCAGTAAGCATTTTATCATGATTTACCTCTTTTTCATTTACGTATATATCAAATGTTATCCCATCATGAGGTGGAAGAGAAGCCACTTGTGTGTTTGAACAGACAGTAAGGTTTCTTTGGTCTGAAATGACCTTAGTATCCATAAATAATACTGCTTGATTTACTGTGCGTTTCAGTTTCAACACAATAAACACAATTTCTGTCAAAATCGTTCATCTAATCGCGTAAAATAATGGTGTAAGCAAGCTTGTCAAACCAACCACTTCTTTGCGGTTTACCCTTCTTTGCACTATGGATAATTTGGTCCATATAGCATAAATCCATATCCTTTTTTTTCAAATTTGTTGGGAGGTAGGCGTTTCCATAAATTTTTGGACGAGTCCCATGATACTCCGGCCAAATATGATTTGTTCGACTTTTCTATGTTATTAATGTTATTTTTTTTTTCGTTTGAGATTTCTCACCACACACCCCCCCCCCCTCCCCCCATAAACCTTTACGTAATTAATGGACAGCCCCTTGTTGTGTTGAGAAATATATTCTTTTAAAGACGTTTTATTTCCATGTTTGGAGCTATTCAGAAGATTATGTTCTTCCGTAATTTGCTTAGCCGCTCTTCTACCCGCTCAACTTGAAAGTTGAACGGCTATCAAAACTTCAGTTCTCCGGAACCGTTTCCAGTTGCTGTTCCTCCGTCTGCCACTGCCATCGTTGCTATCTTCCCTTCGTTCCGCTCATCTGTGCCGTCCAGTAGAATGAGCCTTTTCTGTGTGAAACTTCGGTATCCGCCAAATATGTTTAGATAACCAATGCTTCTGCATTGAGAGGCCAAGCTCTTCAAGTGCATCCTTGAATAAGATTGCTTCAAACTGCTTCGTCATCCAGTGGGGTCCATACGTTGAAATACAGTGCTGAACAAAACGCTCCTTCTGCTCCTCCGTTGTTTTGAAAGTCTTCATGGTAATCTGAAATGAGAAACTTCAATGTAATCCAGCGCATTCAAATCTTCAACTTTTGCGAATTGTTGGTCTAAATGAACCAAAACTTTAAGCTGCTAGTACACAGGGTCAAATATTTGTCCAAAAAGAAACCAATGCTCATACATCTTGTTTGACTCGATCGAATTTTCATTAGTGTCAAACTGATGTTGTTTCTTGAGTTCTTTCCTTGTCAAATATTTGACACTGTGTACTACTGGCCTTAGTACTGTAAAACGGGGTAACTTTGATAATGCGGGTTACTTAGTGGGAATGGCAGGGGGAGGGCGGGTAAGACGGACAGGTTTAGGAAACATTCAATTTCGCCCGTGTAACCAATACGCTAATTAAAATTGTATCTCCATACTGTTTACTTAAATTAAGGTAGTTTGCAGTCTGCAAACCGATTTTACAATCAAGTTTTATTCTTCATGACTTTTAGAATAATGAAAAAGTGTTCTCCAAATTTATGTCCGGTAGTGTGTATAAGACGGATACGTTTGAAGAATTAGTTTAATGATGTTTGTGGCCGTTTATTTTCTGTAGATCAATTATTATAGAATATAAATTTTGAATCTCTTAGCAAAACGTATGTTTACAAATTGAAATAAATGTTGTACATTGGAACAGAAACTCCATACGTTTATAATCTGATGGTACTTTGCGTTCCTGGTGACAAACCCCTTAACGAAAACAATTTAAGCTGAGAAAATCGCGATGACGCCGGGGCCCGTGGCGTAGTTGGTCACACGTTCGCTTCATATGCGGATGGACATGGGTTTGATTCCCAGCCCCGGCACTTGCAATTTTTCGTCAGTTGCTTTTCCCCCGAGAGCAACTGACACTGACCCTCTTCTGAGCCCCATGGCTCAAACGGACCCGGATACCTGGACATCGGCGAACTGCTACTCATAATGGACCCCCAATAGGACTGGAAAGGAACAACGGCCATCCATCATCATCCTTGTGCTCATCATTCTACTAGGTATAAAGTAGAAAAAGTGAAAGAAGCAGAAAGGCAACCAGTTCGAAAAAGTAGAATAGAATCTAGGCGCTGTACAAAATGTAAGTGCAGCTGTCAATTGAAATTGCTCACGTAGTGCCCCAGTGGACAATAGAGCTGTAAATTAGGCTAAGTGATTAAGAATAAAAAAAAATCGCGATGAAATGCATTTTGGACATTGATAACATGTTTTGGGCACCTTCTGGTAAGTATGATTTGAACAGTGTAACTAATGGCGGTTCAGCCACAGCTATCGTTGACTTAAGGAGAGGGTCACAGAAGGTGACCTTTCCCAGCGGCTAGCGAGACTCTGTATAAACATCACATCTCAAGGGTCGGCACGCTTATCCTTACTATTTCGCGGATTCACGAAAACATTTTCTTTAAATTTCTTTGTATTTGTGAATTTTCAGGAAAACACTAGGATCGCCTTTCCACACTCCTGTTTATTTCACTCTGTGCACTTGTTCTCTATCTTTCCCTAGCTATCTACCAACTTCTCTCTATTTCACCCACTGCCTTAATCTAGTCTGACCTTCTTTCTTTGGGGCCCCTTTCTCCTGCTGCCATCATCCATCGATCCTCTCCTTCCTCGTCCTTCTTCTTCTTCCATTGCGATCTTTGCTGCCCAATCGAACCGGGATGTCTGCGACTACTGGACACCGGGTCTCCAGGTGGTCCTCGGCCTGGTGTAGCGAATGCGCGAATCTTCATCTGTCCAAGGGTGACCCATTTTGAGGTTAGGGTTCACCTCTTCATTTGTGGTAAAACCTCGGGGCTCTGTGAAAGGGGGGAGGGATTCCAGGTATTATATAATTCTTGGAATCATCTAAATTCAGATTTACCTGTGTCCTTATTATCCAGCACACATCTGATCTAAAGATCTATGTATGACGCAATTTGCAGGTGCTATTGTAAACTTCCCTGCTACGGATCACTTGGGCAAATGGCCAATGACTCCACCAGGATCTACATTTTGTCATGGCCCCCATTCGCTACCATTGGGCACTATATCCATGTTTACAGGCAGAGTCATCTGGTGGACAATATTGCAGGATGATGGTAGCTGCTATTGTTGGCTGCGTCCTTTTCGAGTGACCAGCAAACACAGGGAGGAAATACACAACACAAACATTCTCCTGAATTTTAATCATACATACAAACAGACGGAAACTACACTAGACCGCGACAAAATCTCACAAACCTGCTGAGGGGGTACTACAAACCGTTACAACAGGGCCATTATCTCTATGTTTAGCCATGAATACTGTTAAACCATGGAAGAAGTATAACCTTTGCTGTACTAACATACTTTTTGGCACATCATTTTTACCTTCAATTTGCTATAACTTAGTCAAATCTTAACCGATTTCAACTCTCTTGGCTCGGTTGGATCGTGATTTTTCCCTAGTTTTGATGGTTCAAAGATGGATTGGATTGGCCAAGTGGTTCCGGAGATATTCCGGATTCCGTTGGGGTAATAGATTATCTTGGACCAGAGAACTCTAGAATTTGTCATCAGCTTGAAGGTATTCGCATTATTTCTAGGCTATTTATCCTACAAAACCTCGGTAAAATTTTTCAACAATATCCGGAAGCATTCATGAACTCTCTGGGAACCACCTGGCCACGTTACAGATTCCACGCCCCCAGGGAAGTGGCCACTTACCGACCTGAGCCAAACCCTGGCGTGCGACCTATTAAATTTCATGAATTTTCAGTGCCAGCTTATTGTTGCCATTACAAGGATGACCTTCCTTGGTGGAACCACTTGGCCATGCTCCGGACTAGAGGCCATGTCCCCAGGGAAGTGGCCAATTACCGACCTGAGTCAAACCCTAGCGTGCGACCTATCAAATTTCATGAACTTTCAGCGCCAGCTTGTCGATGGCAATTGCAAGTACAACACTTTCTTGGTGGTACCACTTGGCCATGTTCCGGACTAGAGGTCATGCCGTCAGGGAAGTGGCCACTTAACGATCTGAACCAAACCATAGTGTGCGACCTATCAAACTTCATGAATTTTCAGTGCCAGCTCATTGGTGACCATTACAAGGATGACCTTTCTTGGTGGAACCACTTGGCCTTGTTCCGGACTAGAGGCCATGCCCCCAGGGAAGTGGCCACATACCATCATGAAACAAACCCTACCATGCGACCTATCAAAGTTCTAGAATTTTCAGTGCCAGCTCGTTAGTGACAGTTACAAGTACAAAATTCCTATGTGAAACCGCTTGACCATGTTAGGGACTAGGAGCCATGTCCCCAGTATATCGTTTATTATACACGTGGACTTTTTGGGGAAAGGAGGGGGATTTTATCCAATATCTACACGCCATATAAATTTTTATTTGTTTTATATGAACGAAAGTCTATCAGGGGGGAGGTAAGGGTCTGAGATGTCGTCGTGGTGTGCATTACAAGCACACATTTTCCACACAGAGCCACTTCACCATATCCTAGGATGACCACTGACAATTCACCAGAGTTTCCTTTGAAATTTTGTTTTGGAATTTCTCGCAGGATTTCTCATAAAATGCTTAGTTGAATATTCTAAAGCTTCTTCACGATTTTTTCCCGGATGTACGCCCGTGATTATGCCAAAAGTATTTATTATTTCTTGAGTTCCCTCCAGAATTTCTCCCGAAGCTCTTCAGATATTTTCTACATAGGTTTTTTTCATACTCCATGTTCTAGATGCTGCTTTTCTCTTCAAATTCTTCCCGAGACTCCCTACATAGTTTCTTCTGAAATTTCTTCCAATATGTTTCTCAGCGCTGCTTCCTGATTTTTTCGGACATTCTGATAATATTTTTCGAATATACCGTCCATGATCCAGACTTGTTTCAGCCATTTATTCCATGCTTTCTTCCAGGAATGTTTCTGGTTTTATTTTCTATTTTTCTTCTTGAGCTCCAGAATTTCAAGAAACTCTAGGAAATTAGGAGAGAAGAAGAAAAAAAATGTTCTGGGAATCTTCCGTAAAAGCATGGATGAAGAAAGAAATCCCGTTGTTTTTTCTAGAATTTGTCATTCGTGCATTCGCGCATTATTTCTAGACTATTTATTCAACAAAAAACGGTACAAGTCTAAATCACTATGCGGAAGTGATCAGCACATGTGTACGCTCCCATTTCCATCCTACTCAATACAAAGGAATGAAGCGCTGTTGTTAGAAGTAAGCACAAATGATAACTACAAGAACGTAATCAATCGGTGCCGTAATAGTTTGTTTCGTAAGGGATGAATTTTGGAGCATTAGATTACTAATAATTCAGTGTTCCTTTCTAAAATTTACCATATGGTACATATGTAGATTCCTCTTGTTTTTTCAAGGGTTTTTTTTTTTTAGATTTCAGTCGGTTTTCCTTTCAAGTTTTTGCCAGCGTTCTTCGCTGATACATTTTTTTGAAAACAAAATGTTTTGAATTGGAGATTTTTTTCGGAGTTTTGGAACTTTTCTTATGAAGAATACAGGCAGAATAATACAATACATACACAAAAGTGTCTTGCAAAATTTTTTGAAGCTTCTCAAATAAACTCGAGCGAACAAGAACTGTTTGAAAAATTCCGGGATGAACTGCTGCAGTAGCAATCCAAGAATACCAGGAAAAAAAAATCAGGAAAACTTATGGAAATTTGGAAAAAAAAACTAAGGAGAAAGGGGAGATTTATTAGAGAAAATTGGAGATAATCTTGTAATTTTTTCTTCAATGTTTCCAGGATGTCTTCTGGAATTTCTTTGGGAATACTTCCGAGATGCTCTTATGATTTATTTTTACTAACCTCTAGGGATTATCTTCAACGTATCTTCCGCGATTTTTTTTTCAAAATTTATTACTCAATTTCCTAAGAGTTTCTTCTTAGAATTCATCTTGAGTTTATTCCAGGATTTCTTTTGGATTATAATTTCTCCCGGGTTCATGCCGAATTTGCTTATGATATTCTCCCATAATTTCTCTAAGGTTTTTTTCTGCTCTGGTATTTTCCGAGATTTTATTTGAGATTCGTATAGGATAAATTCTGTTAGTGAAATCTAGGAGAAATTGTTGTTCCCGATCCACAAAAAACGGCATACAAAATATTTTACAACAAAATACGTGGATCATTTTTTCATCTCACTTTTATTTAGTCAAACACTTATTAAAAACTGTGTGCTTCTCTTCCTTTCGATTTTCATGTCGGCCGCATACAGAAACTCCACAGCTGTGGCAGATCACTGTAGTTTTGACATCCTTCGATCGTGGGCAAATGGAACACCGCTTGGTGTTGCTGCTTTTTACAAAGTTTGTATTGACTTTGTTCTCTTTGATACACGAAGGACATGTATACAAAGTGCTCACGCTTCGATCTGCTGGGCAACATAAGATATTGCAGGCCTTACATCCTAGGAGATTCTCTCTTGAGCTGCATCCGTAACACGTACCATACAACCGGTCATAGTTCGCGAGGAAGATTTCGATCTTTTCTTCTACATCTTTTTGGATCGTTGTCTTCAATTTACGAGTTCGTACATAATTTAGTGCCAGTTCATTGGAAAGCCAGTCCAGGAAAAACTTTTTTTTTTACTTTTTTCCACGGATTGGAATTCTGGATGGGCAGCTACATACGTATGAAACGCATTATGAGTGCATATGTCGATGATGTTGTATATGATTGCAACTGGGTACCTGTTGGTGCGCCTCTTACACGTATAGTAGCCTGTCGACTTATCAAGGGTATTCACTCCTCCCTTCAACGAGTTGTACAACGGAACAACTTTAGGCTTTTCCTTGCTCTCTGAGCTGATCTTGATGTCCGTTGCACTCGGCATTGAGGAGGGATCCGTGGACATGAGCAACACAGTTTTGTTTTTCTTTTCGGTCCATGAAACAAGCATAACCTTGTTGTCATGGAATCTGTACATTGCTGTTCCTGGCTGCTTAGCTTTACTCGGTAGAAATTCAATGAGAATGCCAGTGTCCCAATCGCCACAAACCCCAACGTCAGAAGTTGGATTATAGAAGAATGAAGCTGGTAAAAAAGATATCAAAAGTAACGCGTCGGTTGGTATTATAAAATGGTTGTAGCAGTTGGGTGACCACACGTTTTCCTTGCTGTTGTTCGGGCTTATTGTCGATTTTGCCTGAAAAATATTAGTGCTAAATTTTGTAAGGTTTCAAGTATGTTTAGTAACCTACCAACATAAATGTCGAAGTTACACAACATCGAGTTTGTTGGATCGACAGCGCTCCACATTTTTATACCATACCGTGCAGGCTTGCTTTTCATGTAGATGCGAAAGCAACATCTTCCGCGGTATGGTATTATGCGCTCATCAACCGTAAGGTCCTGTGACGGGGAATATACCTTCAATATATTCTCTCTCTCACACGCTCTGTAACAAGTCGCACAGTTTGCAAACGATCTGCAGCAGGAACAGTAAAAGAACTTGCTGCATTTTGGTGAGATCTTGATAACTGTTGTTGATGAGGGCTATCCTTTCTCAACCTTTTTTGAGCTTTCGATCGAGGAGGTCGTCGTGCTATAGAATCATCAAATCTTAGGTATCTATAGATAATTTCAAATCTATTGAAGACATAAAAAGCTACCATTGTGAAAAAAATATTGTTACACAATAAAAACGTATCCCACCTAGTTCTGCCCATTATGGCTGGATAAAACGACGGCCAGATTCTTCATCTGTACTCCACATATCTTTATAGTTCTGCTTTGCAGAACAGCATTTTTTTCTTGCAAACGAGTGCACCGCCCGCTGAAAGTTCACTCGGGCAGCGAATTTTGACACCACAGCGGGGTCGACTCTCAACAACTTCTAGCCAGCTGAAAATTGGTTTAATTTATTTCATTTAGTTTTCGTGATGAAGTTGCAGAAATATGGGCTAGGGCATTAACTACATGCAAAAGCATCAGTTTAAAAGAAAATTCATGTGAGAGATCGAAGAAAAAAAATATTTGCGCATTTTGGTTATGCATCTCTGAGTAGAAGTGGCTGAGAGTCGACCCCGCTGTGGTGTCAAAATTTTTTCAGGCTCAATGAACTCAATGTTCATCGGTGCACTCGTCTATACACCATTTGTTGTACTATTTCAAAATATATTACCTGTTATTCTTTCACCAGCGGTATGTGAAACTTGGGGATCAGATTATTTCACTTCCGGATAGAATGAACACGCTCCAAACGATAAGGCTTCACTCATCCTTTGTTTAGTACAATCAGCTCGTTGCGCTCTCGGAGAGTATGCACCACGCACTCCAAAACCAACATACCTACTCATTACAAGAGTAACATTCACGCAGAAATCGAAAAATCCTTTGTTTTCACGCTCAATCTGTTGAGTACCCGCTGATCAACTTATTTATGATTACTCAAAATATGAGTGAAAAATCAAAAACAATCATCAAAATCACTGAAAAATTTTGCTCAAGCGATATGTACATTAGTTTTTTGGTTTGAATCGAGAGAAAATCAAATAAATGAGAAACTAGAATTTCTCACAATGGTTTTCCGTTATCCATCCCGAGATTCCTTAGAGAATTTCTTTCGAGTTTCCTTCCTGAAGTAATTACTCCAACAAAAAAAAAACATTTTATAGAATTTTGTTCAAAAAAAAAATAAATAAATAAATAAAGAAAATCGCCCGGAAAAATGAGAGTCAAATCTCTGGAGAAATCGTGAAGAGAAATTCACTAGAAGTAGTGCAGTGTTATCCAGTATTTCTCCGGATGTTCTCTCGGATTCCCTTGTTGCTTCCGGAGTATCATGATTTCTTTTGCCTTTCGTCCCGCAGTTTTTCATATTATTTCTGTATTCCACAATTCTTCCAGAATAAGAAATCAATGACATATATACTTGTTTGAAAAATTCCGTGAGAAACTGTGAAGATTTCACTTAAAAAAACACAAGATTTGCGGGGTTTCAAGAAAAAAAAATCCGGAATTTCTTTCTCTATCCATCCCTTCAAGGAAGAATCCAGGAAGAAATTATCTTTTCTTTCTCTTAATTTTTCTTGCACGATTTCTTCTACAGAACACAGGTTTTCAATAAATATCTGTATTCTAAAGTTCTCTCGGAATAAAAATATCATCCTAAAATCTCTTCCAGAAACGGAAAACCTAGAACAAAATCTGACAGAAATTCGAAAAAAAATCCTCGAAAGGTTTCCAGATAAAATCTAAAAAAGGTTCAAGTGAGAAATTTCTGGAGAATCTCTGGCAGAAATACCTGCATGGATCGTCAGAAACATTTCGTGAGGTACTGCAAGCCAAATCTGCCGAAGAAACACTCTGTTAAAAATTCCGGGTAAAACTTTTGAGCTCAAGAAAAAATATAGAAAATAAATCCAGTAAAAATTTCCGAGGGAGCCTTGGATGAAATTCTGGAAACAGGTCTGGCTCGGTTTTCTCGCAATATTATTAGAATGTCAAAAAAAAAAATCTAGAAGCAGCGCTGAGGAACATACTGCAAGAAAGGAATCCTGAGGAGTCTCAATAAAAATTTGAATAGAAAAACATAATGTCCACAACATGGGGGAACTATGAAGGAATAATATGAGGAAAATCTATGAAGAACTTCGGGAAAAATTCCGGAAGAAACCCAAAAAAATCATAAAGACTTTTGGCATAAATCACGGACGTACATCTGGGAAAAATCCGTGGAGAAATTTTAGAAAAATCAACTGTGCATTCTATGATAATCCTGCGAGAAATTTCAAAACTAAATTTCAAAGGGAACTCTGGTGAATTGTCAGTGGTCACACGGGGTATGGTGAAGCGGCTATGTGTGGAAAATGTGTGTTTGTAATGCTCACCAACGAGCTGACGCGTTTTATAGAGCTCGCAATAGGATTTGGTTCCGGCTTGCCTTCTAATCCGGAACATGGCCAAACATAATCCACGTAGAACAAATTTTGGACATCTCAGACTGTTACCTTCCTCCTCATAGACTTTCGTTCATATAAAAAAAAAATAAAATAAAAAAAATATATAGCGCGTGGACATTGGCTAAAATCACCCTCCTTCCCCCAAAAAGTCTACGTGTATAATAAATGGTATACTGGGGACATGGCCTCTTGTCCCTAACATGGTCAAGCGCTTCCACATAGAGAGATTGTATTTATAATTGTCACTAACGAGCTGGCACTGAAAAGTTTGATAGGTCGCACGCTAGGGTTTGACTCAGATCGGTAAGTGGCCACTTCCCTGGGGACATGGCCTCTAGTCCGGAACATGGCCAAGTGGTTCCACCAAGAAAGGTCATCCTTGTAATGATCACTAATGAGCTGGCACTGAAAATTCATGAAGTTTGATAGTCTAGAAATAATGCGCGAATGCACGAATGACAAATTCTAGAAAAACAACGGGATTTCTTTCTTCATCCATGCTTTTACGGAAGATTCGCAGAGCATTTTGTTTCTTCTTCTCTCCTAATTTCCTAGAGTTTCTTGAAATTCTGGAGCTCAAGAAAAAAAAAATAGAAAATAAAACCAGAAACATTCCTGGAAGAAAGCATGGAATAAATGGCTGAAACAAGTCTGGATCATGGACGGTATATTCGAAAAATATTATCAGAATGTCCGAAAAAATCAGGAAGCAGCGCTGAGAAACATATTGGAAGAAATTTCAGAAGAAACTATGTAGGGAGTCTCGGGAAGAATTTGAAGAGAAAAGCAGCATCTAGAACATGGAGTATGAAAAAAACCTATGTAGAAAATATCTGAAGAACTTCGGGAGAAATTCTGGAGGGAACTCAAGAAATAATAAATACTTTTGGCATAATCACGGGCGTACATCCGGGAAAAAATCGTGAAGAAGCTTTAGAATATTCAACTAAGCATTTTATGAGAAATCCTGCGAGAAATTCCAAAACAAAATTTCAAAAGAAACTCTGGTGAATTGTCAGTGGTCATCCTAGGATATGGTGAAGTGGCTCTGTGTGGAAAATGTGTGCTTGTAATGCACACCAACGAGCTGGCGCGTTCGATAGGGCACGCGGTACAATTTGGTTCAGGCTTGCCTCTCCACGTAGAACAAATTTTGGACATCTCAGACCCTTACCTCCCCCCTGATAGACTTTCGTTCATATAAAACCAATAAAAATTTATATGGCGTGTAGATATTGGATAAAATCCCCCTCCTTTCCCCAAAAAGTCCACGTGTATAATAAACGATATACTGGGGACATGGCTCCTAGTCCTTAACATGGTCAAGCGGTTTCACATAGGAATTTTGTACTTGTAACTGTCACTAACGAGCTGGCACTGAAAATTCTAGAACTTTGATAGGTCGCATGGTAGGGTTTGTTTCATGACGGTATGTGGCCACTTCCCTAGGGGCATGGCCTCTAGTCCGGAACAAGGCCAAGTGGTTCCACCATGAAAGGTCATCCTTGTAATGGTCACCAATGAGCTGGCACTGAAAATTCATGAAGTTTGATAGGTCGCACACTATGGTTTGGTTCAGATCGCTAAGTGGCCACTTCCCTGAGGGCATGACCTCTAGTCCGGAACATGGACAAGTGGTACCACCAAGAAAGGTTGTACTTCAGCAGGTCAGTTTCAGAGGCACGTCCCTGGGGACATGGCCTCTAGTTCGGAACATGGCCAAGTGGTTGCATCAAGGAAGGTCATCCTTGTAATGGTCACCAATAAGCTGGCACTGAAAATTCATGAAGTTTGATAGGTCGCACGCTAGGGTTTGACTCAGGTCGGTAATTGGCCACTTCCGTGGGGGCGTGGAATCTGTAACGTGACCAGGTGGTTCCCAGAAAGTTCATGAGTGCTTCCGGATATTGTTGAAACATTTTACCGAATTTTTGTAGGATAAATAGCCTAGAAATAATGCGAATACCTTCAAGCTGATGACAAATTCTAGAGTTCTCTGGTCCAAGATAATCTATTACCCCAACGGAATCCGGAATATCTCCGGAACCACTTCGCCAATCCAATCCATCCTTTGACCATCAAAACTAGGGAAAAATCCCGATCCAACCGAGCCAAGAGAATTTAAATCGGTTATGATTAGACTAAGTTATAGCAAATTGAAGGTAAAAATGATGTGCCAAAAAGTATGTTAGTACAGCAAAGGTTAACAAATATGTTCTTAATCAAATCGTTTGGCTGGTAACAATTACAATTACAGACCCACAAAATACGCCTTTAAGTATGCAATCGCACGGCATCCCCATGTAGCTCATCAGATGACCAAAATATATCAACAGTAGAAAATCTGCTCTGTGACATATTTTAGACACCACCTATTTTAAGCGTTCACTAAATGAATGGTAAGAGATTAATTACCTAATGCTTCTTTATTTTACATTTGTCAATGAAATAAGGCTTTCAAAATTCTTACAATTTTAAATTAAACGATTTTGATATGCATAATGTATGTGACTGTCGTCTTGCATACCTCCGCATTTGAGCGGTTTACGTGACGCCATTTACTAATTTTGAAGTAAATTTGAAGTAAATATCTCATGTTAATCATAAACTTTCTACTGCTTGCAATGGAAAAATTTGCCCTAGGTTTAACTCTTAACACACGACAGACGATTCATAACTCGTTCGATATAAATTTTCAAGCACGCGATTCCGCACTTATTTCGCACACGGTTGAAAAAGTCGAAAACATATAATAAACCATTCTGATGCGGCATCATCGCTATCCCGAACCCCCAGCAAGCCATCCCGGACACATAGGTGAGTGCAAAATGAAAAATGTTTTCCTCATCAAATGTTACCTTGTTTATAAAACCACTAAATTACGGGCCAAACGAGATTAGCTTTTCCACTCGAGCGTGGCAAAAATAGTTTTCCACATTACATTCTCGTCCTCGTCTCGTTTGATGAGAGCAAAGCAAAGTACTCCTTCGGTGCATTCTACGTTGTTGGTAGAGATAACCGGTTGGTCCAATGTTGGTTGTTCCTAGCTTGGCCCGAAGAGCCTGGTTGCACACTGCTCTGGTATGACGACGTCCACCACAGATCACATCTTGCGTGCTTCGACTAGCCAGTGCTGGTTACGAGCCAGCAGAGTATCACCTCAACTGCTCCTGTACCGTCCGTCCGACGTTATTCCTCAATCATGAGGTGAAGACAGCCGGCAATTGTGCGGCATGTGAAGATCGGAATAGACATTCGAAACCGGCAACAAACTTATTTTCAAAGAGGTGCAAAGGCACTCAGTGCTCTAAATCTCTGATTTATCGATGGACTGTCATTCAAAACGGCACAAGGGGAACGAGCGTTTGCCAGTCGTAAATTTTCGTATATCAAGAGAAAAGTTCCCCAACACTAATAACTCACATTGACATACTGTTGTTTATTTGAAGCAAAGGCAGGTATAAAAATATACCACCTCAGTGAGTACGCAATGGAAATTACTGCCGGTGAGCAAGAGACTGATGACCGCGTAGGTGTCCTGCAATGGCGTGTGTGAAACGATCACGGCTTAGAGTGAAGACAAGTATCACAGAATCGATTTTTGCCGTGGTTTAGAGTTCCATTCTCACAAGTCAAGTGCTGACATAGATTACACGCGTGAACCAATTCACCTAGAAGGCATCTGATTGTGTGCACCACCACCTTCCCAGCACTTTTTCCGTAGCAAGTTCTGATGATAAATCAAAGTATTTCTCTTCAACGTGCTCTCCTCGCAGTGCCTCCAAAACTCGGCTTGAGTTACTCACCCAGTTGCGGATTTCGAATCCACTATTGACGTGCACTTGTTAATAACGGCTAGCCCGTGGCTATACCCACTCTAAGTTGGCGACTACTTGCTGCGGGAGGACACACTTACCTTACTCAACAGAACAAAGCGGACAAAACAAAATAGGAGAACATCCACTGATAGGGAAACCAAGGCGATCAGACGTAGGGAGATGTAGAACGAGGGACATTTCGCATCTAGACCTTCGTAGAGGACCAGAAATAGATCCTTGTAGTCCGCAGGCTGGATAATCTGGCCGAGCGTCTGAGTCACACGGTCGAATCTATCAACCAAGTTGTGGAGATCCATGACTGATTCCTTGTTGAGCGACGGCAGTTTGATGAACGCTTGCACCTGCTTCTTTTTAAGAAGCCTGTTGTTGTTGTAGAGTTTTAGCAACGTCTATCAAGTAACTTGATAGTTGTCCCTCATGATCTTAAGCAGATCGATAAGTGCTTTTGATTCACTGCCAGGCATCCTTTTAGGTAGTGAAACTTCTCTACTGCCGGTAGATCTGGTTTCTCGTGAATTAAGAAAGTGTAGAGGTCCCTGAAACTCAACCAACCATAGATGTTGCCATCAAAATATTGGAGTTTAATTTGAGGCAACCAAACGTGGTCCATCGCGCCATGTAGAGTGGCTTCTCCGGGATGAAGCGTTTGGTTCTGAGTGGCATCGCTCTGTAACGCTTGAGCCTTCTCCACAAGAAACGATTTCGTATCGTAGTAGCGGCGCTCAATATCCACTTTGCTGTTCTGAAGGCCTTCTTGCTCGGTAAAATCTTCGTGAGCTTTAATTTCTTAAACAGCTTCACTGATCTGCACCTAAAGCGACTCTAACTTCTCAAGACGTACGTTGATCTGAGAGCAGTTTCTTAAAGTTTTTGACAAATACGCAAATGTTTCTTAAAGATAACTTAAGTCCCTTCAGATTCGTAGTCAACGACTTCAGGGAATCCACATTCCTCATAATGGGTCTCGACTTGGTTGCTTGCTTCATGCAAACGAAAATTGGACGAACACGGTGCACTCATTACCCGATTTACCAATGCCCCAATGATAGTGACATTGAGCTTGCTGCGTTCCTTTCAACATCTTACACATTCCGGCTACCACGCAATGCCAGAATCGATTTGGGTTGAGATTAAAGGAGATTTCATCTCCATTCAAAATCCTGCGAGGATCATTCAGAATATGCAAGAAGTTTTTGCCTTTCAAATATGTTTCAATTTGTCGGAACCAGGATTTGATGTAGTCGGGTGAAACTTTTGCACTAGCGTTTGAAATGAATTCATACCTGGATAGTTGCTGATGAACGGGTTGTCCCGTGGATTCTCATCAAGGAAGTGCTTGACACTCTCCCTCAGCATATCTTTGGTGATCGGTATACCTCTGCGCTGACTGCCAAAGACCCATGATTCCAGCTCACCCTCTTCCTGTTCGGTTAATACCGACATTGGCTCAGACCGATATACTGCACGATTTTTCATTTTCAGACGGGACCGGATAGTCGACCTCGAAACGCCGGAAAGCTTAGCTGCTTCATTCACGCCCTTCTCCTTACTACTTTTCGAACAGCAGCGGCGATTTCTTCCGCAGATTACGACGTACAATATTTCCTAATCGGAATCCTGTTTTAAACGTAGATGAATTTTCATATGGCAGAATATTGAAAATACGAAATAATGACACGAAAGTATGTTCCACGGTTGGGCGCAAGATCCTATTCCAACTACCCACCAAAGACACTACCATCAGCTTTGCGAGCTGTCAACTAGAATTAGATGTCTATTCGGGAAGCATCCAGGCAGTACAGGATCCCCTGTCAAAGGCATTCACATAAAGAAGATTGGTTCACCCACCGTGCTTACTACCGACCAGGAAGAAGAACTGAGCGATGCCATAAAGATTACGGGTGATTGTGGCTACCCGCTTTAACCGACAAGAGTCTCCAGATTGGTGAACGAATTTCTGGGCCACAACGGAATAAGAACCAAATTTTCAGGCAATCGTCCGGGACTCGATTGGATTTCATATATTATGAAACGAAACTACTTGACAAGCGATCTCGTGTCTAAGTCAGCCAGGAAACAATCAACGTTTACTTCGACAATATGGCCTACAGACTCCGTGATGTACCGAAGGAAAACATCATAAACTATGATGAGAAGTACGTCGACCAAGTGCTCGATCATTCTAAATCGTCATATTCCGTTTCTAACTCATTTTAGAGTGGTTTGATGTTGTAACCTTCGAGGACTGGTTTTTCACGATTGTACTTCCGGACTAAGCCAAGAGTAATAATAGTCTGGTCAGACAAGCCAAGAGTAATACCAGAAGACAATGCAATGAGGTGTCCCATACGTCCCTTCGTGTCATCAAAAATTGCTTGGAGAAGAACATCAACTTGGTGATGCTGCCGCCGAACTCCACGCACTTGTGTTAACCGCTGGATGTGGCTTATTTTAGGCCGCTTAAAAAAGCATGAAGGTGTACGCTGATAGAATGGAAGGAATGGAATAAGGGGTGTGTTCCGAGCACATTTTCCGTGACTGTTGAAACAAACTTTCCATCGAACACGGCAGTAATAAAAATATTAAATCAGGATTCCAAGTGTCTGGCTTCCACTGACAAGGTATATGATTCTGAATCAAATCCACAACGTTGCGCCAAATCAGAGCACTAAGAGCTCGTTTTCAGAGCAACTGATAACGATGTTCAAAGAAGAGCGTTTCGAGCAAAACGACGAGCGACAGATTCCTAAAAAGTATCGTCTTGTTGGCGTGCAACTAGCAGCCAGTGTTTCTGAGCGCGACCTAATTGCAGTTCAGAAAAAGGTTCAAGTGGAAGTGAAGGAAAACATCGCGGACCTGACAATCAAGGAGCAACCTACAGATAATGCAAGAAAGAAGCAAGTTACCGGTCGTAAAACAAGGATCTTCAAGCAAAAACTGAAGCATGACGTGGTGAAGAAGCAGGAAACCAAACCCAAGAAGCAGAAAGTGGCAAAAGTATCGACAAGGATTAAAATCCGCAAATAAACCGAAAGTTTTCCAATTGTTTATTGTTATTTTGTTTTGGTTGTGGTTGTGAGGGCCCCGGGATATTCACTTGGATTCGTAGTACATTCCTAGACAGTGTGTTTTTTTTAGGGCTGGTAGGAAAGGTACGAAATGGACACCCCTGACCAGTTAAGTAATTTGCCTACGGAGATCAATATCACAGATATAATACTTCATTTTAGACGAGTTTACATAACATCAAAGTTAATTAGGTAAATAAACTTTAGGCTAAAATGCCTAACAGTATGCAATACGCTTACATTTATTCGTAATTGCCAGTGTTCATTTCGCCCCGAATCGACTACAACATTAAGGGCCCATATAGCCGAGGCGGTAAACGCACGGGTATTCAGCATGACCATGCTGAGGGTGACGGGTTCGATTCCCGGTCGGTCCAGGATCTTTTCGTAAAGGAAATTTCCTTGACTTCCTTGGGCATAGAGTATCTTCGTGCCTGCCACACGATATACACATGCAAAATGGTCATTGGCAGAGGAAGCTCTCAGTTAAAAACTATAGAAGTGCTTATAGAACACTAAGCTGAGAAGCAGGCTTTGTCCCAGTGAGGACGTTACGCCAAGAAGAGGAGGACTACAACATTGAAATTGCCACTTTAAGTAAATTCTGTTTAAAAATAAAATAAATTTCCATTGCTAAATCTGCGTATACATGTAGATAAGGTAACAATTCACTCGTTTTATGATGGACACACTCAAACACTCTTAATACCTTATTTACTGCTGCTGGAAGCATTGAACTTGTTCGTGTCTTAACTCAAATGTGTCACGCTGGCGATGCTGATACTCATCGTCGTCTCAGAGAGCATGAAATGTCGTTACAAACTTATGTCCGCCGTGTTGTCGATGCTGCTTCTCATAGTCAGTGTATCCAACAAGAAACTTCGCATGAAACTCGAGTGTGGCAAACTGGTAGATGCTATATCGCATCGCCTGCGAATCGAACAATAATTTCCGCAACGACACCGAATTGAGAAAAAAAAAATATCTCAGTAAACACATTTACGTCAAGCAGCTTATACCTAATGAATGAAGCTTCAGAAGAACATGCCCGCCAGACAGCGGATCTCATTGCGCACCAAATGGCTAGAAATCGCTGCAGCGAAACGGTACAAGACCTGGCTTTCAACTGCGATGAAGCTCGAATCGATGTGCATTACTGTGGTACTCCAAACATCATATGGGTCTAGAAATTTTATTAATGAACGTCCTTCTGGCCTCTTGCTGTCTGAAAGAAAAGTAAAACTAACAAAACCAATAGACGAAAATGGAGATAAATTAGTGTATCCTGAGTTTTTACGAAGTCTCCTGTCCGATGTAAACAATAGTTAACAAGTCCACTTTCGTGATTGCGTACGATGTACAATAAGCAACATTGTTGATATGCCTAAAAGAGGTCCGTACATCTTTAAAGTAAGTATTAATGCTTATTTTTTCAAACTGCTTATTTGTATTGATAATTCATATTGCAGGTCATGGACAAACCTATTATCGGACATCACATGCTCAGCCGCCCAGCAACCATCAACCTGAGATTGCTCAACTGCACTGCTAGACAGTGCACAAGCCACACAGATAGGTACGTCACGGCCATCCCGCTAGCGATCGACTTCATTTGAATAGACCGCTCTATGTGCCAGCATAACGTGTTCGCACGAAGCTACCAAACCATGCGATGTGAGAAAAAATAGATGAAGTAGCCAAACAGGCAGCTGGTAGAGGATCTACTATATCAGCTTTAAACACGGTTATGCGGCTGGATCGACAACCGGATTGAGGACGATACAATGCAGCAAAGTGTAATGCCATTGAGCAATCTGAGTTCCCATGTGGACTCCATATGCTATGCGCTTCTTAATCCATATGGGGAGCCTGGGTAGCAGTATTGGCAGTTATGAGCATTGGAAAGCAACACAACAGGGGTTGGTAGATTCGTATTTACTAATCGAGGCGACAACTACATTAGGCAAAATCAACGAATACTAAGAACTAACACTGCTCGCAAAAATTTTACAAAATTTGGTGTTATGGGATGAGAAAAAAATAACAGGGATTTGGGATCCAAGAAGTGTCATAGTGAAAGAATTTTTGAAAAATATTGGACCGGGCCTACGATCGCTGCCCAAGCCACGACGTCAAGATCATCATAGGTGATTTGAACGCTCAGGTAGGCCAGGAGGAGGAATTCAGACCGACGATTGGTAAGTTCAGCGCCCACCAGCAGACGAACGAAAACGGCCTACGACTCATTGATTTCGCCGCCTCCAAAAATATGGCCATACGTAGCACCTTTTTCCAACACAGCCTCCCTTATCGTTACACCTGGAGATCACCACAGCAGACGGAATCTCAAATCGACCACGTTTTGATTGACGGACGGCACTTCTCCGACATTATCGACGTCAGGACCTATCGTGGCGCCAACATCGACTCCGACCACTATCTGGTGATGGTCAAACTGCGCCCAAAACTCTCCGTCATCAACAATGTACGGTACCGGCGACCGCCACGGTACAACCTAGAGCGACTGAAGCAACCGGATGTCGCCTCAGCATACGCGCAGAATCTCGAGGCCGCGTTGCCAGACGAGGGCGAGCTCGATGAGGCCCCTCTAGAGGACTGCTGGAGTACAGTGAAAGCAGCCATCAACGACGCAGCCGAGAGCACCATCGGGTACGTGGAACGGAATCGACGGAACGAATGGTTCGACGAAGAGTGCAGAACGGTTTTGGAGGAGAAGAATGCAGCGAGGGCGGTAATGCTGCAGCAAGGGACTCGACAGAACGTGGAACGTTATAAACAGAAGCGGAAACAGCAGACCCGCCTCTTTCGGGAGAAAAAGCGCCGCCTGGAAGAAGCGGAGTGTGAAGAAATGGAACTGCTGTGCCGTTCCCAAGAAACACGGAAGTTCTATCAGAAGCTCAACGCATCCCGCAACGGCTTCGTGCCGCGAGCCGAAATATGCAGGGATAAAGACGGAGGCCTCTTGACGGACGGACGTGAGGTGATCGAAAGGTGGAAGCAGCACTTCGATCAGCACCTGAACGGCGTGGAGAACGTAGGCACGGGAGCCCACGGCAACGGAGGAAACGACGACGCCAGTGCAGCGGAGGACGGAAATGAACCAACTCCCACGCTGAGGGAAGTTAAGGATGCCATTCACCAGCTCAAAACCAACAAAGCAGCTGGTAAGGATGGTATCGCAGCTGAACTCATCAAGATGGGCCCAGAAAAGTTGGCCACCTGTCTGCATCGGCTGATAGTCAGGATCTGGGACACCGAACAGCTACCGGAGGAGTGGAAGGAAGGGGTAATCTGCCCCATTCACAAGAAAGGCGACCATTTGGAATGTGAGAACTTCAGAGCGATCACTATTTTGAATGCTGCCTACAAAGTGCTATCCCAGGTCATCTTCCGTCGTCTGTCACCAAAAACAAACGAGTTCGTGGGAAGTTATCAAGCCGGCTTCATCGACGGCCGGTCGACAACGGACCAGATCTTTACCGTACGGCAAATCCTCCAGAAATGCCGTGAATACCAGGTCCCAACGCATCACCTGTTCATCGACTTCAAAGCGGCATACGACAGTATCGACCGCGCAGAGCTATGGAGAATCATGGACGAAAACGGCTTTCCTGGGAAGCTGACTAGACTGATTAAAGCAACGATGGACGGTGTGCAAAACTGCGTAAGGGTTTCGGGTGAACTATCTAGTTCATTCGAATCTCGCCGGGGACTGCGACAAGGTGATGGACTCTCATGCCTACTCTTCAACATCGCTCTGGAAGGTGTGATGCGACGAGCCGGGCTCAACAGCCGGGGAACGATTTTCACAAAATCCGGTCAATTTGTGTGCTTTGCGGACGACATGGACATTATTGCCAGAACATTTGGAACGGTGGCAGAGCTGTACACCCGCCTGAAACGCGAAGCAGCAAAGGTCGGACTGGTGGTGAATGCCTCAAAAACAAAGTACATGCTGGTAGGCGGAACCGAAAACGACCGGATCCGTCTGGGTAGTAATGTTACGATAGACGGGGATACTTTCGAGGTGGTGGAGGAATTCGTCTACCTCGGATCCTTACTGACGGCTGACAACAACGTGAGCCGTGAAATTCGGAGGCGCATCATCAGCGGAAGTCGGGCCTACTACGGGCTCCAGAAGAAACTGCGGTCGAAAAAGATTCACCCACGCACCAAATGCACCATGTACAAAACGCTAATAAGACCGGTGATTCTCTACGGGCACGAGACATGGACCATGCTCGAGGAGGACCTGCAAGCACTCGGAGTTTTCGAGCGACGCGTGCTAAGGACGATCTTCGGCGGTGTGCAGGAGAACGGTGTGTGGCGGAGAAGAATGAACCACGAGCTCGCTGTACTTTACGGCGAACCCAGCATCCAGAAGGTGGCCAAAGCCGGAAGGATACGTTGGGCAGGGCATGTTGCAAGAATGCCGGACAACAACCCTGCAAAGCTGGTGTTTGCAACGGATCCGGTTGGCACAAGAAGGCGTGGAGCGCAGAGAGCACGATGGGCGGACCAGGTGGAGCGTGACTTGGCGATCATCGGGCGCGACCGAGGATGGAGAGCGGCAGCCACGAACCGTGTATTATGGAGAAATATTGTTGATTCAGTTTTATCTTGAATTTGATGTAATACTAAATAAATGATGGACCGGGCCTTCACAGTTCAAAACCGAAGTTTGTATGGAGAGCTTGGGGTGTTTAATTGATATGTGCATTAGAACGTGCCGTACATATTTTTGGGCGTTTTCGGTATTTGAGTTAGTTTCGTTATTGCCTAACGCCTAAATATATGCACAGCGCGATCTAATGCACATATCAATTGAACACCCCAAGTTCCCCATACAAACTTCGGTTTTGAACTGTGAAGGCCCGGACCAATATTGTTCACAAATTCTTTCACTAAACACTAAAATTCGATCAAAACAGTTCAATGTGAGAAAATATCGCTTGCAAATCAAAACTAGGGTAATTTGCCAATTGTTGCACGGTTAAAAATTCGCCAATTATTGCACACCCCGTAAGAAAAGCATGGAGTGTGCAACAATAGGCGAGTTTTTAGCCGTGCAACATTTGGCAAATTACCCTAATAAATTGTAAATGATCCAATACAATGCATTCGCTATCTCTTAAGTATAAATCCAACTACCGTTCTCAAAAGACGAAAGTAATATTTCTTTATCATCTACCTAGGAGCTGATTAGCGTACATTTTTAAATGTGCATGAATCTTAGATTCACTCAGAAAAAAATCTATACTAAATAGTATACATCCCACACTAAATCAATTTCGCCTGGTTGACCCCAGGCTCCGTTTAAATGCAGCCTAAACTGACCTAGTATAACTTAGATAAAAACGAAATTCAGTATAAGTTAGAAATATCTAACCTAGTATAACCAGGATTTACCGACAATTTGTTTAAAATGTGTGTTTTTTTTTTTGTTTATTTCTATTACAAAAAAAGAAACAAATTCAATTTGATTTACTTTATTCTCGGATCTATTTGAACAAATAATGCATATTCGCGGCGATCTTTCTCCGTAATCTTGCGCCTGGGCGATATTCTACCATCACCGAAACATGGTTCTGGCCGTTTTCGTGACGCTGCTTGTCTATTTGCTCCGAGTCCGACACCTGGCAACGGTCACAAATTCCTCGGCTCTCGATTCCGCCGCATTATGATCTTTGTTTTCCCCGTCGTCGACCTCGTCATGGCCATGACCGGATCCCTTCTTGGATCCCGCTGCCAGTCCCACGGCCGTTACGGAATCCACCGCCGCCGGAGCGGAACAATTCTTAATCTTCATCACGTCGAAAAATTGCACTGTTGTCCTTCCGAAGCGTGTCGTTTTGAGCTGGTATCTGTCCGTCTAGGTTCCGGTTCTGCTAAGTGTTGTTGGCCATTTTCCCTGCAAAATAAAATAGATAATAACATTCACTGAAACTTTTGTTCATGCCTGTCTAATGATGGACAATACTTACTTTTTATTCCTTGGAACATTGGTCAATGTGCTAAAGCTAACCAACTAAAGTAGATTTTTTCGTAATTACGATGAGAGCAATCAAAACTTAATGAAAATGGTCTGATGAAGCACGCTGCGATTTTTTCTGGTTGTGATGACTAAGCTAAGCAGGGGCAAACTAATTTCACATTATTCTGGCGCAGTATAATTTTATATATGTAGTTTGTATACTTACTAAACTGGGCGTAGTGTATACCTCGAGAATGTTAAAATGGTTTAAAATTTAAACTCTCCATGTTTTACAATGTTTCAGAGTGTTCATTTCCAAAAGTTTTCACCGTATTATGCATAAAATAATTTGAATACTCTGAGTTGTTTTAATTCACATTTGTAGGGTTCTCGTACTGATTACATTGCTTTTATGTGGCCCAGTCACCAAAATGATTTCTTTGTACTACAGCTCGAATAAATGAATTTTCCATGTCCAAGGAAGCCTAGAAAATTTCCAATACTGAACCTACCGGGAATTGAACCCATCACCCTCTGCATGGTCTTCCTGAATACCCGCACGTTAACTGCCTCGGATATACGGGCTCTATGATGGAAATGGTTCGGTTGGCACTATTACTGATCTTAACGATAGCTCAGGTGATTATTCGCAAAAGTAAGAATAAACAGTACCTCGACAAGCTTTAAACCCATTTCACCTGCAACCACTTACTACTTGTACAGTGGTTCATATAACTTGCCGCATATTTTCCAAACACACTTCCGTAGGTAGCCTTCTCCCGCAACATTTCCGCAACGGGATCTACAGTCAATGAGCTACACAATCACTCTGAACTGAAGTGCTCAAAACAACTTTAACACGCAGGCGAGTGCCCTTCATCAGCACAAAGATGGGTGCCGAAGTGATTTCCCATTTGATTTTGCTGGAAGTTCGGCACTGGTGCCGAGAATTGGCGCTGGACTAGATGCAGACTCGTTCAAAATCAACTTTCCGGCAGAACAACAATCACTGTTAACAACAAATTCACTCAATAAGGTACCTATTGTGACAAAGATGCGTTCTATTTGTTTAACGTGTATTACACAACACCTGTTTAGACAACAGACCTTTACTCTACACTATCCACAATGTAACCACACATACACACAGATACACAATCCAAAGAGAGAACCGAATAAACCATTCTGTACCGAGACTCCGTCGTCTTTACAAGTCGAATATCACATGGTGTCAGAAAAATGTGATTTAACGAGTGAAATAGTTATTTTCCGCGGCAAAAAAGTGAAACCGTCAATCACCGGTACAAGGCGAGGTCGAATCAGGTGGAATTCGACGAAAATAGCATGAAGAGCGCCAGAAATTTTCAGTGAAAATGTCGAACGATGAATATAAGGTTATGTCGGCCATTGCGGCGTCGATTAAACCACCGAAACCACTCCACAATGGTCCGAGGACCAACATTAAGTGGAAAAAATTAATAACTCAAAAACCATCCAAGATAGAGTCTTCATGTCTTCTAGACATTTGCTCGTGAGTCCAAGCCGCGTTATATGCAAAAGTGTCCTAAACGCCAAATCTTAAAATACTTCATATTTTAGCACCTAACTTTTTTATTTCAAAAGATATCGAAATAAAATGTTCTGCAAAGTTGAAGAAGGTAAAAACCCCGACAACTTTCTCGAAGAGCAGTTTTTTCTATCTCTTCAATCTGAGGAGATATAACTTATTGAAGAAATAAAAAGTCCGAAATCGGTTTTTTGTCATATGTCAAAAACTATCATTTTTTCAAGCCTACTATGTTCAGAGCAATTGTACATATTGCCAAAATACACATTTCGTCAGAAGACATCAAAGCTGTACGATGTTTCTATCAAAAGATATAAGTATTTTTGTACTTTTTTAAGGCAATTTTTCTAGCGTAACATTTGAAAAAGGCGCAAGTGAATCATTAATTTTCTCCCACCACCGGATCTAGTATGGCAAAAACTGCATTTTAACAAATTTTGGAGAGGGTGTTTTTTTGTTTTGCGTTTTAAATGTGATTTGACTATGACCGTATTTTAGGCATCAAATTCACGAAAAATGACATCCATAATGTCCGAGTTCAACATCTACTCGTGTTTCAAGATCACTTATCTTAAACATTCGAGTAGCGATGAACCCAATGTTGTCTTTTTTGTTTTGTTTTGTTCCTTTGTGTAAGTGAGCAAAAATATAAAACAAATTCCCTATAGTTTTTCGATTTCTTAATTCATCAGATATATGCATCTGGTGATCGTATGCAAATTTTAAATTGAATTGTGGACCGTCCAGTTTTATATGTTTGACATATATTATGAAAGGCCTTTGATCCTAGGATAGGATGCGACACGTAGTCAGTCAATTTCGTCAACGATCAAAATCAAGTGCTGCCACTTTTCTTTATTCCAAATCTTTAAAACTATTTAACTTGCTCTTTCAATTATGATGAAATCTATCAAAAAATCAATTGATTTTGCACCAAATCAATGGTTTTAACCGGTGTCAAGCCATGGGAGTCACATTAGGTTGATTTGCTTTTTAATGCTGACATATTTGAGGCGATAAAGCTTGAATAAAAAAAATACAATAATTTGAAATGTTGGTATCAAATGCTAAACCTACAAACTAGCAACACGGCCAAGCCAACAACAAAGCGATATGATCGCAGCAAACGGATATCAATTTCGACCAATCAGCGACTGGTCTCCGTTTGACAGCAAATTGGTCTCAAATTGACTGACTACGTGTATCATCCTATCCTAGGATCAAAGGCCTTTCATAATATATGTCAAACATATAAAACTGGACGGTCCACAATTCAATTTAAAATTTGCATACGATCACCAGATGCATATATCTGATGAATTAAGAAATCGAAAAACTATAGGGAATTTGTTTTATATTTTTGCTCACTTACACAAAGGAACAAAACAAAACAAAAAAGACAACATTGGGTTCATCGCTACTCGAATGTTTAAGATAAGTGATCTTGAAACACGAGTAGATGTTGAACTCGGACATTATGGATGTCATTTTTCGTGAATTTGATGCCTAAAATACGGTCATAGTCAAATCACATTTAAAACGCAAAACAAAAAAACACCCTCTCCAAAATTTGTTAAAATGCAGTTTTTGTCATACTAGATTCGGTGGTGGGAGAAAATTAAAGATTCACTTGCGCCTTTTTCAAATGTTACGCTAGAAAAATTGGTTTAAAAAAGTACAAAAATACTTATATCTTTTGATAGAAACATCGTACAGCTTTGATGTCTTCTGACGAAATGTGTATTTTGGCAATATGTACAATTGCTCTGAACATAGTAGGCTTGAAAAAAAATGATAGTTTTTGACATATGACAAAAAAACCGATTTCGGACTTTTTATTTCTTCAATAAGTTATATCTCTTCAGATTGAAGAGACAGAAAAAACTGCTCTTCGAGAAAGTTGTCGGGGTTTTTACCTTCTTCAACTTTGCAGAACATTTTATTTCGATATCTTTTGAAATGGAAAAGTTAGGTGCTGAAATATGAAGTATTTTAAGATTTGGCGTTTAGGACACTTTTGCATATAACGCGGCTTGGACTCACGAGCAAATGTCTAGAAGACATGAAGACTCTATCTTGGATGGTTTTTGAGTTATTAATTTTTTCCACTTAATGTTGGTCCTCGGACCATTGTGCATTGGGTTGAATCGAATAGCTTGCTTTCAAATACACAGTTCGGGTTTCGCAAGGGCAAAGGAACAAACGATTGTCTAGCGTTGCTTTCAACAGATATTCAACTGGCCTTTGCGGAAAAGGAGCAACTGGCTTCAGTTCTCTTGGATACTAAGGGCGCCTTTGATTCAGTTTCCATAGGCATATTGTCAAAAAAAAAAAAAAACTGCACAATAGTGGACTTCCAGGAATTTTAAATAATTTCTTGTACAATTTGTTGTCAGAAAAACATATGAGCTTCAATCTTGGACAACTGGCAACTTCCAGAATGGGCCTACCCAAGGCTCATGTTTAAGTCCCTTGCTTTATAATTTCTATGTGAAAGACATTGACAGTTGTTTGGAAGGCCAATGCACGCTGAGACAACTTGCAGATGGTGCTGTAGCCCACATGCAGAAATGTTGCAAAGACCATTAAAAATGCCCTAAATAATCTGTCCGGAAGGGCAAGAAGTTTGGGGATAGAGTTTGCTCCGCAAAAAACTCAATTGGTAGTTTTTTTCTAGAAAGCGGGATCCAGCCCAATTGAAAATTAAGCTTTTGGGAACAGAAATCGACCAGTCTTTAACTTCGAAATACCTTGGGGTCTGGTTTGATTCAAAAGGCACTTGGGGTACCCAAATCAAGTATTTGGTTCAAAAATGTCAACAAAGGATCAATTTTCTACGCACAATTACCGGAACATGGTGGGGTGCTCACCCGGAAGACATCATTAAACTTTACAAAACGACTATTCTCTCTGTTCTCGAGTATGGCTCTTTCTGTTTCCTCTCAGCAGCAAACTGCCACCTAATAAAGTTGGAACGAGTTCAATACCGTTGTTTGCGTATTGCTCTCGTCTGTATGCACTCAACGCATAATGCGAGCCTAGAGGTTCTGGCAGGGGTGAAACCTCTCCAGAACCGCTTCTGGGAGCTCTCGATAAGGTTACTTATCAAGTGTGGAGTGAGCAACACACTTGTTATTGAAATCTTCGAAGAAATGCTCAGTCTGAACACTCAGTCAAAATTCATGAAAATTTATCTGTTCTACATGTTGTCTGACATAAGCCTACCAAGTTATAACCCTTCTCGTGTACACTTCACTAATGACAGTTCCTCTGTTAAATACGATCTGTCCATGAAACAAGCTACTCATGGAATACCAGATCAACTTCAATGTATATCTATTCCTCGCATTTTTAACGAAAAGAACCAAAATGTCAATTCCTGTAAGAGATTCTTCACTGATGGGTCTCGCATAAATGGATCTACTGGTTTCGGTGTCTTCAATGAAAATTTCACCGCCTTCCGCAAACTTTAGGAACCTTGTTCGGTTTATGTTGCTGAGCTGGCAGCAATCAACTTCGCTTTGGGGATGATTTCCAACATGCCCGTAGACCATTTCTTCATCTTCTCGGATAGCCTTAGTTCGATTGAGGTACTCCGGTCGATGAAACCTGTAAAACATCCGTCTTACTTTCATACAAAAATAAGGGAGCAGATGGGTGCACTGGTCGAAAGATCATACAAGATTACCTTTGTATGGGTCCCCTCGCATTGCTCAATTTATGGCAATGAGAAGGCGGACTCTCTCGCAAAGGTGGGCGCACAGGAAGGTGAGATCTATGACTTTTTCCATTTTGTTCGCCAGAGTTCTCTTCAAAGTTGGCAAAATGATTGACGAGATGACCAGCTGGGACGGTGTTTACATTCCATTATTTCTAATGTTTCTTTGCGAGTGTGGTGATATGGTTTGGATGTAAATCAAAACTTGTTTCGCGTGATGTCAAGGCTTATGTCCAACCTTTACTCACTAGATGCGCATTTACACAGGATTAACCTCGCGTTGAGCAATGTTTGTACTAAGTGCGGTTTCGGTTATGATGACATCGAGCACGTAGTTTGGCAATGCCCGGATAATGACGCCTCCACAGCACTACTTTTGGATACCCTTGAGGCCCGATGTAGACAACCCTTTGTTCTTGTGAGAGATGTGTTGGGGACCCGCGATGTATTTCACATGGGACATGGGACATGGGATGTATTTTCGATTTTCTTCGCTCTGCTGGTATGAAAGTTTAATTCGCTTATGTTTTCTTCTCCAGTTTTTTTTTCTCTGTTTTGTCGTCTTCATGTTACCAAGCTGCTCCTGGCCATCCGGGAGACCAAGTCCCACAACAAGTTGGTACCAACACCACAAGGCACCGAATACGCTAGCAAGATGCGATTCACCCCCAGATGAGCTGCAGTGAAATTTTTGGTCCAATCCTTAACCTGTTCATCCCTCAAAATGTGACCTTCTAACCTCGAGCTGCCACGAGTTCCCTGGCTTCCACCTATTACTAACAGATATCATTAAAAAGTTAATACTCTGTATAATATTTACAATTAAGTACAAAAAAAGATCTTCGGCTCCGTAAAGCGTTATACGCGATTGAGCCCCAAATAAATGAACTAGACAAAAAAAAAATCCTAACCGCTTAACGGAGCCTGTGGAGTACTTGAGCGCCCTCCACAGTAGCATTCTTTCTTAAACCTCAACTGCGAGGCCTAATAAGGGTAGGATTATTAGTATGTTGTATATTAGCTTTAATTCGCATTATGCGTTTTATACAGTGTCATCTGTGTACCTTTGCCTCTGGGGTTCTTCAATCTGTTATTTTCTTGTGTTGTGATTGTAAGAGTTTGATCATGCCTAGTTTGGGTAATGGCTATGGTTATGATAGCTCAGATTAATCTTCAGCATAAAAGAACAGCTTTAGTCCAAGAATCTAATCTGAGATTTCTATTTAGGTGTCTCAGCTTTAATTAACACCTATATGGTTTCGCATTATGCGTTTTACCCGATGTTTGCTACTTTCAGTAAAAATGAAATGGCAATCTCGCGTGTCATGCCTCGAGCGGCAATTAGCTTCTTCTGATGATAATTTTCTGGAATGCTTATTCGATACTCACTTCTCTGGATGTGTTTAAATTACATCTTCGTATGTACTTTATAGACATCGATCGAATGTGCACTAAATCGCTCTCCTCCTTTTACATCTAGAAAAAGGGAATACCGTAATCCGGTGTAACATTGATCAGAATTTTAGATTTGTCTTGAATAATTCTCTTGTTAAAGCAAACGTAGCCATTCTTACTGGGCAATCTCCAGAGACTTTCTTTAACGATACAATGACGGCGTCGGCCACTTCCTAGCAGTCAGGTTGGAAGAGGGAAGGAATATTAGCATCAACCTTTGCTAAATGAAAGTTGGTGTGTCCCGAACGTCTCCACCAAAGGCTGTAGGAATGCTTGTTAGTAGACTTTTTGGCGCTATATCGGTCTTCAGGTTTCATTAAAAACAATCGATTAGGTTAAAAGCCGACTTTTTGAATGTTTATTCATTCATCCTCAGGGAAAACAACACATTTCACATTTAGTCACTGCTTAACACATATATAACATACAATTTATACAGATTACTTACACCAAACAGTTACTTCTATGTCAAGTGGTTTTGAAAGATGGATTTGAGAACGGCTGACAAAATTACTCTGCAATTATGACATAGTGACTAAATTCAACTGAATGGGTCTTACTTTTAACGTCGGTCGGTAATCAACCAATATCAACAATGCTGTCTTTGTCAATTAAAAAAGGAGGACATTTTCATGGAAAAGGAGGGCATTCCATGTTTGATAAAAAAAGAACATGTAGTTAACTCAGGAAATTTTAAGAATTATTTAATGATTGCCCAACGTCCTTTAATTACACCACACAATAATGTTAATTTTCAACCACCCATTCTACATCGGTGTTATTTTAGGAACGTTACAAAAAAACCTAGATTCAATAGATAACTTAAAGGTTACATGAATTAGTTGCTCTTAAAGCAGAATCCTTACTATAGTTTTGAATGCCATATGTTCACTCATGTAGTTTGGACGAGCAAATATGCACTTATAGCTATTCCTCCAACACAAAGATTTTCCTACACGGTTCATACAATTCCCACAAACCGAATGAGTTCACTAGGTTAAACAAAGCCACCGCTCGCTATTCCGTTTGATTAACGAACTTACTGCACCATCACCCGCACCACCGCGCGCTCTAGCTGACGTTGGCAATCTGGATGCAGGATGCTGGGATGCTCCATGTGCAGCTCACGGGTTCCCCACATATTGTGCAACGATCCAAGAAAAAAAAAACCGGGATGGAAATCACGCCAGCAAAAACCATGTGTTCATTGATGTGAAATGAATGCAGAAGCTGTTTTAGTCGGTTAGTCGAGTTGGTTTGTCGGTAGGTTGGTTGTTTAGATGTGTGTCGCCACAGAACTGCACTGCACTGTACTGTACTGCTTGCAGCCGACTCATCCACCCGCCCACGAATGTAAACACCGCTTAAGCGTCACAGCAGCAGGAGCAGCGTATCGGCATCGACACCGAGGAGACCCGCCGTCGTCGTCACCGGGCGTCGTTTTTCCACCATTATTGCATTGCATTGTGATGCTCGGGATTCCCTTTGTTGGTGTTTATATCAAACGAATCCGTTTATTCTGGATATGCAAATTCGGTGAACTACCGGAGAGGTTCAACATTTTTGTTTAACTGATCTACTTTTTTTATGCAAGTTGTGTGGAATTTGTGTTCAAATATGTGCGGAAGCTTTCCGGAGTTTGATTGGCGGAAATATAAATTATTTCACGTCGTGATAGGTACTTTAGATATTGCAAAAAATTCAGTTGGATTAAACCTTCCACATGTTGGTTCCTCATGTTGGTTGAGCTGAACCCAACCTCTTACAACAGCAAACACGACCCCCACAGGTGATGCCTACAGGGTAACTTTTTTTTCTTCTTGGCGTAACGTCCCCACTAGGACAAAGTCTGCTTCTTAGCTGGGAGCCCGCCCCATGTGGCCAAACCGGCATATGCGAGGTTTCCCGGTGACGGAACGACGTGCTCATCGCAATAGCGATGTCGCTCAAGTTAAACAAGGCTCTGGGTCTAGATGGTATCTCGAAAGTCATAGCCCTTCATGTTCAAAATGACAATGCAGTGCATCTAGACACAGGCAAATTTCCGGAGAGGTGGAAAAGGCCAAGATTGATTCTACCGCCCAAACCCGGTAAGCCACCTAGTGGCCCGTCGTCATACAGACTTACTTACCTTACCGGTCAGACTAAGGCCTGAGTGTCCTCTGCTGTACGTAGGAGTCGTCTTCAGTTTACTCGGTCTCGTGTGGGTCTGCAAAACGTCCTCCACTTGATTGACAAACCTATCTCGCTGCGCACCACGTCTTCCTGTACCGGTCGAATGACTCTCGAGATCCATTTTAGTCGGGTTACTATCCGACATCTTGATGACGTGACCCACTCACCGTAGCCTCCCGATTTTATGCGGTGTGGACGATGGCAGGTTCTCTCAGAAGCTTATGCAGCTCGCCTTCTCTAAGTCCCGTCTTCCATCTGCACTCCACCGTAGATGGTACGCAACACGTCCCGTTCGAAAACTCCAAAGGCACGTTGGTCCGCTGCACGTAGAGTCCATGCTTTATGGCCCATAGAGGACTACCGGTCTAATCAGCGTTTTGCAGATAGTTAACTTCGTCTGACGGTGAACTTAGTTCGATCGTAGAGTTCTGTGGAGTCCAAAGTAAGCACGATTTCCTGCCACAATGCCTTTCTGAATTCCTCTGCTGGTGTTGTTGTCGGCGGTCACCAGTGAGCCCAAGTACACGAATTCTTCAACCGCCTCGTTTCCGTCACGAACGGTAAAAAGATGGGGCGGCGGGCGCGATGATTTCTCCCTGAAGCCCTTTGCAATCATGTACTTTGTCTTTGACACATTAATGACTAATCCGATTCGTCTGGCTTCACTCTTTAGTCGGATGTACGTTTCCGCCACCGTCTCAAATTTACGAGCAATAATATCAATATCAACAGCAAAACCAAGCAGCTGAACTGACTTCGTAAAAATCTTTCCACTTTTGTTTATCCCCGCTCTCCTTATTACACCTGCTAATGCGATGATAAACAGTAAGCACGAAAGACCATCACCTTGTAATAACCCTTTGAGTGATTCAAAGAGACTCGATAGTGTCCCTGATACTCGAACTACGCACATCACTCGATCCACCGTCGCCTTGATTAATCGTATCAGTTTATCCGGGAATCCGTATTCGTGCATAATCTGCCATAGCTGGTCTCGATCGATTGTATCATACGCCGATTTAAAATCGATGAACAAGTGATGCGTGGGCACGTTGTTTTAGCGGCATTTCTGCAACACCTGGCGGATGGCGAACATCTGCTCCGTTGTAGCGCGTCCACCCATGAATCCTGATATTGCCCCACGAACTCTCTTGCAATCGGTGATAGACGGCGGCATAAAATTTGAGAGGGTATCTTGTTGTCAATGTTCAGTTAGTGTGATCGCGCGATAGTTCCCGCAATCCAACTTGTCGCACTTTTTGTAGATGGGACACACGATACCTTCCATCCACTCCTCCGGTAATACTTCCTCCTCCCAAATATTGGTAATGATTAAATGTTTGTAGTACTCTCACCAGTGTTTCTCCACCGTATTTGAGAAGCTTGCTTGGTAGATGATCTGCTCCAACGGCTCTGTTGTTTTTTATCCGGCCAACCTCCTCCTCAATCTCTTGTACTGCGTACGTACTCCTGCCACGCCAGCTTCGATGCTTGTAACGTTGCCTTCGATGTGTTCATCGTAATGACGTATAGCTCTTCCATCGCTTCGTGATCTCGTTCTTACTGCTGGCGTTTCTTCCTCCGAAAGACTGACTGCTGCCTATTCCGCGCCTGTCTATAACGTGCCTCATTCGCCCTCGTATGGTGTTGCAACATTCTCGTCCATGCTGCATTCTTCTCGTTTTTCGTTTCGACTTTGACGCATGGTTACATACATACATACATTTATTTGTTCAACATCACATTTAAGACAAGACATAATCAACAATAGTACGCCACAATACTTGGTTTGTGGCTGCCGCTCTCCATCTTCGGTCGCGCCCAATGCTCGCCAGGTCCGCCCATCGTGCTCTCTGCGCTCCACGCCTTCTTGTTCCAACCGGATCAGTAGCAAACACCAGCTTTGCTGGGCTGTTGTCCGGCATTCTTGCAACGTGCCCTGCCCACCGTATCCTTCCGGATTTGGCAATCTTCTGGATGCTGGGTTCGCCGTAAAGTGCAGCGAGCTTGTGGTTCACCCTGCACACCGCTGAAGATCGTCCTTAGTACATGTCGCTCGAAAACTCCTAGTGCTTGCAGGTCCTCCTCGAGCATGGTCCATGTCTCGTGTCCGTAGAGGACCACCGTTCTTATTTGCGTTTTGTACATGGTGCATTGGGTGCGTGGGTGATTCTTTGTCGACTGCAGTTTCTTCTGGAGCCCGTAGTAGGCCTGACTTCCGCAGATGATGCGCCTCCGAATTTCACGGCTCACGTTGTTGTTGGCCGTCAGTAGGGATCCAAGGTAGACGAATTCCTCCACCACCTCGAAAGTATCCCCATCTATCGTAACATTACTACCCAGACGGATCCGGTCGTATTCGGTTCCACCTACCAGCATGTACTTTGTTTTTGAGGCATTCACCACCAGTCCGACCTTTCCTGCTTCGCGTTTCAGGCGGGTGTACAGTTATGCCACCGTTCCAAATGTTCTGGCAATAATGTCCATGTTGTCAACAAAGCACACACATTGACCGGATTTGTGAAAATCATTCCCCGGCTGTTGAGCCCGGCTTGTCGCATCACACCTTCCAGAGCGATGTTGAAGAGTAGGCATGAGAGTCCATCACCTTGTCGCAGTCCCCGGCAAGATTAGAATGAGATTCGGGATGATTCACTCGAAACCTTTACGTAGTTTTGCACACCGTCCATCGTTGCTTTAATCAGTCTAGTCAGCTTCCCAGGAAAGCCGTTTTCGTCCATTATTTTCGTCATGTGCGGTCGATACTGTCGTATGTCGCTTTGAAGTCGATGGAGGATTTGCCTACGGCGATGATCTGGTCCGTTGTCGATCGGCCGTCGATGAAGCCGGCTTGATAACTTCCCACGATATCATTCGTTTTAGGTGACAGACAAAGGAAAATGATCAGGGTAGCACTTTGTAGGCAGTATTCAAAATAGTGATCGACCTGAAGTTTTCACATTCCTAATGGTCGCCTTTCTTGTGAATGGGGTAGATTTCTCCTTCCTTCCACTCCTCCGGTAGCTGTTCGGTTTCCCAGATCCTGACTATCAGCCGATGCAGACAGATGGCTAAATTTCTGGGCCCATCTTGATGAGTTCAGCTGCGATACCATCCTTACCAGCTGCTTTGTTGGTTTTGAGCTGGTGAATGGCATCCTTAACTTCCCTCAGCGTGGGAGTTGGTTCATTTCCGTCCTCCGCTGCACTGGCGTCGTCGTTTCCTCCGTTGCCGTGGGCTCCCGTGCCTACGTTCTCCACGCCGTTCAGGTGCTGATCGAAGTGCTGCTCTCACCTTTCGATCACCTCACGTCCGTCCGTCAAGAGGCCTCTGTCTTTATCCCTGCATATCTCGGCTCGCGGCACGAAGCCGTTGCGGGATGCGTTGAGTTTCTGATAGAACTTCCGTGTTTCTTGGGAACGGCACAGCAGTTCCATTTCTTCCCACTCCGCTTCTTCTAGGTGGCGCTTTTTCTCCCGAAAGAGGCGGGTCTGCTGTTTCCGCTTCTGTTTGTAACGTTCCACGTTCTGTCGGGTTCCTTGCTCCAGCATTACCGCCCTCGCTGCGTTCTTCTCCACCAAAACCGTTCTGCACTCTTCGTCGAACCATTCGTGCCGTCGATTCCGTTCCACGTACCCGATGGTGCTCTCGGCTGCGTCGTTGATGGCTGATTTGACTATACTCCGACAGTCCTCTAGAGGGGCCTAATCGAGCTCGCCCTCGTCTGGCAACGCGGCCTCGAGATTCTGCGCGTATGCTGAGGCGACATGCGGTTATTTCAGTCGCACTAGGTTGTACCAAAGATCCCATCGGGGTTGGTTACTCGATCTTCCCTAAGGTTGCTCATAGTTTCCGGCCCGTACCGCGTGGAGGTAGGGATAGGAATTACTGGACAGAGGCTAGTGGATCACAATGGGATCTGAATTGCGCAGCATACCCAGCCTTTACCGTGCCGTGACGCGTGGTTATAACTGTCGAAAGCTTTGAGCGCATGCATACAGCGACTAGGTAGTGATCCGAATCTATATTCGCACTGCAGTATGTGCGGACATTGGTTAACCGAGAAAAATTTACCGTCAATAAGTGCGTGGTCGATTTGATTTTCTGTTTGATGGTCGGGTGATCTTCAGGTGGCTTTTTGAATGTCATTGTGGGGGAAGAAAGTGCTTCGAACTACCGTACCACGGGAGGCTCCGCATCGCTGGCTGTTATCATTCGATACGGTGTGCAGGCTGTTTCGCCAGATTATTATCGCTCTGTACATTTCCGACGTACGCGTCCATGTCGCCGACAACGATTTTCACGTCACGCGGCAAGCAACCATCGTATGTTTGCTCTAACTGCGCGTAGAACACTTCTTTCTCTTTGTCAGGTCTTCCTTCGTGTGGGAAGTGTACGTTGATAATGCTGTAGTGGAAGAAACGGCCCTTAACTCTCAACATGCGCATCCTTGCGTTGTTCGGATGCCACCCGATCACACGTTGTCGCAGCTTGCTCAACACTATAAATTCTGTTTCCAGTTGATTGGGGGTGCCACAGCTTTGGTAGAAGGTTGACGCTAATTCCTGCAACGCCACGATGTCGAAGTTGCGGGGATGTAATTCGTCGTAGATTATCCTGTCACATCCTGCAAACAGATGCTGTTTGAGCTGCACCTCCTTGGTGAACAGATGCTCGGGCCGTACCTCCTCAATCTAGCTGAAGTCAGAAGGACAACAGTGCGCAGGCTACACTACCAGCTAAGCACACAACTGGTGGTCTTTGTCATCGCTTGACCCGTGGAAGCATGAGGTAGGAACTTGTTAGGACCAAAGCTATGTTGGGCGATTCCTTTTTCGACTCTCCGTTTTGCAGCCCAGCGTGCCTGTCTGGGTTAGGGGAGACTGAGGAGACTTGATCCCTGGGGAGACTTGTTCCCCCCATATTTTCTCGGAATTAAAAACATTTTTCTTCTAGCATATTTTTTCCAAAACTACTCCTGGACAAACGACTATGTTTGGCTACAAGTGATTTCGATTGTACATTGCATTATTTTTTAACGGCTGATCAGGTATCAGTAGGTCGGCTCTAGAGGCACGTTCTCCTCCATTTGGGAAATTTGTGCCATCGCCATGAACACGAGCCTATTCACCATTTACCTGACGGAAAAGGGAAGGAAAAAGGATAGGAGATGGGAAAGGACAGGTAAGGGAATAGGATCGTCATACTCGCAAAAGCGTACCACAATGGGTTCACATAGCGTCCTGAAAAGGACACTGTAATAACGCATAAGCGTGCCACAATGGGTTCGAACAGCGCCCTGAGAAGGGCACTGTGATAATGCATAAAGCGTAAAGAGAGCCTATAGCTCTTTATCACAGCGGGTCAAGAACAACAGAACGTCCTGAAGATTCAGGTTTCTGAAGTCAGTTTCACTTAATAAGTGTTTCCCGAGTACTCGGAAACGCAATTGCGCAAAAGCTGGACAGTTACATATTAAATGATACGAAGTTCCATAATCGGATTCACAGCTATCACATGCAAATGAATCAGCTTGCTGAATATTCGCCATGTGATAACTGAGTCGGCAGTGGCCAGTCAATGCTTTGACCAGCATGCTGCAATTCTGCTTTGACAGATTTGTTAGATACTTTGCCACCCCTAGAGATGGCTCAGTACAATACAATTTTGTTTGACGACATGACTCCAAACTATTCCAGTATTGTTTGTGCTGAGTGGCAGCCCAAGTGTCAATCTGAAGCTTCACCCAACACTTGGATACCGGAATAGCTGGCTCAGGGCCAATGAAGTCATGTGATGCTCCAGTGCGAGCTAACTCATCAGCCAATTCATTTCCAGCGATGGAAGAATGGCCAGGTACCCATACAAGGTGAACAGCGTTTGCTGAATTCAGCTCCTCAATTTGAGTTCGACAAGCGATAACTATCTTCGACCTGGAGTTGGCCGAAGCAAGTGCTTTAATAGCAGCCTGGCTATCTGAACAGAAGTATATTACTTTGCCCATTACGTGCTGATGAAGTGCTGATTGCACTCCGCACATAAGAGCAAAGATTTCGGCCTGAAAAACGGTGCAGTGTCTGCCAAGTGAATAAGACTGATACAGCCTTAGTTCACGAGAATAAACACCAGCACCTGCTCGACCTTCTAGAAGGGAGCCATCAGTGTAACATACGATGCCGTCTGAAATACTTCTCTCCAGATAACCAGATGTCCACTCTTCCCGGGAAGGGAATTTTGTGGAAAATGTCCTATATGGAAAATTACAAGCAATTGTAAGATCACTTGGAGCAAGGACAACTTTGTCCCAATTCACCAAAAGTGGAAACAACGAGGTGTGTGTTGAACTGCGGTTCACAGGAGTTTCCTCTAGTAAACCGAGTACCCATAGACGGTAAGTGCAAGAAAGTGCTTCTTGTTTGAGATGAATGTGTAGTGGAACAACGTCAAAGAGAACTTCGAGCGCTGCCGTGGGAGTTGAAGAGAACGCTCCAGACATCGCCATTAAGCACATCCTTTGGAGATGGCCTAACTTTAATTGGACCGTTCTCACTTCGCCCTTTTGCCACCACACAAGACATCCATAGGCCAATATTGGCCGAACAACAGTTGTGTAGATCCATTTGATATACTTGGGTTTTAGACCCCAAGTTGTACCAAAGGTTCGCCGGCATTGCCCGAAGGCCATACAAGCTTTCTTGATTCTGAACTCAACATGAGGTGTCCAGGAAAGCTTGGAATCAAGAATGACTCCAACGTACTTTACCTGTTCAGTCACATTGATTTCAGAATCAAAGAGACGTAAAGTTCGAACACCATTACGGTTTCGCTTTTCCGTGAAAAGAACAATAGATGTTTTACTCGGATTTACCGAAAGGCCATATTGGCGACACCAACCCTCAACTACCTGAAGAGCGTTTTGCATCAGGTCAAAAAGGGTGCTGATGCACATACCGACTAACAATGTTAGGTAGTCGTCGGCAAAACCATAAGTAGGAAAACCGCTATTATTGAGTTGCCTCAATAGCGTATCTGCTACGAGATTCCATAAAAGTGGTGATAAGACTCCCCCTTGGGGGCATCCACAAACACTCAATTTCCTAATCGCCGCTTGACGCAATGTCGAGAAGAGATGTCGGTTTTTGAGCATTTGGTGAATCCAATTGGAAATCATTGGAGATATACCATGACCCCGTGCGGCTTCCAATATGGCATCGAAAGGCACGTTGTCAAAGGCACCCTCGATATCTAAGAAAACACCCAAGCAGGATTGCTTTTGAGCGAATGCCTTCTCGATATCGTAAACAACTTTGTGTAAAAGAGTCACAGTGGACTTTCCAGATTGGTAAGCATGTTGGTTCACATGAAGAGGCACATTGGCCAGATAAACATCACGGATGTGATGATCCACAATGCGTTCTAAGCATTTCAGAAGAAAAGAGGTCAAACTGATAGGTCTGAAGCTCTTTGCTTCTTCATACGACGCGCGACCCACTTTCGGAATAAACTTCACAGTAATATCCCGCCAGGATTTGGGAATATACCCTGTAGCAAAACTGCAAACAAGTAGTTGTTTCAAAACATATTTAAAATGATCAAATCCCTTCTGAAGCAAAATAGGATAAATCTCATCTGCCCCAGGAGATTTGAAAGGAGCAAAGCTATTAAGTGCCCATTCAATCGATTCTAAAGTTATGATACTCCGAGCCGAAGCTAAAGAATCATAACTACAAGAAAAGACATCAGGTTCATCCGAAGATGTAATATCCACACATCCGGGGAAGTGAGAACTTCCTCATCAGAGGAAGTGAAATCACCATTTGGCAAACGAAGTTCGTTCACTTGAAAATCCTTAGATTTTGCAAGGATTTTGTTCAATCGACTGGCTTCACTCAGACTGGAAACATTTGTACAAAGGTTTTTCCAGCCGGATCGTTCAGCAGACCGAAGAGCTTTCTGGTAGGCCTTGCGAGCCGACCTGAAAGCCTCCGATCCAGCCGAACGTCGTCTGTTCCAACTCTTTCTACATTGTTTCCTAAGCTTCGCCAGATCGGAGTTCCACCAAGGGGTTCCTCTTGTGGTCTTCACAGACCGCAGAGGGCAGGCTTCTTCAAAAGCTTCCATGATGAAGGCCGTTGTGGTATCAACGGCATCATCTAAATCACTTGGAGTGTCAATTGAAGGTGAGTATCCATGAAATTTGGCTGCAACCAAATCGGTAAAGAGATCCCAGTTGGTTGACCGGGGATTCCTGAAACGCAAAGTTTGCGAAGTAAAATTCACATGTTCAAACAAGATGTAACGATGATCAGATAAAGATTCTTCATCTGACACATGCCAATTGGTCAGCTCATGACTAATTCTGCTAGAGCAAAGCGTTATGTCTAACACTTCCTCTCTACCAGATACCATGAAGGTTGGGCGGTTGCCTATGTTAAGTAATCCAAGATCTGTACTACTCAAGTATTCCATCAAACTGGAGCCTCTCAGATTGATGTCTGAGCTGCCCCAGATTATATGGTGAGCATTAGCATCACTACCAACAATTAGCGGAAGGCCTTTTGAAGTGCAGTATGCAATGACTTGCTTGAAAGCATCCGTAGGGGATGGTTCATCATGCGGTAAATAAACCGAACAATAAACGTATTTCCTGTTGAGGTTTCCAACAGATACATCTATTATGATAGCACATACATCTCTGGTAGTTAGTTCAGAGATGAGTGTAGCAACGATTGCGTTGTTGACAAGCACACATGCTCGAGGCATGACACGTGAGTTTGCCATTTCATTTTTACTGAAAGTAGCAAACACCGGATTGACAAGGTTTCCTAAATAGAAATTCCCCTTACGAAAGTAAGGTTCTTGGACTAACGCCACTTGGGCTGTACCATTTTGCATAAGTCTACAAAGATTGATCGTTGCTGTTCTTTTGTGCTGAAGATTGATCTGAGCTATCCTAACCGTAGCCACTACCCAAACTAGGCAAGATTAAACTCTTAACAATCACAGCACAAAAAAGAACAGCAACAATAAAGCCAGATCGGTATCGAATTGAGTGCGCCAAAGGCGAGGATGCACAGAATACACTGTGTAAAACGCATAATGCGAAACCATATAGGTGAAAATCTAAACTAATTAATAACATCTTCATAATCCCGCCCTTATTCAGCCTCAAGTATGAGATTGAAGAAGGGCAGCTGATTGTCTCGGAGAAACACAAGGTCCACCGCGCTATTGCTCCGGTTAGCACAGTAAGGGCAAATACTGTGGAGGGTGCCCTGGTACTCCACAGGCTCCGTTTGCGGTTAGGTTTTTATTAGACCCCCCTAGCCATTCATTCCTAGGCACGGTAAGCATAAAGCCGCATAACACCATGAATTAGGGGTCACCTGATTAGTGGATTCATACCACTGGAACAGGCGGTCCGTAGTGCTATTCTTAGCCAGTTGAACTAACCGCTACCGACACTACACAGCTATCTAGGCTGATCGGGAAAAGAAGTTGATATTGGTGATCAACTTCATACGGGCCCGAAAAGCCGGCAAAGATGCTGTTTGAGCTGCACCTCCTTGGTGAACAGATGCTCGGGCCGTACCTCCTCAATCTAGCTGAAGTCAGAAGGACAACAGTGCGCAGGCTACACTACCAGCTAAGCACACAACTGGTGGTCTTTGTCATCGCTTGACCCGTGGAAGCATGAGGTAGGAACTTGTTAGGACCAAAGCTATGTTGGGCGATTCCTTTTTCGACTCTCCGTTTTGCAGCCCAGCGTGCCTGTCTGGGTTAGGGGAGACTGAGGAGACTTGATCCCTGGGGAGACTTGTTCCCCCCATATTTTCTCGGAATTAAAAACATTTTTCTTCTAGCATATTTTTTCCAAAACTACTCCTGGACAAACGACTATGTTTGGCTACAAGTGATTTCGATTGTACATTGCATTATTTTTTAACGGCTGATGGTTTGTTTTCAGTCCTTCAGAAATCTTTTAGGCGATTCCGAAAAATCTCAATAACTTTGTGAAAATTGAACCAAATCGTGTGAAAATTTCACAGCACATAGTTTAAATAAAATACTTTCAAATAAGACTGTTGTTCACATATTTTAATTAATTCAGCTTAGTATACACAACAGTGACATGGGGAGACTTGATCCCTCGAGGATTACACACACATTATACATGTGAAAAATAAAATTCTATTCGAAAGCCTTTATTTACTTGGAATTCTAGTCTATTCAACGATAAAATGTGTCAGATAATTAATACTTTAGCACAAACCAAAAAAAGGGGGATCAAGTCTCCCCATTTTGAAAATACGGCATATCCTTAAAAATTCAAGGAAATCTTATAATTTCAAACACTCCATATTCATCGAAAATACAAGAAAACTCGAAAAGAAAATGAATAGGAAGACTCTGGAATGATTTTCCCGTCAAATAAACCATGTGCTGAAAGGGGGATCAAGTGTCACCCATTTTTGAAAAATACATCATAAGACATGCCTCCATAAAAACACAGTTTTGAAAACTTTAACAATAATTTAAAGGCATTCTGCTGTGTATTAACTTGAAATAAGGTACACCGGGGCAAGTTGAAACGGGTGGGGCAAGATGAAACACGAAGTTTTGAAACAGATTTCAATACAATTTGGTAATTTATCCTTCGTTAAAAGATTGTTTGAATCAAAAACTATGCGTTATGGCGATCAAACTGTTTGTCATCATTAGAAAACATCATGTTAACTCGCTGTTTCATCTTGCCCCACCCGTTTCAACTTGCCCCGGTGTACCTTACATGTTTACCTGCCATTTTGTACGGAAATCGGATCTAGTTTTGTGTTTATTCTTAAAGTTTCAGGTAAATTAAGAAAAAGGGATCAAGTCTCCCCAGTCTCCCCTATTGTTTCGTCCAGCGAGTGATAAGGCCCCACGTTGTGTATTAATTCTCCCGAGGTTCTCAGTGAAGAACGAACTGCTTCTTGACTATTTAATCCAGGTTTATTTGCACCACAGAGAGGCAGTGCTACTTACAACTTACAACTTATTACATGGAGAGCACGCACGTTACTGGGTGACGCCGGTTATGTGATGCACCAAAAGTCATAATAACCCCACTGCCGTATGCAGCATAGTTGTCCCATGTTAATAGGGATTTCTATAGAACATGGGACAACTATGCTGCACACGGCAGCCCACGACTAGAATAAAAACCAATTCGAGTTTTGCAACTAAATATTCTGTTCGGATCTTAGTACTTTTGGATGAAAATGTTTCTATTTGCAGTGACTCCAAATGTATCTATTTTAACTGTCACGATTTTATATTTATATATCACTAATTTTGCCGTTTTAGTGCACATAAGTATTTTAGTCGTAGGTATACTGTTTATTTCCCCATATCCAAACTGCCAAGGAAGGCAGACTGTGACCAGACTTCTCCAATCTTTGCCGTTGTCAGCAAAATTGAATAAAAAATGTATGTTGATGTCACATGTCAGCGGAAGTAAAGCAGCAACAGCATCACATAGTCAAATCAACTCTCTCTGCTCGTTGTAGTTTTTTTTCTTACTTATACCTTTCAAACCATTTCCATGATCTTCCCTGTGTAGAGTAATGCGGGGCAAAAGTTCGCACCTAACAGACTTCACAAAATAACTAATAAACGAAAAGAAAACAATATCATTTTTCTTCGTTAAAAGGGTCCCTATCATGTTGCCTTCAAAATGTAGTACTAGATTTTTTCGCATTACTTTTGTAGTTTTAGTAATACGATTTTTAATACAAGTACTCCAATGCGAACTTTTGCCCCATAGTGGGGGCAAAAGTTCGCATTATGCGGGGCAAAAGTTCGCACCTTGTACAGGGTAGTTTATTTGTGTGATGTTCTTTTATTGAGCATGAGCATGAGCATGAGCATAGATGACCGCACAATTCGTAGCTGCTACTCCGTGATTGACCAGAGCAATCGAAATTGCACAAGGAACCAATGAATAGGGCTTGGGACTAGCTTACTATTCTCAATGTACACAGGTCGAGAGCTCTCAACTTTAATAAGGTCAATAACGGCGCCGGCCACGTCCTTACGGTCATCGAGGATGGAAGGGAATGTTAGTAAGACAAACGTTGTTAAAAAGACCGCGAATCGCTGCATCTCCACGTTTGTCTCAGGAAGGAATTTTTTGTTAGTAGGGTAAGGTACATTGTCAGTCCGGGAGTCACCTATGGTTGGTGATATGATTTGACAATGGATCAATATACACAAACCGCCGTTAACAACCGACCATTTTTCGACGCAAGAACTAGCCAAAAAGAAAATTCTATCGCGCGTCTCCACTCCACTAGGGAGCAGAAACCTTTAGTCTATTCCACACAGAAATACACTGAACGCGACTCACTTGTCGGCGCCCGGATTTTTTTCTCGACCGGCGAACCCGAAGTAACATTTTTCACTCTTTTGTGTAAATGCAAAAATGAAAGAAAATATTTATTATCAACTTAAAGTGTATTGGAAACTAGCGCCGAAGGGAAGCGAAAAATTCGGAACCGACTCGAACCACGGCGCGGGCACACTCGTCCCGTCGTCGGTGCCCCGCAGAGAGAAGAGGGAAAAAAAATCGCAAAAATCTAGCAAAGCCAGCGCGCGAAGCTTTGCTGCTGCCGAACTACCGCACACTACTGACTGCTTGGCGTCCCGTCGTCGGAGCCCCGCAGAGAGAAGGGGAAAGAAAATCGCAAAAATCTAGCAAAGCGAGCGCGCGAAACTTTGCTGCTACCGAACTACCGCACACTACTGACTGCTTGGCGTCCCGTCGTCGGAGCCCCGCAGAGAGAAGGGGAAAGAAACTCGCAAAAATCTAGCAAAGCGAACGCGCGAAACTTTGCTGCTACCGAACTACCGCACACTACTGACTGCTTGGCGTCCCGTCGTCGGAGCCCCGCAGAGGGAAGAGGAAAATAAAATCGCAAAAATCTAGCAAAGCGAGCGCGCGAAACTTTGCTGCTGCCGAACTACCGCACACTACTGACTGCTTGGCGTCCCGTCGTCGGAGCCCCGCAGAGGGAAGAGGAAAACAAAATCGCAAAAATCTAGCAAAGCGAGCGCGCGAAACTTTGCTGCTGCCGAACTACCGCACACTACTGACTGTTTGGCGACCCGTCGTCGGAGCCCCGCAGAGAGAAGGGGAAAGAAAATCGCAAAAATCTAGCAAAGCGAGCGCGCGAAACTTTGCTGCTACCGAACTACCGCACACTACTGACTGCTTGGCGTCCCGTCGTCGGAGCCCCGCAGAGAGAAGGGGAAAGAAACTCGCAAAAATCTAGCAAAGCGAACGCGCGAAACTTTGCTGCTACCGAACTACCGCACACTACTGACTGCTTGGCGTCCCGTCGTCGGAGCCCCGCAGAGGGAAGAGGAAAATAAAATCGCAAAAATCTAGCAAAGCGAGCGCGCGAAACTTTGCTGCTGCCGAACTACCGCACACTACTGACTGCTTGGCGTCCCGTCGTCGGAGCCCCGCAGAGGGAAGAGGAAAATAAAATCGCAAAAATCTAGCAAAGCGAACGCGCGAAACTTTGCTGCTGCCGAACTACCGCACACTACTGACTGCTTGGCGTCCCGTCGTCGGAGCCCCGCAGTGAGAAGGGGAAAGAAAATCGCAAAAATCTAGCAAAGCGAACGCGCGAAACTTTGCTGCTGCCGAACTACCGCACACTACTGACTGCTTGGCGACCCGTCGTCGGTGCCCCGCAGAGAGAAGAGGGAAAAAAAAATCGCAAAAATCTAGCAAAGCCAGCGCGCGAAACTTTGCTGCTGCCGAACTACCGCACACTACTGACTGCTTGGCGACCCGTCGTCGGAGCCCCGCAGAGGGAAGAGGAAAATAAAATCGCAAAAATCTAGCAAAGCGAACGCGCGAAACTTTGCTGCTGCCGAACTACCGCACACTACTCCTTTGTGTGATGTTCTTTTATTGCATGTTAATTCATGTTCGTCTTTTCAATCTAGCCATGAAATCTGTTTCCTTCTGTTTTTAGCATTACGGCCCAACTGGAATACGACCTGGTGTTCAGCTTTTGTATAGAATGTGTTTTATGAAGACTTCCACAACTATTAACTAAGAGCTGTCCTTTCCAGCATTACTGAAAGTTGCCAAAATACATTGTGGGGTAATTATAGAGATACATGTTGCACAAAATACAAAATACAAAAAAAAAACAAATATGCAGCAAAACTGTTGAACAGGACCGTAATCGAATCTTATCCCCGTCAGTATGGTGATGAGTTACAGCTGTCAATTTACAAACTAAGCTATGAAAGACCCCGGTAGAGTAGATGAACATAAGAACTTCAGAAACATACGAAAAGACACGACGACGATGACGAAGAGAATGTTTAAAAATGTTTTTGACCATTTTTCATTTCTTGAAATGGGTTAACATAATGTTTGTCTTACAATGGAACTTCTCACAAAACTAAGTTCAAACCCTCTGCCGGAACGATTTCAGGATGCATACTACACATATTATACATATATAGTAGTTTCTATACGAAATCTTCATTGCTTCAAAGATTCTGTAATTATATTGATGTACTAGATTCAGAAATCTAGTGCGAACTTTTGCCCCACAGCTACTGCGAACTTTTGCCCCACTGTAGAGGTTTTAACAATGTCCCTTTCTGTAAGAAGCACTAGTAGTTTATTGTTTATTCGAGTGCACCTCTCGAACTACTATGGAATAACGATTCTCCGACGTCAAGAGGTTATGAGATTTTTCTTCTTCTTGTTACTACAAATTCTTATTCCAAAAGGTCCAAAAATTCTATCAAAACACTTCGAAACACATTTTTTTGCATAACTCTGCCAAACCATAACGAAATCAATCCAATTTTTATTGACGAGTAACTGACCTGATTATGTGTCAAACCCATACAGATTTGTTTGGGTTCTTAACTTGTGCTCAGAAAAAGACCCAATGCGAACTTTTGCCCCGTGCGAACTTTTGCCCCGCATTACTCTATAGAGCACAGTCAGTATAGTGTACTCCTCTTTACCTTACATTCCACCATCCCACCTTTGCAATAGCGTGAAATCGACTTGCTGGAAAAATATGTTAACTGAGCTCTCGCTGGTTGTACTCATATTCCAATAAACATTTTGCGAGAATTGGCGGCTGCCTCCTTCGGGGTTCGTTCGGCAATCAGTGACGGTTCCAATCAGGCGTTCAAACGGCACCGTCGCGTCGTCGTCATACATTTGCATGGCGAAATTTGTACCACAAAAAATGGCGCCGATATTGAATGACTTGTCAACCCGTTCACCTTTCGGCAGACGGCAGGTCACATTACCGGTGAGTCTGATTTTCGAACAGAATCGAACAGCTCTGTGCTGGTGCTGTTGATATCTACCACAACGCGGAACATTATGGGCACAGAAACGAGAAGTTACGCAGTTGCCGTGTAATGAGAACCATTGTTGGGGAATCGACAGCAGATGTAACTTGTGTGAAAGACCTCTGACTCGTGCGGAAATTTTGCAGCCGCTATTTGACGTATCAGCTGTAACCAAAATCAAGGCCTTTTTCTATTCTAACAAAGATATCGTCAGGCTCTTCCCATATTTTACGCGAGAAACATCGTATGATGATGACAACTCTTCAGCTTTTCCGTTTCAGTTCCCGTGTGTAATAAAATTGTTACGAACATGACGCGAAATAGTCTGATAGCGTTTTAATGTAAGTGTATAAATTGATTTTTGATGACATTATTGAATCTTCCGTTTCAGCAATTACTAAACTTAATTCTTTTATTTGAAACAATAAGGGAACTATAATTTGAAAAGATAAATAGATGATTTCTTGACTTAAGGAGACACGACACGCTTTGTTATTTGACCTATCTTCTCTATCTCTTCCCTTTTTTCACATGATTTGCCTCGTGTAAAGCATTTGGCTTTATTAACGGTGTTGAGATAATTCCATATTCTGAATCTGCATGCCAAACTGAGCCGAAATCCAAATTTTCATGAGTTTTGGTGCCCGCGAACCTATTCAAAAATCAATTTGATATTTGTATATATTGTATACACTTCCGACCAAAAATTTGGGGTCACCCCCTCAAAAACATGTCATTTTTTAGGCTCATTTCTCGGCTTATTTGCGTCCGATTACAAAATCCTAGGTCTCATTCCAAAGATAATAAGTCAAAGAAACTTTGAACATGATTTACATGATTTTTTTTCAAAAATGTAAACTTAAGCTAAAGTTGCCAAATTTTCCTAAAAATGATTGAGAACTTACGATAGTGTCGCTGAAAATTGGGTCGATCAAATTTTAAGATGAGAGCGGTAATATAACCCATTTTCTATTAGCTTTCAACTGCTTTTTACAGATCTTAGCTAAAAAATCTAAAAAAAGTTATTAGGTAAATTAACTCTTGATGTCATCGACCAAAAGTTTGGGGTCACCCCTCAAAATGATGTATCGTCCAAACATTTGGGGTCACGTTCGTAAAACAATGAAAAATGATTTGTTGATATCTTTGTTATCTTTCATTCAATTTGAATTCTTCCTGGCTTATTTGAAACATAATGAATGGTACCGTAAACCGGGGTCAAATTGATCATGGGAAGAACCTCTAGTAGAATTCTAGAGATTCTCAAGATGAAGTCCTTGAGAAATCTCTGCAGGAATTCCTGGATGAATCCTTGGAGAAATTGGAGGTACTTCTGGAGGAATCATCGGAGGAATTCCTGGAGGAATCTCTGGAAGAATCCTAAAAGGAATCCTTGGAGAAATTTCTGAAGGAATCTCTTGTAGAAAAAAATCTGGATAAACTCCTGCAGGAAATCCTGGAAGATTTCTGGAGCAACCGCCGGAAAAAATCCAGGAGGAATCCCTGAATAAATTCCTGAAATAATTTCTAATGGAGGGTTTCCTGGAGAAATTCGTGGAGGAATTGCTTTGGGGATTTCCGAAGGAATTCATGGATCAGTTCCTGGATAAATTTTCAGAGTAATTCCTGAAGGAATACCTGGGGTGAATGTTGGCGGAATTCTTGGAAGATTTCCTGGAGGAGTTCCTGGAGAAATTCCTGGATGAAATAATGGAGGAATGCCTGGAAGAATACCTGGAATAATTCCTGGAGTTATTCTCCCGGGAATTGTTCCCGGAATTGGATTTCTGAAACAATCCCTAAAGGATTTCCTGGAGGATTCCTGAAGAAATCCTTGAAGCAATTCATAGAGGAATCTCGAAAGAGGAATTCATGCAGGCATAAATTCCTGGAGAAATTTCTCCAGAAATCCCTAGAGAATTTCCGGGAGAAATTGTTGGAGTTATTTCTGAAGGAGTTCCTGGAGAAATATCTGAAGGAATTCCTGGGGAAACTCCTGGTGAAATTCTTGAAGATATTCTTGGAGGAGTCCCTGAATGAAATCCTAGGACCTAGGTCCTCCAGGGATTTCTATGATGATTCTTCTAGTCCCCATGTAAATCCCCAAGCAGCACACAAGTCACAAAGGAGTGTCGACAGCGCAGGTTTTTGGTTGTACAGGAGGTAAAATTATGTTATGCTAACTTAAAGGCAGAATAACTTGAAAATGACTCGTGTCCAACCAAAAATCTGCGCTGTCGACACTTCTTTGTGACTTGTGTGCTGCTTGGGTCCCTGGAGGAACTCTTGGAGGAATGCCTGTAGGAATTCCTGGAGAAATCGCTAGAGAATTTCTTTGAAAAATCTCTAGAGGAATTTCTGGAGGAATCCCTGTATAAATTCCATGAGGAATCTCTAGAGAAGTCCCTGGAGAAATTCCTAGAGAATTTCCTTGAAGAATCAATGGAGTACTTTCAGAAGGAATCCCTGAATGAATTCCTGGAGGAATCTCTGGTGGAATCTCTAGAGGAATTCCTTGAGGTATCTCTAGAGGAATACCTGTAGAAATCTTTGAAGGAATTCCTAGAATCTTTTGAGGGATTCGGGAGGGATTTTTGACGGCTGTTCGAGTCCGTATGAAGTTGATCATCAATATTAACTTCTTTTCTCGATCAGCCTAGATAGCTGTGTAGTGTCGGTAGCGATTGTCTCAATTAGCTAAGAATAACACTACGGACCGCCTGTTCCGGTGGTAAGAATCCACCAACAGGTGACCCCTAATTCATGGTGTGATGCGGCTTTATGCTTACCGTGCTTAGGAATGAATGGCTAGGGGGGTCTAATAAAAACCTAACCGCTAACGGAGCCTGTGGAATACCAGGGCGCCCTCCACAGTATGTAGCCCTTACTGCGCTAACCGGAGCAATGGTGCAGTGGACCTTGTGTTTCTCCGAGACAATCAGCTGCCCTTCTTCAGTCTCACTTGAGGCTAAATATGATTATGAAGATGTTGTTAATTAGTTTAAATTTTCACCTATATGGTTTCGCATTATGCGATTTACACAGTGTATTCTTTGTATCCTCGCCTTTGGCGTTTTCCAATCGATACCGATTCGGTTTTATTGTTGCTGTTCTTTGTTGTGCTGTTGTTGCGAAGAGTTTAATCTTACCTAGTTTGGGTAGTGGCTACGGTTAAGATAGCTCAGATCAATCTTCAGCATAAAAGAACAGCTACGATCAATCTTTGCAGACTTATGCAAAATGGTACAGCCCAAGTGGCCTTGGTACAAGAACCTTACTTTCATAAGGGAAATTTATATCTAGGAAACCTTGTGAACCCGGTGTTTGCCACTTTCAGTAAACATGAAATGGCAAACTCGCGTGTCATGCCTCGAGCCTGTGTGCTTGTCAACAACGCAATCGTTGCTACACTCATCTCTGAACTAAGCACCAGAGATGTATGTGCTATCACAATTGATGTATCTGTTGGAAACCTCAACAGGAAATACGTCTATTGTTCTGTGTATTTACCGCATGATGAACCATCCCCTACGGATGCTTTCAAACAAGTCATCGCATACTGCACTTCAAAAGGCCTTCCGCTAATTGTTGGCAGTGATGCTAATGCTCACCATATCATCTGGGGCAGCTCAGACATTAACTTGAGAGGCTCCAGTTTGATGGAGTACTTAAGTAGTACAGATCTTGCATTACTTAACATAGGCAACCGCCCAACCTTTATGGTATCTGCTAGAGAGGAAGTGTTAGATATAACGCTTTGCTCTAGCAGAATTAGTCACGAGCTGACCAATTAGCATGTGTCAGATGAAGAATCTTTATCTGACCATCGCTCTTTTTTTGAACATTTAAATGTTACTTCGCAAACATTGCGTTTCAGGAATCCTCGGTCAACAAACTGGGATCTTTATACTGCTTTGGTTGCAGCCAAATTTCATGGATATTCACCATCCATTGACACTCCAAGTGATTTAGATGATGCCGTTGATACTACAACGACCTTCATCATGGAAGCTTTTGAAATAGCATGCCCTCTACGGTATGTGAAGATCACAAGAGGAACCCCTTGGTGGAACTCTGATCTGGCGAAACTCAGGAAACAATGTAGAAAGAGTTAGAACAGACGACGTTCGGCTGGTTCGGAGGCTTTCAGGTCGGCTCGCAAGGCCTACAGGAAAGCTCTCCGGTCTGCTGAACGATCCGGCTGGAAAAACCTTTGTACAAATGTTTCCAGCTTGAGTGAAGTCAGTCGGTTAAACAAAATCCTTGCGAAATCTAAGGATTTCCGGGTGAACGAACTTCGTTTGCCAAATGGCGATCTGACTTCCTCTGATGTGGAAGTTCTGGAATGCTTATTCAGCACACACTTCCCTGGATGTGTGGATAACTCTGCTACTTACTGCAAGAAGTGCGATTCGTATCAGCTCGAGAAGTAAATAAAAAAGCTTTGTAAAAGTGTTTTTATTATTCGCGAGTGAATGGTTCGTGTGAAAAACAAGTGCCGAGAATTATATTTTTGTATGTAAGACGGCGGGAGGTTTCAAAATTTGATGACAAATCAGTTTTAACTCCCAGTGAATTGTGTTTATTCGGTTTGGTTCGGGAGAAAACAAAATTTAATAAACGATTGCATATTCGCAATCAGTTAATCGCATGAAAAATTGCATGCAAGTTATGCTTCCCGCTAGAACGGAGGTCGAATCAAAACAAAAATAAGTGCTAGTGCTAATGTGTGGTGAAGTTAATTAGTGTAATAATTCACCCACACCTTACTGCCATTGTATGGCAATATCAGCAATCAGTGCAAATCACCGGAGTGCAGAACTGAGCAAACGGTATTTATTGGATGCATCATCCTCCTCTTCAAGTTGATCTACAAACTGTCGAGTGAGTATTTATCCATAAGTGAGATGAGCGCACTCACAATATCGGTGGCCTATATCACCACAAAGTGATAAAGAATGTCTACATTAGGGGAGGGCGGGGACAAATGCATCTAGAACGGTAAAAAGAAAAAGTTTCGCTTGTTTTTTTTTGTGTATTTTATTTTTATCTTATCTGTTCTCTGATTTCTATCCATATTATTTCTTCTATTTACAATTCTATTGAAGTTTGTCTGTTAAATTTTTGTAATTGTTAATTGTGCTAAGTGTGTTTTATGTGTGTGTTTTTCTTGTGTAGTTCAGGTAGTAAAAGACCAAAGCATTGGGCATACTGGCACTCTAAAAACCTACAAGAATACTAGTGATAACGTAATGATCAAAGATCAGTACGAAAAAATCCTAGGATCTTGTAGAGTTAAGAGGGCAAAACAGCCCCATCATGCTTGGCCAGGCTACAAATCTGTGTTGATATAGTGAAGATAAATCAACAAGTACTGGGTCCTGGATAGGATCAAATGTCACCCAATAAAATACAGTTCATTCAAGTAAATCTTCATCATGCAAAGGGAGCTACAGCTGTACTTTGCAAAAGATTTGCTGAGAGCAAACTGGATATTGCACTTATCCAGGAGCCATGGACAAATAATAGTAGGATATTGGGAATTACTACAAACTCTTCAGAATTAATATATCATAAGGGGCAGCTTCCACCACGAGCTGCAATTTTAGTAAATGGAAGGGTGAATTCAATTCCAATTACAGAGTTTATCAACCGTGACATAGTTGCAATTATGGTGGAGGTACCTACAGTTCATGGAAAAACGGAAATTTGTATTGCATCGGCATACTTTCCGGGAGACGTGGACGATGTACCACCACCAGAAGTAGCAGCTTTTGTCTCATATTGTAGAAAGCATAATAAAGCTTTCATTATTGGATGTGACGCAAATGCTCATCACACTGTATGGGCTAGCACAAACATCAATAACAGAGGTGAACACCTTTTGGATTTCATTTCACAGAATGAAATTGATATATGTAACAGAGGCGATGAACCTACTTTTATAAACGCCATAAGGCAGGAAGTTCTTGACTTAACTTTGTGTAGCCCTACACTTTCTGAAAAAGTCACAAATTGGCATGTGTCAGACGAAGTTTCTTTGTCTGATCACAAGCAAATATTGTTTAAATATGAGGCTGGTCAACAACTCATAGAAACTACAAGGAATCCCAGAAAAACAAACTGGGAGCAATACTCCTCAAAACTTGTATCGGGAATGGATAATTTAAATGACATTCCAAATTCTCGTCATGGGCTTGAAGAAAGTGCTTCGACACCTTCGAGCATAATTAGACAGGCTTTTCATGACAGTTGCGCACCAAAGAAACGCTCTTCAAATAGAGATGTGCCTTGGTGGAATAACAACCTGCAAAAACTACGAAAGAAAACCCGGAAACTATTTAACCGGGCTAAAAGATCACAACAGTGGGAACAATACAAAGAGTCCCTCACAATTTATAACAGAGAAATCCGAAGGTCAAAGAGGATAAATTGGAGGCACACATGTGAAAACATTGAAAGTACTCCAATTGCAGCCAGGTTGCAAAAAGTCCTCGCTAAAGACCATTCAATTGGCCTGGGAACTCTCAAAAAAGAGAATGGCTCTTTTACAACGAATACCAGTGAAATTTTAGAAACAATGATGAAAACGCATTTTCCGTGTTCTACGCTTGCTTCAACTCAAGACCAAGATGCATCTGTATCGCAAACTGATGACAATCAAACCAGGAGATATAGTCATGAAATTCATGATTTAACTGGGTTAGAAAGTTTCAGGAGTGATGCATGCATTATGGCCAATAAAATTATAACAGAACAAAAAGTTGAATGGGCGATAGATACCTTTGAACCCTTCAAAGCGCCTGGTAGGGATGGAATTTTTCCTGTACTACTGCAGAAGGGTAAAGAAATCTTATCACCCATTTTAACTAAATTGTTCAGATTAAGCTTATCGTTATGCTACATCCCTAAAGCTTGGCGAGAAGTGCGTGTCACTTTTATACCAAAGGCAAGTAAGAAGGATAAATCATCACCAAAATCCTTCAGACCCATAAGTTTATCGTCCGTTATGTTAAAAATAATGGAAAAATTACTAGACGAGCATATTAAATCGTCATACTTAACAAAAAGCCCTTTAAGCAAAAATCAATTTGCATATCAGGAGGGTAAATCTTCGGTAACTGCACTTCATAAGTTGGTTACAAAACTGGAAAGATCTTTTGAAGCAAAAGAGATTTCACTTGCAGCGTTCCTTGACATTGAAGGAGCGTTCGATAACACATCCTACAGTTCAATAAGGAATGCTATGTCAAAACGTGGTTTTGACGGATGTATTGTTAATTGGATTGGAAAAATGTTATCAGAAAGAGAGATACAGTAAGGACCCGATTTTGTCAGCCCCTGGTAGCATTTTGGGCTGACAAAATCGGGTACCTGACAAAATCGGGACATTTTTTAAAATATTTTTTTTATTCATGAAACATTGTTCTGAGTACGTCAGAGACGGAGTAGTTGTGGAGGGTCTGCTTTGGGTTCGTTCAAATATTACGTAACGCCAATGAGGGGGGGGGGTCCAGCGCTGTGTTACGCTTCATACAAAATTTTAAAATTTCTCTTTCAAAAATAGTTACGCGGTGGAGGGATAGCGGATAGGGTCTAAAATTGACAAATTTTGCGTTACGTAATATTTGAACGAACCTTTTGTGGTAAAAAAATTGAAAGGGTGCTAAGGGCACAGAAAAAAATGGTATTTGGCAAATTTAACATTCAGTGCTTTTTTACAGCAGAACCGTTGAATATTTTATTTCTTTTTCTTCTTGTCATAACATCCCTACTGGAACACAGCCTTCTCCTAGCTTAGCAATTGTGGTCTACAGAAGACAGTTGACATTGGTTAACGCAGTTTAAATCATAACATCTAGCTTTAGCTGTCAACGAATGAAAATGAATCAACATCTGATTGACAAGTATAGACACTCATACTGTCCGAATTGGCTACGTTTCTGCTGCCTTTTCACTTTAATTTCCAGAGCCTAATCTCTAAAGAATATCTAGGGAAATCTTTGAAGAAATGCTCGGGGAATTTTTTAGAGAAACTACCCGAGGATATACGAAACGTAACCCTCAAGACATTCCCGAAGGGATCCCGTAAAGTAGATTCTGCAAGAACCTTTACAGGAGCTTCGGATACATCCCTTAAGTAATTTCTGAAAAAATCTTTACTGCAATCTCCGTATATGTCTCTAGAGGCATTTCTTTAACATTTTCTGAAAAATCAATGAAAGAATCCCTATTGCAATCTTTGAAGAAATCTCTTTGAGAAATCCATGGAGGAATTCCTGGAAAAAAGTACTGGGGAAACGTCTGGAGCAGTTTAAGGAGAAATCATAGCATAAATGAATTGTTAAATTCTAGCATGAATTCCAGAAGAGTTTCCAACAAATTTTTTTAAAGGGATTTCAGGAGCAATACCAAGGGATTTTCATAAAGAAATACCAAGAAGTAACCCTGGAAAAATCTGAAGCGGGACCCCCGGGAAATCCATAGAGGATGCCCAATTGGGAAATCTAACAGAGGAATCATAGTGAAATCTCTAGAGGAATTCTTGTATGAGTAATTACTGAAGGCATTAATAATTGAACATTTTGCGAAATTCTTAGAAGGATCCTTGAAGGAATCCTAAGATGAATTCTTAAAAAAAATCCTTAGGAAAATCGCTAAATTTATTCATCAGTAGGTTGGCTCCAGGGACACGTTCTCTTCCATTTGGGAAAATTGTGCCTCCCGTAGATTTATTCATGGACTAAAGCACGCTGTAATTCATATAGGAATTATTGCAGAAGCATCTACAGAATTCTCTTAGTACATCACTAGAATTCAAGATTCCTGTAGAAATCACTGGATAAAGTCCTACAGGAATACCAGCAAGAATTTCTGAAGGAATCTCAACAGGAGTTCGTCAATCTGGGGGTCAATCATAGGAAGAATGCATGAACAATTCTTAATGAAATGTTTGAAAAGGTTCTTATAGAAATTTCCAGAAAATTTTTTGGAGGAACTCCAGCAGATGTGCCAGGACTATCCAAACAGATATGTATGGAGAAATGCCAGCAGGATGTCTTGAAAGAATCGCTAGGAAAATCCCTGGATAAATCCACGTAGCAACTGTAGGAGGAGTTATTGGAGAAATCCTTGGAGAAACCCCTGGATACATCACTGCAGGAGTTTATGTAGAACATTTTTGAGAAAAAATGCTGTCAGAATATCAGCAAAACTTTTGGAGGAATCCTAGCAGGAGTTCCAGAACAAGTCTCAAGGAAAGCTTCTGGAGAAATGCCTGAGAAGATCTTAAAGAGACACACTTTAATGAATCGTTAAAATTCCCGGAAGAATTCCTTTAAAAATTTCCGACGGTCCAGCAAAAATTCTTACAAGAAACCACGCAAAATTTCTTGAAGGAATCGCAGCAAGAATTTTTGGGGGAATTCTATCTCGAATTCCTTAAGGGTTTCTAATGAATATAATTCTCACAGCTATTTTTTAAGCAATCCAATACAAATCTCATAATAAGTCTTGACAAACATTAAAAAAAAGGTGGAACAACCATTGCATATCTCAACTTCTTCCACCCCGTCTAGGAGTATTTATGCAAATTTATCCCGTTATCAGATAGAATGGAGTCTGCTTTATCTGTTACTGGTCAGAGATAATATGAAAAATGAGCCATGTGCTCAGAAGGAAGGGCGAAGAAAAAATTCGAAATGGTTGTTGCGCCCTTTTCAAATGTTAGCCTATTTGGATCAATCCAAACAAGTAAACCTAGAGGAATCCCAGAGATGCCGGAAAGAAGTAAATAGATTGACTTGTAATCACAATCAGCGTTTATTGTTTGTTCTGTTCCAGAGGAAATTAAAAAGAATAGTCTTTAAGCCCATATAGCCGATGTGGTAAGCGTACGTGCAATCAGCAAAACCATACTGAGGGTGACGAGTTTGATTTCCGGTTAGCTCAGAATCCATTTGTGTATAAAATATCTTCATGGCTACCACACGATATATGTACAAATGCAAAAAAAAACATTGGCTGTGGGGGATCTCAGTTAAAAATTGTAAAAGTTCTCATAAAATACTAAGCTAAAGAGCAGGCTGTGTCCCAGTTGGAACGTTACGCCAAGAAGAGAAAGAGCTGGAATCTTTTAGCAATTTAAAATATTATTGGTTTAAAACATTGGCGAGGGTTGGGTGATAGAGTTGCCTCAATGTGTTAGTTTGCAAAAAAAGTTTGGCCGTTTTCAAAAGTTACACGAGTTTTGTTCATTGCGTAATTTTTTTATGACGCCTAAAGACATGAACTGCATTAATAATGATTATAAAATGGAAATTCTGAATGAAATACAAATTTATTTTTTACTTCAAAAAAAGCTGACAAAATCGGGTCAAAAAGCTGACAAAATCGGGGATAGACAAAATCGGGGGTAGACAAAATCGGGGGCTGACAAAATCGGGTCCCCACTGTATCATCAAACCTTGGCAGCTCATTTATTAGCGTTAGAGCAGTGAAAGGGTGCCCACAAGGAGGCGTGCTATCACCTTTATTGTGGTCCTTGGTAGTTGATGATCTTCTCAAACAATTGGAAGCACAGGGCTTTGAAATAATTGGCTTCGCTGATGACATAGTCATAGTAGTCCGTGGTAAATATGACCATATTACACTAGTTTACAGCATTTTTGAACTCGGTAAGCTGATGATCATTTTTGGTGTAGAATCATGCCCTGAGTTCGAAAACACGAAAGAAAAAAATTACAGTAGAGCGGAAAATTTTTCGACTTTCCATACAAGGTTGATGATTTGAAATCGATTTTTGTTCTATTTTTAAGCAAAGTCGCTCACTTCAAACATCTCATTCTCCGTAATCAATGCTCCGATTGAGCTGAAATTTTTACTGTAACTTGCCTACATATGATATGTCAAATAAACGTCGAGAAAGAATTTTTAAGTTGTTTTTTTCTTTTTGAAAAAAATACATTTCTTCAATTTTTTTTGGAAATTTTGCTAAAATTTAAGAAGATCGTCCCTAAAACTTGCCAATATCTTGAATTTCATCAATCTGACACAAAACCTGTATTCAGATGATCGAATGGTATTGTATTCAGCTTTTAATTTATGGAAAAAGATTTAAAATTGGTTGAACAAAACGCAATATATTTGAATTTTAGTAAATTACATATTTTGAAAAGTTGCAAAACTCGATATTGAGCTAAAACTCAAAAACTGTTCTACTTAAAAATTTTTGAAGGTCGGTTTCGAAATCAGCACTAAATTATGCTTCAAAAATTTTGGTCGTTGACAGAAGTTCACGATTTTCGTTTTATTTTGTAAACTTGTGTTATCAGTAACAGAATGCAAACTGCCTTAAATCTAGTCTCTTCATGGTGCGATAAGGAAGGCTTAAATGTCAATCCTTCTAAAACCACGGTCGTACCGTTTACACGAAAGAGACAAATTTCAATAACTAACCTAAAATTGAAAGGAACTCTTTTGGAACTTTCAAGCACAGTCAAGTATCTCGGAATACATCTTGACAGTAAGCTAAATTGGAATTTGCATCTTGAGCAAGTGATTGGAAAAACCACAAATGCTCTATGGATCAGCAAAAAAACTTTTGGTAAAAAATGGGGACTGAAGCCGAAAATGATCTATTGGATTTACACGTTACATATGCGTCACTAATCTGGTGGCCTAAAACAAATGAAAAGCTAGCTCAGAAGAAGCTTGAAAAACTTCAAAGACTTGCTAGTCTTTCAATTACTGGTGCAATGCGAAGTACGCCGACTAAAGCGTTAGACACTTTACTCTTCTTACTTCCATTGCATCAATTTGTTCAATTAGAAGCTACAAAGAGTGCTTTGAAGGTTAAAAGAACTACAAACCTCTTTGAAGGTGACCTGAGAGGCCATCTAAGTATTCTAAAATCAATTAGTATCAACTCGTTAATCACAAGTAATAGTGATTGGATGAGCAGAAGGTACAATTTTGAACGCACTTTTGAAGTGATTAATCCTGGGCGATATCTGTGGACAAATGGGGGCCCAGAACTACATCCAGGATCAATCGTATTTTACACCGATGGTTCGAAACTGAACGACCAAGTTTGTGCAGGAGTAACTGGCCCAGGGATTAACGTATCAATTCCCATGGGCAAATGGCCAACTGTTTTTCAAGCTGAAATTCAGGCAATTTTAGAATGTTGTAATATTTGTTTACGCAGAAATTACAGATATTCAAAAATATGCATTATGTCTGATAGTCAAGCAGCTCTAAATGCTTTGAAATCAGCAACATGCTCTTCCAAACTTGTTTGGGAGTGTATCCAATCACTCCAACAATTAGCTTGCCGTAACAGGTGAAGCTGTTTTGGGTTCCAGGACACTGTGGAATTGATGGAAACGAACAAGCTGATATGTTAGCAAGACTTGGTTCGTCACACCAATTCATAGGACCAGAACCGTTTTGTGGTGTGTCTGGGTGTTCTCTCAGAATGGAGTTTAAAACATGGGAACATGAAAAAATAATATCCAACTGGGAAAATACCAATTTTGCGAGGCAGTCAAAACGTTTCATAAAGCCAAACTTTTCAAACACTCGCAAAATCTTAGAGCTGTCAAAAAGAGATCTAAGTACTTTTAATGGCCTGCTAACAGGCCATTGTCCGAGCCGTTATCATATGAAGCTAATCGGAAAGCTTCAGAATGATGTATGTCGTTTTTGCGACATAGATACAGAAGACTCGGAACATTTGTTATGCCGTTGTCCGGCAATTGCTGTTAAAAGAATTAGGTTCTTCGACAAGGGGCTGATAGAACCCCTTGATGTCTGGAGAACAAATCCCAATACGGTTGTACAGTTTATCCGAGCTGTGTCACCATGTTGGGATCAAACGCACAGTCAAGGTTTGATTATTGCTAACAGTAGTAATACGTCAACTTGATATAGCTAAAACAAACTGGGGCATATGTCACAATAGATCTAATAACTGGTCGTAGTGACTTAGATACCCAACAAGGAATAAAAAAAAACCTGATGTCTTTTCTTGTAGTTATGATTCTTTAGCTTCGGATCGGAGTATTGTAACTATAGAATCGATTGAGTGGGCTCTTAATAGCTTTGCTCCTTTCAAATCTCCTGGGGCAGATTGGATTTATCCTTTTTTGCTTCAGAAGGGATTTGATTATTTCAAACATGTTTTGAAAAAACTACTTGTTTGCAGTTTTGCTACAGGGTATATTCCCAAATCCTGGAGGGATATTACTGTAAAGTTTATTCCGAAAGTGGGTCTTGCGTCGCATGAAGAAGCAAAGAGTTTCAGACCTATCAGATTGACCTCTTTTCTTCTGAAATGCTTAGAACGCATTGTGGATCATCACATCCGTGATGTTCATCTGGCCAACGTGCCTCTTCATGTGAACCAACATGCCTACCAATCTGGTAAGTCCACTGTGACTCTTTTACAGAAGGTTGTTTACGATATCGAGAAAGCATTCGCTCAAAAGCAATCTTATTTGGGTGTTTTCTTAGATATCGAGGGTGCCTTTGACAACGTGCCTTTCGATGCCATATTGGAAACCGCACGGAGTCATGGTATATCTCCAATGATTTCCAATTGGATTCACCAAATGCTCAAAAACCGATATCTCTTCTCGACATTGCGTCTAGCAGGGATTAGGAAATTGAGTGTTTGTGGATGCCCCCAAGGAGGAGTCTTATCACCGCTTTTGTGGAATCTCGTAGCAGATACGCTATTGAGGCAACTCAATAATAGCGGTTTTCCTACTTATGGTTTTGCCGACGACTACCTAACATTGTTAGTTGGTATGTGCATCAGCACCCTTTTCGACCTGATGCAAAACGCCCTTCAGGTAGTTGAGGGTTGGTGTCGCCAATATGGCCTTTCGGTTAATCCGAGTAAAACATCTATTGTTCTTTTCACGGAAAGGCGAAACCGTAATGGCGTTCGACCTTTGCGTCTCTTTGATTCTGAAATCGATGTGACTGAACAGGTAAAGTACGTTGGAGTCATTCTTGATTCCAAGCTTTCCTGGACACCTCACATTGAGTTCAGAGTCAAGAAAGCTTGTATGGCCTTCGGGCAATGCCGGCGTACTTTTGGTACAACTTGGGGTCTAAAACCCAAGTATATCAAATGGATTTACACAACTGTGGTTCGGCCAATATTGGCTTATGGATGTCTTGTGTGGTGGCAAAAGGGTGAAGTGAGAACGGTCCAATCAAAATTAGGCCATCTCCAAAGGATGTGCTTAATGGCGATGTCTGGAGCGTTCTCTTCAACTCCTACGGCAGCGCTAGAAGTTCTCTTTGACGTTGCCCTACTACACATTCATCTCAAACAAGAAGCCCTTTCTTGCACTTACCGGTTACGGGTACTCGGTCTACTAGAGGAAACTCCTGTGAACCGCACATCAACACACACCTCGTTGTTTCCACTTTTAGTGAATTGGGACAAAATTGTCCTTGCTCCAAGTGATCTTACAATTGCTTGTAATTTTCCGTATAGGACTTTTTCCACGAAATTCCCTTCCCGGGAAGAGTGGACATCTGGTTATCTGGAAAGAAGTATTTCAGACGGCATCGTATGTTACACTGATGGCTCCCTTCTCGAAGGTCGAGCAGGTGCTGGTGTTTATTCTCGTGAGCTAAGGCTGCATCAGTCTTATTCACTTGGTAGACACTGCACCGTTTTTCAGGCCGAAATCTTTGCTCTTATGTGCGGAGTGCAATCAGCACTTCAGCAGCACGTAATGGACAAAGTAATATACTTCTGTTCAGATAGCCAGGCTGCTATTAAAGCACTTGCTTCGGCCAACTCCAGGTCGAAGATAGTTATCGCTTGTCGAACTCAAATCGAGGAGCTGAATTCAGCAAACGCTGTTCACCTTCTATGGGTACCTGGTCATTCTTCCATCGCTGGAAATGAATTGGCTGATGAGCTAGCTCGCTCTGGAGCATCACATGACTTCATTGGCCCTGAGCCAGCTATTCCGATGTCGAAGTGTTGGATTAAGCTTCAGATTCACACCTGGGCTGTCACTCAACACAGACAATATTGGAATAGTTTGGAGTCATGTCGTCAAACCAAATTGTATAGTGCTGAGCCATCTCTACGGGTGGCGAAGTATCTAACTAATCTGTCTAAGCAGAATTGCAGCATGCTGGTCAAAACATTGACTGGCCACTGCCGACTCAGCTATCACATGACGAATATTCAGCAAGCCGATTCATTTGCCTGTGATAGCTGTGAATCCGATTATGGAACTTCGTATCATTTGATATGTAACTGTCCAGTTTTCGCGCAACTGCGTTTCCGAGTATTCGGTAAACACTCATTAAGTGAAACTGACTTCAGAAACCTGAATCTTCAGGATATTCTGTTGTTCTTAACCCGCTGTGGTAAAGAGCTCCTCCTCTTCTTGGCGTAACGTCCTCACTGGGACAAAGCCTGCTTCTCAGCTTAGTGTTCTATGAGCACTTCCACAGTTATTAACTAAGAGCTTCCTCTGTCAATGACCATTTTGCATGTGTATATCGTGTGGCAGGCACGAAGATACTCTATGCCCAAGGAAGTCAAGGAAATTTCCTTTACGAAAAGATCCTGGACCGACCGGGAATCGAACCCGTCACCCTCAGCATGGTCATGCTGAATACCCGTGCGTTTACCGCCTCGGATATATGGGCCCTAAAGAGCTATAGGCTCTCTTTCGCTTTATGCGTTATTACAGTGCCCTTTTCAGGGCGCTGTTTGAACCCATTGTGGTACGCTTGTGCGTTAGTACCCTCTTCCAGGGTATTTTTCCTATTTCCCTACCTGTCCCTATCCCCATCCAAATCCTTTTTCCTTCCTTTTCCCTCAGGTAGATGATGAAATAGGCTGTTATTTTGGCGATGGCACAAATGTCCCAAATGGAGGATAACGTGCCTCTGGAGCCGGCCTTCTGATACCTAGAGGAATTTCTGGACGAATTTCTAGAGAAATTCACGCAGGAATTCCCAGAAGAATCGTGGAAGAATTCCCAGAGGAATTTTTGGGAGAATCCCTGGAAGAATTCTTGGAGGAATCCCAGGACGAATTCCTGAAGAAATCCAAGGATCAATTTCTGTTACAATTCTAAGAGGAGTTTCTTAAGAAATCCCGCAAGGAAGTAGTGAAGAAATCGAAACTGCGAAGAAATCGTTGAAATTTCTGAGGAAATCCCGAAGGAATCCTAAAAAAATACATAGAGGAGCTCTTTTAGGAATCCCTGTGCCAGATTCTAAAGGAATCTCTGGAAGAGCTCCTGAAAAAAAAAAATCCAGGAGGAATATCGGAAGCAATCCCAAGTAGAATTTTTAAGGGAATCTCTAAACAGTCCCTGGAAGAAGTCTTGGATTAATTCTTGGAGAAGTTTCTGAAAGAATTTCAGAAGGAATTTCTGAAAATAATCCTGGAATAATCCTGAAAGAATCACAGAAGGAATTCTGTGAGGAATTTGTGAAGAAAACACATGATGAATCCTGAAAGCAATCCCACGAGGAATTCCATAGAGGATTTCAGGAGAGATGTCTCAGCGAATTTCTGGAAGAATTTCTGTAGGAATCTCTGGATAAATAAAATCTGAAGAAATCCATGTCTGCGGTAATTTCTGGACAAATTATTGAAAGAATACTTGGATGGAATCCTAAAGTATTTTTGTTGAAAGTTTTTAAGAAATTCCTGGATTAATTTTTGAAGATGCAAAAGGAAGGTTAAGGACTTTAGATCAAAAGTCATAATAAAGTATTATTTCCGATTATGAATAATACATTCCATGCAATAAACGTGGATTATTGGTTTGCGCATTTTGGTATCCCTCTGGGGCTAATGCTTTTAGAAGAAAGTAAAATGTAAAACTTGATAAAAAAAAAAATAAAATAATACCTTTATGCCATTAAGCGCGTACTCATCCCAATAATGGTGTATTTTCAACGTCACTATCGTTCTGCTAGTCTACAAGATCATAAGATTTCACAAAATAAACATGGAATGCAAAGTCAGAGCAAACTGTGTCAATGTACCTTCCCACACTGTCACAGTTTCGGGAATTCCCATTGAAATCAGACAAAACCAACCACCCAATGTACCAATGCAATAGCAACCATCCAGTCACCAGTCAGCCAACAGTGGACAAAAAGTAAAGTCTAGCAAGACACGAGAGTTGCGGGAAGTTTATTTACAGTGCGTGCTGCTGTAGGTACATATCTCGAGTCACATGTAAGTAAGTGTGGAACATTTCGTACGTCGACCATATGTTCAACGTTTGATACGACTTTCAGTAGTTCCCGTGAAAGTTATTGCAACCAGAGGTGATTACTTTTCATTTTTTACATTGGATTGAATATGAAATGATAAACGTTCGTTTATAATCGTTTCGGTGAAAACCACTTTTTTCCACCAGTTTCTTCGGAATTCCCGGTTACAAAACGAAGTTTCAAAAATTCACCCCGGCCGAGTTTTTTTTTTCAATCACGTTACTTTTTCGTTAGCGTGACATAACATTTGTTGATCAAAATAAGATCGCATTTCGCATTGCAGTAACACTCTTAAGCTAGGTTCAATGCTTCCTGTGGTTATTCCGAACAGGTTAATCTTTTAACACGATTTCATACAGGCGTTTCTATGCGTTTTATAGGGCTTTTAGGGGTCTTAACAGGCTGTCAGGTGAACTTCGCGGGGGTTTCAGCGACAGTTCAATGTGTTTCAAACCGTTTTAAGGTGTTTCAGGAGGTTTTAGAGTAAGTTTTGGAGGGCTTTAAAGATACTCAGGTCCCTAGCAGAAGAAAATATCAACAGCATAATAATAGTTATTTATGTAACGAGTTGCAAAAAGTTGATTTTTTCAGCACGAGTCGTACATTTATCCAACGAGGCTTGCCGAGTTGGATAAATACGAAGAGTGCTGAAAAAAATCGAATTTTGCAACGAGTTTCATACCAAATTTTATTCAATGATTTTTTTCATAATGCAACCCATTTGAGTTGCATAATGTTCATAATGCAACTCAAATGAGTTGCATTATGAACATTATACAACTATTTCTCATTATGCAACTCATTTCAGTTGCATAATGAGCCAGTTCGGAAAAAATGGCCATTATGATACCAAAATGAGTTATCCTCTCTCCTCTTCTTGGCGTAACGTCCTCACTGGGACAAAGCCTGCTTCTCAGCTTAGTGTTCTATGAGCACTTCCACAGTTATTAACTGAGAGCTTCCTCTGCCAATGACCATTTTTGCATGTGTATATCGTGTGGCAGGCACGAAGATACTCTATGCCCAAGGAAGTCAAGGAAATTTCCTTTACGAAAAGATCCTGGACCGAGCGGGAATCGAACCCGTCACCCTCAGCATGGTCATGCTGAATACCCGTGCGTTTACCGCCTCGGCTATATGGGCCCTACCAAAATGAGTTATATAAAAGGTAAATTACGCAGCGCAACATTTTTTTGTCTCAAGAGCAAACTTATGTGTCTCCGAAGGATTTTGGGCCGCTGAATCCGAATCCGGGCTCAGATTTGCTCCAACACGTCACAATTTTGAGCTATACCTCAATTTATAGGGCAAAATATGAGATTTTGGGCTTTTTCGACTGCAAGCCATTAAGCTTGGAAATATTTTTTTAAGCAATCAAAAGGTTAATTGGTCAATTAACATCTAAGTTAACGACTCATGCAAAATATTTCGTTTTACCTAATCAAATTTGATAGATTTAAGCATTTTATGTTAGTATGAAAACTTGCATGCAACTTTTGGAGGGTGACTTGTATAGGAAATATCGTACCTAACAAAAATCGTTTAAAACTATCAAATTCGATTTGGTAAAACGAAATATTTTGCATGAGTCGTTGATTTAGATGTTATTTGACCAATTAACCTTTTGATTGCTTAAAAACATATTTCCTTGCTTAATGGTTTGCAGTCAAAAAAGCCCAAAATCGCATATTTTGCCCTATATATTGAAGTATAGCTCAAAATTGTGACGTGTTAGAGCAAATCTGAGCCCGGATTCGGATTCAGCGGCCCAAAATCCTTCGGAGACACATAAGTTTGCTCTTGAGACAGACAAAAAGTTAATTTTTGTTACGCTGTGTTATGATACTGAATTGCATAAAATATGTTATTTTTGCTTAATAACTGAATAATGGAATAATGTTTATGTTATTAGCATAACATATTATGTTACAAACTTGTTTGTCATAAGCGGAAAAATAACAAATATCATAACAAAATAATGTTTCCATGAGACTTATTCGATAACATGTTATGTTAAATCAATTACAACTTAATAACTTTTTGGGTATTTTTGTGGCGTTTCAGTCTTTTCGGGGATCAAAAACAACTATATGTCGGAAATAAAAAACATATAGTTGTTTTTGATCCCCGAAAAGACTGAATCGCCACAAAAATACCCAAAAAAGTCTACCAAACAGTCGTCGTCAAAGCTGTCAACTTAATAACAAGAAATTTGTGAACTTATTATTGTTGTGTTATTATTCATCACATATTTGTACATTCTCTATAGTGGAATAATAACTAAACTTGTTCTACAACAAAATTTGTTTCTGGAATGTTATCTTGTGGATATATCTCAATAACTTGAACATCACAAAATAAGATTGCCCAGCAAGACATGTTATTAAAATGATATATTTTGATAAGTGAACAATAACAAATTATGATATAAAAACAGGTTATGCGATTCTGTTGTTATAAATTTGCTATTCCCCTCTGCTCGGGGTGAGCTTTACGATGATTTCAAAGGGGTTCCAGAGACGTTTCAAATCGTTTCTACGCGTTTCAGGACGTTTCAGGACGTTCGAGAGGTGTTAAGGAGGCTTCGGAAGTTCTTATGTTAGTTTTACAGAGCATTTACGGGATTTCATAAGGTTTCCAAAGCGTTTCAATGCAATTCAATGCGATTCAGGGCGTTTGAAGATGTTTCAGAGGGATTTTAGGGGGTTTCAGAGGCCCTCAGGAGAGTTTCACATAGATTTCATCGGGGTTTGCTGAGGCGTTTGAGTAGGTTTTAGAGAGGATTCAAAAGGCTTCAGTTCTGAAGTCCATTGAAATCTCTCTGAAATGGGGGATTTAGAGGCGTTTCAAGGCGTTTCTGAGGTGTTCCAGGGCATTTCAGAAAAGTTTCCGGGGTTTTAAGGAGACTCCAGAAGCTCGCAGCTGAATTTAACGGAGGCACCCGAGATGTTCCGGTCTGCTATGCAGAAATGCCTGGACGAGGGAGTTTTCCCAGAAGCATGGAAGAGGCAGAGCCTAGTTGTATTGCCAGAGGCGGGGAAACCACCCGGAGACCCGTCGGCATATAGACCAATATGCTTGATAGACACGGCGGGCAATGTGCTCGAAAAGATCATCCTCAATAGAATGTTGAGGTTCATCGAGGTCGAAAATGGTCTTTCGAGTAATCAGAACGGCTTCCGGAAGGGGAGGTCGACCGTGGGTTACAAAAATCGCCGAGAAAGCACTTGAGCCTAAGAGAAGCGGAATTCGCTACCATGCAGTAGTGACTCTGGATGTAAGGAAGGCATTTAATAGCGCCAGCTAGCCTGCCATTGCCGTGCTATTGGTGCCTATCGGCATCCTTATTAGTGAGGACATGGAGTGCTTCGAAATGCGCGACACAAGAGGCATACGCAGGACTGCCAGGATGGGCTCTATGGTCAAATGGCAGCGCGCGTGGGACAGTTCGAACAAAGGAAGGTTGACCCATAGGTTAATATCGAGGGTAGATAGTTGGATAATTGGCGCCATGGGGAAATAACATTCCACCTGACACAGGTTCTTACAGGTCATGGTTTCTTCCGACAGTATCTACACCGTTTTGGGCATTCGGATTCTCCTGGTCTAGAGGAAACGGTGAAACACGTTTTGTTCGTGTGCCCGCGTTTTCGCACAATACGTGACCGTATGCTTGCTACATGCGGAGAGGACACAACTCCGGACAATCTTGTCCAGAGGTTGTGTAGGGATGAGTTTGGCTGGAACGTCGTTTCAACGGCTATTATCCACATCGTCTGGGAGCTACAGAGGAGGTGGCGTGTGGACTCGGAGAATGGCTAGTTCACATGCGGTACAAGAGGTGATCCAGGGGCTCGGAGTCGGCTTCGTAGGTCATATCGGAGCCCTGAGGTCGAGATCGACCCTTACAGCGATTAAGTGGCCTCGAAGAGGAAGTCCTGGTAGTGTTGCTGTCGTGGCGTCGGTCTACTTTCAGCAACCTGCGGGTGCATCTGATAGGGCCTGAAGGGTATTGATATCCTTCCTTACGGGCAGGTCAGATCTGGTTACATCTGGTCAGATCTGGCATCAGTTCTTGATGTCTGCAAAACAGTTGGGCTCGAGCGGGGTTGACCCTACCCGACTTCCGAGGACAAAGGGAGTGGTGAGGACCACTAGGAAAACTGGGTAAGCGCCAGCATGCTACCGTAATGGACTCTCCAATTCGAATCATCGATGTTCATTGTTGCAGTCTACGCAGCTAACCTTGAGGGTGCGATGTGCACAAGCCCCTCTTTGAAGCAATGCCTTTTTGATGGTTTCGGAGAAACTAAGGATTTGGCGACAATAGAAATGTGTTCGGTGGGCCGATGAGATAATAGTCCTGGCTTTTACTTTTATTGTAGAAGACGGCCTTAACCCCACACTACCCTAACCTTCCTGTGGTGGGCAGATTCTCCCCCTACACGGTTTAGAAAAAAAAAATGCCTGAGCCTGTACGAGTATGAATCTCATTCATGATGCTATTAGATACAACTTGTAGCTCTCGCAGATCCGTTGACCTGCACTCAAGTAAGTTCTTGGAGGTCATCAAACAGAAAATAAACTCACCACTTGACAATACATAGTGATATAGGGCTGTGCAAGCATGAATTTTATTCATAATGCTCCAGTAAACTCCAATACACTCCAGGGTTTAAGTTCTCTGGCGTACTTACCATGTATCACAAAGGTCATATCATCGGCGTACACTGTGAGGTATCGCTCGGGAGTACTGCATTCAAATACTGAGTTCATCGGGATCAGAAACAGTGCAGTGTAGCATGGTCACATGGGAGCCATTGGCTACGCAGACAAACGCGCCCTTGGATTACCCGTCTGTTGAGAGTGGTTAAGATATTTAAAGATACTACACTACACCGTCTTCAGCCAGAGGCTGCACAGACTGAACATTACACTAACACGAGGCAACGGGCAACACACATAACAACTAGTGGCCCTATGGAGAATTTTCCGTTTGATGAAAAGTTTTCCCCGACTGGAGCGGGAAGCGATCTCACACTCCGAGGCTTAGGAAACGGCTAGACGACTGTTACACTATAGGGTATCAGGCGGACAAAAATCAGAAAGGTGACTTTCGCCAATGCTTGTTCTGAATTTTTCTATCAAAAATAAACATATAAACTAAGAGAAATCCAGAATTCCAAGTTTCTAGCTGAAGTAGTTACAAAGAAATTGTGCATTAAAGTTAAGTAAAGCTAACAAAATCAATTTCCGCTGAAAAACAACATATAATTTCAAATCGATATTTCTTAATTAATATCATCATTGCCTAATGGTTTTAATACATATTTGCTAACATAATGAAGCAAGCTTTCTAACAAACAGGTGGTTTTGTGAAATAGTTAAACAATTGTAAGAAAACGGTAAAAAAAGAAGAAGAAGTTGAAAAAGGCATGAAATTCAATTTTTGTTAATCGGTATCTTTTTTTCCACACATTTTCAAGCCCAAAACCAGTTAACGCTCAAACTGTAGGTCTACACTCACGATTTTCAATGCGAAATGCTGCGGTAAATTGCGGTCTTGGGAGGTTCAGCGTTTTTTTTTTTCGCATGGGAACGCCCCTTGAGATTAAACGAAGATTCTCGAAAAAACAAGCAAATTTCGTTTGGAACTCATTTTTGCAGTAAATCCACAATATTTTGACAATCCAAGTGAAGAAAACAAAACAAATAAGATAAAATAAAACAAATCCAAACCTTTTAATATATTATCAGTTATTTGGCCATATTGAAAATACTCTGTAACGGTTCGTAATACCCCGTCAGCAGGTTTGTGAGATTTTGTTGCGGTCTAGTGTAGTTTTCGTTGGTTTGTTAAATAAAGTTCAGGAAAGTGTTTGTGTTGTTTGCTCCACTCTGTGTATTTGATGATCACGCGAAAAGGACGCAGCCATAAATAGCAGCTACCATCATCCTTCAACATTAGCCACCAGATGACTCTGCCTTACCTGCAACATGGGCGTACATGGTGGTAGCGAGAGGAGGCCATTCGGATCTAGGAAATCCACAATTTACCAAAGAAACGGCCAATTCCCAAGTAATCCCCAACAGCTAAGTTGGAAGTGCTCACTGTTCTTTGAGCCAACGCGAGGATCAAGTGTGTGTGTGTGTATGTAGGATTCCAAGGACACAAATAAACCCCGAATCAAGATAATTCAACAAAATGTTTAATGCCTGGAACTCCCCCCTCACGCACGGAAACCCGTAGTTATACCGTGGTGAACTCTAACCCCAAAATGGGTCACCATCCGCCGTAGCTACATCCGGCGAAGGCTTGGACAGATGGAATCTATGACAAAAGGTCGAAAGACATAAGGTCGAAGGACAAAAGGTCGAAGGACAAAAGGTCGAATGGACAAAAGGTCGAATGGACAAAAGGTCGAATGGACAAAAGGTCGAATGGACAAAAGGTCGAATGGACAAAAGGTCGAATGGACAAAAGGTCGAATGGACAAAAGGTCGAATGGACAAAAGGTCGAATGGACAAAAGGTCGAATGGACAAAAGGTCGAATGGACAAAAGGTCGAATGGACAAAAGGTCGAATGGGACAGAAGGTCGAATGGACATAAGGTCGAATGGACAAAAGGTCGAATGGACAAAAGGTCGAATAGAACAAAAGGTATAATTGACAGTAGACAATTTGGAAGACATGATGAAGTGGTCAGTAAAACGACAATTAGCTTATATGCAGCTATTTACTACCGCATTGCAATTCGAAATAGATGCCTAGAATGATAGAAAGTACAAGCCATTTTACGAGACGTTTCGGATCAGCTGATCGCTTATTTCATGAATGAAAATTTGACAGGAGGTTGCGCCCAAGCCCGTGAGTGTTAATATCAATATCAACACTTTTGTCGTTTCGTAAACTAGACTATAGAAGGATATAAAGTAATGTTATTCATGAAAGTGAAATCCGCCGAAAATGCTTTGAAGCTCTTTGGAATGCCTCCAAAATCCCCCTTAAAACCCCAGAAACCCCATGTAACGCACCTCAGACCTTCCGAAACCCCTGAAAACGCTATGTAACGCTTCCGTAACGTTTGTGAAATCCACCGAAAATTCTCTGAAGCTCTTTGGAATGCCTCCAAAATCCCCCTTAAACCCCCGGAAACCCCATGTAACGCACCTAAGACCCTCCGAAACCCCCAAAAACGCCATATAACGCCTCCGTAACGTTTGTGAAATCCGCCGAAAAATGCTCTGAAGCTCTTTGGAATGCCTCCAAAATCCTATAATGAAAAAAATGTACTATACGGTTCACAGGCTGGGAGGTATGGCTTTCAATCTTTGGAGGAATAACTTATGAAAGCTTAAGAATCCGTTTTTGAGTTATTCTTGCAAAGACTGAATGCCATACCTCCCAACATAATCATCAGCAGTCGAAATTCGAAGAAATTATTTATACTTATACAGTGTAATTCGTCGGAACTACCTATAAATCGAAGAGGGGATGAATCATCCTGGATGATCACTAATCACAAGTAGTTATTTTTTCTGCAGTAGAGATAGAAAGAACAGCTATTGAATTAAAGAAGGCAAAATTTCTGATTAAATTATAAGTACCTAAATAGTCGATAAATTATTCAGTAACAAAACTTAAAAGAACAGCCTATAAATTTAAGAAGGAAAAATTACTGAACAAAACATCAAACTAAATTGCCATGCAATACTACACCAACACAACTTGAAAGAATAGCCTATAAACAAAAGAAGGAAAAATTTCCTATAGAAATGTCAGTGGCTGAAATACATATGATTACTATAAAAGCACCATAATGTTTCTCCCAATGAGCAAGAACATGATCCATTCGACCTTTTGTCCCATTCGACCTTTTGTCCCATTTGACCTTTTGTCCAATCGACCTTTTGTCTATTCGACCTTTTGTCCATTCGACCTTTTGTCCATTCGACCTTTTGTCCATTCGACCTTTTGTCCATTCGACCTTTTGTCCATTCGACTTTTTGTCCATTCGACCTTTTGTCCATTCGACCTTTTGTCCATTCGACCTTTTGTCCATTCGACCTTTTGTCCATTCGACCTTTTGTCCATTCGACCTTTTGTCCATTCGACCTTTTGTCCATTCGACCTTTTGTCCATTCGACCTTTTGTCCATTCGACCTTTTGTCCATTCGACCTTTTGTCCATTCGACCTTTTGTCCATTCGACCTTTTGTCCATTCGACCTTTTGTCCATTCGACCTTTTGTCCATTCGACCTTTTGTCCATTCGACCTTTTGTCCATTCGACCTTTTGTCCATTCGACCTTTTGTCCATTCGACCTTTTGTCCATTCGACCTTTTGTCCATTCGACCTTTTGTCCATTCGACCTTTTGTCCATTCGACCTTTTGTCCTTCGACCTTTTGTCCTTCGACCATTTGTCCTTCGACCTTCTGTCCTAAAGCCGGACAGATGATGATCCGGCCATTCGCTACACCAGGCCGAGGACCACCCTAAGGGCTGTTCTCCAGTGGTCGCGGACCCCGATTCGATTGGGCTGTAGGGAGTTTCTCTTATTGTTGGTGTAATAGAGGATTACGGTTTACCCGGTCCAACTATTAGCAACAAAAGAAGTAAAACCCGTATGATTGCTAAAAGTCAAGTTTGTTTTTCTTTATTCGAATCGGTGTATTTATATCGTTTTGTCCCACATATTACTTTGGGACGAACCAGGGTAGATACCTGGAGTGTGATGTTAACGAAAGCTCGCCTTTCGTGGGAACGCCGCTGTCAGCAGAACATGTCTGGACTGAGGCTGTCTAAGCCGGGCGCATATTGCATTCACAGTAAATACTTAAATCGCATTATCGTGCTTTCAGGTGCACCATACAATGATGGTCACACATAATTTTATGACGGTGTGTTTAAAGAAGAAAGTTAACAAAAAAAGATGATAATCATTAGGACCATCACAGGGCGATAAAGGTCGCATCAAACGGGAAGAAAAAGATGGACGAGGAAGGAGAGGACCGGTGGATGATGACAGCAGGAGAAAGGGGCCCCGAAGAAGGAAGAAAAAGTTCAGATTAGATTAAGAAAGTGGGTGAAAGTAGAGTGAAGGTAGAGAGCTAGGGAAAGAGAGAAAGTGCACAAATACCAAATATACAGGAGTGTGGAAAAGCCAATCCAAGTGTTTCCCTGAATCCGCGAAATAGAAAAGATAAGCGTGCCGACCCTTGAGATGTGAGGTCCTAATACAGAGTCTCGTTAGCCGCTGGGAAGCGTCACCTTCTGTGACCCTCTCCTCAGCCAACCGTAGCTGTGGCAACCGCCATTAGTTACAACGCCCTTTTCAAAACTTGATCGAGATGCTTTAAAATCTTCATTAACAATATATTTTGGCCAAACCAACTACGGAAAACTAAGAAATACTCGAAAATGTGATAAAAATATTTTTGTCCGCCTGGTTGTATGGGAATCCCCCATAGTGTGTTAGCGGCGTCAGTCGTCTAGGTCTCAATTGTATTGAGTTTCCATGCCATGCATTGAATGGGTATAATTAGACATCTACATACGTGCAGGTAGGTGCTCGCTCATCCTCACACGACGAAAAGGCAAAAGGCATCAAGGAAGACTATCCGGCTGATAAGCGGTAGTATCTTAAGAATTGTATATGATATGGTCAGGACACGCAGTTCTATGGCTGAGGGCGTGGTTGAGATCGTCCGAACATAGACAATTGTAGTCTGCTAGATAAAGGTCGTTTAAGTCACATAGCAAGTGGCAGGACTCCGTTTCCGACATCTATATAAATAAAAATGGAATGGTGTTTGTATGACCAGAATAAGCTCAGAAACGGATCTACACCATTCTTCCAGTGTTTCGTTCGTGCAGGGCTCCGACGTGTTCGTACGAAACAATAGTCCTGTTCAACGACGTAGGTTGAACTTGCTCGAAGTTGCTGCAACCTACTCTTACCCATTTGTCAACAAACCGGAAAGAGCGGGATGGAGCAAGTTCGAGCAAGTTCAACCTACGTAGGGTTACCAGACGTACTCTTTTTAGAGTACATGTACTCTTTTTCAGCAAAAAATTGGGAGTACTATTCTTTTTGGTAAAATGGGCCCAATTGTACTCTTTTTTGCAAAACTACATTTTTCTGATAAAATATACATATCAATAAAAATAACCTTCCAAGTAGTAAAATAATCAGTATGCTGCAAATTAGAATCACTTAACGATAGGTCTTGTCTGCTGAAGAAAGGCCATCATTATTTTCCCTTTCTTCTATCGAAATCACACTAATTCATACAGATTATGATTTGCTCCTTGCTGAAAAATGTTGCTAAAACTGTCGTTTATTAATTTGTTGTGCAAAAATGGCTTCACTTTGACGTGCAATAATCGGAATTCGTTTTTGAGTTATTCCTCCAGAGATTGAACGCCATACTTCCCAACATAATAATCGGAAGGGTAAGAAATAACGAAAGTATTTCGTTTCTGTAATATGTTAGCTTTTGAAAGCAGGCTCAATTTTTTAAATTGTCTTGAACGAAGCAATGAGTTACATTTTCCATTGCGTTCTTAAAAGATGTTTGTAATCTGTATCAACGAGATTTAAGCCCTTCCGAAACAAGAAATCACATTTTGCGAGTTTGTCGGGATTGGGATTCGATCATAGGTCCTCAGCGTAAGCGTCACGTGTTTTAACCATCACACTAGGTTCGTTTTACAAAAAATAAAATAAAAAAAAAGTCTTACGAAACCTATTGCATCTACTAGAGAGCAAAAAAATGACAGTTCTCGCCAATTCTTAACGAAAGGAATTTGAAAACATATCACTAACACGCAAACCGACATTCGGTTCTTCAGATTTCTGCTCTTGAGAATTCGAGTTGTGGCTTCGTCATACATTCACCTTAAGTTTTTACATTTAGGTGTCAAGTATGGTTTACAGAATTTAAATATCAAAAACTCCAAGAGTGTCAAACAGTATTTAATCGAAAAAAAAAATATATTTTTTTTTTCGATTACTGTACTCTTTTGTACTCTTTTATCAGATTTCTTGAATGTACTCTTTTCATGTGCGAACAATATGGTAACCCTAAACCTACGTCGTTGAACAGGACTAATAATTGCAAAAATCGACCGGGAACGCACCGAAAACAAGAAAGTTTGAAATTCCATTTTGCGGGGCATTTGTCTACAGAGCTGCATGTCAAAAAAAAACACAGTAGGCAGGCAGAATGACGTTTGCCGGGACAGCTAGTACAGAATAAAATGGTCCACTGCACGAATTTATGCTGGCCTGCTTACTCTCACGGAAAATTTGACGTTTGAGCGGTGCCGACACCTCTCAAACCAATGTGATTTAAATAAGGTGGGGAGGAAGTCACCTTATGTCTGTATTAGTAGGGTGTTTAACGTAAACAAGGTTTGAGGAGAGGGCGTGACGTCATACAATCTCAACATGTGGTTGAATCAATTGATTCACAGTACAAAGCATATGAGATAATCCATAAATACGTACCTCCCAAATCATCAAAATTTGCATGAGTAAAGCTTCACCAGTAACAAGTTTGGCAGTAAGTCCTCTATACCAAATTAAACATGACAATAAATTTAGATTGCATTTTCAAATCACCTCCGTTTCGAATTCAAACAAAGCCCATATTACGTTATTACGTTCCGCAGCGACCTTTCTTTCGTTTCGTTGAACTAATCCTTTACTCTGAATAGCTCTGGACCTTCTGGTCCATTGGTAGTTAACGTCCATTGCGCATGGAACGGATTTTCCTTTTTTTGCAAGATTTCTTTCCTCTAAAACAATACAAAATAATTAAAATTTTAATGATTTACCAAAAATGTCAGCATCTTACGAGGGCGAGCATTTTTTTATTTGTTTATGTAGGCCCGCATAACAAGTTGCTGATCTCCCTTAGAAACGAAAACTAAGCTGCACGTTCGAAACAATTGACACAAAGCTGATACAATTTCACATTTGCCGAAACGTTTTGTATTTATTTTTGAAAGTGCGTTTCAACATCTGTTAAATTCACCAACAATGTACAATGGAAGTATGCATCAAAATTGAAAATTTTGGCGAGACACAACAATATTCATTGGTTGGAAACAAGCCAATTGCATTGCGTATGCTTTTGCAAACTATGCATACTCATGCCACATGAGTCATGTGTAGCTTATTTCAAGAGTGGCACACTTTTAGTGAAAATTTGATAACGAACTCTATGACGTCAGCCATTGTCAAGTGGCAGTTAGGTGGCTACGAATGAAAGGGGAATATGCACTAACACATGCAAACTTTAGTGTAGTACATAAAATGATCTCTTCACCTTATCTACATCACATTGCTCTCAAACGTCAAATTTCATGTGAGAGTAAGCAAGCCAGTATGAATTCGTGCAGTAATCCATAGGGCACTGCATTGTTTTGATTTTGTATGGGATTTTGACGTTTCTTGGCCTTGTTGTTTACAAAATTTCTGTAAGAGTGAAAGAGAAGGAGAGAATTTCATGCAGTGCCCTATAATTGAAATATTTTGTTTGCCGACGCCTTGGTTAATTGATCAGCGAAGGCCTCAGTGACCATATTCACATGATTTATAAAGTTGCCCTCTACTTTCATGATTTTTTCAGCATGTCCGTTCTGGCCACTAACAGTTTTGACCTTCCGAACTCTATGATTGTTGCTATGAGGTTAGTCATCCTTGATTTTTTGATGACCTTCCTGGTCTTGGTTAGCGCTAGTTGAAATTGTTTCAGCTTACGAGGTCTAGAGAGGTCATCAGATAAATAAATAAAATAAAAGGTGATGAGTGTTGAAAGCATTATTGTGGATTTGGGGTCTTTTTACCTTTCAGAAAACTGTCCATCTGTCTCTATGTTCATATTCGTGGAGGACTTCGCAGCATTCTTCTGATGTGGCTTTCTTGGGTCTGGCGCATGTGACCGGCTAGGCAAATAGGCGCATCTAAACGACCTCCGCGTAAGACTTCCTCCTCGTGCTGTAGATTGTCCTGGTCTCTCAGTAGAAGGACCTTAGGTGCGTCTGCAGTTTGAGAACATCAGCTTCCCACTTGTTAGTGGTACATTAACGATTTGTTTCCGTGGATCGTCCCCACACAACAAGTGAGAACCTCTGCACAAGCAATCTGCGAATTTTCTAATTTTAAGTCTCGTTAGTAGCATTTTCCTGCTGGGTTATTCACTTACCGAGTGGCGTGAAACATTTGGCGGCAACAAAGACATTTTGGAACAACACAACCACGACGGCGAAATATATCATGTTCGCTTTTAGATGGAAACTGTCAATGATGTTGCCACTTGGTTGAGATTGTATGTTTTCTGTACACACTTTTCGGCTCTTGCCGCTCCCCTTGCGCAATAGAACAAGTTGGCGAGCTGCTGAAAAGCGCTTCTACTTTGTGAGTTGTTTATTTATTTGGGGCAAGTGATATACGTAAGAGGTTTTCTGTAACGCAAAACCAGACCGAACGCTGCTACGCCAAAGTTCAATTGGATCATTTGTCAGATGGATGAAGTACTGCTAGCTGCAACACTCATCTACGGCGGTGGTGTCTATCGTTTGACGGGCGACGCTAGACAGACTTCAGGTCGGTTAAACCCGTGCTATGAAATTTATTATTGTCGCGATGCTAATGCTGTCATAAATTCCGACTGTGACATTTTCCACTCAAATCATGACTCACAAACGTCCAATACAAACCGAATAACAAAGAAAATTTGATGTGCACTGACACATAAATTATTCTCGTCTGCTGCATATGTAATTAATTTTAATTTAGCAATTTAATCCGCTAGCATTTGGGAAGCGCGGATGAACAATTACTTGATTGAAACTAGTAAATCTATCGTCGAAACATGGCGATAAGTCGATCCGCTGAACGTGCGGCTAGAAGATTTTCCATATAGTAATATGAAAATAACAATTTGTCAACTAAATGTACGAGCGACGTCCAACACAATTTAGAGAACGCTAGGTAACTAGGGCATTTCCTATTTAAGACATGCATCTATGAAATTTGCCGTAAAGAACTTTCCCAGCAATGAGAAAACTGAAATTATTTTCAAACTTAATTTATGAAGCACTCACTGCAACTGACATTTTATGGCTGATTTCATGCACTTTATTCCTTAGGTGCTATAATTGAAGCTGGCAGTAATTATTTCAATCCCATAAGGGAACATCCACAAATTACGTCACGCTTTGAGAAAGACGATGGTGTTCAGTAAAGCACCACGACCCGACTAGAAGATTCTAACAAAAATATAACATAATTATAACAAACCGTGATATTCATAACTCATTGTGATATAATCATGTTTAACATCTTTGGCGTTTAAAAATATTATAACTCAATTGTATCATATTATGTTATAGATGTTGCTCAATAACTCATTGTGAAATAATTTAGTTTTGATACTTTGACATTCAGAACATCATTTTACACAATTGTATCAAAATATGATAGAAACTAGTTTTCTTGAAGCTGAAATTTATATCATATTGTGTTATAATTTTGATCTGATTATAACAAAATAGATTATTATTTTGATTAGACCGGTGTACTTTTTGTTACAATTTTAGTTATTTTAACATCATCCTGCATCTAGTTTATAACATAATAAGTTATAGAAAAATTTCATAACATCATAACACAATGTGTTATAAACTTGATATTTTTTTCTAGTCGGGGAGTTATACACATATTTCAGAGGTCTCATAAAAAGGAAAAGGCGGGGCATCAAATTGGACTATTTTTGCGTGAGGTAATTTTTAAGTATTTCCTCCCTAAAAACGACTGCGCAGTCTTGGAGTATGCTAACGACGTTCATTATTTGTTTCGATATAGGAAAACGTTGGGCAAGTAATAAACCGTATTTGATTACTCCAAGACTGCTTTGCCGTTTTTAATAAAAGTTCGAGCGATACAGTCGAGCCTCCAATATTTCAATACGTTTGACATGTTATAGGCAGGCCGGCTCTAGTTTTGAAGCACATTATCTTTTATTTTGGAAATTCGTGCCATCCCCATAAGGGACCGTTCATAAACCACGTAGACATTGGGGGGGGGGGGGGGTTGGGGAGGTGGTGGGTTCTGGTCAAAGCCTATACTCCACCCAAACATATTTGTATGGATGAAAGTCTTCGAGGAAGGAGGGGGGGGGGGTCTGAGATGGCCATAATTTAGTCTACGTGGTTCATGAAAAGCCACTTATGAGCCTCGTCATCTACACGCAACCTGAGATTGGCAGATTCTAATACAATTGGGTATGAAACATATACAAATATTGTATTAGGGCCTTGCAAATACAAAAATTGGTAGGTGGCAGTATACCAAAAATTGTATTGGCTTCCTAGAATCTGGAAAAGGAAAATTTCGCATGTGTGCGTGTGCTCTGTCGCACTGGTTTCTCATTATTTGTTCTATTTTTAGACTGATCATGGCAGCAGCGGCGGCATCAAATACCAATACATGTTTAAAAAGAAATACGGGCGGCGACGGGAATCGAACCGAGGCACTATCATGATGATACACAGTATCCTGCGCTCCAACCAGCACGGCTATAACTGCACATGAATAGACAAGAGGCGGAAAGCCATCATGATCAACACAAACGTGACTTGGTGATGGAAGTGATACAGCCGCCACACTGCACAATGGGTCCAGAGCCATATTTGCGAAGACAAAACTGTTTAAGCTTCAGCTTTAAGTTTTTAGACACATATTGTGTTTTAGAAAGTTTATTTTCAATAGGGTCATCCCTATTATTGTTATGTTAGGGTGGTTCGTCTGGTTGAACTGATTCAAAAATCTGCTTTCTAATAATTTTATTTGCAATGCCATGATGGATGGTGATGGATCGCTTAATTAGAAATTCCACCAATAAACGGCAAATTCTAAATTTCATATATCTCAGGACTCTCACCACTTAGAAAGTTGGTGTCTTCGACAACGTTGTTAAGTGAGTCAAGGGCTTACAGTTAATGGTCCACTAGGCGGCGCTAGTTACACATTTGCAAAATCATTCAAATGATTGATATTTTTTCGTGAAATAATCAACTAGCTGTAAGTTTGTTTTCTTTGAACGTGTCTAAGTCAAGTCAAAGGTTTTTCAAAGAGCTATGTATTAGTCATAATTGTGCGACATTTCATTTCATTCGGTTCACTTAACCCAGAGATATAGCAATTAAACGAAGAACACTCAAATATGAACTACTTTATTAGGGTTGCTCCAATTTTATGTAAAGTTATCCAATCGAGCCCAAATTTGTACCGTTTATATCTTACTAGTTGTGCAACTGGTAGGAAAAATTCGAGAATATTTGGTGCATTTTTTTTTAAAAAGTTACAGCTTGCTGAATATATTTGAAATAATAAATAAAAGTTACATGCTTCAATTAGTTCGTAACTAGCGCCGCCTACTGACAGAACCTTGAACCAATCAGCTAATCAACTGAGCGGCCGTAACCAACCTAACAACATCGCCGAAGACATCAACTTTCTAAGTGATCTGAGTCCTGAGATATATGGAATATAATATTTGTTTAAGTTTTAAAAATTGCCTAAAACATTTTTAGCAAGTTGTATCCTTTTATAAAGTCCACCAAAACTATTCGAATTTTGATTACTTATTATTATTATTATTATTTATTTTAATTCAAAATTTAGAAAGAGGGAAAAGCCCCCTTGAGCGATTTACATTTAAAATCATTCTCAAAAGGGCGCAAAACCTCTTCTTCTTTTCAAAAATCATTACAAAAATAAAATATTTTAAAACTAATCTAAAGGCTCAAACGGAATTTATCCATCGCAAATTTTGATTACTTGTTCCTCAACGAGTTTGATTTAATTGGTGCAAACTTGGGCTTGATTGATTAATCAACTTTACACGAAATTAGAGCCCTTCTATCTATATCTAGTTTTTGACTTCCGTTTATCAAATTACTGTACCTTAGGACTAAGCGAACCGAATTAAATTAAATTTTGAAAGTTTGTGACTGGTCTTCATGTATCGTTGGACTCGACTAAAATATGATCAAAGGCAAAAAAGTTGCAATTTATTGAAAACTTTTCGAAAAGTTCTGATGATTCGAATGTTTTATCCAAGGGCTGAAAGTTTCTTGAGTAAAGACAAATCAATCAAATCAATCGAATTTTTTATTTTTGTAAATTTGCTATAACTTTGTAAAACATTCTGATATTGAATAGAGAATAATTACCCAAGCAACACACATGTTATATAACAGTTACGGCAGCGCATGTTTTAGTTGTATAGTAGTTTATTTTACGTAATTCTAACGCAATGTTGAAATAACGTCGAATTAACTTCTATACAACCAAAACTTGCGCTGTCGTAACTCTTATATAACATGTGTGTTGCTTGGGTAATCAGCAGATTTTTGGATAAGCCACACTTGATTGACCGTAATCATTTCACAATAATGAAAAAAAAAAAAGAAATGACAGAACTTGGCAGAAACATTTTTGTCTTCGTAAATACGACTCTAGACCCATTGTGCACTGAAAAGCCCGCATCCAGCAGGTTGCTGTTTGCAAGTGGAAAATTCCATGTAGACAATAGGACGCGAAGCTCAGCAGCGAAGCGAAAGTTATTTTTAGACGCAACCCGGTTCAACTTCTCGGGTTTGAATGGAGGTGTTTGTGTGTAGTGGTATGGAAGCTATGAAACCGTGTAGCGCATCTTAATACAACGAATGGATTATGATTTATCACATTTTCTGTACGTTTTTAATACATAAATTGGTATAAAAGGCATATCTCAATTTTTGGTAGCTTTCCTTGTTTTGCGTGTACCAGAGAGAAAGTGGGATGTGCGATAGGGATAAGGAAGGAAATCACACGGTAGAGATTTTTCCAGCTGTCGTTTCTTGCGTCGTCCTCTTGAATTCATGCAAGGAAACGCACAGGCAGCAATATAGCCCTGGGGCTTTGCGAAACCACCTAAGCCCCTTCTCCCCTCATTTGCGAGACAGCCGCGTAGTCGCCGGCTATAAACAGAACTACTAACCCCAAATCAAGGTGTCAAGCGACCCAGGACGAGGAAGGAGTGATCGAATGAAAAAAAATGCTTATCAAAGGAGCCTGTGAGCAGCGATGCCAGATGATTTTCTGTATCACTCGTTTAAAAATCTGTATCCTATACAAAATTTGGATGAACTACAGAGTTCCTATACAAATAAAAATCTGTATTTCATATAAACGCAATCTGTACAGATGCCCAAAAATCTGTATAATACAGATAAATCTGTATATATGTCATCCCTACCTGTGAGATACCTGGGCACCCCCCAGGTGGCGTGGTAGACCTCCTTTCCCGTGCAACTGGGATTAACCTTCGAGTGACGTGCAACACGTTGAAAAAATCTCGCTTTTTGTCCTCAGCAATAGCGTGGTGCTGGTGAAGGTGATCAACCGCGCGACCTGGTTGACTATGAATTTAATTAAAAACTAACAAAACAAATGTGGGTTAGCAAGGTCTCCGTTAAGGAGTAGTCAGAAGTGGGAAGCTGCGCACGCAGCTCCAACGTGGGATCCATTCCCCGGCTAGTCTGCCAGGTGAGATATTGGACGGAGCGTGGTTTATGAGGACTATCAACCAAAAGCGAGAAGGGCTGTCCGCGGTGAAGGTGGTTGAGCAGCAGCTTGGAAAGATCATCGACTTTGCGTCCACGAAGTCCAACATAAGTAAGAACCTCAAAACGGTCCTTTTGCGACTTCGTAAGGCGATGAACGGTCCTGCTTGGCAGGAAACTCGTGAAAACTGCAAGGGCGGCGGAATCGCTGAATGCAAAGGTTACGAAGTTTACCCAGACGGAGGCCTTCGCTTTCGCAGGAAGTCCAAAAGTTGTGGCGGATGCAACTGCTTGTGATAAGCACTCACAGGAGCGGGTGAGACAGCCGTCTGATGAGGAGCTGTCTGGAGGTGCCCGCAAGGCTAGGAGAATAGTAACTCCAAAGGCCGGCAGTATTGCCGGCAAGTCGGACCCCAGCCATGCGTCCCAGAAAGCTGGGCAGGGTGGCCCGTCCCGGAGGGAAGGAAACAGGGGGTTGCGACCGTTGTTAGGCCCTCAGCAACTACAGAGTAGCGTTAACCAAGGGGAGTACCCCCTTGGTTTACGCTACTCGCAGGTTGTCGAGGAGATCTGGGACGCCAAATCAAGAAGGCGTAAAAGAGTAGGTGCCTAGCGCGAGAAAGGCGACGCTCCCATCATCAAGACCGAACAGTCTAAGTACTCTGACGTCTTGAAGGCGATGCGGAGCGACGCCAAGCTCGTAGATCTGGGAGCCGACGCGACGTGCGCAGTATCAGACGTACTCGTATAGTTGAAATGATCCTAGAGCTGAAGCACGATAAGGAACGCAAGGGCATCGTCTACTAAAGTTTGGCGGAAAAGCTCGTCACGGCACTACGACAACAGTGTGATGCGCAGATGGCCACCGCAGCCGTTAGGCTACGGAAGTGGCCGGCAGGGACACAGGTAGACTTGGTTCAGCTACCTGTGAAGAAAAAAGGCCGTTAAATTAAGCAGAATCACGGTAGGCTGATGCGTAAGTCATCTGACCTTCCACGAGGAACCGAAGGTTTGTTTCAGGTGTCTGGAACCAGGACACTCTGACAGGAGCAAACTGTGCAGGAGATGCGCCGCCGAAAGTCACAAGGCACAAGGCTGCACTAGTCTACGCATTTGTCTGATTTGTACCGGGAAATCCGTGAATAACAGGCACCCAACGGGTCGTTGGGTAAACAAACCGCAGTAAACAAACCACAGTGCAGGTAACGCAGCGTAACCTGAACATTGTGATGCAGCTCAACAGCTGCTCTGCCAGGCGGTTTCTGAGTGTGGAACGGATATCGGCATCATAGCGGACCCATACCGTGTACCCGCCGGTAACGGAAATCGGGTCCCGGATGGGCCCAGAAAAGTGATGACGATATGGTTGATGGGTAAATACCACGTCCAGGAGTTGGTGTCAACTACCTATGAGGGCTTCGTGTTCGCCATAATAAACGGGGTCTTCTTCTGTAGCTGTTATGCGCCTCTGCGGTGGTCAATCGAGCAGTTCACGCAGATGCTGGACTGTATGAAAACCCTGCTGACAGGGCGAAGGACGGTGGTAATATCAGGTGACTTGAATGCCTGGGCCGTAGAATAGAGAAGTCGTTTCTCGAACCAGCGAGGCCAGACCCTGCTAGAGCCACTGGTCATATCAGATGTCGACCTGGCTAATGCCGGTACCAAGAGTACTTTTAGTCGGAACGGTGCGGAGTCAAATACTAACGTTACTTTTTGTAGTCCTGGCCTAACAATTAGTTCGAACTGGAGAGTAGACGGTGGATATACTCACTGCGATCACCTGGCGGTTCGCTACAGTATCGACTATTTACAACAACAGCAGGCAGTGGGTAGAGGAAGAGGCAGCTAGGCCGAGGTCAAGCCCTCGCAGGTGGAAGACATCATACTTCGATGGAAGGATATTTAGGGACGCGCTCCACCATAGGCGAAACCTACTTGGTTTAGACGGCGACGAGCTGGTAGCGGTACTTTCGCATGCATGCGATGCGACCATGGCTAGGCGAGTCCACCCTAGAAATGGGAGACCACCGGCTTACGGGTGGAATCAAGCGATTGTGGACTTGCGCCACGCGTGCCGACGGGCTAGGCAGCGGATGCAGCGAGCACGAACTGAGGAAAAGCGAAACGAACAACAGGTGGTGTTCGCCGCTGCAAAAGCCGCGCTGAAGACCGAGATAAGGGCAAACAAGAGGCCTACTTCGCGGGTCTCTGCCAGAGTGCCAATGCGAATCGTAAGGTGAAACCTACAGAGCATTCTCCAGAGAGTGATGGAAGGAATCATCGAGGGGCTTTTTTCGCGTCATGATCCTAGTCCTTGGCCACCTTTTGTATGACAGCCGGGGATGGCGGCTGGCGATGAGGAGAGGGTCACCGATGTGGAACTTGCGGGGATATCAAAGTCCCTTAGCGTAGGTAAGGCCCCAGGTCCGGACGGAGTTCCGAACCTGGCCTTTATATTAGCTATAGCAGAGGCTCTCGAGATATTCAGGTCTGTTATGCAGAAATGCCTGGACGAGGTAGTTTTCTCAGAAGTTTGGAAGAGACAGAGCTTAGTTCTAATGTCAAAAGCGGGGAAACCACCCGGAGACCCATCGGAATATAGACGAATATGCTTGATCGACACGCCGGGAAAGGTGCTCGAAAAGATCATCCTCAATAAAATGTTGAGGCGCACCAAGGGTGTAAATGTAAATGGTCTCTTGAGCAGCCAATTTGGCTGCCGGATGGGGAGGTTGACCGTTGATGCTATCTTGTCAGTAACAAAGACAGCCGAGATAGCGCTCCAGCGTAAGAGTAAGGGGATTCGCTACTGTGCAATAGTGACTCTGGATGCAAGGATCACGTTCAATAGTGCCAGTTTTGGATGGAAGTGATTTCATGTAACAGAGTTCCACAAGTTTTCATCTTGAGTACTGGCATAATTTCTATTACAAAGACTTTATGAAAATCTAGTACACTTAGACGTTCTTTTGAAAAAAAAATCGCATCTTAAACTGTATCGTTCGGCCTGGATCAGGATGACTCTCTGGATTACGGTATATGCATGAATAAAAAAAACAATTCCGCTCGGGCTTTACTTTATGCAATTTTATTTTCAAATCTATTTTAGGTGCACTTTTTGTTATCTCAATCATAAAAATGAATCTTCAATTTTCATATCCAGGAACAGAAAAAGCGAAAAATCAAACAAACAAATGCAGAGGCAGATAAAGGAAAACACTTTTGCACGCTGTCTGTCGTAGCCGGGCCCCTCGCAGGCTTGGTTGGTTTGGCTTTCGCTCACGCAGAAAAAAAAACAGTGCAATGGTGGAAAAACCAAAGAAGTTTTTCAATCGTCCACCTCTTCCTCCTTCAGAATGCCGAGCCTTCGGGCGACGCTTTTCACGTTGGAGATAACTTCCTCCTGCACCAGATTGAAGCTCATGGCGAGCAGTGCGATACCGAACAGCAAATACAGCGAGCACAGGGCGATGGAAATTTCGGAATCGTTTTTCACTCCTTGCGCTGGGACGAAATCACCGAATCCTGCGGGGCGGCACAAAAAAGAAAGAAGGGAAAAATCACATTGAGGATGATTCTGGTGGGGAACTGTTCGGAATAGAGAGATGAAATGAACTGTTTTAAATATTATGCATAGAAGTTCGTAGAGGTGAGTTATGCCACTGTTTGCCAGAAAAAATATTTTATTTGCGAGGAAAGTTATAGTTTTCGATATGCCTTGTGATAGGCGGTTCTTATGTTTCGGTCACAAGTGCAAAGATATTGCATTTAATAGATTTTTAAAGAAAAATAATTTTGCATTAATTTACCTCGATAGAAAGCACTGCTACTAGTAGGAAAAGATGTTTTCTTTTATACATATTATCCATTTGCAAGAACATTTTGTTCCACTGGCTTATGCATCCTTGGCACATATAACATGGCAACTGTATCAACTATGCAACTTTTTAACAACGGTAGACCAGATTACGTTTCACCTGTTTTTTTCATCTTAGCTGTTGCACTTCACGTCTATTTGTATCAACCAGAATTCTTAGTGAATATACGCGTTGCATAGAGATTGAATAGCTGAAACGATAAACGCGCGGGTATTCAGCAAGATCACGACTAAAGGTGAGGTGATGGAAAGGTGGAAGCCGCACTTCGATAAACACCACAATTGCACGTAGAACATGAGGGCGGAGGACCTAGGCAACAGAGGAGATTACCGATAAACAGAAGTTGAACAGGTCCAGATATGAAAAGGATTTCAATTGGAGATTATCCTGGATACTTTTTCTATGCCTCTGGCTGGGGAGAGGAAAAAGAGTTAAAGAGTTTCAGAAGGTTACCAGGCGATCCCAGAGGTTTAAGATTTCAGGGCTGTTTCCAGATTTGCATATGCCTTTATGGGGGTTCTAGAGGGTCTCAGAGGCGTTTCAGGGAGTTTCGGGAGATGCCGGCAGATCTCATGGGTGTTTTAAGGGGGTCCCTGAGGGCTGCAGAGGTTACCACGAGGTCACAGGAGCGTTGAAGGGGATGTCAGTATCGTCTCAGAGAGTTGCATGAGGGGGCTCCAGGGAGTCTCAGGGGCAAATCAACGAGTCTCAGGGGCATTTCTAGAGCATGCAATTTACCCTTTCTTCCACTCCACTATGGGGGATTCCCATACAAGCAGGGGGGCAAAAATATTTTCATCATATTTTCGAAAATTTGTTCCTGATCGATATTCTGATTGACATCCTGATCAAGTTTTGCGTGTATTTTTAATATTTTTTTTTTTAATTTTCTTTTGTTTTCTGTGCTTGGAATAATTAAAATATTGTGGATTGACTTCGAAATTGAGTTCCAAGGGAATTTGCTCAGACTGATTGAAAACCGTCGTCAAATCTCAAGTGGCGTTCCCATGCGAGAAAAAACGCCGAATCTCCCAAGACCACAATTTACCGCAGCATTTCGCAATTGAAATCGTCCGTGTAGACCTAAAACATGCACAAGAACTGATTTTGATGATATTAATCAGAAGATATAGATTTGAAATTATGTGTTGTTTTTTTTGCGAAAATCGCCTTTTTTAGCTTTACTTAACTTTCGTATAAGCTCCAAAAGGTCTCAGAGGGTGTTTAGGGACGTTCCAGAGGGTCCTAGGTGCGTTTTAGGGGCTGTCTGGGCGGTTCGGGAGGTTTCAGGGGCTACATGAAGATATCTGGGGCGGTTCAAGGGGGTCCCAGGAAGCTTCAGCGGGTACGAAGAACTGTCAGGGGCGTTTAAGGGTATCTCAGAGACGTCTCAAGGGGTCTGATGGTAGTTCCAGGGAGCCTCAGGTACGCTTCAAGGGGTTTCATGAGTATTTCAGAGAGTTTCAGGGGCATTTCAGGCGGTACCGGGGAATATCAGGAGCGTTTCAAAGGGGTCCCAAGAGATCTAAGGGTCGTTTCGGAGGGGGTCTCAAGAGGATGTCAGGGGAGATTCAGGGGGTCTCAAGGGGTTCCAAAGAAGTTCCCGAGAGTTTCATTGGCGTTTCAGAAAGTCTCAGCTTTTAGGGGGCTTTATAAGGGTATCAGGAGATCTGGGTGTTTCGAAGAGGTTCCAAGGGGCTCAGGGGCTATCATTAGGTATCAGGGTCGTCTCAGGGGGTTCATAGGCGTCTCGCGCGCTTCAGAGGCTCACAAGGAGATTCAGCACAATAGGGGCTGTTCATAAACCACGTAGACCAAAATTTGGTCATCTCAGACCCCCCTCCCCCTCGTAAACTTTTGTTCCTACAAAAGTTTTGAAATTTGTATGGAGTGTAGACTTTGGCTAGACCCCCCATCCTCCCAAAAAGTCCACGTGGTTTATGAACGGCCCCATATGGGCTCTGAATAGATCTACGACGTTGCATCTCGTTGAAGTTAACGGTGATGAAATTCATCAAAAATTTTTGCCCGCTGTCATTTTCATGAGCACACTGCCACCTGCTGGTAAAACCGCGCGCGTTACTGTCGGCCATGATGGATTTCGATTTGAAGTTTTGCTGACACGCACACTACTACACAAATTGCCTGTAATTTTCGTTTGCATCATTCAGCAACGTGTACACTGGCAAACGTCAAAGCGATCGAACACTAGCGCATCTGGTGAAACAATCGCGCAAATCAAATGAAATTTGAATTGATTGTTAAATGCATGTGCCAAGCCGTTTTGAAGAGTGTTACGTATGTTTGTCTGTTGCGGTATGGTAAACCCTGCACGAGCGATTCTAAGTTCTCCGTTTCAGAGCTAGATGGCACCCTGTGCAACTATGTGACAAGCGTGACAAACAATCGGGGATGGCGATGACTGACAAAGACGACTAAAGCTGCACTGTACGCTGGACATGTTGTTGAACAAAGGCTTCACAAGAAACAAGGATGCAAATTTTTTTGTTCGTTGTTAATCCAGGCTGCTTTCATCCGTTGAAATATCACTACACGTTAACAAAATGACGTAAAACAATGCGTTACGACAGGCACAACAGATAAATTACTCGAAAATTGACAGCAGCTCAAAGAACGAATCAAACAGCGCGCGCACACATTCACATTCGTTAGAAAAATTCGAAAAAAAAAATCCTAAAGTAATCCTTAAAAAGTTACCAGAGAATTGAAAATGTAATTTTTTGAAAAATTAATGAAACACATTGTCATATTTAAGAAAATTCTTATTCTTAAAGCTTGCCTGAGGAACTCCCTCAGAATGTTCCAGAAATGTAGTCAGAGGAAACAATTTTAACGAGTTTTGTATTGCATGCAGGTAAAACATATGATATGCAAACATTTCCTTTATTTTATTTATTTTTATGACTTTCATTCCTGAATTTTAACTAATGCCATAGTGTATCAAATAATTGTCCGTACAGCATTTTTTTCGTCAAAATTATTTTTAATTCAAATGTTCATAACTTTTTATACGTTATTCGAAAACGTAGAAATTTTGACCGATCATAAACTATTTATTGAAGCTCTGGCAAAGTTTTGAGTCTGATCGAATAAGTTTTCTCAAAGTTATAGAACTTTTAGTGAAGCTTATAAGATTTTTGAACAAACTTTCAAAGTACTTGATGAAACGTTTTCATTTTTTTTTGTGTTCCAGCTTATACCTAAGGCTTTCAAATGCAACTTCGTTTGAGTTTTTATATTCACTATGTTCAGAGTATCTTATAGAAATTTATCATATTATTATCAATAAAGTTTTGAGCTTCTTAAATCTCTCTGAATGAAATATTTTTATACAGGACTTAAAAAATTGTATATACAGTATGCGGCAGGAAAAAATGCGAAAGTGTTTTTCAACTTCAAGCCTCATTTGTGTCCATTTGACGTTAACCAATTTATGTTTCAACGTTCCATGATCTCTAACAGGCTTATTTTCTGAAAAGTAAAAAAAAAAAAAAACATTTTGATCACTGACCTTTACAAGACGGTGCCTGAAGCTGAAGATAATCAGAATTTTCAAACCACTAAAATGTACGCGACCTGTGTAAATTTCATATGTGATGAAACAAAAATTTTAATTTTCTTTACAATATCATCAAATATATGTGCTTATTTTATCTGGTATGTGCAACTGCATGGCTCTGGATTAGTATGGCCTGTTTGTTCATCGAAGTAAAGCTAATTTGTTTACTATTTTAGCCCTTTTGTCTTATGACCATTGGGCGCGCAGTTTATCGATACCCACTTTTAAGGCTTGCATTATCACATGTTAAAAATCAAATATGTTCATTTTTATTTTGTAGTGCTAGAATATAGATATTGACTGATACACTGTCTTGAAAAATTAGTCATATATATCCCATATTTAACGTGTGATAGCGCCTTGAACTTTTCGCATTTTTTCCTGCCGCACCCTGTACAGTTTTTTTAATTTCTTTGTATTTGTGAATTTTAACTTAATGCTAATTCTTCACACAAACTGTACAGAGTAGGCCCTATGCATTTTTCAGTTATTGCACTTTTATTAGTAGAAAACGTTTGGCAGATCATATGTGCAAATTATATAAATTTATGAACATCGTCAGCTACATTAGCAGATTTTTCATATTTTTTGTGATGAACAACTGAACCCTAACAAAAATTCGTTTTAAATATTCATGTGTTGGTGTTTCCTCAAAAAAGTTTGAAAACATTTCATCCAACTTTCTTTAAGCTATAAGAGTATTGAAATTTTGTTGATTAACCCGTCAAGCTTTACTAAAAGCTTCATAACTGTCAGAAAACTTATTCGATCTCGCTCAAAGTTTTACCAATGAAGCTTCAATATATGCTTTATAATTGGTCAAAATTTGATTGACGTATGAAAAAGATATGAACAGTTGAATGAAAAATTATTTTGACGAAAAAATGCTGTGCGAATAATTGCTTGATACACTGTAATTCTTCATACTCAAATATTTCCGTTTTGAGCAAGAAAACCACTTGCCAATTTTCATTGGTGACGATCGTGTTCGTAACGGCTTCTTAACCCTAAAAGGGATACCTGGGGTCCATTGGACCCCAGGCGCCTTTCAGAGCTCGTCTTTGATGGAACACACTCAGCGAGGTGACGAAACTGAGGCCATGAAGGTATCCCTTTTAGGGTTAAACATTCCAAAAGACTTTTTAAAGAATTTTCAAATAAGTTACCTGAGTTATTCACGAATTTCCAAAAAAAAAATCGACAATTGTAATTATCAGAGAAAATCTTGAAAAAATACCGAAGAATTTCAAAATGATTTTACTAGAAGAATAACTTACAAAATTGCCATTTCACTCCCTGGAAATGTCGGATTAATTACAAAGTAAATTGCTGGAAACAACTTTGCAATAAAAATTGGCATATAACTCCAAAAAAGCTACCGATCGATAGAACTTGTGATGAAAACAGAACAATACATAGGCAGTCGGGTGCCTGAAACTTTTGCCAGTCTTGGTAAGGTGGTAGAACTAGATAGATAGAGTCCTTACAAAATGCAGGTTAATTCGTGGATAAAAATACACTTTGAATGCTTCAAGAATTTCAGAGTGAATGTTGGAGAAACTCCTAAAAAAATCAAGAGAAGTTCTTGGGGAAATTGCCAAGAAAATTCCTATAAATCCTACACAAAATTCGGATTTTCCGAAGCAATTCCCAAAAGAGTGTATTAATTATTAAAGACTGTATTCGATGAAATTTGGACATAGAAAATAATAAATAACTTTTGTTAGCGTTCACAAAAACGGCTAATATTTTTAATCACGAATGATATATTATGCACACTCAATCCTGAATTGCCTGTTCCGCACTTTTTTGACGAAAATAGAACAGCAGAACCAGATCGATAGCTTTGGTAATCGATTTTACTGAGGCTCAGTACACCAACTGTCAAAACCGGGTGCAAAAGGTAAACAATGCAATATAGCTGTATTCAGCTGTTCTATTTTCGTCAAAAATTTACCGAACACGGTATTTCAAATTAAGTGTGTGCTTTGCTAATATATCGTGATTTCAGGTGAAATTGATCACTTTTCGCAGTTTTCAGCGCCTAATTTTTGAATATTTAACGATGTGGTTAAACTTAATGCTTCAAAACAATAACGACCACGGTTTTCATCATTCAACGAGGTTGAAACTTTTACTGCAAACCATTTTATTTTAATAAATGTCATTTGAAATCAAAAGTCTAAAACTTTAAAGAGATTCTGGAGGGTATTTCAGGGAACTGTAGGAGGAGCTCCAGAAGGCATTGTTGTATAATTTCTAAAAGAATTGTAGGACAATTGCTGATTTTATCACCTGTAAGTTTCAATACTTAACGTAACTCAATGGAATCTGTTATTGCTGGTCATTCCATATTATGAGCTCCAGGATAATTTTGTTTTGACAAAAAACTCGCGAAGACAAAAACAAAATGCCAAATGCAGCCTTTTGATTTGATGGATTAGCAAGAGAAGAGTATTGTCATTTCATTGGTTATTTTTGTAATTTCAAAGAAACTTAAAATCTAGCGCCAAATTTGTAAAAAAAAACAAAAAAGTCAAATCGATATCTTTGTTATAATGACTTAGTGTGCCCCGAAGACTCTTGGTCCTTTTTTCAAATGCAAAAGATTTTTTGAATAATTTCAAATCGACTGTATACACGTAGGCCCCAATATTATATCAAAGTTACACAATCTAAAATCGTTACAAGAGTGACCTCATGCAAATATACTAGTTATAATTAACATGTCTCGAGGCCTGTCTTCATGTTCACCTTCGGTAATACTAGTACATCTAGGGTGCGGGCATTGGTTTTGGCCAGTCTAAGGAAATCATTTTTTATAAAAATAATCAATAATCCTATGATAACTACCAATGTGTCAAATGAAAGGTTTCAATCTATGTTTTGAAGGAAAAATTCAGAAATCAAGCTAATACTCGATTTTACCAATAAAAGTGGCACTGACCAAAATAGAAGCTCTGCATCATTTGTCCATATTCTCAGTTTTGATTTCTATTTTAACCAATCACGTGTATTTCTTATGGGAGTGGCCAAAATAGAAGCACCCTGGCCAAAATAGATATATGGGAGCTGATTTTTTAAGGAATTTTATATTTCTACCATTTTTTAAACAAAATCTGTAGTTTTCACAGCTGTAATCATCATATTATATTAGGATCGTAAAAAAAAATATTCCAATTTGGATCGCAACAGACTGAAAAATGCGCAATGGCCAAAACACCTGACTTGCCAAAACTGATTCTTCTACCCTATATTTACTTCATCCTACCGCAACAGTTCGTTCTCGTAACAAACGCCCTACGCAACTATCCTCGTAGCTAATCAACTAACAGGCAATCATTTCATCTCGTCGTTTCATCTGTGCGGCCCATCATGTGGTTGTCATTGCAGGGGCTAATCTGATCAATAACCATTTACCACCTTGGCCCGATCCGATGCGATGCGATGCGTACGGATGGACCGGATAATTGAGCCGCACTCATCATCGCGCACCGTAGCCCTCTTGTGGAATTGCAATGTGCATCATGTATTAAGTGCGGGATGATGAGTGGGAGGAATGGAGAAAATCCACTGCATAGATATACTTACCGATGGTGGTTAGCGTGATGAAACAGAAATAAGCCGAATCGAGGAAAGACCACTCTTCCCATTTGGAGAACATGAAAGCCCCGGCGATGATGTAGCTGACAACCAGAAAGACGCACAGCCAGATGGGCACCGGGCGGACGATGGACGACGGCGGAAGCTCCCCGCTGCGGATGTCCCAGTCTTCGTCGTACAGCGAGCTGTCATCGATTACGTTCTGGAGATGACGCGCTTGTCGGTGGACCGCAAATCCCATCGGAGACATTATGCGTGGTGATGGTGATGGCACTTTTGGTCACGTTCCACAGGATGCACACCGAGTTGCAGATGCAGTGGCAGATGCACACACATGCACATGGCACGTTTCACGTTTTGACGGCGAGAAAGGGAAGAAAAAAAACGGAAAGGAAAATAATTTTCAGTTGGTTAAATTATCCTCTAGAGTGAGCGGGAAAGTTTGCAAAAGAGTTTTTTAATTAAAAACGCATAATCAGCGTTAAATTATTGCTTCTAGTACTTAATTTTCTTGGCTTGAGATCAATTTGGTACGCTAAATTACTCGCAGATATATTGCCATCACGATGCCGCACGACACACCGCCGCACAGTGGGGTATGAACCGGTGCTTTCCTTGATTACAATTTGACATTGAATTAAGCATAAGATGACAATAAATTACTCGATCTTCACTTTCTGAAAATTTTGATCTTTCTGAAAACAATACTATGGCATGGTAAAAGATGGGTGATGATGTATTATCATTCCTTTGAGGTTATTAGCCTCTTCCCAATAATTTAGGTTGTGGGCTGACAGGTAAGGAAAGGGATTTCTTCTTCAAGTCTGAGCGTCTGATCTTTTTTGTCAGAGCGACTCGCAACAGCGTATATTCCCCGTGTTATGGACGGCTTATCGACGTCCAAGTGCCAGTGGAAAACTCTAAGCTCAACTGTGTAGGTACCATTTTTTGTCCTCCCGACTGCCGGGGGAAATTAAGCCACTGCGCCCAATGAGCTAAACTTTTTTTAACATGTCCCGTTTTTATATACGTACGTATCTAGCTAAATAATTACCATGTGGCAAGTAATCAACTGTTTAACTAATAAACGCCCGAGAATATGCAATTTCCGTTGCAATAAACTAGTTCAACCACATTAAATTAATGTTTCAACCAAATCTGAAACTTCTTAAACTGATTTTTGTCCGGAAAAGCTACATCACATCACAATCAAGGTTTTACAAAAAATGTTAGCGTAGAAAGTGTACAGGCACCGTAATCTGGGGGGTAGTTGATCACTTTGGGATCCGATCTCTTGCGAACACCTGCTTTGCAGGCCACACAATGTTCTCCTGCACACCGCCAAAGATGGCCATAAACACTCGACGCTGGAACACTTCGAGTGCATGCATGTCCTCCTCGAACATAGTTCAGGCCTCGTGCCTATAGAAGATCAACGTTCTTAGCAGCGTCTTGGTAGGTACCTACATTTAATGCCTCTCGTTAATAAGGATCCGAGACGATATCTTCCACCACCTCGAAGGTATCGTAGCACTGTTGCCCTGTCGTCCGCGTTTCCGCCTGCTAGCATGCACTTCGTTTTTACATTTCCAAATATTCAAGCAATAATATCCATGTTATCCATAAAACATTTGAAAATCGTGCCCTGCGTGCTCGTCGCATAACACTTTTCAGCAGACGTGAGAGTTCACCACCTTGTTGTAGTCCCTGGCGAAATTCTAGCGAACTAGACAGATCGCTCGAAACCCTTATGCAGTTTTTACACCGTCTATCGTTGCTCTTATCAGGCTGGTAAGCTTTCCGGGAAATCTGTTCTCGACCATGATTTTACATAGCTCTGCTCGGTAGATACTGTCGTATGCCACTTTGAAGTCGATGAACAGGTGATGCGTTAGGACCTTGTATTTACGGCATTTGTAGAGGATTTGCCGTACGGTGAAAATCTGATCCATTGTTTATCGGTCGTCGATGAAACCGGCTAGGTATGACTACTGACGATTTTATTTACTTTTGTTTATTTACCTTACCGGTCAGGCCTGAGTGTGCCTCTGGAGCCGGTAGAACGTACCTCTGGAGCCGACCTACTGATACCTGAAGGCCTGAGTGTTCTCTGCTGTACGTAGGAGTCGTTGCCACTCTACTCGGTCCATATATGTTTGTCTCCAGTTTCGCACTCTGCGTAGAGTCCGCAGATAGTCCTCCACTTGGTCGACCCACCTAGCAAGCTGCGCACCACGTCTTCTTGTACCGGTCGGATGACTCTCGAGAACCATTTTAGTCGGATTGCTATCCAGCATCCTGATGACGTGACCTGTCCACCGTAGCCTCCCGATTTTCGCGGTGTGGACGATGGTTGGATCTCTCAGCAGCTGCTGCAGCTCGTGGTTCATTCGCCTATTCCAAGTCCCGTTTTCCATCTGCACTCCGCCGTAGATGGTACGCAACACCTTCCGTTCGAAAACTCCAAGGGGCGCGTTGGTCCTCTGCACGTAGGGTCCATGTTCCGTGCCCATAGAGGACTACTGGTTTAATCAGCGTTTTGTAGATAGTTAACTTCGTGTTACGGCGAGCTTTATTCGATCCCCGAGCAGAAGGGAATAACAACAGCATAAGAAAATGTGTTATTTTGGCAAAATAACTGAATAATGAAATAAGTAGTTTTCTTGTTATTAACATAACAAATTATGTTATAAACTTGGCTGTCATAAGCGGCAAAATAACAAAAATCATAACAAAAAAATGTTCCTGGAAGACCAATTTAATTACATGTTTTGTAAGTTCGATAACAACATAATAACAATGAGTTTAGGAAATATTTCAATAACAGATGCTGTTATTTTAAAGTTATTGATAACAATCCAAAAGCAAAATTAGTTATGATATTAAACTAATAACAAAATCAGTAATAATGCTAGGGTCTTGTACCATTTGGGCAGGTGTAGTTATTTTTGGCACTTGCCGCTGTAAGTAATCAATTTTATACCTAAATGGCACACGATGAGTTACATAAAGCCTGCGCACTTTAGAATCGGTACACTTTCAACCTGCTGCAGATCAAAAACGGTTTCACTTGGAAAAAAGTGTTGTTAGAAGCAATTGAAGCGTATCTATTGTTGTTTGTAGGAAAAATATAAAATTTGCTGTTTTTATTTTTTTAGATGAACTATTGATCTGAATACATAGAAAGTGCCAGTTTTTTTCTGCACAAATTGAACAAAAACCAATTATCGTCAGACTCAAGATTTGTGTAGGAAGTTAAAATTGCCAAATTCACCAATTTCGCAGTATAGAACCGTTTAAGATCTTATGATTGTTAATTAAGGGAGGTAACATATTCCATGGGTGTTTTAAAATTATCAATATAGCTATGGTAAACCTTTGAAGGGTTTTATGGAAAATCAAAGCCTTTCACACATACTTAAGACCAAACAAAAAATGGTTTCGCATTAAATTTAGCTTAGCAAATACGCATACGGGAAGGATACTATACGAATAGTATTGATATACAAGAAACCAATGATTTGACGCAGAACAATATGAATAATCGTGGCTTGAAAGCTGTATGGACGTTTGCCGACGAAATTCGTTGGATGTGTTTTAATGATGTGAAATATCTTAAGAATTTTTTTAACTTAACTGAAGCTACACTGATTTTTTTATTTGTGATCATACAACTACATCTATGGTTTCACAATACATATGGTTTTTAGTGTTTCTTTCATAAAAACTGTCTAATTTTAGGTTTATAAGGAGGAGTTCGCCTTACGACTGTTAATTTCCGAAACATGTGCGGGAAAACTGCCAATAATTCCAAAAATAATCCAGGTTTCGGTATGAATTATATTAGGCAACTTGAATTAGGGAATTGTTGATCCAAAAAACGGTCCCAGGAAATATTTTTTCATAAAAAAATAGTTTGAATAAAATTATGCTTCAAATATAGCGTGAATGGACAAAAAAGCAATACGTAGATTATCGTCTTGTAAACCATATTTGTCAAGAGTTCAATGTCGTAGCTTGTTTTGAGCATATCTTTGATGAATAGAAGTTTGGTTTTTGTGGAAATACCAGCCCGTATGCTGTGAAATTTGCAAATAACGACGATAATTGATTTGTGTAGAAGAAAATGGCATGAAATACACAATCAGATCAAAATTTTATCTTAAAGAAACAAAAACTGCTAATATTATATTTTTCCTACAAACTGCAATAGATAAGCTTCATTTGCTTCTTACAACATATTTTTCTAGGTCAAACCGTTTTTGATCTGCAGCCGGTTGTAAGTGTACCGATTCTAAAGTGCGCAGGCTTTACAGTAACCCTATACAAAAATTCAAATCAATTGGTTTGAAATTGACATCAAGTGCCCAAAATAGGTACACCTGTCCAAATTGTATAAGGCCCTATAACCTATATGAATAATAAAACAAGCGTTTAGAGCATATCAATAATTATAATAATAATAATTATAATCATTGCTAGATATTGAATTGAATTACACAAGGCAAAATACAAGATGAGAAAATTTCTAATAATACAAGATGTACGAAACATGGCTTGCTCAGTGTGCCCCACCCACAAAAACGATACGAGCGCCTCGGGTGGGGCAGTTGGCCAACTAACAATTTTCTAATAAGACCGCTAAATTGGTGTACGATTGGAATTATTAGTATTACGTCTGATACGTCCCAATTAGAGGAACTAATTAGATCATACACTCGGTATGCTGTGCTATAAACAAAATCTCTAATGATGTAGTTTCAATTTCAAAAGTTGTTATTGTTGTGCTATTGTTGATTAAATATTTGTACACTCTCAATAGTATAATAATAACTAAATTTGTTCCATAACAAAACATATGATAAAAATATTATTTTATGGGTGAATATCAATAGCTTGATCATAACAAAATAAGATAGTCAAACAAAACATGTTATGGAAAACTAATGCCTTGATAAGTTATAAATAACAAAACAAGATATAAAAACAGATTTTGTGATTTGATAGTTATGAGTTTGATATTCCCCTCTGCTCGGGTCGTAAAGTTCTGCGGAGTCCACGATTTCCTGCCACAATACGCCTCTGAATTTCTCTGCTGGTGTTGTTGTCGGCGGTCTCCAGTAAGCCCAAGTACACGAATTCTTCAACCGCCTCGATTTCATCACCGTCGATAGAAATACGGGGTGGCGGGCGCGATGATTCCTCCCTGGAGCCCTTTGCCATCATGTACTTTGTCTTAGTCTTAGTCGGATGTACGTTTCCGCCATAGCTGTTCTCGATCGATTGTATCATACGCCGATTTGAAATCGATGAACAAGTGATGTGTGGACACGTTGTATTCGCGGCATTTCTGCAACACCGGGCGGATGGCGAACATCTGGTCCGTTGTAGCGCGTTCTCCCATTAATCCAGCCTGGTATTGTCCCACGAACTCTCTTGCAATCGGTGATAGACGGCGGCATAAAATTTGAGAGAGTATCTTGTAGGCAGCGTTCAGTAGTGTGATCGTGCGGTAGTTCCCGCAATCCAACTTGTCGCCCTTTTTTTTAGCAGGGACACACGATCAGGGTTACCATATGTACAGATTTATCTGTATTATTCAGATTTTTGAACATACATACAGTTTAAGTTTTATATGAAATACAGATTTTTGAGCTTGAGGGTCCATTTTATTTGTGTATGGGATACAGATTTTCCCTCAAATATTGTATGGGATACAGATTTTTGAAAAGAGTGATACAGATTTTTCAAAAAATTATCTGGCACCTCTGCACACGATACTTCCATCCACTCCTCCGGTAATACTTCCACCTTCCAATTTTTGGTAATGACCCAGTGTAGTGCTCTCACCAGTGCTTCTCCACCGTATATTAGAAGCTCACTTGGTAGTTGACCTGCTCCAGCGGCTTTGTTGCTTTTCAACCGGCCAACCTCCTCCTCAATCTCTTGGAGGTCGGGGCCGGAAGTCTTTCGTCCTGTGCACCAGGGTTACCATATGTATAGATTTATCTGTATTATACCAACAAAGAAATAAGGTCAGCCAAACGGAAATCGTGGATTCTAATGTGTGAAAGCATAGAGAATACACCCGTAGTGGCCAGACTCCAAAAAACTCTTTCAAAAGACCACTCCAATGGTGTGGGTAGCCTCCGAAAGACGGATGGTTCGCTCACTGTAGAGCCTAGCGATACACTGAGCGAATTGTTAAAGATCCACTTCCCTGATTCAATCCCTGAGTCGAGCATCGGCGACCAAGACACTGGAATTGCTGTCTCAGATCCACAAGAGATCCAATCATGGGTTTCTGGATCTAAAAAAGACGCAATAAAGGTTGCCAAGGAAGCTTTCACTCGGGCCAGGGTTGAGAGGGCTGTGAGATCTTTCGAGCCATTTAAGTCTCCTGGCATGGATGGAATATTCCCAGCGTTGATGCAAAAAGAGGAGAAAACACTGGTTCCACCCTTGGTTGAGATTTTTAGGGCGAGTCTGATTTTGGGGCATATACCCAACGATTGGCGTCAAATCCGGGCTGTCTTCATTCCGAAGGCAGGAAAGAGGGATAAAACCAACCCCAAAGCATTCAGGCCGATAAGTTTATCCTCTGTAATGCTCAAAATTATGGAAAAGGTACTATGCGAGTACATAAATCACAAATTTATGAAAGCAATGCCTTCGTCAAAAAACCAATTCGCTTATCAAAGTGGAAAATCTACGATCTCGGCACTACATACGGTAGTTCAAAAGATCGAAAAAACACTCAATGCAAAAGAAATTGCTCTTGTAGCATTTCTTGATATTGAGGGCGCATTCGATAACGCTTCTTATTCGTCTATAGGGTCAGCAATGTTGAGGAGAAAATAAGACACATGCATTGTTACCTGGATACATGCTATGCTAGCTAATCGAAAAATCTCCTCTGAGCTTAGCGGTTCATACATTACTGTTAAAGCAACAAGGGGATGTCCGCAAGGCGGAGTGCTTTCTCCTTTGTTGTGGTCACTGGTGGTGGATGAGCTTCTAGACAGCTTAGAGAGAAGAGGCTTCGAAGTGGTTGGATATGCTGATGACGTTGTCACTATTGTACGAGGCAAATTCGAAAGTGTTATCGTGGAAAGAATGCAATCTGCCCTAAATCACACTTTTTCCTGGTGTCATAAGGAACAACTAGGCATAAATCCTACAAAAACTTCCATTATCCCTTTCACCAAACGGAGGAAGGTCCAACTGAAACCCCTTTTCTTGAATCATACACAACTAGTTTATTCAAGCGAAGTAAAATATCTAGGTGTCATACTCGACGCAAAACTGAATTGGAACTCTCATCTCCAATCAGTTGTGCAGAAAGGTCTCAATACACTTTGGGTTTGTTCAAAAACCCTGGGTAAAAGATGGGGCCTAAAGCCAAGTATGATCATGTGGATATATAAAACCATTGTTCGTCCCAGGACTACTTACGCTTCCCTTGTCTGGTGGCCTAAAACTAATGAGGCTGCTGCAAGGGCGAAGCTCAACAAAATCCAACGCACCGCTTGCATAGCGATCACTGGTGCAGTTCGTAGTACACCCACTTTGGCCCTAGACGCAATGCTTCACCTGCCCCGGTTAGATCAATTCATAAAGCTGGAAGTGGAAAAAAGTGCTCTAAGGTTAAAGAGAACAAAAACGCTGCTGTCGGGAGACCTTACGGGTCACCTCATCATATTAAATGAATTTGCCATAAATCCCGCAATAGGAATTTGTAGTGACTGGATGGAAACGGTAGTCAATTATGACTTACCTTACGATTTGCTCATTCCTTCCCGCCAGGAGTGGGAAGGAGGTGGACCCAGCGTTCCAACAGGCTCTATAAATTTCTTCACAGATGGTTCGAAAATGAATAATCTGACAGGCTCCGGAATCTATGGCCCTAGAACAAAAATCTCTGTCCACTTAGGACAGTGGCCCACAGTATTTCAGGCGGAAATATATGCAATATTAGAATGCGTGTTATTATGCCTGAGGAGAAAGTATAGGTTTGCAAAAATATGTATTTTCTCTGACAGCCAAGCGGCACTTAAGTCGCTTAATAACTACACTTGTAACTCAAAGCTAGTGTGGGAATGCATTCTGGCTTTGAAAAACTTATCCATACGCAATCGAGTCTACCTATATTGGATCCCAGGACATACGGAGGGAAACGAGATTGCTGATGAGCTAGCCAGAAATGGATCTAATGAAAGGTTCATTGGCCCTGAGCCCTTCTGCGGGATCTGAGACTGCTCTGTAAAAATGGAACTGAACAAATATATGGTCAGTCAAATCACATCAAACTGGAATGCACTTCCCCATACGAGCCAATCTAAAAGGCTCGTAACGATAAACCCCAAGAAAACCCAACAACTATTAGGTCTCAACAAAAGGGATCTCAACATCTACACCGGTCTAATAACTGGACACTGCCCCTGCAGATACCATCTACAAAAGATCGGAGCAATCCAAACCTCAAATTGCCGCTTCTGTGACGAGGAGAGGGAAACATCAGAACACATCCTCTGCTATTGCAGTGCACTCACTCAACGTAGGTTCAAAGTTCTCAGCAAGCCCTTTTTAGGGCCTGCTGACATATGGATCTTATCTCCCAAGGACGTGGTTGGCTTCATAAAGCTAGTCTCGCCAGAATGGGGGAGTCACATACTGTAACTCAGGATCTCTATTCATCAATAATAGATGGTCTTGAGTTCAGTCGATACCAAGGTATCTCAGTGACAAATATGTTACTGAGATAACTTGCGTACCTCACAGCAAAAGGGTATATCACAATAGTTCTAAAATCTGGACGCAGTGATCTTCACCCGACAAACGAGAGATCTGTATTATACAGATTTTTGAGCATACATACAGTTTAAGTTTTATATGAAATCAAGGATCGGCATATTCGCCTCACTCCATTCATATTTACTCCTCTTTGCTGAAGCGAATCACCAGTGGGAAGCGATGAGCCAGCTGCTTGACATGAATATTCGTTGCCATTCGTCGCAGTTTGGATCGCAAGCGAATGAATGAATGGCGAATGGTGAAGAATGCTGGTGAGCGATCGAAGCGGCTATTATCATAAGTAGAAGAGAATTTCTGAATGTAATGCATACATTTTTACTGTATTGTTGTTAAAATGCTAGATTAGCAAAGAAAATAATTCGAAAACATCAAAAATTCGTACCGTCAAGGCGCCATTCACCGTGGGGGCTCCATTCACCGTGTGCCTTCGAATATTGTTTCATTATTTCCATATTATGATTGAATGATATGACAATTTCCCTTCAATTTCGCCAATACAACACTAATGCATTGTTACCATGTCAAAACGCTCATTAAAAACACTTAGTATCATTTTGACACTAAAGTGTGTTTACATTAAGCGGGTTTCTGCTCGTTCACTGCATTCATAGTGAAAAAACGAAAACTGCGCTAAGGTGATTTAAGCGATAAACTAAATGTAGTAACGTTTTTATTCCATCAAGAAGCAATTAAATTCACATATCAGGTATGTATTTTGCATTACCGAAGTAAGTTTAACAAGGAAGTACGATTACTCGTACTTTTTAATTGAAACAAAAAGACACGGTAAATGGGTACCCTAAAAATCAATGGTCTCCATTCACCGTGCCCCATATTGTCCCATATATCTAGAAAAAATCGAAAATTTGAACATTCGTTTTTCTAATAAAATCTTGCAAGTTATTACTTGAAATGAATTTATACGAAGAAAATTCCCTTGGCTGGGTTGTTTTGATCATTTTAAAATAAAGTAGAATAAAATTTCTCATACACGGTGAATGGTGACCTACCACGGAATTAGGCGACCCTACTACCCTTTACTAATTGTACTATATCACCAAATTTTGTGAAAAAATTTCTACTTCTGTGGATATTGCTTTAATTTTAACCTATAATGAAGGCAATTAAAAGCGGCACCAACAATGTTTATAAGACTGGTGTCAAATCACAGCCCTTATTTGCCCCGAATCCTCTTAGATCCACGGTGAATGGTGCCTTGACGGTATGCACAATATCAATCGCATCACTCACGAATCGCATTCGCTTGCGACGCGAATGTGGACGAATGAGTAATTTTCAAGTGTGGCTTCCCACCGTTCGCCGGAGTTTGCTGTCGTCGCTGACAAGCATACACACGAACTAAAGCGACAACCGTTCGCTGCTGACTGTCTTCGAATGTGGAAGAAAATAAAAAGTGGAAATCAGGAACCCTGTATAAAATACAGATTTTTGAGCTTAAGGGTCCATTTTATTTGTGTATGGGATACAGATTTTCCCTCAAATATTGTATGGGATACAGATTTTTGAAGAGTGATACAGATTTTTGAGGTGCTCATCGTAATGCTACCGCCACCTCTCGACCACCTCACGCTCGCTCGTGAGAATATTCCCGTGATTATCTCGGCACATGTCGGCTTGTGGCACAAAGCCTCTGCGCGAGCGGTACAGCTTCTCGTAGAACTTTCGTGTGTCCTTAGCGCGGTACAGCTCTTCCATCGCTTCGCGATCTCGTTCTTCCTGCTGGCTCTGCTTCATCCGGAAGATTGAGTTCTGCCTGTTCCGGGCCTGTCTATAACGTGCCTCATTCGTTCTCGTACGGTGTTACAGCATCCTCGCCCATGCCGCATTCTTCTCGTTTTCAACTGTTCACATTCGCCGTCGCACCAGTCGTTTCTGTAATTCGGAGTCGCGAAGCCTAGTGCTGTAGCCGAGGTACTACCTATGGTGGATCGGATGTCCCTCCAGCCAAGCTGCTCTTCCGTTGGTAGGGCTACTGGATGCTGGGTCATTAGGCCGAATACCATTAGGCCGAAGGTCATTAGGCCGAATGGTCCTCAGGACGAATTGAAAGTTAGCCGTTGTTTTTACCATTTCCAACATTTTTTTCCAAATACTAGTTTAACAATGAAACTAGAAAGAATAGCCTATGTTTTAAAGGAGGAAACATTTATGAATTGAATATCAGCAGTTTCAGCGCCAAAAACTATTTTAGCAATGATACTAGAAAAAACAGCCTATATTTAAAAGAAGGAAAAAATCATGGGTAAAATATCAGTAGACTCAACATCAATAAAGTATCTTCGTGCCTGTCACACGATACACACATGCAAAATGGTCATTTGCAGAGGAAGCTCTCAGTTAATAACTGTGGAAGTGTTCATAGAACACTGAGCTGAGAAGCAGGCTTTGTCTCAGTGGGGACGTAACGGCAAGAAGAAGACCCAATGACCATTCAGCCTAATGACCATTCGGCCTAATGACCTTCGGCCGAATGGCCTGACACCGGGCTACTGCTAGCTGCTGCGCGTAGTCTTGGGCCACTTCTACGTTACGCAGCTGCTCGATGTTGAGCCACGGCGTTCGATTTCGACGCGTGGTAATAACCATCGGAAGTTTAGAGCGCATGCATACAGCTACTAAGTAGGGATCCGAATCTACACAGCAAAAATTTCTGAAAATTACACCCGATGTAAACAGATCTGACATATAAATTTCTATTTTATCTCACAGAATTTTACATTAAACAATTTCCTGTATGAAATGTTGAACGCATGCTTCATACTGAGAGCAAGCTGTAAATTTAAGAACTGATAGAATAATGTGTGCGATATGACGGGGTCCTTTTGTTACAGGTGATATGATGTAACTTTTTTTAACTGTGTAGGGTAAAAAATATAATTTGGACATGTATGTAATTTGGACATGCACGGCAATGTATGTCTTGTTCCGGGGAGCTAATACAAGTAGATACTTCTCAATATCGATTATTGGATCAAACAGACCCTATTCTGATGACTTACGTTGAGAATACGCTTAACAATTGAGAATTTACTTCAAAATAATCGAAAATGTAAATTATTTTACTAAAACCCCTCAAATGCACTGGTATGCAAGACGATATACACTGTACAGTCACATACAATATTCACCTTAAAATCGTTGAATTAATAATTGTAAGAAATTTAAACGGCTTAGGGCAGTGAAAAATGTTCAATAAAGAAGCATTAGGCAGCCAAGCTCTTAACATTCATCTAGAACACTTAAAATAGATGATGTCCAAAATACATTACAAGTTTTCTACTGTAAATATATTTTGGTCATCTAACGAACTACATGGGGATGCTGTGCTATTGCATACTTGGAGGCGTATTCTGTGGGTCTGGCGATATTTTCTCGATTTTAACAAAAACCGTAATAGTTATCAAAATAGATATCTGTTAAGCGAAGAAATTTTATTATTTGCAAGAAAATATTTGTTAATTTATGCTGCTTCCATGATCTAGCAGTATTCATGGCTAAGCATTGAGATAATTGCCCTGTCCAAATTAGGGGGATTAGGGGCATAATGGACACCCATGTTTTTGGCGAAACCGTTGACTTTTATGTTAAACTTTTAATGCATAAGTGTAAAGGAACAAGTCATGGTTCTATTTTTCAAAAGATCCATTTATTTTGCTCCAAAATAACCAAAATATCATTGAAATTGAAATATGTTTTTCATATGGTGAAATTCTTATAATTTCGAAGCAGCAGCAAATAAGGTATTACGAGTGTTGGAGTGTGTCCATCATTGAAACAAGTGAATTGTTACCTTATCTACATGTATACGGAGATTTAGCAATGGATGAAGTGTTGTATTTTTGATCAGAATTTACTTAAAATAGCAATTTAAATGTTGTAGTCGATTCGGGGCGAAATGAACACCGGCAATTACGAATTGATGTACACGCATTGCATACTGTTAGGCGTTTTAAAGAGTTTGGAAAAAATAAATCCGATTATTTTAGCCTAAAGTTTATTTAATTAACTTTGACGTTATGTAAACTCGTCTAAGATGGAGTATTATATCTGTGGCATTGATCTCCGTAGGCAGATTACTTAACTGGTCGATGTAATCAAAGAATTAGCATAAAATATGTAGGGGTGTCCATTATGCCCCGATGGGTGTCCATTTCGCCCCGTACCTTTCCTGCCAGCCCTAAAAAACACACGATTTAAAATTCGTTATTTCTTACCAATTAAGACATGATACCTGCTTTAAATGATTGAAATACGTAGGAAACAAGTTAAAGTTGTAAGCCAACTGATAATATGTTAGGTTTTTCTTCGTTATACAGGTCTAACGTACTCATTTGCTTAGGGTGTCCATTATGCCCCTAATCCCCCTATATATACCTGAGGGTGTCCAAAACATATATTCGGTGTCCAAAATGCAATTCTAACAGGCGATTAGAAATTGTGATTTTTTCAGCCTTAAATGCTTTCGTTAAGGTTTTTGTCACCAGAAACGCAAAGTACAATCGTATTACAAGCGTATTAGTAACTTTGCAAAATAATCAATTGCTTTCTAAGGAAGCTGGGGGCCGATTTTTCCAACGTTGTCCTCAGCCTGTCCAAAATACGTGAATTACCCTATATTCGCACTGCGGTATCCCGAGCAGAAGAAAATAACAACACAACACATATGTGCGAAAATTGGATATATCATCCGAGAAGAATTTACCATCGATTAGAACGTGGTAGATTTGGTTTTCTGTTTGAGGGTCGAGTAATCTCCAGGTGGCTTTGTGGATATCTTTGCGGGGGAAGAAGGTGCTTCGGACTACCATACCAAGGGTGGCTGCAAAGTTTACGCATCGCTGGCTGTTATCATTCGATATGGCGTGCAGGCTGTTTCTTCCGATTACCGATCTGTACATTTCCTCCCTTCGCACAGTGGGAAAAATCGACCCAAAAAACGGATCTTTTAACGCCGCTGGTTTCGGTACGTGAAGTTGACCATTTCTGACATAAAAAAGTACGAGAAATCGATTGGCGCTAAATTCACTCACCGCACGGCACGGGAAGTGGTCCATTTTGCCCCATTTTGCCCTTTTTATGTAAAAAGAGAATTAAAATGTACTTTTAAACAACCAACACGACTGAAAATAACTACAGGTGTAATTAGAGGTTAATAGCAATCATAAGGATGCATAAAAGATCCTTTTAAATGTTTATTTTGCCCCATATGCCCCAGCAACTGCTGGAAATTCACACTTATACCAAATTATGAATGGCTTTTTTTTGTTACTGATTTTAAATTGATTTGTTAGGCATTAACAAGAAGAGCTAGATCTTTTTTCACCACAATCATCTTCGAGAGTTGTCCGATTTGCCCTATTTTGCCCTATTTTCATAGAAAAAAAATAGATTTAAAATGTATTTATAAGAAACAGATACTGCTATGGAACATTGAAATTAGTTTTAGGTTCAATTGGAAGCTAACAGTTACCAAACGCATATATGAAAGATATTTTCCCTATTTTACCCTATATGCCCCCAAAACTGCTGGATAATAACATATTTTGTATGGTTTTGATATGTCGCTGGTTGCCATTGATGAACATGAAGCATTGATCATGTTAGCTATATACAAATGCGGTTTTTCGATTAATACCAGAATCATTCTCGGATTGGTATGAATAGCTGCCCATTTTACCCCAATTTGCCCTTAGTTGTCATGTAATGAATTAATTAATTGTCCTTATTTGCATTGGTACTGAAACCAATGTTATCAAAACTACAAAAATGGGCAAAATGGGCCACTTCCCGTGCCGTGCGGTGAATGAATTTAGCGCCAATCGATTTCTCGTACATTTTTACGCCAGAAATGGTCAACTTCAAGTACCGAAACCAGCGGCGTTAAAAGATCCGTTTTTTGGGTCGATTTTTCCCACTGTGATCGTATGTTTGCTCTAACTGCGCGTAGAATGCTTCTGTCTCGTCATCGGGTCTCCCTTTATGTCGGCAGCGGACGTTGATGATGCTGTAGTTGAAGAAACGGCCCTTAACTCTCAACATGCACATCCTTGCGTTGATCGGCTGCCACCCGATCACACGTTGCCGCATCTTGCGCAACACTATAAAACCTGTTCCCAGTTCATTGGTGGTGCCCGCTTTTCCACACTTTCTGTCCAGTCCAACAAAGCTCCTGCAACGCCACGATGTCGATGTTGCGGGGATGTAGTTCGTCGTGAATTATCCTGTCACATCCTGCGAAACCAAGTGACTTGCAGTTTCATGTTCCAAGTTTCCAATCGTAGTCCTTATTTCGTCGCGTGGGTCTTTGCCGATTGTATCGAGTCGTATTTTCTCCTATGTTATTCGCAATGGGGATTTTCTTGGGTGGCTTATTGGGCCTATGCCAACACTCCTGTCTCGCCGGAGGGCCATCGTGCCATTTCTGTTTAACGTCCCAACCAACACTGGGACGATCATGCTGATGGAGCTACCACCTTGGATCTAGCTGGGCGTGGTGCAGCGTTTCTTATTCGCCTTGACGGAGGCTCTCTGAGAGAATTGCGCTGTGCGTGAAAACAATTTTTTTTTAACATGGGAAAGGATAGGAGCTACATTTTCAGATGCTTCTAATTCTTTATAGAAATTTTTTTAAGCAAAACGTTCTTAATGTTATCGAATGAGATTTTGATACGCTATATTATAGACATAACATTGTGATTTAAAAACTTTTTGTCTAAAACCAGTTATATTGTAGCTAATTGAAAGTATATTGCAAAACATTAACATTTTTTTCAATCTGAAGTCCCTAAAATATTTTAGAAGCATTTGAAAATGCAGCTCCTATCCTTTCCCATGTTAAAAAAAAATGTTTTCACGCACAGCGCAACTCTCTCAGAGAGCCTCCGTCAAGGCGAATTCAACCGCTGGATGCCAGAACAGACGCTGTTTGAGCCGCACCTCCTTGGTGAACAGGCGCTCGGGTCGTACCTCCTCAATCTAGCTGAAGTCAGAAGGACAACAGTGCCCAGGCTGCACTACCAGCTAAGCACACAACTCTTAGCTGGCGGTCTTTGTCATCGCTTGACCCGTGGAAGCATGAGGTAGGAACTTGTGAGGACCAGAGCTATATTGGACGCTCTCCTTATCGACTCACCGTTTTGCAGCCCCGATAACTAAGTGTGCAGCTGCTGAATTGAACGTAGCATATTTAACAATGCAAAACTGCAAATCATTCAGGTTGTGATGAAATGTGCTCAGTAGAACGATGTCAAAGATGTGCTTTCATTAACCAATATGAATGTATCAGTAGTATTACGTTCTTGTGAAATCCATATGTTTTGAGCATGATAAATCCGATGGTACTTGTATTGCTGTTAGTCATTGTCCTACATATTTAGAGCCAAAGAAAAACACAGGATGTTTGTAGATACGCTAAAAGTACAGTTATAAAACATCTCTTGAATATTTAATTTCTAAAAGATGCTTTCTCTGTTACTTGGGATTGTTTAGTGTTAAAAGTAAGTCACAGGGAATTCTGTGCAACAAAAACTTGCCATGATCAATGCTTCCGGCTGTGCACGTTGGTTATACTGATGCATCATGGTGTTGATGAATCGGCACTTGATCCTCAACATGCATATTGTTTCGTTTATCAGCCACCAACCGATCACGCGCGCCTTTGCATATCGCCCATCATGATAAAAGCATGTTACAATTGAAATGGAGTTGCTTTCTATGAATGGCGAATTTCCCAAATAAAAACTCTTCTTCACACATTTGTCACATTTTTTATTCACAGATAACCTCGCTAGCCCTGCTCCTGATCTTCTTTCCTTATCATCTTCCTTTTACAATTTTTGATTACTTTGATCTATTGCTCCATAACCTCGCTCCGGACGTAAGTCCAGTAAGTAGCGACGTAGCGGCCTTCCGGGAACCCCTCGATGCTGACCTCCGGCCTTGATCTTCGATGGCCTGCTCCACAACCTCGTTCCTGAGGTGATGATAGCCTTCGCCGGGATTCCGCGTCTTGCATAGTGACGATAACCGACGTAGCGGCCTTCGGGGAACCACTCGGCACTGACGTTCGGCCTTGATCTTCAATGGCATTTGTTGCATAGGCATGGAGAAAACGCGCCCCCTTCCATTCACATGGCACACCGTTTTCTGTCTTCCCTTGCACGGCGGGGGCGACTGGATCATCGTTCTTGCCCTTCGCGACACTGAAGCAAAATCGTCGTTCGTGCTTCCATTGAATGCCGTTACACTTTCCATCTTCGCGAGGCACCATCCACGATCACAACCGTAACTAATTTTTGCGCGGCGGGATCGGTGACTTTCGTTCATCTGTCCGTTATCGCTGTTCATCACTTTCAAAGAGACCGCAACTTACTTCCGTTGTCGCCTTTATAGCGTCCCGTCCAGTTTCTTCCCGTCGGCCTCTTCTTTTTTTTCCATGACAGCTGACACTTGCCCGTGAAGAAGAATTAGGCGATGCGTTGAACCGGTAGAATCGCAGTGAAGCGAGGCGGCGGCGACTGTCTCGATGGCGGGCGTCATTGCGAGGAACGGTGGAGCAATTTGAAGGTTTTCTTGGAAAACTTGAACATAGTTAGAAAGATACATTTGTTTATTTTCGTCTTATATTTCCTACAGAGCCATTGAAACTGTCATATAAACATAAACGTAACAAGTTGTTCTCTTGTTTTTGTCCGCAACTCTGGTCGGTGGTATAATTAGCTGTAAACGTTCGCATCATAGATCCTGTCCAGCACACCTCCTACAGCACTACGAAGATGAACCCGCGGTCCTTTAGTATATCGACGAGTATGCGGGTGCTCCCGATGAAGTTGAGAGATCGGCAGTTCCACGTTCCGAGCTTCCAAACGCAAGTGCCTTTTCGTCACTGTGATTGTCCTAATTGGTGTAGGTTCGCATTCTTTTCTTGTTAATTTTCCGCTGCTTGTGGTTTTACGGCGGGCTTGCAGGGCTTGATACCAGCCCACTAATCCAGGGTACTGGGCTTACCTTCCAGGAAGCTACAGGTTCTACTTTAGCATTTCCTCAAACTACAGAACTACAGTAATCAAATAGCTCTTGATATTTTACCTGAGCTTCCCACCCACACAAAGTGTAACAATCTAGTGCAATTCTTGTAGCACTTGATTAATCGCAAGTATATATAATGATTTCCTTAAAAATAAACTTGCTGTCTACACGAATAATTTTCCTTGAGATCAGCCGTCTTTTATCCATTTTGGTTAAAAATGATTCGGGTCCTAACTGTGCAAAATTGTTAATTATAAAATTGACATTTTAACACAATTTTTGAAATGCGGAGTTTTTCTCTTATCAATTGATAATGTAGTGTATATAGACAGTTGTCCGAACTAACTCAGAACCCCACTGTGCACTTTTGCCCATGGCACTCGAAACCATCTCGACCAAGCCAAGAAGGAGACAAAAAATTTACGACTGTTAACCCAGCAAACAGTAGACTTACCCGGGCGCAGTTCACGTCTTCTTCCCGCCGCCGCCGCCGGATGTGGTGGAGGCTGCTTCCGAGCTGCTGCTTGCATTGCCATTTCGTTTTCCTCGTTGTAGTAGGGCATTCTGTCCGGCATCAGTCGGTCTCCGTATCGCGACTGGCGAGGCATTGATTGACTGCGGGGGTTAATCGGCGATCGGCGGTCTGCTCCTGGTCCACCACGTGGCCCTCCTGGGCTGGCTCTTTCTTCCATGTCATCCAAGGCGTATTTGTTACACAGGATGGGTGTCTTACCGGGGCCCCCTTCTTCCTCAAAATCAACCATCTGTGGATCACGACGGAACATGCGCCGGTCCAACGATTGTGCTCGGTTGGCCGCTGTTGAGAAAACTATAAATAGAGCGTGATATTTGTATGACGTTCCTCTTATGCGAGAATTACCTGGCGATTTCTGCATGCTATTCCTATAGCCTGGCGGATAATTACCATCGGAATTCCGCGAATTTTGCGATCCTCTATTATGGCCCATATCCCTCCCAATTGATTCAGCCCGCATGTGCCGTTTCATCTGCTGGGGAGTAGACATAAATTCTTCATCACCGTAACCATCCATTTGATCCAGATAGGCTCGCTCGCGGTCCATTTGGGCTCGGTCTCGAAACCGGTCGCTACCCCGACCACCCGCCACATTCTGGCTGGAGTAATGGGGTGGAGGAGCATTCATTGACCGGTGCATACCTCGGTCTGTGTCAGGATAGTAAACGCCCTCGTTGTACCTGTCAATATAAAGCGCAATTAATTAAATCATCGATAAATTCAATTATTCAATGTACACATTAAAAAAAGGGCAATTTGTTGGTAGTCCCTCTCGTAGACAAATATTTAAAACTCATGCTTAAAATTCATTCTCTCATGTATAGCTATGGATGCCGTAGATTGAAGTGTCAACCATAATCCCAAATCTGCCGCTTATCAATAAAACTTCAGATGGCTACAGCATCCGATTAAGAATTCATCCCGCATTAAGAGATTCACATGCAAATCCCATCCGTTCGAAAATCCTCTCCGGGGTCAAGATTCGCCCCGTGAAAAGCAGGAAATCAACCAGAAAGCAATCCGCACGAAACGAACGTCTTCTAACGAAAGTTGTTTTTCCCGAGAAATGGTTCCTTCCGAAAGTGGCCCCATTTGTGCTGTGTTTTTACTTCCGTCGTCGTCATTGCCCTTGGGTCGTCGGTCGTTTCGTCGTCATCGGCGGCATGTCCTTATATGTCGTCCCCTCTTCTCTCGAGTTGTTAACTGCGGATGAACATCCTCTCTGTTTGATCGGTGAAGCGCTCAAAAGCAACTTTTCCGAATCGTTTTTACAATTTTGCCAATTGGAATCCGGATATCGACCAGCCATTTCTATTTTCACTTCCCACTCAAATTTCACTACAGACAAGTCGGGCTTCGAGTGGACAGGGATGTTGTTTGATGGTGGGTGGTGGTTTCGTATTTTGGTCAAGGTAGGAGATATAGACGGTGTTTTGCATGGTACCATTTTTTATCGTAAAACGTGGAGGACTGTAGTTACACATATTTTTAGGATGGCTGCATTGGGAGCAAATGGGCTTCTTCTTCTTCTTCTTTCTGGCCAACTAGCACCGTTCGGCGCCAGTTGTGTTTTACGTCGGCTGGGTCTAGGAGCTAAGCCTTAAATTCCGACGCCCCAGGGAGACAGCCACCACACCTGAGGACCCTACATATCGAACCCATTAACACATGGGCCGGGACCAATGGCTTTACTTCCTATCCGAGGGAAGGCGTGATCACGGATTTTATGTCTCAGAAAATCCCATCGGCGTCGACGAGAATTGAACCCCGACCGACTGGGGTGAGAGGCAACCACGCTTACCACTACATCACCGACGCCGACGCAAATGGGCTTAGTTGGTAAACATGTAGATAATTTGCAACCCAGTGCTAAGTAGGTATGCTTGTGTTCGGTTGGATCCTAAACATATTGGAAAATCCATTGATTTCCCTCAGCTCAAATAGAAAAATATCGATGTTTTCATTGGATAAACTTGGAAGATGTCATGATATCACAGACAAACATACATTACAGTTAAGATTTTCCATCGTGCATCGATTCCCGAGCAGAAGAAAATAACAAGAGAATAACATATCATGGTATTTATCTGAAATACTACCATATCTTGATATGCCCTTCATTAGGTGGCAATAAGAGGCAAAATAACAAAAACTAGGGTTACCATCCGTCCTGATTTAGCAGGACATGTCCTGATTTCGAGATCATTTAAGGACAGACTTGTTAGAATCCCAAAATGGCCACCACAATGGCCGACTTTGGCACCTACTCACGATTTCGAGGACACAAATCTCTTAGTAAACAAAACCAGCGCATCTGATCTTTTTATTTTAAGCTAATTACAAGTGAGCAAGAACAGAATAATAAAATGCACTGTTGTTTGGAGCCTGCTTCTTGAGATTTGTGCGGTTGAAGTTCTGATGCAAAGCTGAAGCGGGATTTCAAGACGTTTGTCCTTAAAGGTGTCTTTATTTATTTTGAATATTTCCAGATTTGCCCTGATTTTCCATTATTCAAAAATCATTTGTTATTTTCAACTGATATACATATCTCGAAAAAAGAAATAAATGAGTTTTTATTCCACATTTTATAACCTAAATTTAGTTAGCGTGTAAAAGTGACAGTATCTGTTGTTTACCTACTAGAAGCGCCTTTTACGGATGTGTTTTGTTTTTCATATTCGAACGATACCGGTTGTGACAATTAAAACTCGACAATGTCGAAGCGGAAGTGCCATTTCACCGAGGAATTACGCCGGAAATATCCTTGCTTCATTCAGGGACGCAGTTATTTTGAGGCTAAGTGTTGCGTATGTGATTCGTATGTGCCAGTGGCCAACAGTGGTACGTGAATTGATGAATCGAATAAAATGAAATTGTTTTACTTGAATTTGCCATCTGCTGTTGTAGGTAAATCGTATTTGGAAAAGCATGTCCTAACACCAAAACATTCCTAAAAATGTTCAAGCGGCATCAACCTCAAAATCTTTGTTGAATTTCGTTGTGCACAAGTCAACTCCTGCTGCATTAAAAGTATGGGCAGCAGAAGGAGCTCTTGCATTCCATACTGTAATGCATCACAACAGCTTCAAATCCATGGATTGCACTCCGACACTTTTGCGTATGATGTTCAACGATTCTGAAACTGCTAAGAAGATTATAGACTGTTTCAGAAATTATAAATACACTTTGTTTATTAAATTAAATGAACTGTTCTAATGATTTTGACCAACTTCTTTCAGAGTATAGCATATTGTACTCCATATTTTTATATTTCCTTTCAATTGTCTTGATATTTTAAAGAACAGTCGAGTTCTTTAACAAATAACTTAATTTTTCAAATTTGCATTTGCACAAAGGTGTTTTTTAATGATTTCAACATTATTTATCACTAAGTACCAAAAATTATCTAAATTTTTATCACATTCGCTTTTTCAACAAATTGTCTAAGGAATGCCTTGATAAAAGTTTGAGAAAAATCGATAAAGGCACTTCCACAACATTTTTTCGGAGATCAAGTTTCTCATTTTTTAAGGTTTTCTACGGAACATAAGAACTAGCTTTCCTGAACGCATTTAATCTTAAAAAACTCATTTTTTCAGCTCATACGATCCTTCAGATGGCAAAGCTTGTCATATCATAAAAACGAATGCAGTAAGCAATAATTAAGACATTCGTTTGCTTAACGTTTGTTGCTACTGGTGTTGTTGAGAAATTTAAAACAAAAATTTGTGTTTTGAGAAGGCCCGTAATGGTGGTTCTTGATCAAATATTCCAGTAAAAATTACTTTAAGCAATCGAGAAATATCTTTTATTATCGATACAGCGATTTTTATTGTGTATGGAAATTAAATATTTTGTCTGTGAGATTTTTTTCTATTCTACTATGCTACATTTTTTGACTACTTTGTGCAACTTCAAATTTTGATCATCTTGTTTACAGAGCCCTATTTTTTAACTTTTACCAGAAACATCAACAAAATTGGTATTATTTGCTTCGTTGGTATGTTTGCTATTAGATCTATAAGAAACTTTTTTGGATAATGTGCTCAAATTGAAATGGCAGGTTTTCGTTAGTGTATTTATAATTTCTGAAACAGTCTATAGCTGTGCTCGTACAAAGACCGAAGCCATTATTTCAGGTGTTTTTTCGCCGCATTCAATTGACCGAACTTTGAAAGAGCTCTCTGATACACCGTTCATTAGTATTAGTACTGATGGCAGCAATCATGGAAACATAAAGCTGTTTCCAATCGTTGTACAATACTTCGATGCATCGCAAGGGGGCATTCAAGTTAAAATGCTAGAGCTCAAAGAAGTGTCGAACGAAAAGGCTTGCCCGATTGCTGCCATTATTGAAGATGTTTTCAAGAAGCACAACCTACAAGGCAAATTGATAACATTCAGTGGAGACAACACAAATACGAACTTCGGTGGCATCAACAGACGTGGAAAGGAGAACATTTTTCATCTGCTAAAACAGACATTTAATCCACAACTAGTCGGTGTTGAATGTCCTGGACACGTTTTACACAACGCGATACACCATGGACTTGACCGATTGGGAGCCTTCGATATGGACTGAATTGTGATGAAAATTTTCAATTTACACAGTGCGGACTGCAACTGAAGGAATTCTGTGATTTTGTGGACATTGAATATCGTGGTCTGTTGTATCACAGCAAAACACGCTGGCTTAGTTTGATGCCAGCAGTTCACAGAATTCTTCAAATGTTTCCAGCGTTGAAATCTTATTTCCTGTCTCAAAACCAGCCACCAAAAGTTCTCGATTTTTTTTTTTCACGATGAATTAAGTGAATGCTATTTGCTTTTTACGCACTCGCTAATGCCCCTTTTTTAGCGAAAAAAAAATTAAATTTCTTGAGCGGGAACAGAATACCGCAGCGAAAGTACTACGGACGATTGATGAAGTACGACATTCCCTCGATGAAAGAATTGAAGACAGTTTTCTACCTCTAAGTATCAACAACACTGGCTAAGCTACGAAAGGATGGCGAAGAGAAGAAATGCACTGAATTCGAAGGCATGGCCCAAGAGGTGTACAGAGCAAGCAAAGGTTATTTGGAGAAGTGTACGGAACCGCTTTCTGATCTACGGGTAAGAACTTAATTGCTCACGTAATAATTAACAACATATTTCACACTAAATATATATTTTCTACAGGTTTTTCAGTGGTTGGACTTCCACAATTCGACGATAAAATACGAAGACGTTGAGAAAACAGTTCTGTTTTTTGAAAGAGAAAAATGTTTATATTGTTGAAAACTTAATTTTCGATCAATATGTCAACCTCAAGAAGTTCTTGAGCTACCAGGATTCCGAATACTTCAAACAAGACAGCAGCAAAAAATATTTGATTTTTTCAACAGTAACGCGAATGTTGCTGACTACTCGGAAATATTGAAGATTGTTCAATACTTTCTTTCAATTCTGGGACACAACGCGAACTCTGAACGCATTTTTTCTTTGTCTGGGTCCCAATGGAGTGACGAGAGATATCGATTGACAGTTGAAACCGTTAAGCATCTTATTACCGTTAAGTTTAATATGAAAGGATTTACATGCACTGGTTTTCTGAAATATTTGCTCATGCCGGCTAACTCCCCGAGCAGAAGAGAATAACAACAGCATAACAAAATGCGTTATTTTGGCAAAATAACTGTATAATGGAATTAGTTATTTTTATGTTATTAACATAACATATTGAGTTATAAACTTGTCTGTCATAAGCGGCAAAATAACAAGTCACATAACAAAAATTTGTTCCTGGAAAATCAATTTAATAACATGTTTTGTTAGTGTCAATAACAACTTAATAACAGTGAATTTGGGAAATATTTCAATAACAAATTTTGATATTAAAGAGTTATTGATAACATTCCGAAAGCAAAATTAGTTATGATATCAAACAATCGCACATGCTATTGAATAGGATGCTAAAGTGGAGGCGATATGCGTACGCTTTACCTGTGGTTAAATGAAAGCATGTACGCATATGGCCTCCACATTAGCATCCTTTTCTACATCATATATGACTATAGGATTGTTTACACATATCTCGGCGCCTATAGTGGACCCCCCATTTGGTTTCCATGTTATCTGTCACGCTGCCGACGGAGCCTATAGTGGACCCTCCTGAATGTGCCCTATAGTGGACCCTTTTGAGTGTTTACATTCATTAAATAGTTAAAATAATCGATTTTTGTGATCACTTGGCAATTTGTTTGTCAGGAACTGCTGTGGAACAATGTAATTGATGTTCCCCCGGTGGAAGTTGCCTCGAATCAGTTGATTTGGGCATTAATATTTGGGTTTTTGTGTAAAGGGTCCACTATAGGCGCAGGGTCCACTACTAGCACACAACCCCTATTTCTGAAAAATCCCATTCAATACCATCTACAATTTTGGATTCAGCTGTCTGTATTAGCTTCGTTCAAACAAGTTTACTCAATAAGTTTGACATTTTTATCATTGAAATTCTCATGTCAAAGGCGGAATCTGGAACGTCCCTTTCAAACCCCACCTTCAATATCGTCTGCTATGTTTTCGTTTTGATGTATGTAGGGTGCTGCGCTGCTTGGGCAGTGGCTGATATTTTGGGAACTTTTCAGCTACAACTCAGTCAACTTCAAACCTCGCGGCGCCCAGCAGGGACTTAGTTTTGTACACATTACTCCACATCCATGTCACGTAATATACCACCGTAAGCATAAATCGCAAAATACTGTAAATAACGTTCTTGAATGACGTAGGATTTATTTCAAAACTTGTTTTAGTATTTATAGTATTTGTACACTTCCAATAACACAATAATAATCAAACTTGTTCCACAACAAAATGTAATATTGAAATGTTATTTAATGGCTGTATACCAATAGCTTGGTCATAACAAAATAATATTGTCCAACAAAACATGTTATGGAAACGTAATGCCTTGATAATACAATAATAACAAAAGGAGATATAAAAACAGGTTTTGTAATTTCGTAGTTATTAATTTGGTATTCCCCTCTGCTCGGGTCTAAACTACTCGAACCGTGTAATCTGATTTACAAATGCTAGATGCATCAGAATAAAATTTGTTTCTTTTTGGATTAACAACTATGTGAAATACAAGTAAACTTAAACGGTACTGTTGTTAGTTTTCGCTAACACTTTTTCAAACTCAATTTAAGCCGAACACCACTCCCTACCCCCCCCCCCCCCCCCTAATCACATTTCGGCCATAATGACTTGATTCGGTTTTACAACAATTTAAACTTTGAACGGAGCACAAATTTACACATCTTTCACCTAGGCACATACCTGACGATGTTCTGCTATCTTTCTCCGTCATTGAGTGCAGAAGACCCGAGTAAACAACAATCAAATTACTTGTGTCGGTTAACCGTTGCGGTGTCACAAAAAATGTGACACATTTCAAGAACTTGAAGTGCGTTCAAACCAGAGTGTAAAAAATTCGAAGATTGAAAGTGAAAATTGACATTCTCATTTTTTCATTCGTGTTTGGCCACATTCATTGTCAGCTGAAGGCCTCTCTTTTTTCATTCAATTCTCTGTCACGAATATTTTTTCGAACGTCGTAAAATGTCCAATTTCTGTTCACAGACGCACAATCCGACAAATTGAGAACATTATTAATATTCTAATTCAGTAACAAATTTTGAAAACGACGTATAATCAATGCTACACCATTGATTATACGTCGTTTTCAAAATTTGTTACTGAATTATAGTTTATTGCATTGCTAACTGGACTGCGACAGAGTGCGGAATCTTAAATAAAAGTGCGATATTGCATCAAGTCGTTCCGGTGTCTTCACCGCACTTATTCATCATGAGCTAATGAATAAGCGCGGTGAAGACACCGAAACGATCTGACACAAAATCGCACTTTTATTTGAGATTCCGCACTTCTTCGTCGCACTTTTAACTGCGCAATGCGCAATAACTAGTATACACAAGTTTTGAGATGATTGGAAGTATAACCGTAAGTTACGGTCCAGTTTTATTTCTCAGTGAAAATTGTTAGTGACAGAAAAATGAATGAATAGGTTGAAAAATTCATTCACTAAAATGAATTTTATTTTGATCCCCCAGTTGAGAATTTTCAAAATCCAAGTTGAATTTCACTCATTGAAAATGAAAATTTTAAACTCTGGTTCAAACGATTGTCCTGTTCTAGAATTTTAGTTCCAGGTAAATCGAATCGGTGTTCGTTTTCAATCACATCAACGCCGTCTTTTTGAAATCTTCCTCCCTCTCCGTCGCTCTGTTCGGGTCGGAAGATTTCAAATCTTCGTATTGGTTCATGAGAGACCGACTGTTGAGTAGTCAGCCCAATGTATGCGCAGTCGCAATCGGAACAGGGTGTGCGATAAATCACATTTCTCTTCTCCAACTGCGTTTGACTAGCTATTCAAACCTAAAAATCTCTAAACATCTTTTAAAGTTTTCGGTACTTATAATACTGATTCAATGTGGGATTAACTTGGTTTAAGTCCAAATTTGCTTTTAACATAACCTAAATATTCAATTTCGCTGTGGTAAAATTTATATTTATCAACATTAAGCTCCAATAAATTGTTACTTAAAATTCCAAATACTTTTCTAATAGTTTCCAAATGCTCTTCAATATTTTTAGAGGCTATTGAAATATCATCAGTATATTGACTAGACCTGTTCACTTTTATTATCTATCCGCGTCACACCAAATTCTGAATCCACCTGCAAAAACAAGTCTTCTGTCCAAAAATAAGGCTCCAATCATTAACATGCTTTTAATATTTTGTAACTAGCGCTGCCCCGTGGCAAAATTTAACAATAAACGGCCCATCATGACCTTCCAAACAACTTTGTCGAAGAAACCATCTTTGTAAGTAATCAGGATCCTGAGATATAAAGTTACACAATTTGGATTCTTATTAGCGCCGTCTAGTAGCAAATTCTTGAAAGAAACGGCCCATCACCTGTAAGCCCTTGGATTTCCAAAAACTTTGCCGAAGAAGCCATCTAAGTACTTGCATATTCCTGCGGTACACTTTCACATTCCTGCGGTATTGCACTGGAAGCACGACTGAGTGCGCTCTCAACACGAATTTTTGTGTGCATATTTTCTGTGCGCACAAAATGTGCATGCAGAAACTGAAAAAAAAAACATGTTTGTTTGAACATTTGTATGAGAACTTATTATTTTGATTGTGGTTTGCGTGTGAAAAAAGTTGCGTAGTTCAATCATACTCTGGAAGTCGTGTGTAGAGTGAATGTTTTCTCTTCTCAGGTTCGCACTGAGGAGCATGCCCAGTACTGTATTCGTTTGCCAATGGTCTAAACATTTCCGTATAGTGTAGTAGCCGAGAGTGCTCGGGCGTGCTGCTGACATTTTAAGGATGTTGGTTCGAATCTCAATATTATTTGTCTATTTTTTACAGCCGTCTGCGTGATTCCTTGGGTATGCAATACGATTAAGTAAGTGCCAACATGGTGCATCACTGAGCTGTTATAGGAATCATTGACTGTTTGCTTTTAAATAATTGTTTTTCTCGTTTTTTTTTAAGTAATAAAATGGGTTATTCTACAGCCACGCAGTATCATCACACTCTCTGCGAGTGAGCATAATAGGATTATACTGTTTCAATCGAATATTCGCTTTGGCAACTGAGATTTATCACTTTGAAATTTCAAACAACATATCCAAGATGGCTGCCAATGCTGATGATGGACTACTCCGCCTTAAGATTTAACCAGAGACAAACAGACGTAACTTTTAGAGGAAATTCATCAAAACTTAAACACTGTCACCTATTGGTAGAGCCGCGGGAGACACTGTTGGCCATGATGCATTGCGATTTGACGTTTGCCTTACAAGCACACTTCTACACAATGAAGAAGCAGACCGGTTAGCCGATGTGAGCCGTAGCGGCCGCTTATTTACACGGAGCACCCCTGCTGCGGACGTAAAGCTGTGGCTGAAACGGAAGGTGAAAGAAGCATGGTCCATCGAATGGCACCATGATAGAGAAAGCTTCACGCGGAAAGTAAAAATACATACCGATAGCTGGAAGGACCTGCCGAACAGGCGAGACCAACGCATACTCTCAAGAGTTAGAATCGGTCATACCCGAGTCTCGCACAATTTCGAAGGCGGCGGTCGAGGCTTCCGAAAGCAGTTCGACTTCTGCAGAGTTCACAATTCTGTAGAACACTTTATCTGCAACTGCCCATCCTACGAACACCTGAGACAACAATATGGAATCACCAGTATCAGAACAGCTCTACAGAATGAACGGGACAGCGAAACGATCCTCATAACTTTCCTTACACTGAACCAAAACATCCTCTTGTTATCGTCTGATTTGTCATTCGCTCAGTTGTTAAAACGAATCCTTTCGTTTCTGAATGACAAAAACGAGCGAAATACGAATCCTCTTAAGTTTGTATGACTATCATCTTGGCGCCAAATGGTTTTCTGCTTGAGTGTGTATGAGCTGTCATTCGATTTTCGTATTGCTTGGCAGCAACGGAAGATCATCTCGATAGTGGCTTGAATTCGATACGGAGGTGCCCCACAACAGTAATCATCCGCTCATGGAATGTTTTTCTTCTGCAGCAACGACGTTTGTGCAAGCGTTTCTGTGGAAGTCAGGTAGAGTGACGCCATAATTGAAAATTTCTCAACAAGTAAAGACAAGCACGGATCAAAAATCAGGCAGGTAAGTGAAATGTATGTTTATAATCGAATAAATTATAATGCTTTCGTTCGTTTTACCCACAGTAAACATGAACGGATTTGTGTAGACGAAATCGTGGGAAGACAGTGAGGCAGCTGTTTAGGTTGGGAGCAACGGCGGCAGAGCGCCAGTTCTGGAGTAAATCGCAACAGAACCGCTCAGCGCTGGGAGGCCATCATTCATTGTCGGCGGCGATCATGATTCCAGATTTCACCGGAGCGAATAAACGCTGGATCATTGTTCCGCACCGAGGCTGTCTACAAATATTTTTAAGAGTTTGTAAGGGAGCGCGAGGGCCTAAAATTGTATCAGCTTAATATGAAGTTAACAAAATATTTTATTAATAAACGTTTATCCAAAATGATTTTAAACTATTTTCGCATTTTACTAATCAGGCACATCTCACAGGTCTTCTGACTTGTTTTCTGATTTGCGGATGATTTTTGAACACCATTGAAACCGAAATGCTTCGTTTTCGAACAGAAAATCAAATCGATTACAAAAGATCATGTTTCGGTTACTGTATTTCTCTTTTTCCATCTTAATATGGACATCATCCTATATTCGGATTATATCATACGGTTGCTCGTCATCCGATGATGAACTCAACCATATGCCGATCATCCGATTTTGAACTGACTTTCGTTAAAGGGCGAGAGCGTATCGCATTGCAGACGATTCAAGGAGGAAGTTTTAGTTCAGTGTAGGGAAGCGGGCCTGTACAGTGCGATCTGAAAGAAGCCCGAACTGCCCTAACTCGTACGGGAGGACAACGATTCACACGGATAATGGCTCGAAACCCAGCGAAGCATTATTGTATTGGAAACAAGTTTTAAGAAAAATGTTTAAATATCAACAGCATAGTGGCGAACTCGCCTCGGGCAAAAAGCCACTTTAATAAAGAAAAAAAAAACTTCTACACAAATCGTCTGCAAAGTTCATTTTTATCATTCAGCAAAGTGTACACTAGTACACGTCAAAGCGATTGAATACTAGCGCCTCTGATGGAAGGATCGCGGTAATCAAATAAAATTTAAATTCATCGTTTGAAGAGTGTTACGCCTGTTTGTCTGTGTTCGAGCAATTGATTTGTCGTGGCCTTCTAAAATCGCCATAAACTTACCTCGGATAGTATTGAAGTATCTCTAATTGTACGAAGAAGCAGATATGTTGCAAATTCTGAAATTCTATAACTTCTGCACCTTGGTTGATGATGATGTCCTCAACAGCAAGATAGCTGGATTGCTTGTTCTTATTTAGTTAAGTAAATTAACTGTTTTGCATATGCTCGCTCAGATTGCTCGTCGACAGCAAACAATGTAATTAATTCAGCACAACGAACGCGCTCCGACATGCTAGCTACTTAATCCTCTCCAAAGCGGGTCGGGTGCCAGGAGCCTGGTGCATTCCTGCAGAGGATGATGACGATAATTCCTTCCTAATGCTGCTAGCCATGTCGACCGACAGATGCGACAATGTCAGCTCATTTCAACAAGTACATTATCACGGCACAGTCGGCTGTTTTGCGCCGCCCGGCTCTGTTGTAAGGTAGGTAGGTTCCGACAAGCCAAAGTGCAGCACTCCACACACTCTACAACAATAGCCGGGGAGCTCATTAGTTGCGGTGCTGGTGTGTTTGCACGCGATTTGTTTACAGACGATATGATAATGACAAGCTGCAGTTATATTAATTTATACGCCCAGGGTGACCTATTATTAGCGTCTTGTGGGTTTATCTGGTAGAACTATTAACATTTCTCTGCAGATCGCGAGTCAGGAAATGGTATGCCCATCACAATTTGGCGTTAATCCCTCAGGGTAGGAAATAGTATTGCCAATATACTGTCGATGCACGGAAATATGCATTTCAATATAACCGTTCATCAGTAATTCTTGATATCTAACTTGTCGAACTCGTTAGCTCGTGTGCATTATTTCAGTGAAAGAGACAACCGAGCTTACCGAGTTAAATCTGCTATTGAGAACTCAGTAAAAAGTTGGGAACTAATCATAGTATGTATTTACACATTGACATTTCTTCAAAAGGAAAAATGCTTTACAACTCAAACCCATCAAGAACTGCTCCACTCCACGATAAACAGGCTACGCCAAGGTAAGGCATTGTCCACTTAGAATCCGGACGGACAAAATCACGTATATCTCAGGGATGGAATAACAAACATAAAAGGTAAAGCCCTCAAAACAAAGATTATTTATTGTAGTTTCATGGAAAAATTACATTGAAATTATTTATTTTTATTTCAAATACATTTTTTCACTTTTTCCGTGTTAACTTCCTTAAAAATCTGCACAACGGTGGTAAATTTTAGAATCAACCCCTTCAGCTAGTTTGTCCAACAATCAGGTCGTCTATGCAATTTTCTGAGTGCCTTGATTAGTCTGATTAGGATTCCGAAGAAAAAATTAAAAAAGTTTTTCTTATTACGAAATGAGAGGCAATTTGGTGAATAGAGTGAACGCGAAATTTTAGTGTTTTTTCGTTAATAAATGCTACCCATCCATAACGAAACCACTGAACGGCTCCGGCTGCCGTGACAGATCATCGAAATAGGTAAAACCTCTATAGATCCCTTGTGTGCGTCTATGAAAAGCAGCACGCGGTTATTGAGGCTGTCATCCTTGTATAAATTTGTTCTCATCATCTTGTTTTTAAAAAACGATGCCCAGATTTCGTGCTTCTTGCCAAATCTTCAAATTCCGAGCAGATTAATCAATGAACCCAAGCTTTAATCTTCTGGGACACTTCTTAATGCCATGACTGACAACATCTGGGCACAACACACTTAATGGTTTTGGAGATATTAACATTTTTTGCGACTGCCGTACTTGACCACGCTGAATTTTCAACGTGTTTGTGCAAGATTTTTTTCCTTCTCTTGTCTTCAATCTAAAATAACTTTTCACTCGTTGCGAGAAAATCGATGAAATTTTCACAGTTAAAAGAGGACTAGTGTAGGATAAGACTGCTGTAAAAGAATGAAGATTGTGATCATTGAGAGCGTCCCTAGAAAATATGCCATGCGTCCGGATTCTAAGTGGACAATGCTTTATCCACATTTAATTCCTGGATTTATCAAACGGATAAATAATAAACATATCAAAAACCTGTTGTTGTGGTTCCTGTTGATTGCAAAACTGTTTTCTCTCACTACTGGAACAAAGTTTCAGAGGTTCGTTCACGTTATCACTGATTAAACATACATATTCCCCCATGTCTGCCATATCAAAGGACGTTCCATTTAATATCAACAATCTAATTACCTGCAGTCCGTATCCGAGTATGCGTGCGCCATGCCGGGCTCGTAGAAAGGATCGAAACCGGAATCAGCCGACCGTTGCGAGTTCCGAACCGACCGCCGGATGCTGGTGCCCTGTCCTGGCTGTGAACGCATCGAGCTTCGCCTGAAAAAGAAACCAGAAGAGAGAAAAATTCCAAAGTGAAAACTCCAAGACGACGACGACGACGACGATGCAAACCGATATCAACATCAACCACTCAGAGTGGAAAAGTGTATTTCTTTGGTTCTAAGAACGTAGGCATCTGAATAGGTACCCTAACTATGGCAAAAAGGTTCTCAATGGCAGGATGCCGACGCTGGCTGTTGTTGCCACAAGATCAAGGAAGCTTTTTGTTTAACTTTTCTCTATCATCGTTCCAACTACGGCTTCGAGCATGGATTTCTTTCTCGGGCTTGGCCGAGCGCAATAGCATTCCATCTCAAGCAGGTAAACATCCTAAATACTGGGTGCGGTGATAAAATAATAAATTTGGATTCGCGTACACCGCAGGGCTACATTAATGTCATATAATTCATTTCATATGACCATTGTCATATAATGACAATTCTGAATCGAAAGTTTGCCACAATATCACAAGGTTTGCGATAGCAGCTCTCCAACCTTGGTTACTCCCATCGTTCAACAGATGACGATCCACGTGGTCTGTGCATCGCGCTCTCTACGCTTCATGCCTTTTTAAGCCAAGCCATCTGGAGTTGTAGCGGAAATCAACTAAAATGGAAGCCAACAATGTACTAGAAGACTCATTGTAATCCTGCGCCATGTCTGTCTACGGGCTACAAATGACCCCTGAGATACCCCTAAGCTGATGTTGAAGCTTATCGCTACTTCCTCGGTAGAGGAGCACCATATTCCGGGAGAAACACTCTTTGATCCGGCATAGACATTCCCTTTTCCAGTACTCCTAGATGACACTCTCGAAGGCGACTCAGCTTACGCTCTTGAACGCATTTTGCACCTCTAGCATGACGACTACGCAGTAGCGGATTCCCATTTATTTATTTTGGGGCGCTATCTCGGCCATTTTAGTTACTAAACTGATAGTGTTAGCCGTCGATCGTTCTTTCCCCAAGTCAAACTTGTTACCCAAGAGCCTAGAGTCATATGACCTGTCTGTGCATATCGTGAGCCTCGAAAGAATAATATGCTCTAACAGCTTCGCAGCGGTGTCCTGTAGATTGACTGGTCTGTACACCGACGAGTCGCCAGGGGCCTTCTCGCTTTTGAGCAGTAGAACCAGCAGTTGTCTTTTCCAGCTTTCTAAAAACTCACCTCTGTTCAGGCACATCCGCATAGCCATTCTGAACATATACCAGAGCGTGCCTCGATGGCAGCCTTAATAGTTACGGTCGGAATACCATCTGGATCCGGTGGCTTGTTCACCTCGAGTGACTTCGCTATTGCGATGGGTTCCTCGTTTATTACCCGGGCAGCATTCTTTTGGCCGATTTGGCCGTAGGGGATGGAAGGCCGTGGTCTTGGTTCTGGGCGCGTGAAAATCTCGGAGGTGCTGACGAGCATTTCGTCTTGGTCTAACTCACCCGGGGATTCGTGTTGACTGACTGGTAGAGCACCGTTGCACTGATAGGCACTCATTCTTTGGTATTGATCGTCTTGCGGCGCCGCACTCGAAGTCTATCGATGAACTCCGGCTGTAACCGTCTTCGTCCGCAATCCCGACAGTGCGTTTTAAACTTGAAACCGATCAGTTATACAGATCACCGCAAGTTTAGTCTTATTGGCCACCCAGTTCCCGTTGTCGATGTGAATGTGGTACGGGTCCGCCAGCAAGGCGATATCTGTACTTGACTGCGAGACCGATCGCCTCAGAAACTCAGTGATTAAGACTCAGCCATCTCACCAACAACAAAGCCACTGGAGCAGATCAACTACCAAGCGAGTTAATGAAACACGGTGGAGAAGCACTGGTGAGAACACTACACTGGGTCATTTCCAAAATTTGGGAGGAGGAAGTATTACCGGAGGAGTGGATGGAAGGTATCGTGTGTCCCATCTACAAAAAGGGCGACAAGTTGGATTGCGGGAACTATCGCGCGATCACACTACTGAGCGCTGCCTACAAGATATTCTCTCGAAATTTAATACCACCGTCTATCACCGATTGCAAAAGAATTCGTGGGGCAATATCAGGCTGGATTCATGGGTGAACGTGCTGCAACGGAGCAGATGTTCGCCATCCGCCAGGTGTTGCAGAAGTGCCGCGAATACAACGTGCCCAAACATCAATTGTTCATCGATTTCAAACCGGCGTATGATACAATCGATCGAGAACAGCTATGGCAGATTATGCACGAATACGGATTCCCGAATAAACTAATACGATTAATCAAGGTGACGATGGATCGAGTGATGTGCGTAGTTCGAGTATCAGGGACACTCTCGAGTCCCTTCGAATCTCACAAAGGGTTACGGCAAGGTGATGGTCTTTCGTGCTTGCTGTTCAACATTGTGTTAGATGGTGTAATAAGGAGAGTGAGTGAAACGATTTTCACGAAGTCCGTTCAGCTGCTTGGTTTCGCTGATGATATTGATATTATAGCTCGTAAATTTGAGACGATGGCGGAAACGTACATCCGACTAAAGAGTGAAGCCAGGCAAATCGGATTAGTCATTAATGTGTCGAAGACAAAGTCAGTCTTGATAATCCTCCTCAAAATCAAAAGAGTTTTGCAACGTGCTCTAGAGCGATGTTTTGCTTCTGCCTCGTCGCGAGGGAGCTACATCTTTAGCTACAAGTTTGTCGCTATACTTGTGATCTCAAAAAACTGTTTCTCCTTTCTAGTGCCTAATGACAGTTCTTCATCAGCCGTCAACGCATGACGGATGATTATTGCGAAGGGCGTACCGTGTACTCACGCCTTCGGGTTCGAAAAACTACACAGTGGTTCGCCAACAATGAGTGTTGGACGAACTCTTCACGGCGCGGCAAGCTCGCGTTCGGTGGTGTTGAGGATTTGCGTTGTGATTTCTTAGTTTTATTTTCACTCCTCAGAAAATCGCTAAAATCGCTTCCTCATTTTCTCGCGAGGGAGTTTCTGTCAAGCCTGGACAAAGTACATGATAGCAAAGGGCTCCAGGGAGGAATCTCCGCGCCCGCCACCCCAAATTTATATCGACGGTGATGAAATCGAGGTGGTTGAAGAATTCGTGTACTTGGGCTCACTGGTGACCGACGACAACGACACCAACAGAGAAATTCAGAGGCGCATTGTGGCAGGAAATCGTGCTTACTTTGGACTCCGCAGAACTCTACGATCGAACAAAGTTCGCCGTCACACGAAGTTAACTATCTAAAAAAAATAAATAGGGCCACGTTATCAGGATGTCGGATAGCAACCCGACTTAAATGGTTCTCGAGAGTCATCCGACCGGTACAAGAAGACGTGGTGCGCAGCGAGCTAGGTGGGTTGACCAAGTGGAGGACGATCTGCGGACCCTACGCAGAGTGCGGAATTGGAGGCAATCAGCCATGGACCGAGTGGAATGGAGAAGGCTTCTATGTACAGCAGAGGCCACCCCTGCCTTAGCCTGATCGGTAAGGTAAGTATCTCACCAACCTGCACTGTTGCCCGCTGATGGATATTTCACGCGTCCCTAGGGATTCAAGCCCACCCATCGCATTTTGGAGCCGAGTTGCCCTTCTTGACGATGTAGCCTTCCTCTTGGCACTTTCTGCAGAGTTTGCTCCAATCGAGGTCGCATTTATCGCAGCTTTCACGATTTCTTAGAAGTTTTCTGATCGTTATCTAGGGCTTCTCTTTCCCCTATTCCAGCATGTTCCTGGCCTTCTGCGCCTTTTGCAGCCGTCTTGGGTGCCTGTCAACTCGCTCTGACAATCGCTTCCCCTTGGACGTACTGCCTAACTCTGCTTCCTGTGGGTCACGTTTTGCTGGTAAGGTGTTTCACTTTCATATAGCCATGCAGCTCGAGCCATAGGGAGTTTGCCTTTACACCTAAGGCTGTAGCGAGCTGTATGCGAAGAGGAAGCCTCAGAGAAACAGACGTCATAGTCCACTCGCTTCTCATCGAACACGTGTACCTTTTTAACGGTTGATTCAAATATATGGTAGTTGGTCAATTGACCACTCGCGGCGCTGGTATCGTTTTTGCTCCTGATTTCGTAACGATGTTTTTCAATGAAATTTGTGTTACGTCTGTTTCTCTGTGAGGAAGCTGTCTGTTTGGGTAGACCTCTTCTCCGTGCGCGCATCAGTTTCGCCCCAGTGACCAGTGTCACCGACTTGCGGAGTTTTGGCAGGCCCTGCTCAAGGCCCTTGCTGATAGAGTTCCGCCCGCTGGTGTACCCGATCAACACACCTTGTTGCTCTTAGGTAGCCCACTTCTGTTGCTGTTCAGCGCTCGCCTGAGGTCTGCACCACTCATCTGCGCTTCTCTGGTGGTGCAATTCTACTTTTGGGCCAGTCAGGGTCACTTGACCTATTAAGAGGATGTAATGCCGTCGCTGTTAGCTCACATTATGCTCGATATTTATGCGTGCACCAGCTCTGTTACGCAATTCAAGTGCGTAAATCAGTACACCTTATTCAAGAACTTATTAGTGTAGCGCAAGTATTTTCTGAGGCTCCCACTCATCCTACAGCTCTGCGGTGCACTCTGAGTAGTGCCGCCTCGTCCGTACTTAGGCCAACTTGGGCACGGCACTACTTACCGACAGCTACCGTTGTAAGCTGGGAAGTACGTGAAGGTCAATGTGCGAAGCAATTGTGGATCTGCGCCGCGCCTGTCTACGGGCTAGGCGGCGGATGCAACGAGCAGGATCAGAGGAAGAGCGAAAACGCCGCGCTGAAGACTGAAATAAAGGCGGCAAGCTAAAATCACAGAGAACAGACGCCCAAGTCCAATCTGAATTTTGTGTAAGGAATATTTCATCGGCAACACAAGTGGCAATAGCATGGCACTGCAATCGGTTAAGGTACACCGGGGCAAGTAGAAGCGGGTGGGGCAAGATGAAACAATGGGTTAACATGATGTTTTCTAATGATGATAAACAGTTCGATCGCCATAATACATGGTATTTTATTGAATCAATCCTTTAGCGAAGGATAAATTCCCAGATTGTTTTGAAATCTATTTCAAAACTTCGTGTTTCATCTTGCCCCACCCGTTTCAACTTGCCCCGGGGTACCTTAGTTTCTCATACTAATTCACCACTTGAAATGTTTTAATTCACCACTGACTGTGACCGGTGTTGGCGGCGCTCATGTTTTCATCGTGCATTGGTTTGCATCCTTACTCAAGTAATGATTCGAATCCTTAAACAACCTTTGAATGAAATTTGTACAGAGTAGTCTCCGGAGATGTTGAAAGGGATCGTCGAGGTGCTTTTTTCTGCGTTATGATCCAAGTCCTTGGCCTCCTTTCGTAGGACATCCGGGGATTGGGACTGACGATGAGAAGTGCATCAACGATGTGGAACTTACGGGGATAGCAATGTCCAGTAGCGTACGTTAAGCCCCAGGTCCGGGCAGAGTTTCGAACCTGACCTTGAAAGTACCTATTGCAGAGGCTCCTGAGATTTTCAGGTCTGCTATGCAGAAATGCCTGGACGAGGGAGTCTTCCCAGAAGCATGGAGACAGATCCTAGTTCTATTGCCAAAGGCGGGGAAACCACCTGGAGACCCGTCTACGTATACACCAATATGCTTGATGGACACGGCGGGGAAAGTGCTCGAGAAGATCATCCTCAATAGAATGTTGAGGCACACCGAGGATGTAAATGGTCTCTCGAGTAGCCAGTACGGCTTCCAGAAGAGGAAGTCGGTTACAAAAACCGCCGAGATAGCGCTCCAGAGGAAGGGGATTCGCTACTGTGCAGTAGTGAATCAGGATGTAAGGAACGCCTTCAGTAGTGCCAGTTGGGTGGCTCTTGTCGATGCGCTCCTGCGTTTCGGGATACACGGGTACCTGTACAAGATTCTCGGAAGTTACTTTCCGAATCTAGTACTAGTTTATGACACAGAGGTAGGTCAGAAGTGCTTTCACATGACCGGTGCTATGAAATGTCATGTACGACAAGATGTTGAGGTTAGAGTTCCCGTTGGGAGTGGAGATCGTCAGCTTTGCTGACGACATTACGCTTGAAGTCTACGGTGAGTCGATCGAAGAAGTGGAGTTGACTACTACCCACTCGATCAAGGTTGTGGAGGCGATCTTGGGAACTGGAGTTGGATCATCACAAAACTGAGGTTATGGTTGTGAACAACTGGAAGTCGGAGCAAGCGATGATCAGTGTAGTAGACGATTGCACTATCACGTCGATGCGCTCACGATAAACTAACCTTTGGTAGTCACGTTGATTACGCCTGCAAAAGAGCCTCTACAGCTACAGCGGCACTGTCCCGGATGATGTCCAACCCAAGTAACAGAACTAGCTGAGTAATGGAGAAGGTATACGACTGGAGGAAATGTTGAACTGTTGTGGCTTTCTCAGTCTAAGAGCATTGAAGCGGCTAGTTTGGCATAGCCCGACGTTTCGGTTCCGCGTATCGGACCTTTCCCTTGAACTAATGAGTAATAGTTTCTTAAGCTAGAGTTTGCTTATGGCTAGTTTCCACTTCGTACGTACTGTGCAAAAAGATAGGACAAGTAATGGTCAAGTAATGATTCCGCTTCAAAATTACTTGTGCAGTTCGCAGATGGCAAGTAAGGAAAAAAGTTTAACACTCGTAACGCCTCCCGTGTGAATCAAATGGAGCTGTCACTTTTCCTTGCGGAAAAATAGTCCGCGCTATTATTCCGTAAGGAAAAGTGACGTTTCTCCCCATACTGGATCAGTTGTCAAAATTACTTGCGGAAAAAGGTGGAATTTTACTTAAGCGCTCTACTTGGCAACAAGAAACTAAGCTTTAATCGTGGATTGTTTCACTCTATTTCAGCAAAAATATTTGTTGGGAATAGCTCTGCGGTGTGTGCCAGTAAGCGCAAGCTTCTGGCTAGTGCCGCTACGTCCATACTAAGGTATGGCGGCCGAGCTTGGGACACGGCGCTAAGTACCAAAAGCTACTGTGGTAAGCTGGAACGTACTTATAGGCTAATGTACCTGAGGGTTGCGAGCGCGTATCGCACCGAGACACACGAGGCATTCTGCGTCATCACTGGTATGGTGCCTATCGGAACCCTTATTAGGGAAGACATAGAGTGCTTCGAAAAGCGCGTATGCCTTTAACGCAGGACTGCTAGATTGGCCACCATGGTCGAATGGCAGCGCGCGTGGGACAGTTCCACCAAAGGAAGGTGGACGCATAGGTTGATCCCGAGGACAGATAATTGGGTTAACAGGCGTCATGGGGCAGTGACATTCCACCTGATTCATCAGATCCTTTCTGGCCATGGTTACTTCCTACAGTATCTACATCGTTTCGGTTATGCGGTTTCTCCCGATTGTCCGGTTTGTGCTGGTTCAGAGGAAGCGGCGGAATACGTTTTGTTCGTGTGGACGCGTTTTCGCACAATGCGGGACCGCATGCTTGCCACAAGCGGGGTGGACAAAACTCCGGATAATCTTGTCCAGAGTTTGTTAAGGGATGAGTTTGGCTGGAATGTCGTTTCAACGGCTATCATTCACAGCGTCTTGGAGCTACAGAGGAGGTGGTACGTGGACTCGGAGAATGGCTTGTGCAGACGCTATACATGAGGTGGTCCTAGGGCTCGGAGTCCGCTACGTAGGTCATACCGGTGCCCTGCGGTCGAAATTGACCCTTACAGCGATTATGTGGCCGCAGGAAGAACATCCTGGAAGCGCTGCTATCGTGGCGTCGGTCTACTGGGTTGGATCCGAGCCCGCGGTTGGAAAGGGGTCCTCGGCAAGGTCGGGGCAGGTGGATGCCCCATGTCGGCACGTCCTTCTGTGTGCTTGCTGATAGGGCCTTACTTGCGGGAAGGTCAAATCGCTGTGCACGCGGTATCAGTTCTTGACACTCGCTGTGCAGTTAAAAGCAGGCGTGGTGGCGACCCAACCTGCCTTCGGAGGACAAAGGGAGTGGTGAGGACCACTCGGGAAACTGGCTAAGCGCCAACATGCTACCTTAGTGGACTCCCCAAAGTGAGTCATCGATGTTCGTTACTGCAGGCTACGCAGCTAACCTTGAGAGTGCGATTTGCACTAGCCCCTCTCTGAAGCAATGCCTTCTAGGTGGTTCCAGAGAGATGAAAAGTTTGGCGACCATGGGAATGTTGTTTAGTGGGTCGAAGAAAGAGTAGTCCTGGCTTTCACTTTTTTTTTGTAGAGGACGACCCTTAACCCCACAAAAATAAAAAACAAGAACTGTCGAATTCAGATGGCCACATATTTTCATTGAACCGAGCATCTACAGATATTTTACGACCACTTTACTGTTGCACACTGTTGCGTTGCATTCAATTGAAAAATAAAACTTCCCTCGCAAACAGAAAGACGACGTTGAAACGAATCGGAAGGAAACCCGAAAAGCATTATTTCAATACCGATCTTATGTAAATCTCGATTTCTTAATACTTTATTACTCACCCCTGTCGTACGGTGCCCCGGCCGCCTCGGCTCCGGCGGGAGTTGGATCGTTTCGGTTCTCTGGTGCACACATAGCAGCAAACTCTCCAGTAAAGGAACCTGGTAGCAGAAGAAAAACCGGAAAACGGATTCTCAGTAGGTAGCAAAGGAACTGAATACCAAGGAATAGTAGTGGGATCAGTATAATAAGATTTTCCTGACAAGATTGTTGAATGGATGCGGCAAAGAAATTATCATAAGCTTTTTGGCCGCAAGTCGTTTTGGGAAGTTACCTTCTTCTTATCCTTTTATTTGATTGGAAGCTAACTGTGTCATTTAATCCGTTTTGAACAAACGTTTTTAGAGGATAAATATCAAGAGTGCAAAACTGAGTTCTACTTTGAAATTGACGATGGCAGAATCTACTACTAAGTATTTCTCAACCCTCGTACATGCAGCTCAACATCAAATGAATTCTCAACAACATGAATCGCCTTCGCTTCCAATCGTGTTCACTCACCTGAACGAGCTGGCCATAATGTCACCGATATTGGACAGACAAAGCAGCATCAAAGGGATTCCCAGAATGGCGTAAAATATCGTCGATATTTTACCCATATGCGTCTTCGGTGCAATGTGTCCATAACCTAGGAAACGACAAAAGTAGAAAGAGACAGAGTGAGAAAGGTCACGTTATATCATCGTGGTTCGTCCGGACAAACGAAAAGGAAAACCTAGAATGGATTTTGCAATAAAACTCCACTCCCGCCATGGCATGGATGGGGCGAAGCGAAGACCTCTTTCCACGCGATTGCAATTTTAAAGCGATACTTTACGATTATGTCAAGCGCCATAAAGCACCCGAGATACAGTCAAATCTCATTTCTATTATGAACTGAGCTTCCGCTCGATCCGCTTTTCCGCTGCACGTGTGTATGGGAATGTGACTGTCAGTCGGTCGGTCTGTCTGTCTGCCTGTCGTACAAATGGATTCGGATTACATTGTGTCAGTCGAACAGTTTCGCTCTCGCCTCCGAGTGTTTGAAATTGGATTATGGAGTAATGGAAACATGATTTAAGCACCAAAAAAATCACTGGATGTTCTCATGATATGAGCCGTTTCGAGCAAGAGTAGGTTAAGAGACTTTCAAAGTTTGTGTTAAAATTGATGTGAAATTATTATATGTATACCACACTTGCTACTATGTAGATTGTAAGTACCGCTGGCGTTGGGGCTGGTTGTATGCACAAATGCCTGATGACAACAAAGCGTATATTCACATCTAGGTTTATTCAGGACTGCCTGAAAATCTGGTTCGGTAATCCGATCTAAACAACGAAGGCCAACGTGTCAACACCCCGGAATTTCGGGAGAAATCTGAAGGGTGTCACCTTATCGCAGCACATGGCCCCAGTTCCGAAGTCTTCGTATTCCTACAACGATCAAGAACAACTTGTCGCTTTGGCGGATTCTTTAAGCGCCGAAAACAAGCCAGAATCAAACAACCTACAACAGCGACATCATTAATTCTCGATACTACACATGTAATAGAATTATTAAGATTTCGATACGTAGACAGACGTATAGTTTGATATTTAGAGGAGGAATGAATACCAGTTCTACATATCGGGATATAAGCACTGCTAAACAACATAAAACCATTTGAAAAAGACAGACATCTACTTCAGAAACAATAAATCGTATATTTGTCCACTTCCGATGGATCAACCGCAACCGGTTCCGGAACAATATTACTAGTTTAAGATGTGGCCTGAGACTATTTTCATGCGACCGTTCATCAGATTATAAAAAAGTCGCTATTTAATGTGCCGCATAGTTTAGTTCATTCTACATTTTATCACTTCAGGCGGTACACCCTTAACCGGTTCTGGAACACTACCGGTAGTCTTTAACCCTCCTAGGATGTTTAGCTAGATCTAGGCGCACCACGATGGCGTAGTGTACGTTCAGCGAGTCTGTCTGGGCCATATTGACCCTAACATCCTGCTAGGGTTAATGTGGTCTGAGCCTACTTCCATGATAACCGGTCATTATTATTATCAGAATATCTATAAAGCTGTGATCCAGGACACCCGGAACCGGTTCCAGAACACTACGTGTTGCTAACCGTTCATCAAATTACCTGAAAAGGCGAAAAAGCCAATGGAGTCATTGGCCGCCATGTTTTTTTTTCACCCCTTCAATATTTTGGGATTTTAAAAAAATATTTTTTGTAATTACGTTGTGAAAAGTTGAACATTTCAGTTGGCTGAAGTATGCTGAAATGGCCTACTTTTCACCTCTAATGCAAGTGTGCCGAAAAGTACTACTTTTCGGCACTCTTAAGAGTGCTGAAAAGTAGCACTTTTCGGCACTTTTGCTCGTACGCACTTTTTACTTACCATAATGCCTTCCGCAGATTCAGCCTCTGCCTCTACATCTACTGAGCAGCTTGAATCTGAATCAGGACGATTTCAATTCGGATTCGAACTACAAATTAAGTGTAGAGGCAGCTGCTGAATCTGCTTTTGCTTTTGCCGGCACACAACTGTTTGACAACGGGAGCTCGATTGTTGGTGACGCCTACTACACCAGAGCCTACCTGATTAAACAAAAAACTACGCCGACAAGCATGAGCGCGCGCACGTGGTTCCTACTGATACATGTTTGTGTAGCTAGAAAAGATCGCACTGAATGGGTGTTTTTCGTAATTACAAAAAACTTTGTATGCAATTCGTTGCAAAACTCGATTTTTTCAGCACTCGTCGTATTTATCCAACTCGGCAACAAAACTCGTGCTGAAAAAATCATCATTTTGCAACTTGTTGCATAAATAACTATTATAATTAAAAAAACAAAATTGAAAACGTACCTCAAACAAACTCTTTGAGCGTCACTGCAGTGCGGAAATCAGTATTCTGTTTGCAAATGACTGGGGCGTTTCTTTTCACGATACAATTGAAGCATTCTTTAGACATCCTGAAATATTTTCAGAACTTGTCTCCATCGGTATGAAGCTCCTTGAACAGCGTTAAAATTCACCTTCTGTTCGGCGTCCACGCTTCGTGCACCCAGAATCAACGCTTTTTCTTTGGCGGTTCCAAATCTTCGCAACGGCGATAATAGCAAATTCTTCGTCTGCAAACATTGCCATGATGTAGGTATGTCGAAGTTGCTTTTTTCTCTTCCTAGCGGACACTAAACAATTCTGAATTTCTAAAGAATTGAGAGTAACAACTGAAAATCTAGCAAAAGGAATTTGACAGTAGATGGAAACAAAAACAAAAATGACAGCCGCTTCATAGTGTGTGTCATCTCGTGACATAAATCACCCGTGTTACCGTGTTACCCCAGTTAGCACCTAAGTGAGAACTAAGTGAAAAAAAAACTAGGGGTCGGTAATTTCTCAGACATAACCGCAATGTTAACGTAGGACGAAGGCTGGAACGAGGTTCCGACTTTTATCATCAAAATGGACCTTTTTATTTGACATCTTAAGTCAGCTGATTTTTCGGGTCCACCATCTACTCGATGCGAAAAACTGATTTCCTTCAAGGCATCCGCGTTGTTGAAAATTCTTAAGTAGCTGCTGGGCTTTCGCTTTCAATACTTAAGCCAGGACAATAACGTTGGCATTCCGTTGCTGCAGTATCCACACGAACAAATGCTTGCTCTAGTAACGAGAAACTCTGTACCTCAAGTGTTCCATCCGACTTCCCTACGGTGGTCCCGTCCAGGCTTCCGTCCATAGCTTTCATTTAAAACGTACAAAATGTTTATTACGGCAGCAGACACTGATTACGATTTTGGTAGATGCAGAAATGTTTGTTTGTGTTTTGATTGATCAGTTGCAGTGTTGCTAGAATACGATTTTTGATGAAATCATAACTTCGGAAGTGAGCAAAGTTGCCAGTTTGTCAGCGACCTGCCAACAATTTTTGTCTAAATACACAATATCAGCACAAGGAGAATGAAAAATCTTTAAATGTATAGTTTCCCGGTTGGTATCAAATCATTAATGCAATAATATCATTGCACTAATGATATATATCTAGAATTACTTTATATAGTTTACTAAAAGATTTAAAACTATTCTAACACTAAATATTTACATTAACTGAAAATGACAGCAAACCGAAACAAAATTTGAAATCAAATTAAGTGAAGCTCAAAATGTGATATCAATTTGTTGCTGAATACAAATTATGTTTTCGATTTGCTGTAATTTTGTTGTTGGACTTTGCTCGGGTAGTGACCATAAAAATACAAGTTGTTTTAGTTCATTTACCTGTCAAAGTTCATCCGATGGTTCACTGTTAATTTGAAATGACAGTTGTTGTTTGTTTGTTTTCTGTGCTTATTTGAAATGTTTCATGATTTTTCGAATGAAATAATCAAAGATTGCTTTGGTGATCGCGACGTTTAATCAGTTTAATCAGTTTACGCTGTTAAGTGAATCCCTCTAATGAAATAAAAGTTAAGAGGATAAACATTCGTAAAGGAATAACGTCATAAATTTCGAAGTTTTGCATTCTGGATACGATACATGAACAAAATCATGTGCTATTCGGATTATTTCCAGCCGCTCTAACGAAATGAATTTGTTAAAAAGTATGGTATTCCAATTACCAAAATAAAATAACATATTTTTCATATTTTACTATTATTGTTTTATCGAGTGGTTTTGTTACGACATTTTACTATTTTATGTGTCGCAACTCGATTCGAATTATGTAGTGCATATTTTAGCTCTTAATTAGCTTAATGATGCGCAATATAACCAATTGATTCAAATTTATTTCCCATCTGCAACTTCACGTGTGCTTATAGTCGCGACTGTGATTTGGTGCAGTGACCATAATATATAACTTTACCAAAACCACTAGTCAAAGATGGATATTGTAGAAACTATGGAGGACTTGAGAAACTCAGCAGAAATTATTTTCTGCCCCTGATCGTGGAATGACGAAAGAAACCAAGCTATTAGCACACCCCGTATAGAAAGTCGATCAGCTGTCAACTGCCCCAACTAACGAATACGATTCGCTAATCGTGGCGCAGTTGATATCCAATGAACAAATCCAAACTGTATCGAGGGTTCGTTATATCGAAGATTATCTGTATCGGGTATGTGGTACGGAGTCATAGGAACAATTGGTTTGACAAAGACTGCAGAGCGATTTGGACAAGGACAAGATTAAATAGCTGTATTTGAATTTTGTCAAGACTGGAAGAGCCATTTTCAAGTTTTCAAGATACACGATACAGATACTCCACCAGAAGCTCAACGCATCCCTCAAAGACATCGTGTTGCAAGCCAAAGTTTGATGTTTCCTTCAATGAGCTTATTGAAAAAAAAAATTCTACTAATCTGCTTAGAACAACGTGGTGTTAGATCTATTAAAAGTTTTAAAATTATTACTTATATCCATCAGGCTTTCAGCAGGATAATCCACCGTTTGCACATTGTGGAACAAACTAACATGCATTTATGAAAAGCCCGGCTTTATGACATTGAAAATCATTTCTGCATTTCGCAGCCACAAACGACACTGAGGTGAGTGCTACGTTCATTATAGGTAGTGAATGAAGTCACAAAATCTTGGTAATGACCTTACGAGCCATTTGCCTAATTCGGCGAGCGAAATGAACTTGTTATTTCCTTTTAGGCGCCAAACCTCGAGCTTGCCATGGGTCATTTCCGCAAAAACC